>NC_058503.1:6650532-7293416 GCF_020382885.2 Scatophagus argus | reverse complement strand
TCTGGCACATGAGCACCCCCCCTACCCACCATCCCCTGGTGCCCAGCCCCCTCATACACATACACACAAACCCACACCCGCACACACACACACTCTCCTCTCAGACACCACCTACCTCTCCCCTCCTCTTCTTGTGCTACCAAATGGTGCCTCCCCACAGGCCAGTAAATCAAATCCCAGCACAAATACAGTGGGAATTTATTTGGAATGGGCTTTTGTTCTCTTTAACGCCTGATTGTTAGGCCGACTAGGTCGCATGATAAATTCTGAGCAGGTTGTTCCTGTGCAGAAGCTGTGTATTTGGTGCCTTCTGTACCTAATGTGAACAATGTAGCCTTTAAACTCAGCTCCTTAGCCAATTTACATCCAGTGTAACTTTTTTTTTTTTTTTTTTTTGCTGGAGTTATATTATTAATATGATTTAGCAATTTCTAGAAAACATATTTGCTTTCTAGAAATGGAAAATCTAGAAATTGTAAGAAAATTTTCTATACTTAGCTGAAGTGGAAAAGTGGGTAAAAGTAAGGTAAAATGCGACAAAGTGCGGAGGCAGACCTGGTGAATTAATCATGATGTACATGAAGCACGTGACTTACACATCCACTTCTAGTCCACCAAGAGACGAAAAATTGGTGTTGATAAAAACATCAAGTCTGTGTGGAGTGACGAGGAGAGAAAACGTAAAGAACAGAATAGGCATATTTCCATCAGGTTCACTGGCGTCACGTTGTGGTGCCCTCTTCTTCTTCTGTTATGGTAGTGGACTGGACATCATCGCCATGGCTGTGGATTTCGTGTTCTCAGCTCTTAATTTTCACATAATAATGGACAAAAATGCACGTTAATTTGCTTTGTCTCTCTGCGATTTTGTAAATTTTTTTTAATTGACAAGCTAGAGAAAAGCTATTGGTACTAAGTAAAAGGACAATGCAGTACATTGCTATTTACATTTTTAAAATTGAATTAGTAAATGGAAATAGAAATGACTGTTTGGGTCTTGGCTGTGTTAATGTGTTCTGACACATCCTGAGTGACACTTTGGGAGGGATGGAAGGCTCAGCTTTTCCCCTGGCTCATAGACGCCCAGTCAGTCTCCTATGGCAGCCGCTGTTTATGTGGAGGTAATGTAAGCAGTAATATAACAGACTGTAATTGGTTTATCAGTGTTTGCTATGGTAACCCACATGGAAACAGACCCTTGAACAATTATATTTTTAAACTGCCGGCCAGGATATATTTTGCTTTATCTATGGGCACTGTGGATATGATTGCTCACTGTTATAAATGGCACATAGTTAGTACACAGAGAGAAAGACATTGTTTACACTAGGCCTCATGCGGTGAATCTGTCCAGTGTAAGGTAATCTGCAGTAATAAGCCCCATTTGTTTTGTTTAGCTTTTAAGCTGAGGGAGAGAGGAAGGGAGAGGGGAGGGCGAAAAAAAAAAAATCTCATTTCAAATCCTACCCACCTTCTTATCTCTATTTGTTCAGTTGTTTTTAATGCCACATACTGAAAGAATTTCAATGGCTGTTTTGCCATGAAGTCATTTGTTATCCTTCAGCGGGCTTTCGTCTCCCTATTGTGTGACAGCCCCAGAGTGCTCGAATCCTCCAGATGGAGCAGGTCAGACACACAAAGACGCTCGCACACACAGAGAGAGGCACACACTCACAGGCAGGTTCACACACTTTCCTTTCAGTGGCTGACATAGATCTGCTTGCCTTGTGACATATAAGGAAATGATAATGTCATTTTTGGCAATTTGTCTTTCCTCTACTTTTCTGTTAGTTAGAAATGTGGCTGTTAAGAGCTGTCTGGCAATTGCACAGCTCATGTCATGTTTACAAACAGTCCAAATGAATATGTTTCACCACAGTGTTCTCATTTTACGCACATTCTCAGTTAGTCTGTAATTCACTTACAGATTTTCTCTCCAAAAAATTTGTGGATGCCTCACAGAACAGATGCACGTGTTTTTGTCATACTCGGCAATTACGCTCATCTCAGGAGTTATGCCCAAAAAAAGCAAAACACAACGTGGAACTCTTTATTCTAGAGATGAAACGCATTATGGTTTCTCTCCTTCACTTAAAAACAGTTAGCAAGTTTTACGCTTTGAAAAATAGCTTCCTTTCATCATTGTACTGACTTTTTCTCCTGTTTGTTCTCCTTCTCTCTCTCTTTTTCCATGTGGTGTCCTGCCCTGTTCCTGTTTGGACCCTCTGATGCACAGGTTAGTAGTCTTTATACTATCAAAATGTAAAAGCACACCTACATGCATCTATACTTAATCCTCTGATATAAGTAACTATTATTCATCAGTTTCTTTTAAATATACTGTTTAAAGATCTTTTTATATCATCTGCCAACTCAGTTCTTAAAGTGACTACTTATTCTATATTGTTTACTTTTTTCACAACACGCTGCCTAAATAAGTGCCGTAATAAAGAAAAAGGCTCTCATTTTTGGAATAAAATACTTAGATTATGTTCTCCGAGCAGATGGCTTGCAAGTGCGCAGTTTCAGTTCCTCTGCGTTAGAGACAATATAAAGCAGAATTCCAGGAAAATTTACAGTAACATTTTAACTTGAAAACAACAGTTGTAATCCAGTGATCGTTCACTTTCACTTGCAAGCGATGGTAATAAAGCTAAGAGCAGGTTCCATAACAAGTGGAACGTAATAACCGTAACAGCCATCCTTAAATGATTTGATTGACTCACGCTAGACCTCATCGCTCTATTTTAAATCTAATGGAGTCTGGGTATAATTTGACCAAGCCTTGATTGACAGCCCCTTTCTCTATCTCAACAGTAACCCCTGACGATGTACATTAGAGTCGGATTAAGCCAAGGTGCTAACGCATATTAAAAAATTAAGCCAAGCCAGTGGACTGGCAAAGCTCCTTTTTTTTTCTCCCCCACTTTTTTCTCCTCCGTTCCATGCAGCTCCTTTCTGAGGGTCTAACGTTGAAATTTCAGAGGCATCAAGTAGTGATAGGGACTTCTTAATACAGTCGCAAGTTGCCCTTGTGAAAGAAATCAAATGACACAGTGCAGCAGGCCAGAGAGGAAAAGACTGATAGGACATTATACTGCTCACACAGAGCCTTGCAGTGGAGAGGCAAGGATACAACATCAAATATAACAATGTAGCCTTCATAACTGGGTGCTTAATTTGTCAAAATGCCTCACTTTTGTCGAGGGCATATTTTACAGTGCCTCAAGCCCTTGGCATATTTAAGAGGACTGTGGTAGTTTTTCCTGCGGCAGGATAGCAGCCTTATTGTACTGCTTTGGCTGCTGTAAATAGTAGTAAATCTTTAGTGTTGCATTTATTCTAGCATGACACCAAAGCCTCCCACTCAGAGTGACTGAATGTAACTTATTTGATTCTGCTTCCTTTCATTTGGGGATTTTGTGAAGAGTTTAGTTTGAAGACAATGAACTAACAAAAGATTGTTTTAACAGCTGCACGTCTTTGATTACACGCTTCTTTGAAGTATCACTTTAACTTAGCCTTTGAACTTGGATAGAGATCAGAAATGAATCGAGCTTCTTTTTGATGTAAGAGGAGGGGATTTTATTGTTGAAATGTTCATAAACTGCTTCCAACCGTTTAGAGAACAAGTTCGGTGTTGATTTTTAAATTGAAGCAGGAGAAAGGGAGGGAGGCACGAGAGTCTGAAGAGAGGAACGGTGGGAGGGTGCTGGTTTCGTGTTCACGTGCACCCAATGACGAGGGAAGGAAAACAGCGGCTTTTATTCCCCTTAGTAGATGAGAAGGGAGTTCTGGGGCTTCAAGTTACTCCAAAGTCTCAAGCTCCATGTTTGCTTGTGTGGCTCATTAGGACAATATGCCATCCATATGTTTCACTAAATGATCATTATGTTAGTTTTCCCATTTGTAAGAGGCCTGCATATGCGCCGAATTGGAGGAGTTAAACCTTCCTGTAGCAGTTACACTTAATCTGCTTGTTGCTTTTGACAGCAGTAATAGTGTGCATTTGAGGTACTTTGTTGTTTTGGACAAAACTCAAATTCTATTAAAGGATTAAGTAATTGAACACTAATCTAAAGGACTTGAGGTTTCTGTTCTTTGGTAATGCCTTTAATCTTGGCACAGTTTTAGAAAAGGCAGTGAAGTACAGAGTCACTGAGGGAAAAGCAGATTAGTTCAATTTCATGTATTTTAGGGGAGAACTACACTAGCTTAGATGGATTACTGATGAATCAGGGAATTGAAATGTAATGACGCAAAAACGTATGCCTTTGCATAAACAGGCAGCTGTGTCAGCTTTGTCTTCCTTTTCCAAAAAACTGAATAACGTCACATGTACTGCATTTAAAACAGGAGCCAAGATGATGTATGATTTTGTTCAGAAATGAAGTGTGCTGAACATGGATCATGAAATCCATAAAAACTACAAATTTCACATAATACCAGATTTAGAAATATAATATCAAATCAGCTGTAGGCTATTGTATTGTTTTATTTTTTTTCATCATTTCCACATTAATCATGCTCCAGATCCACTCCTATTGTTCAGTTTTACTGTTACCAGTAACAATAAAGAAACAAAAGTTGAGGACATTTCTTGCCCTACATCTGTCATTGTCATTGAGAGACTGGCCATAATACTTTATTTATATTCTGCTCTGGAGATGTGTGGCTTCTGTTGTAAATGTTCATTGATTCAAGGGCAGACAAATATACCCCCAACACCCTACATGACCCACATAACGCAATATGTGCAGTTCTCCACCCATTAAAGTAACACGATAGACACAAATAAACTGTATTGTACATTTCGTTGCCCTTTGCAGCTAACTCAAATTACGTTCTGAATGTCGTCCACTCAATCTCCTCTCGTCTTTTGTGCTTTCTTTGATATAAATAGACAGACATTCAGGGGTCTGAAGAGTGGAAGTTAGAAGAATAAAAAAGGAAGAGGAAATTTAGATATTTTTAAATGATGTCCTACATTTTGTCAGCTAAAATCAGGATATTGCCTGAGCGGGGAGAAGCCATGTTCTTCAGTTGTCAAAAGGCAGTAAGTAATGATTAAAATAGCAGTGTGAAACGCGGGGAGATTAAAGTGATGCTAATGATAAGTGAGAGAAGAAAAGGGCAAGCTATATTTTAATTCCTGGGAGAATGGTTAATGACTTCTATTGCCTGAGATTAAACTAAACCTGTCTCATCAGCTTTTTCTGCTCGCTGAGGAAAAAAAAAGCCCCCTGCACTTTAATTTATTAAACTCTTTTAAGGAAGCACATTGATCTACATAGGTTAAACTTTCAAAATTTGGGCAAAAAGACGCCCCATAAAGCTGTCATGCAGGGCAAAGCTGTTGAGTTGCTCAAGGCACACTATAAAGAATTCATTATCTCCAAACTGCCACATTTAATCAGAAAATATCAATTATTTAAAAGGGGAGGTTTGCTCCTGTTTAGGGCATCAGGTTTTACTGACACACTGGATTATACTGACACGTTGAATATATTTTTCTGCAGTGATGCTGTGAACTTTTTCATTTTCAGCACCCTTTTTTTCCCCTACCTTTGGCTGAGTAAATGTGCATTTGGCCGGTGTAAACGAGTCCATGTAATCACATCAACAGTGTAATATCATCCAAGAAGTAAAATGTTTATCTCTTCTTCTCAGCTTGTTGGAGGGACTGAGACTTGTGTTGTGAAAATTTTTCGCATGGCATTAACAAAGAAGCACTGGTGACCTCTGTAATGAAATGTATGGTACTGTTGACATGGCATTACAGCGATTCAACGCTGTTCATTAATCTTTGTTTTGCTAGAACCCTTCTGGCATGTCCTTCGCCAAGGTGCGGAGCAATGCCAGAAATTGTAAGGCTCACCACATATTTCTGATGGCAATTAGCATGCATTCCGATCCACTGAGCCCCTCGCATAACAGCCCAATCCTTACAGCGTCCAGAGTCTTTATCAGCACCCGGGTGATAGGAGTCATTGAACATTCTGCTGACAGCAGATTATTTTTGTTTTTATACAGATGTCAGGCTTGAGTAGGTGGTGTTTTCCACTCTTTTCTGTGGGACTATACGGGCCCCTCTGAAGAGGACAGAGATTTTACCATTTCTCACTCTTAGTCTCTGTATTTGCCTCTCCCTTTATCTTTCCTTATCTTAATCTCAGTCATTGCAGGTCTGGAAATAGGTCTGATATTTAAAGCACTGGTGAAGAGTAACTGTCATCCATTAGAGGACAAATAACAACACTCCACCAGCGCTGAATCCTGCTTGTCTCCAGTCTCAGTGGATCTGTCAGCAGGAAGCAGGCATGCAATTAATAAGCCTTTTACCTCTAATATCACAGTTCTGCCAAGTGGGGGAAAAAATGAAGAGACATTCATACACATTTAAGAGAAAATTTCCACAAATCTCCATGAGGAGATAGTGCCAGCTGATGGCCCACGTCTAGCTGTAGTAGCCGTGATTCTGATCGATATCATCAATGGCTACTGCTGGAGTGCAGAATTTGATCCAGCAGTCTCATGCTAATGTTCACACCTGTGTCAGACACAATGTAATCTCTTCTCTTGAATCAGTGACGCTTTTTTGCGGTGTCATTGCTTTTACGAACGTAGATGTTAACCCTCAGAAAAGCTTTGAATATGCAGATGGCTGAGTTAACACTTAGATCAACATTGTACAAACTCGACGAAGGCCAGTGTTCTCAGCAGTCTCA
The DNA here is from genome assembly GCF_020382885.2 of Scatophagus argus. Classification (NCBI taxonomy): domain Eukaryota; kingdom Metazoa; phylum Chordata; class Actinopteri; family Scatophagidae; genus Scatophagus; species Scatophagus argus. The sequence continues at coordinate 7,286,688 of NC_058503.1, read as the reverse complement.
AGATATTCTCTGAAGAGCATATTCATGCTTGTACAGTTTTCATAGCACTGTGCATAACCTCTAGCTTTTCTTTTGACTAATTCAAATTTTTCTTTGCAATGTTAATGATTTAAATCTCTAGATTTGCCTGCAGTCAGAAGAAAATGTCTCTGTATTATTTTGTTGACATATTCAGGATGAAATGATTATCCCCCCCCTCACCACCACCACTACCACCACCACCACCACCACCACACACACACACACACACACACACACACACACACACACTCCTTGTTGCGTAAAGTAATATCTCTGCGTTTCTGGGGACACGTTACAATAATGCATTAAGAAATCACATTAATAATGCACATATTTTGTCACATATTTATAACTATCCCCTAGACATCAACATGTCACAGTTGTTGTTAGATCCCCTTTGGTTTCAATTAAAATCTCACTGAGGCAATAAAAATAGCCAATTAAATTGGAGCAGGCTCTTCAGAGGTACGATTGGTCTGATTAGATTAACCTTGAACATCAATTAGGGTTAAAAATAAGCTTAAATGTATTTTAATAACTGCCCACCATATTTGATGCTAAACTATACTGCTTTTGTATCACTTATTTCCTCTGTATTTATTCTTTATAAGTGTCATTATTTTCACTTGATTAGACAGCATGATCAGTTATTTTCTCTCGTGTTTATTTGTTTCTTAATTATTTGGACCAGAGTATTTTTTTTACGGCACTCTCACTGTGAAACACTGAGACCTCATTATCTAATTACAGGAGTGTGTTTCCAAGTTATAACAGACAATAGAGATGTAATGATGTATAACAGGCGTCGTTCCATATATCAATCAGCACGCAAGTGTCAAACGCAGGGTCCCAATCCAGCTTTTTACAGCTGCACGACTTTCTCTCTCCCTCTCTGTTACTCTTCTCTTTCACTCTTTGTGAGACTCATACACACTCGCTTCTTGTCAATATCTGGAGTATGTCAAGCTTTTCTCACCACCACCACTACTGTTCTCATCCCACCTGGTGACTATGAGCTGAGCATCCACATGCTAAAAATTCGCCTGGCGCTAATGTCACACCCCCCTGCCATTTCCAGCACCCAGTTCCCAAAGCCCAGGCTGGTGTGAAGGGAGGGAGCTGAGGAGACATCTTTGTAATTCTTTTAATAACATGTGTAAATGGGCAAGGGGCCTATCGGTCTTTATCAGGCCTGGCGAGCGAAGTAGAGCAGCTGATACCACCTAGGGGCTGGGAAATGCCTGATTCATCTAACAGCCCGTGAAGCTGATTAATTTCACTCTTCATTAAGACTGTGTTGTGATGTCTTCTCTGGACTTCAGCATATCTCTCTATCACCGCCCAGTCTCCTGGTCATCTTTTTGCTTCTTTTTCCCTCACTCTTGCTCCCTCTCCCTCCCTCTTTCCTGGGCAGCGTTAGCAGCAGCGGCCACCCTCCTCCTCCTCTTTTTGCGCCCTTGGCAAATGAAAGGTCAAAGACGCTGCAGTGATTAATGAGCAGTAGACTCTGGGATCTTTCTGTCAACCCCCCGCCAGTCCCCCTCCCCTCCTGCCCTCGCCGCTCCTTGCATTATTTCATCTGCTAATCTCGCACAACACTACTTAGTTAGTATGTCACGGAGAAAACAGTGTTGTGTGTCTCTGCCGAGCTGCGTAGACACCGACTCCGATGAACTTTTTTGTGAGGCATAAAAGCGAGGGAAGGGACCATCATAGAGGAAGAGGAAGGAGAGGCGGAGGCAAAGCTCACAGAATGTTTTTGGGCCGAAGAAAAGGTGCTGTAGTGTAAATGGTTGGCTCTTCACTCAGCTTTTCATCTCAAGATGTTGCTACCAAGTCTAATGATTTAAGTAGTGTGCTCTCAGCACAAAAAACTCCACTTCAGAAGCTTGGCGGTTTTTTGGTGTAATTGAATGTGAACGTCACCGCTCTTTTCACAGGATAGATGACACTTCATGGGCTCAGACCAACTGTTTATTTGAAAAAGAAATGAAATATTTACTCTCCATTGCAGTACAGATTAGCAGCAGTAATTGACTGCGACAGAGGTCTATGCACAAGTATGTGCGTGTTTTATAGCGAAAGAGAGAGAGAAAGAGGGTGAGAGAGAGGGAAAGAGTTAGAGGGCCCCTTGTGTTTGAATGCAGATCTTCAGCACACAATAGGCCTGTTAGTGAGGGTGAGTTTCTGCCTGTCACTTTCTCTCCACATGTTGCTTTTTCTTTCAGAGATAAGTGGGCCTAATGCTGAACAAATAGTGGAAATCAGAAGCCACTGAGAATCATTTGCCTCTCCTTTTCCCATGGCTCCCAAATAGACACCCAGACTCACAGACGGAGGGAGTGACGATGCGAGAGGGAGAGCGAGATGGAAAGGGGGTGGTGGGAGGGGGTCAGGAGAAGAAAGAAAAACTCAATGAGCAAAACAATTTTGTCACCACAAGCAGATCCAATTGAAAAGTCTCCTGGATGGGGAAGAGCTGGAGTTGTCAGATCAGGCCATGGCAATGAAAAGATCCAAGCGGACTAAATTGGCATCAGGTGTGGGCTTCCCCTGGCCGGTGATAGGCTCCCACATTGTGCTGGCTAGACATTTGGCCATTTTCAAATATAATGGGAGAAATGAATGCAAATGAGTGAGTGGACTGAAATGTATTTAAATGCAGATTGAATGGGGGGCTCTGCGTAGCGCCTGATAACAAGTTGCTTTAGGAGAAGGGCCACATTGTGTTGGATCATCCCTCCAGCCCCCACCGCTGCGATCCCCACACCAGCAGTCCTGTTCTCTCTCCCTCTGTCACACTTGTGTCTCATAAGGGGCCATTGTTCACTGGGTAAACTCTCTCAAAAGTATTTACATTACTCATTTATTTGAATTTCAAATATTTTGGGTTCTTTCTTTCTCGCATATATAGCCGACACACATGCAGCCTGACGCCTTGGGCGATCCAATAAAATAGTAATTGCAAAAGGACAGGGGGCTGTGGCAGAAAAAGAAAAGAAAATGAAGAGAACGCCGGAAAAGGAGGGGTTCAATCATTAATGATAATGTTGCTTATGTCCATAGCCTCATTAGAGGCAGTATAGCAGCCAGTAGCATGTGTTTCACAAACAAGTTCTCCCTGCCCACTGCCGGTCGACCGCTAGCCCACGGCGATCCATCTTCTCAAACGTCTCCTTCCCATATTTAAGGAGCTCTCGTTACAGCCTTTCCCAGACCTGTGAATTTATGGTGCACTCCAAGCGGTTAGCATAATCGCTGGGAATGCAGTCATTTCAGCGGGAATGTGGGAATTAGGGCAGGAGAGAAAAGGAAAGCTGTTGGTGTGTTAATTGAATTTCATAAGAATCCATTGCAGCAGCTTTGCCTCATTCACAGGGCAGTAAGGACAATGTAGGGCTCTGAATCAAATTTTCTCTCACTATTTATTTGTTTTTAATACTCAGTATTAGACAGCAGCTAAAGGCAGAGCTTATTTTTTTTTAAACAAACTCTTCATTTTTCTAGTCTCTCATCTCAAAAAAATAGAACAAGAGCACAAGAGGGTGCGTTCTCCTCGAAAAACAACAATTTTTCCCCCTCATCTACATTTAAAATACAATTTACATGCAATTAAATTTGATTAATTAGAGACACTAACCTCTGCCCGTCCTGTGTGCACATAATGTATCATGCATTTCAATGTCAACCAAATTATGTTTACTTCAGCTTTGGGTTTGTCAGGAGCCATCATTATGTTTCCACAAAGGCATAATTTGAGGCATTAAAAAAAAGTGATTTTCAAATATTTGACATATTGAACCCTTCAACAAAATGACAGTCTTGGCTTGAGGGAGTTTACTTGGATAAACAAGTTGTCCAGAACCTGGTGTTCACAGTGGACTATATTAGTAAGTTTAAACTAATACAAGATATTTTTCAGCATGCCAGTTATTTAAAGTTGGCCCTGTTATCAGAGGGGGCAGCTGGGGCAGCGACTGCAGAGATGTTTCAGTGTCCAGAAGTTTCCATGTGGTGATTAATAGGAGGGGTAATGTAGTGGGGAAATGAGTAAACACTCCCTTGCTCCTGGCTTTGTGCTTCAACGGCTTGATGACAAGGGCAGAGCAAGGTGAGAATTAAACAGACCCGCTGAAGAAGAGAAACAGAGAAAAAAAAAAGGGCAGTAACGGACTGGAGGGAGGAGTGAAGCATGACAGACCTGGGCAGTGAGTGGGAGTGAGGAAAGGGCGGCTGGGAAGAAAGAAGGCCGCCCTGACAAAAGTGGAAGTGGAAGTTTCTCCTGAAGAAGAATAATTAAAAGCGCTCAAGGGAGGGCAGTTTTAATTTCACATGTAAGGGGCTAAAGATTTCATTTAAAGGCGCGGCGAGCGGAGAGGAGGTTAATAAGATGAACAAAGCAGGGAATGTGAGAACATACAGTGTGAGGAAGCACATTGGACTTTCACCTGACACGTTTTTAATTATTGAACCTCTGATATTTCTCTGTTGAAGAGAGGGGGTAAAAAGAGAAGATTAACTGATTAATGGTCATGGTAACCAATTACTCACTCAGGGGGAAATAGATGTAACTTCACTGCAGTAACACTTCTGTTCCGTGCTAAACGTCACAGAGTGTAGCATCACTTCCAACACCAAAGCTAAAAGCATACTCCGGCTGGTGCCGGCGGTCTCAGTAGCTCCCTACAGGGAACACAACCAGAGCATTGCATAATAACTCTTCCTAAAAAAGTGAACTTGCTTCTACAGTCAAATATGTGCTCTTGATCACTGAAATCTCACTCCATTAGTGCTATCTGAAGTTGATGTATCCCAATTATCATAATAAGATCAGCTTGGTCCCGTACTCCATGGGACTCCAAACTCTCTTACTGCCACAGAATGATCAAAAGGACTTTGTGAACTAGACCCAGAGTCCCAGCTGTGGGCTGATTTGTTCTGTAGTGGCAAAAAAAGAACTTTAATTGAATATGATGTATTTCTTTTTCTTGTTCTTTTGGGCACAGTCTGCAACAAGAGAACAACAGAGTTAGTTTGTCTTATCTTGGCTTCATATCGACCCAAGAATACCTTCTTTTTTTTTTTTTTTATTTCTTACTTAGATCTGTTTAAGATGATTATACAGTTCAACATTTGCCAAACTGCACCCCAGTCATAGACTTCTTCTCTGTAATGCCAACAGCATGCTCCTCAGGTCTTGATGTGTCCACTGCACACCTCCTTGTGTTTGTAACGTCATTAGTATTGTCAGTGCAGCGCATGGGAATGGCTGTTGTGCCGCAGTCCCAAAATCCTCTTCCCTTCCCGCTGCACCGCTGCACCGCTGCACCGCACTTGCACTGTGTGACACTTATGTATTATATGTTTATCAGTCTCTAATGAAACACTGACAAGTTCTCTGCACAAGGGATGCTGTGTTCCATTAATAGCCCTTCAGGAACCTTGGGCACTCACAAAAAGGCTGGTCCTATTGTAGATGACAGCAAAGGGGCCCTCAGCCCTGGCCCCCCGGAGAGGGAAGATATCAGCAACGTCTGCACTCTCTCCTTCAGTCTCTCTGTCATTCCTCCCCCTCTGTCTGTCTCTCTGTCCCTGTATGCATCTGTCTCCCTAGGAAGTAAAAGGTGTCTTATTCTATTTCTTCAGTCACACGTTACTTGACCACTGTGTTATTGCACAGTGCTTGACAATGAGAACTGTGTCAGTTAATTTGTCAGGGAGAGTTTGTGATTGATTTATTCATTGAGGGCTCGGTAAATGTTTGTACTGTGATGAAACCCACAAGCCATAATTATGTGTGTGTGTAAAAATGTTTGTTTGGAACATTTATTAAGCACAAAAGTTGTCAAACTACAAAAGCTCTGAGAAGTGAGTGAGAGAAAGTTTTTTCTTTTTCCCCCAAAAAAGTTTGGCACTGGAAAAAAAAAAAAAAGTTTTGTTGGATCAATTTTCTAAGGTTTTTTTTTATCTGTGAAAAAAGTTGTTTTTATTTCCCTTTTTTTGCCAAAAACATTTTATTATTACAAACAAGTGTTTGTTATAATACTAATTTCGGCCACATAAGACTGAAGTGCAACACTGACACATGTTCAAAATAGGACTAAAAGCATTCATGTTTTCTTTATGTTTTCTTCCAGGTAGGTTTTAGTTTCTCTGTGCTGTCTGAACACAAGGTATATATTGTGCACTGTGTGCTGTTGCCCTTAATGTTAGCTATACTGACATTAGCCATTGGCCCTCTGAATAGCGAGTAAAAAACATTTTGTTTGTGGCTAACCAACAAACTGTCTCAAACTGTAGCAACAACACCCGTGTCCAAGTTGTGGTCAGCACCAGTTTCCTCTGGAAACATCTGTTGTAATTTTTTGTATTTACAGCACATTTCTGTGTTGTGTTGTGTTGTGTTGTGTTGTGTGTATTTTTTATTTTTGTTTCTTAAATGCTTGGCATATGTTTGCAAAATGATGATGATGTTTTTGTAATTTGCTTGTGCTTTGTGTATTTGTGTGTGTGTGTGTGTGTGTGCGCTGAGCTCTCTCAGTCGATAGGGGAGTTTTGTACATCTGCTCATAGAATAAGCACTTAAGAGATATTCTGATTTTGGAAGTTGTAATGAATATAATCATTATTTATATCTGTGATAAAGAATTTGATGCTGTTGATTTGATGTTGCAATTATGGTGCAACACTCATGACAGCAATGTCACAATGTCATATGCTTAAAGTGCATAAAGAAATTAAAACTTTCCTAGCAAAAAATCGTAAATGCTTTTGAATCTATTTAGGATAAAAAAATAAATAAATAAACTTGCACATGGAAAACAAAACCTGGCAAAATGATTGATGACAAGTGAATCATTAGCGTGTATTGTTATTTTATATTAATCACACTCTTCTTGTGCCTCCCCCTCAAAACTCTCCTGTCCATGTGAAAACACAGTCACACCGACCCCCCCCCCCCTAAAATATATATATATATTTAAAAGAAAATATAAATAATTATTATTATCTATGTTTTATTTTTCAGTGGAACTTTTTTCAGCACAAAATATTTTTATACAAAAGTTCCAATGCCAGTGTTTCCTTTTTCAATTCAGATTTTGTTTCCACTGGCAACTTTTGTTCATCACCAAAATTCACTATCACTGTTCCATAGAAAAATGTCACCAGATTTACGCAGACTTTAATAATCGTGGATCTTATCAGTCTCCCTGTTTTTGTCCGGCAACATTTTAAAGGACTGAGGTGAAATTCCTGTATGAAACCTGATTCAGTTATTGTGATGTGGAATTGTTATCTGGTGGTGCACTGAGTAGTTAGTGTGCAGCAAATGCCCCATATTTTCACCTTCATTTCAGCTTTTAACTCAAAGAAACTTTCACTATTCGTGGCCTGACTGTGTACTTCTCAGCTTGTTTTTTTTCCCTTAAAGTGAGAAACACTTTTTGCCTTGGCTTTGCTTTTGAAAGCTGCATCTCCCACATGAGAACCGTGATCTCTCTATTAGAATGTGACAAAACATTTGTTCTCACTAGAAATAATGGTCTGTAACATCCTCTAATGTGATTCACAGTTTATTTGCAAGTCCATCTTCGTGTTGAACAAAGGGGTTACAGGCGCGTCACACATATGGATAATTTTAAGCAGATGCATCTGGCGTGGCTACCATGCCATGATTAGTTTCCAAAGCATTTGTGAGTGTGTAAACCATTGCCGACATGGATGAAATATAGCCTAGGTTCACTGGGAGTGCAGGGAGAAGAAATGTACCCCATCTGTAATACACTGTGTAGACTAATATCAGCTCCTTTTCTCTGATATTGCAGTGAGATATCGATCTGGTAAAATTGTCCCATATTGGAGCTGTCTGTTGTGATATTCATCATGCTGTCACCTCTCCCCAACACCTACGCGTTATTAGAAACCCGGGTTTGAAGAGGTTGAAGGGTTTTAGTCTCCGAGATGTAGCAAACAATTCATCATGAGAGAGAGAGAGAGAGAGAGAGAGAGAGAGAGAGAAAAGAATTCAGGTGAGGTGATGCTTGGGTAAAGATTTATGTCTAGTCAGGCTGTACATTAAGAATTATATCATCAAGCGAGAGGACACCAGCAGCTTCACTGCTATCTGCTGAGCAGGCCTATTTGCTCGCCTGCCAGGCTTAAATGGAGTTTTTTTTTTTTTTCATTCTCTTATCAAGCTTTTAAGAGAATTGTGAAGTCTGAAGGAATGTAGTATCTCAACCAGTTATTTGTGTAACGCACGGCAGCCTGTCGAAAGCAGTTGTCATGTATGTGGGGATTTCAGTGAGCCTGACATTATGTTTTGTGCTCAGTGCCAGTCACTCATCAGGAATAAAGCCTGTAACTGGTACGTGCCACCTTCAATTTGGCCCACTTCAGGGTGGGACTCAAGTTTGTGTTCCTGTTATTTCCTCTCTTTGCTCGCAGTCGGAGATTCTTCCGGGAGGATCACAGAGATGTACACAGACGGAATCCAATTCTTCCGTGTCTTGCAGAGGAGTCAGACTTTGATTCGTCTTTAACTCAGTACAAATGCACGTCTGGGAATGTGCAGGCTGGGGGTTTCCTCTGAAGTTCTCTCTCTCTCTCTCTCTCTCCCTCTCTCTGGGAAGTGTGTGGTGTGCGTGTGTGTATGTGTGTGTGTGTGTGCGTGTGTGTGCACGCTAGGCTCTGCTCTGTTAGCCACGATGTTATTGTTGTAAACAGCATTTAAAGCACAGCTGGCCAAATTGATCAGGGCTTGCGTTGGAGTGAACTTGAGCAGCCAAGAGTGCGGCTGCATAAACAGGGCTGCTTGTATCTAAATATGCAAACACTCACAGCAGTCGACACTCGGGGGAACAGACACTGTTACTTCTTATGGGGAAACAGTAAGAAACAGCGAGAAACAGGCTCGAGCCCTAACCTTTCCGTGTATACAGAGAAAGAGGGGGAAGACAGGAACATTTTTCCTGATTATGTAAACATTTCTTTTCCTCCCTAGATCATTTGTGAACTCCTCCATGTATTTACTTTTCATTAATTGTTGAAAAAAAAAAAATCTGGAAAAAAAGTGAATAAACAGTAGATAATTTTTGTTTAATGTTTCACACAGGATTCCAATCCTCAGTGCAATTAATGCTAATCACCATGGTCTTCCTGTTTAGCTTGAACTTGGAGTGTGTTTGTGTGTCGTTGCTGTCTCTCTTGTCTACATCTTGTGCTAAGTCCCCCCCCCACACACACACACTGCTTTTTCTCCCTCCTCCATCTCTGCTGTTAGTCACTGTGTCTCCTCGTGTTATGATTACATCACCCTTTCTGTCTGTTGTGTCCATTTAGACCTGAAATTAATCACATCCGACAATCTGGTGGTGCTATTCCCAAAGTTCAAAAGCTTTAGCGGTGAGAGAGTGATAGAGAGCTGGAGGGAGAGACAGAGCGAGATGGAGCGCATCAAGCATGTTGGAGGTACTTACCATTTGTAGAGTACAGTATATTAATTGCTTATCGGTTTTTGATTTCAGAGTCATTTAGAGTCAATCGAACGCATAATTTTCACAGCTATTGTTCTTTGGGGTTTGTTAATTGTCACCCCACTGGCAGAATTAAAAGCAAATTAAAAGCCTTAACTATTGACTCTATCTGAAGTCACTCTCCACAACAATTTCACAAAACAATGGGGAGGATTAATGAAAATGCAGCTTGATTTCTGTTCTCCAAAGCTTTTGCTATGGGGAACCAATTAACTACCCTTCAGGATGACTTTCACTTCTAACTGCCGGTCTGTTCCACTGCCAGAAACTGGGATTAATTCTCAATTAATCCCTCCACAAGAACAACTCTGCCTTTGTCTGCTGGGGAGGACATGAGCATACAACACCGAGGTTACCCCAGGCCTGTTTGGTGGAGGAACTCCACCCCTCCTAAGATTGATACACCCTGTAGACTAGCTCTTCTCAAGCTGAAAATAAGAGCCATTAAAAGGGAATGGTTGACAATGATTTTTGTTTTAGGATTTTGAGCTTTATTAGCCATGCATATTAATGAGTCAATTAATTCCATTCGTCCTCGCGAGTGGTCTGTTTGTTTTTGCCTGACCTTTTTATCTTAGATGTGTTTACGCTTGGCTTGGTTTAAGCACTTACTCCATACTGTGTTTCCCATAGCCTCACGTCCAAAAAGGGAGTTTTTATGTGTTTAGCGCTAAGATTCTCCCCCTCTCTTTTGTTTTCTCTCTGCAACTCTCTCGTTCTCTCATCCCTCCACCCTCCCCCTCTGTCTCTCTCTCTCGCTCTTTCTCCCTCTGTCAGAATGCCTGCTGGATGTATTCCTCTCTAAATGTGACAGGAAATATGCTATTATAGCATGCAGAATATTTGCCTGATGGGATTTGCAATAAAATTACTACATTTCCTTTCCATTAGGATCTCTAAAACCCCTCTCTCTAATTTATGATTACCCTGGCAAAAAGACATGTTATATACATAAAGACTAAAGTAGCCCCCAGTCCACATTTCGCCTGTCCTGCTTTCAAAGTTAGTTGAGAGGACAGGAGAAATAATTGAAAAGTGCAGCTGGACTGTGTACAATCTTGTAAGGGATGCCTAGAAAATGAGATTAATCAGTGCACAGACATTGTGGGGAAAAGTTTGCAGTGAATGCCTGACAGTCGTGCTCTTTCTCTCATTTCAAATGTTGGCAGGCTAGCAGGCAGCTCCAAGGGAAATGCACTCCTTTCATACTTGAGTAATTGATGAATTGTATGCAATATGCAAATGAGAATCCATAAATCTTATGAATGACAGCTTAATTTATGTGAGCCTTAATGAATGCAGGATTAGATTTTAATTAAATATCCTCAAAGGCACCCTGACTGGGTAAGTTTTTAAAGCCTTGTTTTGAAGACTTGTTTCATATGCATCGCGGTTCATGAAAAAGAGAGATCAGTGAGAGTGGTTAGATGAAATTTCCTCGCAGTTTGAAGATAAGACCTGTTCTGTTTTGCTAACCAAAGGCACTTGCAATTAATAAATATTGGAGCAAAATCATATCTACCAATCTCATTTAGGCTTTCCTGGAACTGCTCATTCTCATACATTTGATTAACTGCATTTACTTTAAGCGCTATCTGATTTCTAACATTTGGTACAGTATCTTTTTAATTAAGAGAATCATCCATTAGGCATGGAAAAGTCAACCAATTAGGCGTTCCTCATCAGTTCCCGCGATGTAGGAACTCTGCTTACTCATTATCACAGTCTGTTGATGTGATACTAAACAATCTTGGACTCTGTAGTTATGGGACATACAATTATGAAATCAGCTTTTAACATTAATGATGCAGGGGAATAATCAGCAATTTATCGTGTTTTAGATCTGTTTTAGATTCTATTTCACAGCTGAGAGGCTTCAAACAGCTCTAATAGAACGCGATTACAAGAGTAAGCTCTTTGTAGCTACTGCGACAGCGGTTTTCTCCTGAATCCTGTCTGTCGTTTCGTGACACCGGCCTAGGGACAGCAGAAGGAGTGCGACTGGCTCTGGTGTCCTCTGCACCATCAGACTCTGCAACGCTTTCACCCAGCGTGGTTCTAATCAGGCCTGAGCCTGGACGAAAACACTAGGAAGGCACCCACTCTCTCTCAACTACTACTGATCTCAACCCTGCACATTAGTCCACACAGGGATCAGAGCACAGACAGCACTTTAAAAGGGGTTTTAGTGGGATTGATGCTAACTCTCTCCCGCCTTTGATTTCACACCATTTGATCTGTGATATATTGTTCTGTAACAAAGGTTCATAGTTTGCTGGCGGATGCAGCTGTTCCTACCCCTAATAAATAAAAGTGTGTGTTTTTTTTTCTCCTTGCACTCACAAACTCGCTGTAATCCACCTATCTAGATCAGATAAGCGTGATGTGGCTACCTGTGCGAGGCTGTGTTTGACAGGTGCAAGGGGAAGCTGATTGAGATAATCCAAGAATAGGTTCAATGCAAATACAGATACAAGATGAGGGTGAGGATAGATGGATGCATGAAAAAGATGGATGAGTGAATACATTCCCATGTATCACACTGTGACTCTGAGATTATGATCATCACAGCCAATAGACTGCCAAGGTCAGCAGGAAGTATAAATCATCTTTTTTCCTTTTTGTTGAAGGCAGCATGCTCCTGTTATTTTCAGTGGTGTTGTTTTGTCACATTATTATGGTTATTATGATGTTATGGCTATTAGTTTCATTATAAATACATGTATCAATACATTTTAAAACATTTTTAAATTGTTTGGTCTTTAACATGTAAGAGAATATAAAAATGACCTGTTGTTTTTTTTATTTTAATTTCCTAAAGCCAAAGCTGATAACCACAAATTGCTGTTTCACCCCATCGTGATTAAACCCAAAAGATACTCTGTATTCATTAATAAACAGAGAAAAACAGCAAATTTGCACATTTAGGATGCCAAAACCAGAGACTAGACATTTTTGCCTCAGAAATGACTCAGATGATTAATCAATTATCAAATAGGTGCTGTTTGGTTCTAAATAATGTTTAATGTTGGAAGTTGTTTAAAAAAAGATGCCTTCTTCAAAAGGAAACACGTGGATAATTAATAAAACACTCTTTGGTTCCTCATCAGTTAGTTTGCATGGGCAGAGATGTTATCCGTGCTTCTGCGTTTGCTGATGTTACCGCAGAGAGCTGAAGGCAGAAGGTGGGAACTTCGAAGTCAGTTGATAATTAATTTGACATATTTGTTACCACCACAAATCCAAGGTGCAGAGTATGTTTTTGTCATTTTTGACAGTAACCTGAATTTAATTTTTTACACATTTTTCCATCAGTCATCCTTTCATTGGCCCAATGCAGCTTTTTCTTTAAAGTGGAGAGAGCAAACAGTCGAGCTTGTTTCTAATTTCTAGAATTAAAGTCGAATATTTCCTCTTTTTCGACTAAACCAACCCTGTTGTCTTATCTGTGGGGATTTTAAATTGGTAGTAATACACCATGGCCGTGTTATCCTTGTGTTTCAACAAACATAGTTAACCTCTCAAGGCAGTTGCGTGCATATTGTTAAATAGTTTGATTGAACTGAATAAAAAAAAAAAACTATAAACTCAGCATATTCAGGCCCCCTGTTGGTCTGAGGCCTCTGAATTTCTGCCTGACCTGGCACTTAAGAGGTAAGGAGCTGCTTTGTTTTATCAATAAGACCTTGTTTTCATGGCTGGTCACCACCCCAGCAAACCAATCAATGGGGCATGGTCTGCTATCGCTGTGAGAGAAATGAAAAATAAACCCCAGATAATCCTTCAGTTAAAAGGTTACTCAGGGCGATAAAAGCTATTTTGTTAATTTATTTACTCTCTGCACTGGAGAGATAAAGAAAAGGAACAATTAGGGAATTCTAGGTGAGAGATTTTAAAAGGGCAATGACATTGGGTTAATATTTTATAAGGCCTGATTGGCAGAGACCTGCAGAGGCCTTTTGTTTACACAAGCCCCAGACGGAATGATTCACTCGCTTGTTTTGGCCGACTGGGCGGAAATGGAATAAATATCTTCATCCTTACCTTTTAGAAACGTCAAACAAAAGACTGAGATAAAAGGTTAATGGCTCAATCATAACCACCAGGAAACAATATTATGCTCTTTCTCTGCAAACTGGACTCACTATTGACTTAATCAGGTTGAATTCCTAAAGATATCCGAAGATGGGAGGAGCAGATGATTTTGTGTGTAACTAAATCCACTAAGGGAGTGTGCTCACTTGGGCTAAACATTACATTTGTGGTTTCAATTGATTTATAACAGATCATAATCACTGCATTAACGGCGTTCTGGGTAATAAGATCTCAGTCACTGCTTCCGTCGACAGAAACGAGTCTGATAGTGAGATGTCAGAATTTTGCCATGAGATCAAAAACCGTCCTGATATCTCATGCGATATTATACCTCTTATTATACCTATCACCTCGTGTTGGCTTCCTGTAAACGGGGTGAGAACGTGAATTTAATTATTTTGCTTTTATTGCATTGTAGCGCTGAAATTGGACTCGTGTGGAGTGTATTGTTGGGCCCCGTGTAATCTGATTGCCTGTGCAGTGTAGTGTGTTGGATAGTATCAGGTTCCAGCCGACTCTGCTGGGTCAACACACAGTCGGGCCATTAAAGGAAGTCTGGTTCAGGGAAAGTTCACCACTATTTTCTTTTCACCATGGCAGCGAAACAAAAAAGAGAGAATAGATGTGTAACATATTTGTGGCCCCAGCCTAAAGTTGGCGGGGCCTATTTTGTTTCCTTAATTGAAGCCAGAGATATGAGGGTCCTGAATATCTTAAGTATAAATACAAATAAAGCAGGGGATAAAATTATTTCATGATTGACCTAAAATACAGAAATAATATTGTCCAAATAAGTCCAACTTTAAACCCCAGAGATTCTTATTTTCTCAAACATTTTTAGGTAGAGAATGGAAAATGAAAAGAAGGCGAGAAAGATTAGAAAAGACAATAGCAGCTAAGACATGAGGAGTACCAAAATTCCAATCAGAAATCCAGTTGTGCTTTCTTTTTTGTGCAATAATGGCCTAGTTTGGAGCACTTTCTGTGCCAGGCTATTTAGGGAATCAGCATCTGCTGCTTGATAAATAGCCTGGCTCTTTTGTTTGAGGCCAGGTTGAGTTCCTCTCTGGACCCAGCTTATTAGCCTGGATGGCTCTGACCACAGCATATCTGCACTGGTGTTAGCATGCATGCCTCAGCTGCGGCATTTCAAGGAACTGAATGACATATGGTTGAGAGATATTGCAACAAAACTAAATGAGCCACATGGCTGTGAAAACATGGATTGAGAGAGGAAACAAGTCACGGTACACCCTGTGTGATAAAGTACATGCCATTTCTGTAAATTTAGAGCCCTGCTCGGTCATAAGAAAAGGAAACGGTAACCTTCATTTCTGAGAGGCTTTCCTGTTGCTTGGAGGTTCCTCAGTTCAAAGCTCCTGTTCAGTTGGCGTATTGCTTTCATGGCTGGCCAGTGTTATTTGTGCAGAGAGAGTAGCTGAAATGCAATCCCTTTAAACACACCGACAGATTCCCTTGCAGCCTATTTAAACATTACCTTTACTTTGCTGGGTCTTTGTACCTGGGTTCACATCTTTTGACATGATCTAAGGTTGATGTGACATTTTTTGTCCATCTGAGGGCCTCTTTGCTTTTAGTATTGTTGGTAAAAAAGCCTTTTACCCATCACATACTCTCTGTTGAGGTCTTTCATAAATAATTCAGCCAGAGTACAAGTGAAAGTGATGACAGCAAAACTGTGTGCGATCTCTCCCTCTCATAAGATCAAAGAGGTGCTTCTATAGAAATAGGAATTACATTTCCAGACGTTCCTAGGTTGAGCCGGCACTCATTTCTCTTTCTGTCCTACCCCTCTCTCTTTCTCTCTTTCTCTTTCTCCTTCTTCATCCCTTTGTCTCTCTTTCTTCCTCAGCCTCTCGCCTACGTCTTTCTATCACTTTTGTGTTTTCCCTCCAATGGGACACTGTTGGGTCTGCTTTTAGTCCTAAAACCTCCAGAGCCGGTATATGAGAGAGTCAGCACATTCAGACAGACAGAGTGAGTGCACTCTATTAGCAGGACTGAGGTAAATAAACCTCACAAGGCACGGCTGAATAAATTCAGCTACTAAGGCTGTGTGGTATCTGAGCTAAAACACTGCATCACTCGGTAGATACTGCCTTTGGGAAATGTAGTGAAATGTACTGTAACACAAACAGCCTCATATACTGTACTGGTTGATAAAGTCCAGACTGAGCCTTAAAAAATCATAACAGCTCATCAGTTGGTTACATTAATTTAATGTGAAACATTCGCTCATAATAAACACCTCATATACTCTTTTTAAAACCCAATAAGTCAATAATCATGTTGGAAATGATTTGACAATGATTCAAATCATGACAAAGTAATCTAAAATACAGTGTCGTGCCAGCAAAATGTAATTTTATAAGCATGTTGGCACACCCCTTCAGATATTATTAACAGAATAAAAATAAACATGAACGAAGTCTCCTAAACACGTCATTGGTTTGATTTCCGATTGATTTTCCTGCCTTTTTTTTTGTTTTGGTAAAACACACTCCTGTTTGTCCTCCTACAGTTTCACCATGCAATGGAAACCCTATGGTGTTTAAAAGATATATTAAACTTAGTTCATATTAGAGAGAACTTAGTATCCTGGCAAAGCTTGAAAATGTATGTGAAATAATGTATGAAGCCAATATGTCACCTGTGTCAAGTCACCATAATTCATCTTCAGCTGAGACATCTAGCTCCTTGTTCATACAGAATATACCTCTATAGGATCTCAGACCCCTCATTATATCCTCATTGCATTTTTTTTTCACCCTGTAGGCTTTTCTTTGTTACTATAAGCCAGCAAAGTAGGTATTGATTGAAACTCCAAGCTGTATTAATAAGTGAATGAGTAAGATGTGTGGAAAGTCATGGGTGTATCTGCTTTGAAGGCCTTTTCTCCTCCACAGTAAGGTGGCACAGTCATTTATCACGGCTGGATCTGTGCCCCTCGTTTGGTGTAATAAAACTCCCCCATCAGAACCGTCCAACAGGTCTGAATCACTCTGTCACACCACCTTCCAGCTAAGGCACGCATTAAATCAAGCAAGCAGAACATTTCCTAAGGCAGCCATTGCCTTTTAATTTCCTGAAGAACCTTAAAATATCATTCATTACCAGAACTACACATATTTGGTTTTTAAAAGTCTCATAAATCAATAGTGGCCTGACTGCAATAATTATAACAAGTTAACATGTAATTTCCAGGCCGAGGGCCGCGCACTGGATTTTAGCATATGCAAACGAGGCAATTCAAATAGTGTGGGGATATTAATACGGAGGAACAGGTAACGAGGTACGGGTTATGAATTATGCATCAAAAAGTGGTTGATCTTCAATAAAGGAAATGAATTCACCGTGTAATCTAATTAGTTATGGAAGTCTATTATGTTGAGCTGCAGAAAGCAACTGTCCTTGAAAAGAAATTTATTTACAGTACATGTTAGCTATTTGGAATGGAATTGCGTTCTGGAGTGCTTCAAATGTTAACACCCCCACTGCCACACCGCCCACACCACCCACACCACCCCCTCCTCCCTCTGCCAGTCTCCTTCTCGTCTCTCATCCGTGTTCTCCTCCTTCTCTCTGCACGCCGTTTTAGCTCCAGACCCGGTCGGCCTCCAAAGAGGACTCAAAGTGTGACATCACCGGAGAACCCCCACATCATGCCCCACTCAGTCCCTGGCCTCATGTCCCCTGGCATGATCCCACCCACAGGTATGGTTTAGCCTTAGTCTGTGTCGCTCTGTCATTGTTGCTAAGGCTCTGATTCACTCTGTCTGGGTCTTTTCTAACTCTCTTTTTCCTCCTGTCACACACACACACACACACACACACAGACACACAGACACACACACACACACACAGCCTCCCCACTAGTGGCCTCCCCGCAGCTTGTCCTCGAAATGGCAGCCAGTCCAAAGTGACACATGCACCCAACCACCAGACACCAGCCGCTCACTCGTTTACCAAAAACAGATCCTCTGCTCAACCCCCGGAAACCAAGAGGGGGAGAATAAATTGGAGTGGAGATCTTTTCTCTCAGATTATTCCAGTAGATGTTGCATTTTGCCTTGAGTGCATTCTAATTAGTGCGATTAAATCCACTCCACTGGTATATGTACATAGGCAGTGGTGATGCTAAAGCAAGCTTATCGCCACAAGAATCAACAACAACCGTTTGTGCCCTAACTTACCCCAGGGCCAAGTCTTATTGCAACTAATGCTTTTGTTCTATTTGTGGCTGGCTTCATTGTGACTACTTTGATGTTGGTGGCTGTAAGTGCTCTGATTTGCATATTTTGCTCTTCTTCTTGATATGTCTTTAATGGTACTGTGCCATCGAGCGGAGCTCTTTGAATGCTCGTTCAGTGTACAGTACACATTTGACCAACTGTTTTCCATGCTAAACTTCGGTGCATGGCAGTTTTAACAGACTTGTAATTATCCTGCCTCACACATTTTTCCCTTTCTGTAAAAACAGTCTGGAAGTGTCATTTTTTTTTTTTTTCCTCGTTCTCCAAGAGGCAGCACAGCAGCGTCAGTGAGGTGTTTGAAATTCAATATTTAACACAGATTGGGCCATCCTTGTGATTCAGTACAATGGAAGCTCACAAGCTGGCGCTTTGAACTGAGGTCATTGGCTATCTGCGCTGTAGTATGGAAGGCAAACTTAAAGGCCGAAGTGAACACAGAGAAGGACAATGATGAGAAAGAGCCGTGTTATTTAGTGGAACATAAAGCAACAGAAAAGCCTTTTGATATCATCCCCTTTAAGCCCAGAGGGACTCTGTGATCTTGACATTTAGTCAGGGTATTCAGGGGGCAAAGATAAAGTAATTGAGGTTTTTGGTCTTCTCATAACTGCCTTAAGCTTCCTAACTGAGGCAAGACAGAACTTTCTCATCAATTTCTGTGTTATGATTAAACCTCTTTATGTTTCGATTATAGTATTAAGCATTAAACGTCAAGGAATTTACAGATTCTGACAGATTAATAATTAAGTATAATTGACCACACATAAGTTAGCATCTAAGGAGGCGACTAATTGATCTGCCTTGTCATCTCCAAATAAACTGACTGATGATTAAAAAAAACGACATTGAGAAACTGTCTCAAACAGTTACACTTTCACGTCATGTCATATTAGTTCATTTTTCAGATGAGTTAACGCCTGCACACACACATATACACACACACACACACAGAGGCAGAATGTGGGCAGGCGACTTTTCCCAAGGCTCCACCAATCCTCCAAGAAAAAGCCGCCGCACCATTTTGGGCTGCAGAGAGACAGCGAAACAGAAATGTTTTGTTCACACACTTGCATGTTACATGTCTCTTTGGGTTACTTTGCTAATGCTGGTGGTCTCTTTAACATTCAGGACTGGCTGACTGTAGCTCATATTTGGCAAAAGGGCTCACCTGGTGCTCCACACTGAGTGTTTTTTAATTACTTAATCTCATAGTGTTCGAGGGCAGCCTGACATGACAGAAGTGATTCTTACCTCAGTTTGTTCAGTTTCAGGTATTTTGTTATCTGTCTTCATGCAAACTGTAGTGATGTGGAGTATGACAATATAAATATGTCATCTGTAAATAAAACACCATACACTAATGAAAAAAAAAAATTCATATAGTTTTTATGCAAACTTTCTGCCAGTCTGTGCTGACACCATTTTTGCATTCCAAAGTAAAAGCAGGCAGTCTTTCTTTGAACTTTGGTTTGTGGTTTGTTTTTTTTTTTGTTTTTTTATAATCAGCCACAAGTAACATTTATTCATTATTTTATTGTGTGACAGTTTTCTGCATATTATCAAGCACACACATACTCATACACATTTCTGCTTGTGGCAACTTTCACTTCCCTAAAGCAGTAGGCTTGCTCAGTTGGCAGTTATCTGGCTACTGAGCGCCAGCCAACTCATATATTTTCCATTTTCATTCACATCTTATGAACCCTTACTAAAGTAGATGTAGAGTCTGTAGAAGTCGTTGATAGCTTGAGCTAAGATTGAGATCCACAAATGCCATTTTGATTAACAAATAAAAACGGTTTTTACAAATGCCAGTTTGAAATTTGTAAATGTTCGATTAATATTCACAAATGCTTTTCAGCTACTTGTTAATTAATTTAATGTTAACTGATGTGTAGATATATTTTTTATTTGTGTAAGTTGTGATTTGAAAATTTAAAAAATTTAAAAAATCCACATTACAGATATGAATTTTAAAGATGTATATTTACAAATTACACTTTTACACACAGATTATTTGCTCTGTTCACACAAGTAACACTACAACAATTTTTTTTTCTTTAAATATTAGACATGACTCATCATATTAGATTCAAATCTATGACCATATTCACCACAGTAGAAAGACGTCTTTTCACAGTCTAACAGGACCAGAGAGGCCTATGTGAAACACATTGTTAACATATGTATCTTTGCCCTTGACAGCAGTTCCATTTAGAAAAGGACATCTTAATATGCTTAGGATTCCATTTAAGGAAATACCCTCATATGTGTGTTGAAGCACATGTGTGTATGTGTGAGTGTCTGAATGAGTGCATGCTTTCGTTCATGCCCCCCCATGGGGGAGGGCTTGTGCTGGAGCCTTTCCAGTTGCTGATGCATTACAGGCAGATTGGCCCCCAAATCGGATTATTTGCTGTGGACTGACACCACACTGAGATGACATCTCCTTTAAAGTGGAGAGGGCCTCCACTCACACTCTGGCCACCACTTAAGCAGCAGCTTCAATATAATTCATTTATGTCCTGGATATGGCTTCAACCTTTGAATAACGTAAGAGTACTGCATTTACCATTAGAGAAATGAATGTCACCTACATCTAACCGGGGTGCATCCTGTACTTTACCCATAAAAACAATATTTTCTAATGCTGTCTGGATCTGCCTTACTGTACAGGCATGTGAGTGGATCCCAGTGCCTCAGAGTGCTGGTGCTGTAGGTGGAGACATATTGTAATATTTATGTTCTTTTGATGCACAATTAGCACGTCAGCTTCTAGAGTGGATCATCTAATCTGGTGCCACTTCAAGCTGCTTTAAAATAGATCCAGTATGCACCAGGTAATTTAGTGTCAGTTCTTTGTGCCTCTACCCCTCCCCTTTCAGTCCACTGCTTGTCATAAGGTTAGTGCGCTGTGTAATTGATACTAAATTTGTCATGATGTGGATAGCACAGTTCAAGTGGTGCAGTGTACCTAAGAGTCGCGTTGTTCCCAACCCCAGTTTGTCACTGCTGTACTGCCACCAGTCCATGCATAAAATTAGGCGGCCATGCTCATTGACATGGAGTGTCTCTTCCCTACTTATCCTGCTTGTCCGATAAATAAAGTGTGTTTTCATTGTTGCCCATGGTGCAGTGCCTAACAGGGGGCAGAACAGAAACACAACAGATAAGCTCTAGTTATTCTCTCTCTTTTTTTTTTTGTAATCGCAGCTAGAGAAAGTTGTAAAAGTCAGTCTTTTGTGTGCTGATGTGAAGTTAATCTGATTTTAATTTAATTATACGAGTTAGTTGCGGAAGGCATAGGCATTGGGGTGTTTGTTGTAAGAATGTTCTGACATTGGCGCAGGTATGGGGCAGCTAGCATGTTAATTAATGATGAAGATCCTGACAATATGCAGAGGCATGACAGCGTTAAGCCAGTCGGCTGCTGCTTCCTTTGCATATTAATAGATCCTTCATTATTATTTAATATGACAGCTGCTCCAAGGGCTACCATCAGACCTTGTCTCTGTTATTTGCTGTTTTGTGCTCCCCATGTGACAGTGCCATGCTATTCTCTATTCGTCGAAATGTTCCCTTTTCTGTTCGCTGACTGGTGTGGCTCTCTATATGCGGCCGTGATGTGCTGTTTGTTTGCTGCTCAGGAGGATTCTGACTTACCCAAGTGTCTATATGAGAAAAGTGTCTGAATCTAAAGGTGACTTTGAAAGAATATATGAGGCTGGATTGTTTTGTTTGCATAGTAATGAATGCAGATTAGCACTGAGTGGGATTGGGCTTGTTGACGTTTAGACTTCTAGTGGCTTAATAGACTTGTTGCTGGGCGCCAACATCTTCCTGGCTTCCTTATTACATCCACTCTATTGAGGTGTTTGTTATGTGGATATGACAATTGATCTGGTGAAATGAAACAATTATCAGAAGGAAGATTTCGATTTATGGAGTGTGTCACTTAGTCAAAGACAGGGTGGAGGTTGGAGCAGGATGATGAGTGAAAAATGGAAAAGTGATCATTCCATCTGTTTCACAATGGTACAAATCAATAGCTTAGCCTTTATTTACTCTATTAACTGTATATCTGACCAAAACATGTCATTTCTTCTTCAAGCATTAGTTTCCTCTTTTGCTTTGTTGTTCTTACAGTGTAGTTTAGGAAAATAAAAAAAGAAATAGTGAGGACACACAGGCTGCAGTGCAATAAAGCACAGTGTTCTCACAGCCAAAGTTAGAGTGCATCAGAAAGCACCACTGCGGCACTCCTTTGAGCGGCACCTGATTTGTGGGGGGAATTTATCACACAAACAGCCCAGAGGTGATTTCAATATTTACTCGGCAGTCTGTTCTGCATACGTCTCATTTGGAAAACAGTTGACTCTTGCCCATTATACACAAATGAAGGCTGACCTTCAGACTGGGCAGAGGCCACATTCATTATGTGGAGAAGTATCACCTTCTTATGAGGCAATGGCGTCTTT
The DNA here is from genome assembly GCF_020382885.2 of Scatophagus argus. Lineage (NCBI taxonomy): Eukaryota > Metazoa > Chordata > Actinopteri > Scatophagidae > Scatophagus > Scatophagus argus. Next base: position 7,264,284 of record NC_058503.1, on the reverse strand, counting down.
TTTTTTTTTTCCCCCTGCTCTGCCTATGCATATTGAACAGCAGCCAGGGCCCATTGCAAACGAGAGGGCCCTGGCTGACATGATGTATACTGTACGTCAATATGGTCCTGATGTATTTTAAGATGCAAACAAGGCTTTAAATTATATGCACCTCCATGTCAGTGGCTCAGAGTGACTCTCGCCATCTGCCTATCAGCTGGGGGATGAGAGGAGTGGATGCCCAGGCCAGTATGTTCTTGCGTGTATGTTTGTCAGTGTGTTTGTGTCTTTGTGTGCGCATGCTCGCATGTATCTATTAGAGCCACATGTTCGATTTCTACCTCTCCTTGTACTCGCGTCTCCCCTCAGATGCATGGCTAATAGCTGCTCTTGAGTCCCATCACGGAGACGTGACAGCTTAGTGATGATAAACGCAGACGTTGCCTTGTTCTGCGTCAAACGTTAGGTAAACCTGCATATCCACTATATGCAGCCTCTGTAAAAGGGCAGGTGATGTACTGTATTGTGGATATGAGTGATTCCACTAATAGGTATCTTTTTTTCTCTCCTTGCATCTTTGATTTTGTTTCTGGGGTTGGCAAGAGTCGGGGGACTCTCCTGAGACACACCAGGCCTAGAGGAGCTTTACCACTATCTGTCCCTGCTGTTTGAGACCAGCCTCATGAATAAAGATTTCAGTCACGTTCAACACACCAGAACCCTGGAAATACCACAATGACAAACCGATGGTTTATGATCTCTGCAGTGTGCTCAGCATACGCATGTGTATAATCTCAGACTTACTATATCAATCATATCAAGTCGGTTTAGATCGAGGTGGACTACCACGTCAGATATTCCTATTTCGGTCCATAGTCAGGCATGGCAGTGAAAATGTGAATGATCATTTCAGATTTGATGTCAATAGTCATTTGCCCTGCTCATGAAAACAGCAACCCCGGGCCTGAGGAGAATCTGTGTCACATTCTGGAAGATATTTGGCAAGTTGTCAGAATTTTTCAAGCAATATGCATACAAAGGAATGTATCGTAATTATATTGTTAGAAACAGTACAGTCATTTGTGGAGCCTTACAGATTGCAGAGGTAACACTGTCAGGATGCAAAATTTAACTTTTTATATTTCTGTATTTCTTTTCTGTAAACTGTTCATGTTCATGTTTTACTCACAGAAAAAAAACATTATCTTTATGTCTTATAAACAATACAACACAAAACAACAAACATCACACTAAGTTATAATCTATCCTCATTTTTTAATACATTTTTTGGTGCCCATATGCCTAATAGGGTCTTTGGGCCCGTTGCCTCATTAATTTCCTACCTGCAAGGCCCTGAATAGATTGGGTTTCTTTTTGAGAATATAATTGAGGTGATAGTGAATTGCATGGATTCCTTCACATTTTTTTTTTATTGAGCATATTCTTTATTTAATTTTCACACATGGCACTTCAAGTACTTAATACACTCAAAGACATTCACAAGTATTAAAGAGTAAGAAGAACTTTAATCCTTCGTACATTATTTATAGTTCTCCATTTTGCTTGATTATTGGCCTTGATTTTCAGAAGAGCCCTGTTATTATGAGGCACTACAGCATATACAGTAGCCATGAAGAATCTGAATACCAATGTTAAGCATTATTCAGGGCGATGTGATCTGCTGAATACATTAGAGTATCATTGAAATACCCTCAATGAGAAGAGTTGTAAGACGCAGTTCTCTCTCTGTATTTGTTCACATTCTATCTCCATTTTTATCTTTCCCTGAACTCTCTGATGTCACACTGTATCACCATGCCTCTGTTACAGTACACACACACACACACACACACATACTTTGTGTCTTATGAGTTATACACACAAAATGCTTGCATCATGCACTATTATCTTGACTGCATCTGTTCCCATCAAGGTACAGATACATCAATACAGCAGCGAGGAATACCAGAGTCTGTGAAACATTCATAAAAATCATATGCTGCCACACACACAGGGATTCATCCCATCAGCATGATAACCTGCTGTGAAGATATCCCCCGTCAGAAGATGAAAAACCAAGCTGTGATCTCGTAGCTCCCCATAGTCCATAAAATTATTCATTGTTTTATTATTTTCAGAAGTCTTTTTTTCTTGTTTTTGTTTTTTTTTTTTTTCATTCGCCAGAGCAGGTTTCTGAAAGGTTTTGCAGGTGCGGTGGCTCAGCCCCAGCAGACATGTAACGGGTCTGTAAGCGCTCTGTCTCCTCTGCCTCCTCTCCCCAGGCCTGACAGCGGCGGCGGCGGCGGCTGCCAACGCAGCCATCGCAGAGGCCATGAAGGTCAAGAAGATCAAGCTGGAGGCGATGAGCAGCTACCACAGCAACGCCAACCACCATGGGGCCGACGGAGAGAATGGAGACCTCAGCTCCAGCGTCGGTGAGGATGCCCTTCACACACACCGTCACGACACACAAACTTGTTCACACTCACACAAAAGAAAGAATTTTATGTGCCTTTGCACAGACTCGGATGTCTTGCAAGGCTGCAAATCATGTATGTGATATTTGGAAATGGAAAATATCTGTACACTTAGTCTGCATCAAGATCCACTTCTGCATAAACATCTATTCAAATTTAAGTGTACTGATATGATGTATCGAACTTGAAGAGGTGAACAAACTTCTTCTAGGAGTCTTAGTCTGATTTTTCAAGAATTTTAAATGGGGACAATCGGGGTGGCTTACACTGATTTGTCAGGGGGGAAATACAGTTTCTTCAGTTGTTAGAGTGGCCTATGGTCAGACTATGTCACTGAATCGCAACCAAATCCTAATCACTTGTTCTTTCACCAGTTTTAACTGAAATCACTTTTTGCCTTCCTAAAGAAAGCCAAATAAATACAAAGAAAGAAATCAAAAAACACCTCTTGTCCAGAGGTAATAAGTAATCTTTCACACATACAGCTTGTCTGAAACCAAAGACTTCCATGACTGTTTCCACTACACTTCTGTTGTCTTAATAAAAGGTTAAAGACTGGCTTTTGTTCAGTGTGTCTACGCTCTAAATATTCACCTTGGTGAGGTAAGTTTTATTTGCTCTTGAAGTTTTAAACTTTTGTGTTGAAAGAAAAAAAAACATTCTTAATAGCTAAATGAAAATGTGAACAGTTTCCCAAAGCTAACAGCATTTAACAAGGTCTAATTGAATTGCTGTGAGAGCATTTGTTTTTCACTATGTGCCATTTCAATTAATTATTAGCCCTAAAATGCTGAAGGATTTTAGTAATATCACACAGAGCCACTTAGTGCATTTAAGAGAATGATAATATATGTTAGTGCGGATTCATGGGTCCATTCCAAAGTCTAAACCAAATGTAATCCCTGTAGCTTTGCTTGCTAAATGGAGGTTTTGATTCATTTAATGCAATAAATGGCTTGACTCCTGAATACATTTCATCAGTAATACTTGACACCGTGGAGCTTATGGTGTGTGATGAAAACAGGATGTGTTTCTAAGCAGATTTAACAATGCAAAATGCATAAAGTGTGAGGTCATCACTCCAAGAGAATGGAGTATGTAGAAAAAAAAAAAAAGAATACGAGCCTACGAGGTCATGGAAATAAAGATAAATGTGAGTACCAACAGCAAGGCTATGGCAGTGGAGCTAATAAGAAACTGTTTTATCTTTTTACAATTTAAATTGTAACCTTGAGCCCACAGCCAGCCACACGGGCTCCCAGTAGAATCATAATTCTGGCAAGGGGGAGCAGCTCTAGGTGTGGGTGCATGGGCCACAGCATTAGCTCTCTGAGTGAAATATATGGCAGTGACGCCTCTCGGCCCCATCCACAATCAATTGGATTCTTTTCCTTTAATATTTACTCGCAGCGATGAGATGCTCGTCTGCATGGTGATGAACAGTCTGCCACTGGCGTTTGAAGGTGACCTGTCAGTGAGTATGGACAAATCTCTCGCTCGCAGAAATGTACAAAATAAATCATTAGGGGCAGGCAGTCAGACAGGGGCCTCTGTCTCTCCCTCACTCTCCTCGGATTTAAATCAGCTCAGATTTATGATTTGAATTAATGCTTCGTTTGGTCAAAGGAATGGTCGCAGAGACAAATGATGTTTGGTACTGAAACCATCCTAATATTGATTACTGGGTGTCGCAGCAATCTCTTGTTTATATCAAGCACTCTCCTGTGACAGGGTGGCCAGCAGGAGTCATCCTGATAATACGTTGGAGAAATATGGCCTGCTCGGCACCGCGGGGCCATGAAACACAGCTAGCAGCATGCCGTCTTCTTCATCTAGCCCAGGGCTTCCACTCACATGTTTATTTTTAATGAAAGGGTTGTGTAATTTCACCAAAAATATGAACTGACTGAGAAGACAGCGTGATTACAGCATTATTTAACATTCCAAAAGTGTCTCAATCTGGCCTGCTTTCACAAACTATTTTGGAGTGTGAATGCCTAATATGTCCAGCTCTCAAGCCTGTTATCCAATAGCAAACCAAGTGTATAAATCACTTGACTGATATAGCATGGTGTGGGCAGAAGGGGAACTGTATTTGGCCGTAGCTTTGTTGGGCCTGGACTGATTGTTGTTCCCAGTGCTGACGAGGGCATGACTTCATGCTGTTTTTAAGAGACTCAGACCACAGCTGCTCTGAGAAAATGGACTGGAGTTTTATAATCATCCAGCTTAAACTAAGACTCAACAAACGGATGTGTTTACTTACACAAATGATGTTACCGACCATGATAGGAATTGATATGATAATGAGTGTGCTTCTGATAATACCACTAAGGACACAGATCCATTTAATCACAAAGAGCTACTACATAAACCCATTGAAAAAATCCTCCTCGGGCTAAAATACAGGTGCCTTATCTCAGTGTTTGTCTGAAGCAGATCTTTGTGAAGCGCTTAAAGCAAAGCAAAGCGGAGCCAGCCAGTGAAGGACACTCTGTTCTGTTTGTAGAGTTGGATTGCCTGTCGCTGTCTTTGTGTTGATGTAAATTGAACAGGCTAATATTTCTCCCTCACATTAAATATTCATCACAATTAGACCTTCCTGTTTGCATCAATGTTATTAATTATAAGGAGGAAAAAAACAGCCAGTTCAACTCACAGCCAAACATCCTGAGTGAGAGAAAGAAAAAGATATGTTTGTAGGAGTGTATGAGGGAGAGACAGATAAAAAGAGATGGAGAAACATGGTTATGGAGAGATATAAACATGTAAAGAAGATATAGGGTGAGAGTTGTGTGTGGGTGTGTTTCTTTGATTTTTCCTCACGCTCTTTAGTTGGGCAGAGGGAGCCCTCTCAAAGCACAATGTGGATTGTTCCTGCGCCTCTCAGGAAATGCCACAATTACAGATCACAGACCAAGCAAAACACGTGTGGCACTGGGCCTTGAGGGGGATAAACAGCCCGCCATTCCCTCCCAGTGCATTGACCCCAGCCACAACCTTCATTACTGGGAGAGAAAATATTGTCAGCTGCCCGCTAACAAACACCTGCCAATTTCAAGAGAAGGAATTGCTTTTTTTTCAGCCACGGAAGGAAAATAAAGTGTTTCTTAGGCCTACAGAAAAGGAGTGGGGAGAAAAGATAAGGCAACATGCACCCTAGTCCTCTCTCTTGCTTGTCTCTCGCTCTCTCCCTTTCTCTTTTCTTTTTAACAGTGCCTCACCTACTTCCCTGTCTCTCGCCCTCTGTCTCTCTTTGGCCACTGGGTGCTGCCCTGCCACTCATCTGACTCCTCACCACACAACTCTAATGGAGCCGAAATCCTCTTTGTAATTAGATATGGGAATTCCACTGTCATCAGCCAGATGATGCCACGACAATGCCGACCAAATAACTCGCAGACAGACAGAGCAGCAGCGAAAGGAGGAGCCACGACAGTCACCGCTAACTGTCACATTCGACTGTATGTTTTGAATCAGTCCCGAACCCGTAACACCACAACTAAGCTGTGTAAGCATTTGCCTTCTATGGCGACTACTTCAAACCCTGAAAGCCCTTTGTCTCACATCTGTGGCTTCAATCCAGGCTGCCTGCGCCCGACAGGGAGTGTAGAGCCACATGCTAGGCTGAAGCTGGACGAATGGTGACAGATACCTGGAGTGTTGCCTGACTGAGAGTTGAGAGAAGAGGTTCTGGGTGAGATGATGAGGAGACATCATTCTCTCTTCCCAGGGTCACCAGGCTAATTTCTGCAAGCCCCACCCTCACGTTTGTATGTTTGCGTGTGTGTGTGTGTGTTAGCGTGTTAGCATGTGCGTGTGTGCGCCTGCTCGTGTGAGAGAGAAAGAGAGGGGGCCTTGGCCCCTGAGAGCGCTCTGTGAGGAGACCACAGCTGTACACTCCCAGCAGCTAATTGGTCCTTATCTAGCTGTCCCATTCATCTTCATTTTTTACCAATTACTGAGCATTATCTGTGTTCTCAGTTGGGTATGGGACTTAATCCTTTTTGGTTAAGCTGGTGCTACAGCTTGCAAATTTCAAATGGAGATGGGGAGGGGGGATGTGTGTGCGCGCGCGCGTGTGTGTGTGTGTGTGTGTGTGTGTGTGTGTGCGTGTATGTGTGGTGGGGGGGCAAAAGTCATAGCAAAAACAAACTCTGAAACTTCCCATCATCCCTCAGGCAATCAATAAACAATGACATCACATGAAGGAGAGAGGAAAAAATGGAAGAGATCAATTATTGGCGTTATAATTCAAGTCCTTGTTTGCAAACGCTGCAGCCTCATTGATTAGGCTGCTCTTGTTGCACTCACCATTATTGACTTGTTAAAACCATATTTTCTCATCATCAGTGGTTTTACGTTTGCGGTCACACAGATAGGGGCCGTCATTAATTATTCAAGATGTATTCATTTTAAAGCACAGCGAGTCCAAATCATTCTGTTTACTCTACAAACAATACATGTAAAGTACATTGCTCATCCAGAAGGTACATCAAGACGCCACAATCTGGGGCAGTTAGCCTTAATTTTCTAAGATCAATGCATAACTAGGCGCCTCTCTATATGGGGTCCGTGCTTGGCCATGCTGCAGAGCTGAGTGGAGTCAGCCTGGAGACCATGCACTAATTACTGGAGTGTTTACTGCTCTGCTGGATAGCATTTGTACCATTTTGAATCATATCAGTGAGTCAATGTGCTCTGTGCTAGACAGATAAATAAGACATTAAGATGACAGTGTGTGTGAATGCAATTATAGTGGAAAAAATGATAGTTATCAATTATGAAATAAACATAAGTCTATGTATACTGTGTATACTTGCAGAACATGCAAGCACGCGTGTCAGCAGACCAGCAGACAGTCATGGCACACAAAAGCAGGACACATATAGAGACACTGCTCCTGCACTTTGATAGGGATCTGTTTGGTCACACTCTCTGCGCCAGCTGTCAGCCCAGCTCCACTGCTGCGATTTAATTAGTCTGTTTATGTCCTTTCTAATAATAAAGCTCTCTGGGTGGAAGGACACATCCAACTAGCTAGCCGCGTGCTCCAACCTGCTAGCTGCACTAGTGCTGGTGGCCCAGCGCAGCTAAATGTGGGCCATGATGGAGGATGGTGGCTACTTCCTGCTCCTCTAGACGGAACAATGGCCCTCAGGCTCAGATCTAGTATCACCCCCTACTCAATCCTAACCTTAACCATTAGGGGATAAAGCACATACTGACCTGATATGAGTGTCTAGGGGCAACTTCATCCATCTTCCTCTCCAGCTCTCTTGTGGGAGCCTTTGTCAGTCGAAGCTCTTGAGAGAGACTAGATTGTAGCCATGGGCTGAACAGAATTCATTTCATGAACATATAACACCTCTTTGGCTGCGACAGATTGCTGCGTTGCCTGATTTGCGCAAATACAGTGCGGTTTGTTTTGCTATTCATTCTTTCATTCTGACTTCAAAGCCGCGCTAAACAAAATAGGGTCCATTTAAGCTACGAGTGTTGGCGAAGAGGGGAGTAGTAGGTGCAGCTGAATCAGACACACTGAGCTAGACAAGAGAGTGGCACACAGACAGCCTTCCAGCCTGAGTAAAGAGCTTGATGGGTCTCTGTCTCTCTCTTGGGCTTTGGCCCTCACCATCTCTCTATTAGTCTGCCAGGCTCATGGGAGCCAGGTGACAGATAAGTGAAGAACGGCACACACATTTTAATAGACATTTCAAAAGATAAACCTGATAATCATTTCTCTTTTTAATGAAGTCTAATGTCCTCGTTCTAATTCCAGTTGCGTCTGCTGTTAAGCATCAGCGTAATACTTGAATATGCATGATTGGGAAATTGTGAAGCACACTGATGTAGCTACAAAATACACAAACGCAGACAACTGCAGAAATAGATTACAATAACAGGGGGAATTGATTAAACATTATTTCCGTAATGATCCATATCAAGTTCTATCATCTTTGAGTGGCAGCAGAGTTTAAGCCTTCCAGAGAGGAATAGACGCGAAGAGAGACAACACGCTACTCAGACCTCGTGTCATGGAAATATTTGTTTGATTGTCTCTTGTGGTTAGTTCACAATAGCAGGAGCAGAGCTATAAAAAACAACTGACCAGTCGAGTTGTCATCCCTCATCAGCATTAGGCCTCATTCTTCATTAATTGGATGGATTAATTTGGAGCGCTTTGATGCGGGGTTGATGCATGCGTTTGGCTGTCCCCTCCTCACTATTCTCTGTCAGGTTGAATTTAGCCAGGGAAGGGGCTGACCTTTGAAAGTGAAGAGATCAACACAATTTGAAAAGACAATGTCACTTGGTGTAAATGTGATACGTGTAATAAATGACATTCAACCTTTCAGTGATGATGAGCTTTCGCAGGTTGGAATAATGTGAAATATGCACGGCATGTAATTGCATAGAATGTGGAGCAGTTTGCACATACGCAGCTAAGATGGTGCAGCGTTAGAGCCCGGATATCATGTGCTGTCATTTCACCATGATTATGTCTAAGAGGAAACATTAGCATAGAGTAATAATATTGCAGTGTACACACAGTAACAGTAATGACAATACAGTGCTGACAACAACAAAACAACAATCTCTTTTACCGTGATTACCCGGTAAAAATGTTCCAGTGAGCGACTGTGCCACAATCAGGGGGAGAATCAAAGAGCATTTGTGTGATCGAAATAGTTGGTTCTGTTCCACGAAAGCACTCTGTCGGTTGCCTGAACCGAAAGGTTTTTCTTCTCAATTATGATATGGGAACCCTCATCCAAATAGAGCTATCAGCCACACTGAGCCCAGACATCTTCACCATCACACAGCTTCTCCTATGGGACCAAGATAAGGAGGGAGAGAGTGAGCAAGTTCAAACAATGTTAAGGAAGTTCACAATCTCAGCATGTCCTTCACAGTGTGAACAAACAGAGCAAATGTATTTCTTGATAAATTGTGTTTAGAATCCCTGAAAAAAATAGCCTCAACATTATGTTATATTCTTGTTATAGCCCTGTGCTTTAATATAATTCAAGCCAAGCTAATGACATGTTTTGGGCTGCTGTGATAAAATTCACATGTTACAGTCAGTTCACCTTAAACTCATTAGCACTGTTGTAAACTATACACTACATTACTGATTTTCTCTCATGAGGTGATTGTAATGGAGGAAGTGAGAGCACAGGAGAGAGTGATGCTAATTTTGTAATTAAAACAGATGATCTGGTGACCACATGCAAACTGATCCCCCCCTCCCATCTCTTCAACCGAAGTAATATGATGGCAGAGTGGGCTGTGATTGATAACGCTCGTCAATAGATTTCATTTCAGGAGCCTTAGTCAAATGACAACTGGTTGTCATTGACTGAAAGCAATCTTTTTAAAAGGGGAGCCTTTGCTAAGTATCAGATGAAAATGATTCCTCTGTCTGCTTGGGTGTCACTGTCTGTAGGAGCTTTATTGATTGGGCTTGAATATATTGCACCCGCAGTAGTAACAGCTGCTAGTAATATCTCTCCTCTCCTTCTGCTCTCCTCTTCTGCTCACAGCACTTTCTGTGCCGCGGCTTATTGTCAGCGATCAGATGTTGGTGCTCTTGTGCCGATGTTGCATATTCATCAAGAGTGATGTGTGACAAATGTAAAGTGAGCCCGGTTCCGACCCAAATTAGAGAAGTGAACAGCGTCTACTAATGTGTCCTGAAGGCCCGGCTGTTCCGGCCACCCCCGGCCATGTGCGTGATTGCGTTAACTAAAGCCACCATTGTCTCCCCCCACTCTATACGCTCTGTGTTATCAAGCACAAGGATGTTGGCATTGGTTGGTAAAGGTCATTTACTGTAATGAGATTTGCCACATGCAAGCATATGGCTTGATTATTGCCCTGTTCGTTAACATTTTCAGCTAAGAGACAAATAGACAGCTAAAACAGGGGCTTGTGCGGGTGGGGCGATGGCGAAACGTGTTTGGCATTTTCTCTTTCAAGATAGGAAGAACTTTTTTTTTTTCACAACAGATCTGCCACAGAGATGATTGATCTTTCAATTTTCATAAGGAATGCGTGCCATTAGAGCCAAGGATTTAAATTATCCTATAAAAGTTGCCTGCCTTAGATTTTGTACACTTAAAGGACAAACACCTCTGTCTGTCTCCTTGATAATTCCTACCACATGTTACACTCCAGCGGTTTGGGTAGGAAAGCAATTATGTTACCTCATCAAACCAGAAATGTTTTCTTATCATGGTTTCTCTTACATTATATTTCATTAGGCATCTTGGCAGGAAATCTTTGCCCACCTGAATCATATGAAAGTGTATCTCTTTATCCTGGCATGCTAAACACATTGTGTTTGTTGATGTGAATTAGATTGAAATGTGGCCAATCATTGTGGCTCTGGGAACGTAAAAAGATATGGTTTGCATCTGTTTTAAGTCTGGCCTGCTCCGTGTGGGTACGTACCTATACACAATTATCTATACGGGATCATTCTATGAGTGTGGACCTATATGTTTTCATGTTTACCTCTCCTTTTTACCGCAAGATGCACTCTTTTTATGTGTCCGTTTGCATGTTTGGTTGTGTGTTTGTGTGCGCGTACGTCAGGTATTTAACAAAGACAAGATGTTTGCTTTATTATCAACATTAACTGCGTAAACACAAAAGGCTTCAAAGTTTCATTCAATGACACTGAGGGGCTGTGGGTGGCTACATCAAAGCTCGATACCTTCCTCTCTCCCCCCATTTTAATGAGAAACAGGACTCACCAGCCTTGACTGAACCTGCCATCTGTGTATGTCTGTTTTTTTCTTGTTTGCTTGTGTGTGTGTGTGTGTGTGTGTGTGTGTGTGTGTGAATATGGGAGCAGTTGTGTTTCTGTGCATATGTAAGCATGTGCTGGAGTTGTGTGGAGTGGCACCACGATGCCAGGCAACATATTTATTGAGGCTGTGTCGTATGTTTGATCTAATGGCTGTAAAGCTCCCCTCTATCTCGTATGGCAGGGCTTCTGATTTTTTGAGGAGATTAACAGTTATGGTAAAGATGAATAGCTGATTAGCGCTATGGAGAGACCTCTAAATGTCTTGCAGCACGACAGACACTTTGTCATGAGCCATTCATTTCCTTTAGGGACTGGTGTGCAAACCCTCGATACGACCACAACAAAGACTCTCCATGTGTGTGCGCCGCCGTCTCACCTTTGTTGGAGAAATACATACACGACATGGGGGCATTTTACAAGCGCAATTAGGAGGAAAACTGAGATTGTTTTGCAGCGGCAGGCTGCATATGCATTGTACAGTGAGTCAGTTCATTTAGCCGCCTGACTGGAATGGTCCTGTTCAGTTTGACAGATCAGAAGAGGAAAAAATATCTCAACGCCATGAAAACCAAAGGCTTAGCGCTGAGCAAATCAGCCCTTTGTCTTGTTCAATTCAAATCAAAGGATAACCAGGAATGTTTGTTTGACAACAGCATTTACAATGCATTGTTCTGAAGCCCAGAGCCTCCCAAACAAAGACAGATAGGCTTTAAACAAGTCATTTAATTAGCACCGGATCCCCAGCTTTGGCTGCGCCAACCAATTATACATTCCTGAGGCATGTGCAGGTCCTATTTCACGGGAGCGAGAGGCAGATCCTCTCCAGCCCTGTCTCCTACAGTACATCTCTCCCCTTCCATTTAAGAGAAGGTAAATAGCCCAGACAGACAGCTTCATTAGCCAGCGTCTGAAGAGCGCGGGGCCGATTGTCGCTTAAATAGTACGCTTTTACTGCAGGCCCAGCCGGCGACCTCCGATCAATTACAGCTGACATTATTGTTTGTCGGGAGCTTTTTTCCTGGACAGAGGGAGTAAAAAACGAGATCAGGCCTGAGCTTTGGCTGGAAATGTAATCTTCCCCCTCTCTTTGGTTCTTTCGCTCCACAAACAATAAATCATTCAGTTGAAGAGATAATAAAGTGCCAAGTAGGAGCTAGTTTAATTTTTGTCAGGGGAAATCTGTCCACAACAGAGTTAAGGGTAAGGGGCTGGCTGCTACCTCTGTACCATTTTCAACGACAATGGCTCAGTTCCTTTTTTCTTATTTTCCTCTGTAGGGTTAGACGGCCAGAAAAGCTGAAGTCCTGTTTAGATGAAGATTAACTGCTGCACAAATCACTGCAGGTTATCATTTCTGTCATCAAAATAAATTACTGCTCTCTTTTTAATCATTTTAAAACATTCAACGTTCAATCTTGTGTCGGTGAGATTTTTTTTAAAGTAGCGGACCTACCGTCAGCTATGCCGTTTTGTTCTGATGTAACAGCTTTTTAATCATGTTGTTACCAAGGGCTGTTTTAATTCCATCAATTCATCCTCTGCGATTCAGATCTTTGCTTATCCATGCGTGAACTCCCAAGCACTGCACGACATAATAGCTGAGCTGTTTATATTGGTATTAAGTGATTTGTAGTTTTAATGATGGTAAATAGGAGTTCACCTTTGCAGGTCCCTCAGGCTTACTTCAGGTAAATTACTCCAAATGCATTGTTTATGCCCTTCAGGAAAGAGGGGGGGCTTGTGGGAATTCACCTCTCATCAATTCTAAACTTTTGTATCAGAGATAAACACAAACTGACAAATATGTTTCGAGCGGTTTGCCCACTGGAATATCTGCACAATATCTAGGTGATTAATGAGTCTGACTAATGCTTTTTGATTTAGTTTCTGGAAAAGAAAACACAAAATCCCTGTTTATTATTATCACCAAGTTGCAAATTGTTTAGGACTGTGAACTGCATTACTTACGATCCTTTTATTTAGCTTTTATTTAGCAAGAATACGTCAAGCAAATGGGAAATAATTGCATGTGAATGAAGCGAAAAACACTTAACTGTCTTGCAAAAACGCCAAATTCCTTTGAATAAACCAATATCCTCCTCACCTGGCTCCTTTCAGCATCAAATAAAGGGATTTGCTGGAGCCTTGTTGGTCTGTGGCACATTCCCCTACAGTGGCCTGAATGGGCTTTTATGGGAGAAACACCACTTTGGAATGGGGTGACATGAAAGGGGCTGGTGTGCACCGAAAGCGAGACTAATACCCCTTAGGACCAACAGAGTTCCAGTGTTTCCCCACGAGGGTGTCTGTCAGGTGGAGACACATCACAAATTTCATACAGCACTAAGTACAAGATATAACACTGATACAGGTAGACAGGATCCTTCATTGTTTATTGATCTGGTAAAAATTTGCCTGCTTATGTCTTCATGCTTGTAGCTGTATTTGATTGGATGGGTGTAATGTATCCAAATCAAAGGCAGAATAAGTCTCTTCATTGTGGCCCTTGAGTGGCCTTGAAAGGCTGATAGGTAGCCTAAACCTCTCCATGTTGTCCTACAGTAAGTACCCCCACAATCAGGCCCTCTGTGGTGTTTTTTAATTGAGCTTAGCCTGCTGAGTGGTAATTGATTCAGTCTGAGCTACAGCAGAGGCGCTGATACAAGGTGCTGCTTGGCTTCCGCCTTTCTTTAATCTCCCCTGCTTTATATTGTTTGGGAATAGTCGCCACTGAGAAACTGCATGCCATCTTTCTTATGGAAATCGATGCTTCTTTTGGAAGAAGGGGAATGACACAGAGGAGTACTTCTCATGTCCTTTCATTTTCAACCAGTGTCCTTCTCTTTAGAGACGTCGCCATGCAGATCTCCTTGCCCTTTGGCTACTGATGTTTTGTCAGAAAAGATGAGTGGAGTTGTTTTGTGGATCCGCTTTCTGTAGTGCAGTATCTTTTTTCCCCTCTTTCTTTCACATAGCTTCTTTTTTTTTTTTTTTACCTTGAACTGAGCTGCCAAGAAAAAGAGTAAAAAAGGAGTGAAAAATCAACAGAGAGGCTCAATCAGATCCAATAGTGGCTATGAGGTTTTCTTTAAAGCATTTGAGGAAAAGCATGTGAGTGGCGGAGGAATGAGACCAAACTGTTCCCAGTCACTTTTGATCCTGCCAGTTCAAAGTCCCCATAGAGCAGAGGGGGAGGGAGGGGTTGCCGGTGGTTAGGGAGGGAGTACAGACACCTAGCTTTGACCTTCTGTCTGCGCTCTTGTCCTTTGAAAGTTGGCTTGTTTTCATTAAGCCATTCAGAAGCACAGTGCAGGGCCAAGTCTGACTAACTACTAACCCCCTATGGTATCTTTATTAAACATTCTTTACATTTTAGGACTACTAATGGTTCAATTTTCCCAATTAGGCGTCCATTGCTAGACAGAAATTGAATAATTTAAAACATTTGTAAGATATCTCTGATGTTGTAATGGAATAATTTCTGTGCATATAAAAGAGAAAGAAATGAAAATCCCATTATTGTGCGAGCTGAAAGTGACTTACTCTTTTTTGGTTTCGCTCTCTTCTTCTTCTTCTCTCTCTGGTGTGGAATATAGGCTGCTATAATTAGCCTAAAGTCATTGCCATACTGTGGTCTGACGGTACTTGTTTGTCATTAGCACATTTAACTAGTCATTTGGGTAATGGCTTTCAAGATTGCCTTTGTTTTTACAGTTATTTTTATATGTAAATATTGAGATAATTTCCATAATGTGCCCTTTTTATTCATCACAGAATAATTGATGCATCTTTATTGCTGTATAAACTTTGGTCTTTGAATGACTGTGTATATAGTTATCACCCCCGTTTTCTTTATTATTATTGCAGTAGTATCTATTATTAACGTGTGTTGTAAAACATTTACGTGTATTATGTTAACATGGAAACATACCAGAGAAGCGATTAATTTGAATTATTCCATTTTTTCAGTCTGAAGCCTTAGTGTTATTGAACAGCAGTTTTAAAGGGTATTTCAGTGGTGGGAATTGCTGATTGCTGAATTAACAACAGCAGGTTTTGAGTTTCCAGCCGGACCCGCAGAAGTTTCCCTTGTGAATATCTTACTCATAATATGCATCATTGAGTAACCAACGACCTCTTCATGTGTCTCAGGCCTGGAACTCCCCTTCATGATGATGCCACACCCCCTGATCCCAGTCAGCCTGCCCCCAGCCTCTGTCACCATGGCGATGAGCCAGATGAACCACCTCAGCACCATCGCAAACATGGCTGCCGCAGCACAGGGCCAGAGTCTGCCCTCCAGAATGGTCACTTCTGTTATAAAGGTAACTTTTAAAACAGAAAGCATAAATGTCAAGGTGGCTTGAACATAGCTTGCTGCATACCTGTGATGTAACGTTTCAGTCTACACTTGATGTTTATTTTGGGTGTGTGTGTTTCTGTTGCTGCTGGGGTTGCAGGAACGTGTGCCGGACAGTCCCTCCCCTGCTCCCTCCTTAGAAGACCACAGGAGGCCAGGCAGTCACCCATCATCGCACCGCAGCAGCAGTGTGTCCAGCTCCCCAGCCCACACAGAAAGCTCCTCAGACAGGATACGTACGTCTCTTTATAAGCTCACAGCATTGTTAGTCACACACATAAATGATAAAGATAAAAAGCCAAGTGAACTGTGCCTGCTGTTGTTGTTTTGTCTTAAAGTGGAGTAGAAATACATGTTCTTAGTAATGTCTCTCCTGCTTCATCATCCTGTCTCCAGCGGCACACCACAATGGCCTGTCCATGAACCATACCCTGCTAGGCCTGTCCCCCAATGTCCCCCCTGGGCCTAAAGAGGGAGACCTGGCCCACGACATGAGTCATGAAGCAGTCGCACACAAGAGGATTCACACTGACAAAGGTGAGTCAGATTTCGTTGAAAAGAAAAAAATATGACAAGGAGGTGCATTTTCAGAAAAATTAACTCTTTCTTAAACTGTAAAGCTTGTATTTCCTTCTAGTTTGTTAAAATGATTTAATAACAGGTTCAGTCCTCAGAGCCAATAATGTAAACTATTGTAATACTGGAAGTAAGTCTGATAACAGAGACAAAGACTTTAAGGAGAGGACTGTAAGTCTGCAGAAAAGTCTGAGCAAAGGGAGAGACAAAAATCAAATATGCAGTAAAAAAAGAGGTAACTTGTATAAGTATGAGTGTATGTGTAAAAATGTTCAGATGAAAGGTCGCATACATTGGAGCAAATTTCTTTGTCCCTCCACAGAAACACAGTAACACTTTGCTGTTAACACTTTGTCGATCGATATACAAACTGCGTAGGTTTTAACAATCTTTTTCAAAAAGTAGCATTTTTTTGAAAGGTTCACTTTCATCTAATTTTCACTTAGCTTTTATATTCCCACTTAGACTAAACAGGTACAGACATAATATATTCTGTTAACAGAGAGGGAAAAAATGAAAATGATAAATGAAATGAATTAAAATAAAATATCTAAAGAACTCTTCTGAGTTCAGATTAATAATTTTTTTAAAAAAAGCATTCTGACTATGAATATCAGTACTAGAGATAGTTTCTTCTTCTTATAACCAAATTTTCACCCAAATTTTTTTAATGTTCCAAATAAAAACTGATATTGATGCCTGAGCATGGGAAACCGTGAGCCCTTTTCATACAGCAATAGACTTGCTTACATGTGATATTTCTCATCATTCCCATTTACACTGCAACAAATATTCAGAATGCTGAATATAAATCACTTCACAGAGTAAATGTTTTTATTATTAATTGCTGCCATGGTGTCAATATAATTTTTGCAGTACTTGTAAAAAAAAAAAAAAAAAAAAAAAAAGATAAAAGATAGAAATCTACTAAGTAAGGCAAATTAAATACAAAATGAAGCAAATAATAGATTTTAGTATTCTCTGTTGGTTTTGAGCAGAGCAGGGGTGGGCGCTGCTCTGCTCTGCTGTGCTCTGCTGTGCTGTGCTGTGCTGTGCTGTGCTGTGCTGTGCTGTGCTGTGCTGTGCTGGGTGATACAGGGTGGGGTGAGGCTGATAATGATATTAAAACCACTATGGAAATCATTGGGCTGTATGTTCCCTGTTGGCTAGGCTGACGTGAAGATCAGTGTTAGACCTTCACTCACAGGGTGTGAAACAGTGAATAGTAATAATTAGCAGGATCATGAGATGAATTTATGGGTCACAAACTGTCTCACTATGTGTGTGTGTGTGTGTGTGTGAGAGAGAGAGAGAGAGAGGGAGAGAGAGAGAGACAGAAAGAGACTTAGACAAACAAAGCAACACAAACAGAGAAACGAAGATTAAGCAGCTATCCACGTACTAAATTAAATGAATGTTTCCTCGGTAGCAGAAATCTTACTTCTTAGCTGAAGTGCCTCCTCCATACTCAGATAATCAACACAAATGGACTGTAATTTCTTTGCAATATTAGAGGAGAAAGCAAATGACCCAGCAATCCACACCAATTCTGGCTAGTTGACCCACACACATCTAGCCGCAAACACATGCTGTATTATCTTTGAGATTGTCAATTCCTAATATGTCACTGGACTTGATTAGGATTCTGAGCTCTCCAGCGTGTGCACCAGAGGTCTCGGGCTGTGGAAAACATTTTTATAAAATAACCCATTAATGCAGAGGAGTGCAACTAAATTAGTTACCAATTTGCTGAGCATGAATTAATGAAGAGAGCTTCTCCCGGCTCCCACAGTTGTAATTTTCATAATAACCCCAGACCTTTATTTGGCAGGTTGTTTAGTTTTTTCGTTTGAAGGTTTTCATTAGTCTAATGAGGACTGTGCAAGGGCGAGCAGTCAGCACAATTTACATGAGGAAGCTATCATAATAAATGAGGCAATTTGAATAACATGCACAGGTTTATGCAGCGAGATAAGAGAGATTGTAGGAGCCAGATTCAGAGGTAACCAATACATTAGAACCAACTAATAACCAAAGTAATTCCAATAAAAGCTTTAAGTGAAGGGAATAAAATTAATGATAGATATATTGAACTGTAATGATATGATACATGATGCATTAGATTAATAAAATAAATGTGTTCCATTGTTAAAAGAGGCGAGAGGCCTCACCATCCGAAGCTTTGTTTACGGTGAGCGTTTTAATTAGGCTTGTTCATCGCATCAGTTTGTTTAGATAAATGAGATAACATTCCAATGGTTTAATGATATCTCTCCACTTGTTTGATCTTTATGATCCTGGCAGAGCATTAAATTAATCTCTTGCAATGCACTCTTAGAAGAGAGTGCAGTGGGCACAGAGGAAGGATGCGGTGCTCCGGCTCATATGGAGGCTATCTAAACAGCCAGACACCTCAGAGACAGCCACTATAATGTCACATCACTCATATCCTATGAACACGTCTCATCTTTTTCATGTCGTCTCTGCTGATGAAGGACAAAGGCTGTTTGTTGTTGTCTAAAAAAGACCATTTCCAAAGTTGTGTCACCCAGTGCAGAGCAACCAGATGGTTACTCTGTTTTTTGGGGGGTTTGGGTGGGGGGGAGGGGGTGGGGGACTGTTGATTGAACTTGATTATTTTTTGTCCAAATTTTGCCCAAGAAAAAGTGTGGAGATTAGATGATGTGTGAGAAGAAAGACTAGTAGAAAGCTAAGTGTTATCTCACATGTGACTAATTGAATTGCTTCAAACAGAAAGTCTGTGGCGATAGCTTCCGACAAGCCTCTGTCTCGTGAAACAGCAGGTAGCTGACAAACAAGGGGAAATTTGAAAGGTACGGAAGCCTTTGGCTGTAAACTCACTTTGGACATCAAACACTTGACATCATTTTATTTCCTTGGGGAAAAGGTGTTTGAAACACAAGCCATATGTATGTACATCCAAGTATAAGAGTTTTCTGTAAATACCATGTGGCAGTTTAAGCATTTTGCCAACAACAAATTTCACCACTTTACCTCAGCCCTCCCACTGCAGTTAAACATGCCACATCTCTTTTAGGCTGAGCTGAAATGCCTGACAGGAGAGTCGGAGGCTACCACAGTATGTAAACTAATTCTGTAAACCATATTTTAAAAGTGAGTAAATCACTGGTAATGTGATATTGGCACTTCCCTGATGTTGTATATCCTTGTTGACACAAACAGGAGATGCACTCATAATGTCCTCCCAGGCACAAATGGATGCTTGGGGTGTATTATGTCACCTAGAGGTGCCTCCTTTCATAACTGCTATCAAATGGACAATCACTGACGCGTTGAGGTCCAGTGTGAGCACAATGGCCAAAGCTGATTTGCCACGCCTTTTTTTTTAACTTTTTTTTTTTTTTTGTCAGGGTGCTACCTAAATGTCCAGTTGATGTGCTCGGGGCTGCTGCTCTTTCTGCAGTCCAAGTTTACTTGTCTGAATGATAAAGTGGAGCAAGTACCAGTGTCACAGTCTATTACATCCAGCTGCTTTGGGCAAGGACCTGTGGACGCTGATGGGCTCATGTAGAGAGGGGGATGTAGTTTGAAAAAAAAGATGAAAAAGACAAAAAAGTGATTTCTAGCCTTTGTAGTCTTTGTTCTGTTCCTTCTTTGCATAAGCATTTGCAACGATAAAAAGGAAGTTCGGGGACTTTGGGTCAGGCAGAAGTTTTGGCCTCAGTTTTGTGCGCTCTCTGCGGTGTAAATATTTCACTGACATTGATGGTATCTCTGTACAGTATCATTAAAAGTTGGATATGTTCAGTGTAAGCTCCTTCTCTTCATCTTTCTGACTTTAATGCATTGTGTTTTGTTCAGTCCTCCCGATGTCCTTGGCGTTGCAAGCTTCAAACACATGCTGACTACCTGACTTTCTCTAAGTCAGGAGGCAAGATCATTAGCCATCACAACCCTGAAATGTGACTTGGCAGACAATAATGCTTTATGATCAAACAACTTGTCAGTGCGTCCTGTTGAAATGAAAGAGTGCAAAAAAATAATTCAATAGAGGATCAATCAAATTTCCCCAGCCCATGTGAGAGAGATTGCTGATGGTGCAGAGAGGGGCTATTCCTCGAGGACATGGGAGTTCATTTGGATATTTGTTCTCCCCCTCATGAATGTTCCATTGCGTGACACCATCTCCTGCTAATCACATTTCACTGAAAAAGGGGGATGCTTTTAGGGACGTTGAAAAGAGAGAGGTTCTTTTTAATCTTTGAAATGCCTCAAAAGTGACAGAATGCTTTCTCCTGCCAAGACGTGAGCCTCGGATGGGGAGATAAATATGCTGTGGTCAGCTAAGTGTATCTAGTGAGCAGAGAGGCAAATTTAATAATGCATTATCATTCACTGGCGAAGGTGAAATCTCCCTGTCCATCAGAAGGCTGAGGCCTGTTTCATGTTACCCTTCACTGCAAATGAACAAGTGCTTTACTCAGCCATACCAGAGATGCACAGTAGGCACCAGTGCTCTAGTATATACGCTGCTCTGGACTGTCAGGAAAACAGGTCTGTAATCAAAGCAATCATCTCTCGGTCTTGACTGAAGACATTAATGATCACAGTCCTCAGTCCTGATAAAACTGTTCTGAACAATAACCTTCTCTTTTTTTTTTTTTTTTTTTTTTTGTTCTTCCTGTCTGAGAGCACAAGGTGCGTTTTACATATCTGAGCATCTGCTATTATGCAGATCATGGGAACATATTTACACGAATGCCCTTGGACAACAGCGTTAAACAATTATGAAGATTATGTACAATGCAGAAAATTTGTGATTCAAAACAATTCATATCTTAGCAGTGGCAACTGTTGCAGACAGATAAGGTTGACCCTGAATATGTATTTCTGTACTTTTGGAGGCATTCTGTGGGGTTGTTTGTATAATTTAGTGTTTACATGTAAACAGTAATTAAGTGATGCTACCGACATTCCAGGGCCAGGCTCTGCCAAGGTAAACACCAGCCCTAGTAGTTTGCCACAGTCCATCATGTTTACAGACTTGCAGAGCCGAGTGCTGTTTGTGTGCTCTTCCTTGGCAAAGCCCATAAAACACAACCAATTGGATGCCTAGCGTTGAACACAGTCACTCTCATCGTCTGGCAGTCTACTCGCTGACTTGAGGACATTGTGAGTCAAACCTTTAAATTTTCACTCTGCGATAATTACGCCGCTATACTTGAGCTTTTATATCCTTTCACTGAGAAAGTAAATCATTCCTAATAAAGAGAGGAAGAATAGTGGGCGGAGGGAAAAGTGCTTGAGGACTAATTCTCTTCACTCCCTCCCTCTCTCTCTGCTCTCTATTCTGCTTTTTGAAAGCCTTTCTCTGAGTATTCCAGTCACCTTGACTTTGCAGCTGCAGCCTTATAGTCTGTTGCTTATCCTGCCTAACCCCAGCCTGTCAATTAGGTGTTTAAAAATTAATCTCTTTAACTGGAAATACCATGCCAGCTTTCTTCCGTCTGTAAATGAAGTGTTATTAATTCACACAGCGCAAAGCCAGTGTTATGAATAATGTTATCAAAACAGATTTCCACACGTTTAACACGTCCCTCCTATTAAAACCCCTTAAGTATTTTTATAACTGTGAAACCAGGACTACTAATGGATTTGCATCCATTTTTGAGCTTCTACACCAGGCAGCCATAGAGCAAGTGCTCCTAAGCCAGGCCTTTTAAAGTTTACATTTCCCATTTCCTCTTTTGTTCTTTCATCTTCATTTAAAAGCAGCTCAGTATATCCAGTCTGGATTAATGCCAGCCGTCGTCGTCGACGCTTGTTCAGCAGCAGCAGAACGGCGTCGCCTCTCCCTGTAGGATAGCAGTGCCAGGCAATGACACCAATGTGTCTCCTTGCACCCCTCCCAAACCCAGCAAAGCTCTGCTCTAGCAGCAGGCTATCTGGCCAACCACACCAAGCTAATACTTGTTCCATTAAAACCTGGTGATTATGGGGGATTTCCTCTCTGTTTGTTTGTTTGAATGCTTAATTATCAATATGTAATTGGCATGTGTATTGTGATGTCGGGTGCATATGCGGTGGCATATTTTACTGGAATGCACATTGCTATCGGGTAGAAACAGGACTCCCCTGTCACTGTCTAAACTAAGCTGCATGAGAAGTTGTTCTAATGAATTAATAAATGCTAAACAAAGGAGAACTAAACAAAGAGTGAGAAATAAATGGCTTGATGATTAGTGGGTCAGAGAGATTAGTGGGGTATACAGTACAAATGACCCCCCTCTGAAATGACAATGATTCAGGCAAAATACCCAATCAATAGTTTAGGCCAATTTAATCTCTGGGATTCTTGTGTCAATAAGTGGACTCGGTCAACGGAGGTCAATATGCAAAGACAATCTAAACACCTTCAAAGTGCCTCACTATAATGTCTTTCTTCCGTTATTATCTTCTTGGCAGTTTGGGCTCCTAGTCAATTGGTGAATTAAGGAAATCCATTCACGACTGCCTGGCTGTTATTTTCTTTTCTGAGCCACAAGTTTATTTTGCCGCTCCAATTCAAGCCTTACCCTCCTGGTCTGACTAAAAACGAAGGTGGTGGATCTAGCCCTGCGATCTCTGACTTATAATCACCTTGGCCTGTTCTGTGTCGACCATTCTAACCGCTAAAGTCTTTCTACACAATGCCATTTTGCCTCGGCTGCTGTTCGCTTTAAGAGCTCATTTGAAGGTGTGCGCTGGCAGAAACAAAAGTCCTGTATGCTTTTATGCAGTCATCACAGTCAGCCAAGCCTGTAATCCTCTGAGGTCCGATAATGACATAGCCCCTGCATTTATTACATGGAGGAGAGGAGAGAGGGAAAACGCTGACTTTGAACAAATGAACACTCTGACCTTTATGCAATAAATATGACATGGGCCGCATAAAAAGACAAGATATCTTCCTCCTGAATGGAAGTCAACACAGATTCTGCTCCCTTGCCTCTTGCTCTCTCTGTTTCCATTTCTCCTTCCCTCTCTCTCCTGCTGGTTTTTTTTTCCCCTCTCCCTCCTTTTTCCAGCTAACAGTTAAACAAATGATGAAATCGATTTTAATTGTTTGCGCCATCATATTGTAATCTATGCTCCAGAAGCACCGTTTGTAGTTCATAATTTTCACTGCTGTGGTGGTATTATACATAATGTGCATTGCAGAATATCATGGGCAGTCATCTGTCAGTATTCTAGTCTTCATGCAGGTGTTTCCTCAGCGATTAAAAGAAGTCTCCTTTCACCATGCCAGGAAAAGACAGTTTGAACAGAGAGAATCAACCTTTTCACTCTCTCTTTTGTAATCTTTGTGTGATCCCAATTGAGCATCACGATTGTCTTCTTTTGTCACCTCGGACCGCCTCTCTGACAGTAAAGGATTTATGGTTATTTCCTCCACGCAGCCTGTCCATCTGTGGCTCTATCTTCATATGGCCTTGAGAATACGATTCAATTTATTAAGGCAAAGCAATGGACTCATTACTTTAAAAAGGTGGCAAGAGAGAGAGTGAGAGAGAGGCAGAAGTGACACACTGAATTGGTTATTAATGGAAAGGCACAGCCATAGGGCAGTTGAAATTTAATGATATCCTACAAGAAAATATGAGGGTGTCACTCTCCAAAAAGTCATGCTAAATGTCAACATTTTAAGGTCCCGGCGCTAATTTTATGCCTGTGCACAGTAATGTTTTGGAGAGCATTTAGGAAACACGGCCCAGTGGCCAGCCTGATTATCCCGCTCACCTTCTCTCCTCTCTCCAAATGGGTTTGTGCAGCAAGCGATTTCATCTCTAAGTGAAGGGAACATTAGGGAGGGGAGAAAGAGAGAGCGATAGAGGAAAACACGCGGTTTGATTTTCATGCTGTGATAAGAGAGTGGGAGCCAAATGTTACCTGTTAATCTAGCCCAAACCGACCGGGGCTCTTGACTTTGTCCCCCAGCAGGGATGGGGCAAACACTCATTTTCCTCTCTCCGTGATGAAAAGGAAATTAGCTTAAATGTGATGAGGGCACATTAGTGTGTGTGCCGTTTGTGTGCTTAATGAGTGTGTATGTGTTTGAGGGGTTTTGTTTGCATGCATCTGCGTGCACTTGTGTTGTCTCTTTTTTTCTCAGTGTATACAGTGCATTATGCACATGTGCACAACACATGCAAGTGATAGTCATTCTAAAGGAATTTGTCTTGTGTGGACCATCGTATGAATTCTCACAGTATATCCTGCAGGTTCTAATTTACCTGCAGAAAAGTGTGCCTGCAAGTCGGTCTAACCCTCATCCAGTATTTGTATCTGTCTGACGATATACTTGTGTGTAATTCTTCTGTCCAGATGTTGTGAATAAATTGTTCTGAATTTTTATCACACCGAAATCGTTTCATGTGAGCCACGTACGGCAACAGCAACACGATGTTGCGGACTTATTAGCTAACTCAAAGGCGTTTCTCAACTCAGTTACACAGTTATGAATAGTATATTTACTGAAGTACTGTACTTTGTTGAGACTCTGTTTTCTGCTACTTTCTATGCTACATACTGCCATATTGTGCTTTTTAATCCACCACATTTATCTGACAGCTTTAGTCACTTGTTACTTTTTAGATTCAAATTAACAGCACAAAATATGATCAGTAATTAAATTCTGATGTTTTTATATCAGTAATGATTTATTGGCTCCCAAAAAATTCACAAGCTACCCAGCAGTATGTAAAGTAATATATTAAATATATATTTAAATAAATGAAAGCAGGCTACTTCTTTACCTGCAGCATGACTGATGAACTTTTATTGTGTAAGTATATTTTGATGACAATACTTTGTAATTTTATTTTGGCTATTTAAATACTGTAGTATTACTACTTGCAAAAACATGCATATGAATTGCTTGTACCGAGACTTCAAAATTTAAAAAGAAAAACATAATGTGCTCCAGTTCTCCCTCCCCTCTTTCACCTCCCACCCCTCCTCTTTATGTCTTTACTTTTTCCATGTTCCTCTCACCCTTCGATCTCTTCTTGCCCTGCCCCTGTGCTCTCTCCTATGTGTGTGTGTGTGTGTGTTAAAAGAATGAAAATGCAATAAAAGATAAATTTGATGTTGTTTTCTTCGTGTATTCTAATGCTCCAAAAGGCTTCATTTTAATTTTGCGTCTTGTCACCTTTTTCACTCCCAGGGTTTGCAGTTTTCCTTTGTTAACAGACCAGATTCAAAAGTGTCTAGAGATTACATTTTCAGAACAAGAAAATAAAATAATATCCATTGTTCTTTCTTTCTTTAAATAAGCCTGTGACATGCTGTATCTGTGGAGCTGCATGTATTTTGCCTGAAAGATCCTCCAGAGTGCAGACATCATTCAGGAAGATAAGCTTAGGTTTTTTTTTTAAGTGCTTAAATTTCACGAAACTACTTTTTTTTTTGCCCAGCCCACTGCATGTAGACCAGAAGACAGATATTTCCCTTGACAAGATTTTCCAAATCCGGCACTTTAAGTGCAGGTGGAATAATGCTGTGTTAGCTGCTAATGGCTGTCCGAGAGGTCATAACTACTCCATTTGAAGGAGCCTGGTTTCTCCGCAGCCCCGGCAGGTCAAATCAAATGTAATTGTGCAGTGAAAAGCAGTGGCTGGCTTTGTGTTGGCTGTGCTGACAACCTCCAGGTTTAGCATTCACTTCTCCTGCTGGGAGGAACACAGGTTCGCAAGGACAAAGGCTTCACCTGTCAATATATCACACTGACTGGCCAGCCAAATGTACCTCTGCTCTCCCTCTCTCTGCCTCCCTCTCTCCCCTATCCCTCTTCCTCTCTGTCAGTCTTTCATTCTCTGCACACCCATTCTATTCCAGCCTCCTCTTTCTCAGACTCTGCCTCACCTATCTATCCATCCATCCATCTTCTGTCTTCAACCATCTATCTCTCATTCTTGGCATCCTTCTCATCCTCTCTCTCTCTCTCTCTCTCTCTCGCTCTCTCTCACTCACTCTCTGTGTCTTTCTCTGTATCTTTCTCTCCTCCTCGTTCACACTGCTTTCGTGTGAGGACTCAGCTGAAATGTCCTGAGGGACCCAGTTTCAAACACAGGAACCAGAAACATATGGCACATTTTCAACTCCCAAGGTCAATTACAGCTATTTATCCAGAGATTGCAGCTAAATTTCCCAAGGTTTCTTCTAGATTTACCACAGATTGCAATGTGTGTCTGTCACATTTTTAAATCAGGCCAGTTTCCTCTGCTCCTTTCCGCTCCCTGTGACTTTCCATCAAATATTTCAAAGGCTTTCAAGTGGGTTTTAGACATGTTTTATCTCTGGTTATCATGTGCCCCATCTTTTTTTTTTTTTTTTTTTTTTTTTGCCTCAGCTTTGCTAGGTCCAAGTGCCGCTTGCAACACAAATCTAATAACATGTAAATTGGAGATAAGCCCAGATCCCTCCAAGTGATATTTTTTACATTCATAGTTTGTCAAGTCAATTCCTGGGCCCCTGTTTTAGCTGCACAACACATGAGGAGTGAGAAAATTAACTGGATAGGTGATTCATCATTGCTAGCACACTGTCAAGGACTCCCTCTGCAGCTATTGAGAGCAGGGTGGAGGAGGAGGACGGAGTGGGGGGGTGGGTTGTTTTAAATTATGGCATTTCATTCAGAATGCATTGTATTTACAGCGTCCCATTTTTATTTGTGGCTCCTATTATCCGCCGAAACAGTTGTGCATGAAATGTTATTTGTGACAGGGGTGACCTGCGAGTGTTTTTCCACACAGTATTTCATAGCCGAGGTGCAGGGTGGGGGGTGGGTGGGGGGGACTTAACTGTACCTTTACCGTACGGTAAGCACAAGAGGCTGTCACAGCTGCTGTTGGCAGCCTTGCTAGTGGAGAAATATCACCTGGAAACAGAGTACTCCATTCCACCGGCCCCCATCACTCCAACGCCTGTCGCTGTAATTAAGTTGAAGTCAATGATTCTGGAGCGATGGTGAGAAATAAACATGCAAACACATGCCAACATTTGCAGCCAGGAACAGAGAGGGGGGGGGGATTAACATTAGAAGCAAAGAAACCACAGATCTAGATCATGTTCTGCTGGAATTTACATGAGTTTCATTAAGCTAGTTTTGATTATATTGATTAAATTAGTCACTTATTAGCTCCCCATTTCTTTCTTTGAAAGTGCCTGTATTTATGCACAGCTCCTGGTGGAAATGTTATCTGACAAGAGGTGCTGTACGGTAGTTGGAGTCTGTCGAACAAAACACGCTGTTTGCTTTTCCCAGAGCATGACAGGTTGTTTCCCCTGCAACAAAGCCATCAAATATTCTGTGTGATCCAACATTGTGTTGGAGGGGAGGCCTGCTGAGTGGGAAGCCGGAGTTTGTTAAAGCAATGATTTATGATTAATGCCAACACTAAATAAGGGACAAAGTGCCTACAGTACAAATCAATTACAAAGCTACAACAACAGACCTTTCCCCGAGGTCTACTAACGTCTCTAGTTGTTATGGTGATTTTATTGGAGGTGCGTGATGCAAGCATATAATGCATGCAATACATCTATATCAACCTGAGCTGAAGCCAACTGTAATGCTTTTGATCTTTGATTAGTTATTTTATTGAGATAAAATGGGACTTTCATGTTGTGCCACTGTAAAAGGAGAGTGCATTTTATATCTCCACCCAGACGCCCACCTCAAAATGCAGACAGGACTGCACCAAACAAAACAAATTACCACAGGAGTGGCTTCTTAAAAGTAGGCAATTCATTATTTTTATGAAGTCAAATTATAAACAAATTTTAATCCATTAGGCAACCATCCATTCTAATTAATCAACAGGAGTGAACTCCATCTGAAAAAGGAGAAAGGTTGTTTACTCTCTCCACGGACCAGCGGTGCATATTTCACCATCTTCCCCTTTCTGAAAAAAAAACCCCCTTCTTCAAATTACAAACCTAAACTGTGAATCCTAACACTCGACTTTTGGCGAGGAGATGTTTCCAGGGCATTTGCAGATGCTTGAAATAATCTCCAATGTTTTTGCTCAATCTGCTCTGAGGATGGGTGAAATAAATACTTTAAACTAATTAATGTAAGACCAGCTGTTCCCAGCACTTGGCTGGCGTTGGTGAATATTGATGGGAGGGAGAGGCAGGGCTGTTCAGCTCCACTCGCTGTTTGTACAAGATTCAGCCTGCCACATAAACAGATATGAATTCTGGATGAGAGCAGAGAGGTGCTGTGCACGACGCAGCCAGGGTTCCACGTTGCAAATAAAACTTTTTCTCCCCCTTTCATTAATTTAACAATTAAACAGCTGATAGTGCAGACTTCCTGTGGAGAGCTTTTTAGACTGGTTGTGTTTAATAAACTCCCTCACTGCAAGATGGTAGCATTTACAAATTGTTGGCTTCATAAAAGCTCACTGGACAAAAACATGTGTCACATCTGATGGGGCAACAAACGGCAGCTTCTGACACACTGTTTTAGTTTGACCAGGCTGTATCTGGGTCTGTCGGTTTGCCTCCTGATTTCCCTTCCTCCCCTGCTCTTCTGCTCCTCCCTCCTCCTCTGAGGCCTGGTGGAGAGGCTGGACAGCAGATGGCAGGGCCCTACCCCTCTGCCGGTGATGAATGGAGGATGATGTCATCTTCGGTTTGACAGCATCCCATGCGTGCACGCACAAAGGAAGCCCGAGCCTCTGGGGTCGAGCTCCGGGGTCTGCTCCTGATTTTGGAGTCCGCATGACATCTCTTAACTGGGGGAAGCTGGATTTATGTCCTGGTTGATATTGTTTAACCCCACTCTCAGGCTATGAGAAGAAGCAATACAAAGGAATCTCCAATGGGCCAGTCAGTCCACTAAATTTCTGCAAGGAGTGGAATGCTGGGATTGGCTACCTGAGATAAATACAGACCTGGCCATTTTTGCTGGTCAATATAAGTCAGGGTCAATATGTGTCAGCACCAAAAACTGCTCTCACATTCTACCACTTAGCGTGTTTTGCAAGTTTCACACATAATATTCTACTTCTGATCAGTCAATTTTTGATATTAATTTTCTTTGCAGAGGACAACTCTATGTGCACCCCAACAGCAAGAGAAAGCTACGAGAGGTTGTCATTGGCTGGACAGGCTCTGCCTCCTGGTTTCCCTTCACCATTTCTCTTTCCAGATGGCTTGTCGTCTATAGAGACTCTCCTCACCAACATACAGGTATTGTTCACTGATGGAGGTGTGTCCTCATAACAAGATAGTTAACAGATTTGAGACTGTTTCCTTACAAACACACCCAAGCTCTCTATCTCAAACATGTTCTTATGGTTTATACAGTAATGGATTTTTGCACTATATTCAAGTGAAGTGATATCACCTGAAGGTGCCAATTCATTCGTTGTGAAGTACTGTACCAGCTATATATATATATAGATATTTAATAGTTATATAAATTATTTAAAGAATAGTAACTTTAAAAATATATTGTTGATTTACTTCACATTACTTCGGATCATCATTGTTTTAAAAATGACAGCTTTGGACGTTTGTTCAAACAGTGTAAAACATGTGTATGATCAGCAGGAAGTAGGGTGACTTTCTCACATTAACAAAGAGCGTTGAGGTCAGTTTGCATAATTAGGCAGAGTCAGAGGCATTTTGAAATTCAGTGACATCTGTTTCATCATCAGTGATTGAGGAATAAGCAGTAAAAACTCTATAGAGAAGCTATTTGCACCTTTGCCCCAGACTAAACGGGTGTTTTTGTAGCAAAGTGAATTCTTCCTTAAAGATATCCAAAAAGCTTCATTTACATCTCATATTTTTTAATACCCTTTTTTTTTCTTCCTAGATCTCTGTAAGCTTAATGACTGAGCCTGGCGTTTATTAAATCACACTGACGAACTTATGATGACTCTCATTATTATTCAGAAGTGTGGACATCATTGACACCTTCACCAATCCAATAGACTTAACATGGATGTTAGGACTACAGATGCACTCATCTGTAAATCTGCATACCTTTACAATACCAATCTACTCTGAGTGCCATTTAGGCTTCAGCTCAAACACCCTCAGTCAGAAAGATGAATGTATTTGCCTTCTGTCTGAGTGTAATGATGTGTGCACAATGCTGCCCTTCTCATTGCACTTGTACTGTTGGCATCAGAGTCCTGCCTCTCCTTTGGCTCTGTGTGGTAATTAGAAAGCCACAAGTAAACCCGTCTCAAGCTCCCAACACTCCACTAAGTCATCTTTGATAATGATCTTCACGTTGAATATTTATATACAAATCAACAAAATGAAACCAAGCAGAAAATTAAGATAAAGCAACTTAGGATAAATTGGGGTCAGAAGAATCAACAATTAGTAAGATATAGTCCAGCGCATTTGATATAATTGCACGTGGATGGGGAGGAGAATGTGAGGAAAATGGCTGCGGTCCTGTACAGCTTTCACGTGAAAACGCTGTGTCTTTCAATTCAGGACTGTCAGGAGTATATTTGGACTGGCAGTAATGTAATTGATACATGATGAGATACTTGTCATTCATATTATTCACTCCTGCTGTGCTGTGTGAGGAGCTTGAAAATGTGCTGCAGAGTCTACTTATACCAATCTAGTTACAATTGTCAGCTGTGTAGTAAAAGGGGACTATGTAAAGGAAGTATAGAAAGAAACCTCCCTTAAAAAACTTTTACTACCTCCATATTAGGCAGTTTTGACCAGTATGTGAGCTTCCATCCTCCGTCAGCTCAGGTGGCACTGTAGTGTAATGTCAGTCTATGCTTGTATTTCATAGCTTTGGCCAAAAGGGGTCAGCCATGCCAAGCACTCTTACATCACCATTCATTATTAAAAAAAAAAAAAAAAAGATTAATAAAAAAATAGATCCTCATTCATGTTTCTAGATCTTGTGGGAGTTGCAGAGCAGCTAAAACATGATGACATCTTCACAGATAAAAGGACCCGCAAAGGTGTTAAAACGCCTGAAAGGAATCGTGTAGCAGCAGTCAGCTTTTGGCCCTGTGTTCTGCTTCACCGCTGTGTGGAAGCACAAAGACCTGCTGTGACATACTTTCAGTGTGGTTTGCTGTCACTTCATGTTGAAGCTCTTAAACAGTCCACATCATTCTCTCTTACCCCACTCTCCTGCTTTGTCTGTATGTGTGTGTGCGTGTGTGTGCAGGGCCTGCTCAAAGTGGCGATTGACAACGCGCGGGCTCAGGAGAAG
Organism: Scatophagus argus; assembly: GCF_020382885.2. Taxonomy (NCBI): domain Eukaryota; kingdom Metazoa; phylum Chordata; class Actinopteri; family Scatophagidae; genus Scatophagus; species Scatophagus argus. The sequence continues at coordinate 7,232,839 of NC_058503.1, read as the reverse complement.
CAGGTGCAGCTGGAGAAGACGGAGCTGAAGATGGAGCTGTTCAGAGAGAGGGAGCTCAGGGAGACTCTGGAGAAGCAGCTTGCCATGGAGCAGAAGAACAGAGGTACTACCTGACGACTACCTGGCGCCGAATCCTGCCTGTCAGCCGTGTGTGCGCACGTGTGTGTGTGTGAGTGTATGTGTATGCGTGCAGCAGTTCAGACTTCGCATGCCTCATGATAACTTCTGAATGTGCATACACACTTCTGCATGTGTGTTTAATGTTTCGCACTGAGTCACTGACAGTAGCGGTTGTTTCTTTGGTTGCGCAGACATTTATGTGCTTAGCAGCCGTTTTCCTGCTCTTAGTCAGTTAACATAATTGGTAATACACATTAACTTAGAGAAATTCACTCTGAATCTCATGTTAAATGCATCAGCTTCATCTGCTAACTGTGTCGTTTATGTTTAATGAGAGAAATTCATGAAAAATATCCCAATAAATTTTTCAATTTGCTTTAATTCCCTCTAGCAGTTTGTTAAGTCAGTCAGTATTTTCTTTTACTAAAGAAGATCTTAATATATTATAAAATATTTAGGCTTAATTGATTTCCCGTTTTCTATTACAGTATGCTAGATTATAAAAATGAGGTTATTATCTCAATAACCAGATTTCAGTCTAAAATAAACCTCCACTGATTTGCCCTGTAGCTCACTTATCATCACTGTGGTCTTTCTTCATCTCAGCAATCATTCAGAAGCGTTTGAAGAAGGAGAAGAAGGCCAAGAGGAAACTTCAAGAAGCTCTGGAGTACGAATCCAAGAGGAGAGAACAGGTTGAGCAGACTCTGAAACAGCCGTCGCCCTCTGACAGCATGCGCTCACTCAACGGTCAGACTCTCCACAGTGAGACACTCTCACCGTGCATTTCACTTCCAGCACTTTCAGACAGTCAGTGTGGTTTCCAGTGGGACAGAAGTAAAGTCCAAAATGTCAGATTTGATTTATTTTAGGACAGGAGATAAAAATTACCTGAAGCAAGCAGTGACATTGGTTATTCCATTAGAACACTTATAAAGTAACTGACATCTTTACTGGTATCATATCATGAGTGTTTTAGCAGCAAAGCAAGTTTTCCTATATGTGTACATGCTTGCTTTCTATTTTCATTATGGCTAATGAGGTTTTGTGCACCAAGCTTTAAGGCTGCAGCTAATTATTATTTTTGACAAAATGATAATAAAAATGGTTATTGCAGTTTTTTATAAAGTATCCTGTTGTCCAACCAAGAGTTCAAAACCCAAAAATGTTCAGTTAAAAATGATTAAAAGCAGAGTAAAGAACCCAAAGAGGCAACTGGAGAGTGATTTAAACGTCTGAAAGTGAGAATCAGGATTGAGAATCAAAATGTCTCAGTGTTGTTAATAATTACAGGACATGAGAATTGTGACATGTGTACAGTAACTTTCCACATATATTCAGAAACGTAAATACAGTTACTGTTCATTACTTTTACACTTGACAGGAGCGACTCGTTTGCAGACTTTGGCGATTGCATACGAAACATGATGGGCCCATAAAATGTGATTTACTGTCAGAGTTTAAACCAGCCACTGTGTCAGAAAATGTCAGTTTAATATGTCAGTGAGTAATACAGATTGTTTTTTCATACATAAAGTCTGTCAAATCAAATGTGCATCCGTAGTGATTGTTTCCTCTCCAGTTTGCTGGTGGAGTGTGCTATCAGCAGCAGCAGACAGTACAGATTTATTAGACCAGTTACAAAACACGACAGTTAATATTTAGTGTGATTTCACCTTCGACTCGTACCACCAACATGTCTTTATTTTAGTAAAACAGTTTCAGTGCAGGGTCACACTTTTAATTATGCCAAAGAGTTAAATCAAGGATTTGAGTATCTCTTTGTCCACCACTTTTAATAATCACACAAAGAAGTACTATTCATCCAATACACACTTTCACTTACATTGGGAGGGAGGTGGGGGTGATATGGCTTGAAGGCTTAGCCTCTTGTTTTGAATGAACGATGCTGTGAAACTGGCATAGTGATAGGTGGATGTCAGGGATGTTTAACGGCGGTGATCCCTCTCTTCTCGCAGACTCTCTGACCCCTGAGATGGAGAGTGACCGCAGCAGTGGAAGAACAGATGCTGAAAGGACAATACAAGGTACAGGGGCTCAGATGAGACAATAAATCTCTCTCTTTCTCTGGCTCTCATTCTTGCTCTCCTTCTCTCTCTCTCTCTCTCTCTCTCTCTCTCTGCCCACCCCACCTCCTACCCCCACCACCAACCCTGCTTCCTCTGTCGCTCTCCCTCACACACTCACACACACACACAGACACACACCCTGCTTCAGTTTATGAACATTAGTGTTTCTGTGCCTGCTGTTCAGGCATACAGCTCACCATCTGGGCCACAGCACTAGGTCAAGATCATTGGTTTTCTGCAGAAATAATATTGTTCTTTTACTTGACTTTTAGCAGCTGCGATGCTTTTAGACAACAGATCTTTGTTGGAACAAAACTTCGTACAATACAGTAAATAAAATAGTGAAACTACTAAACTCAAGCATCGCAGAGACAGAATGAAAGAAGTGGTTTGTTTACAGCTCAGGAAGCATTAATGAGTCATAAAACCACAAAAAGCAGTGGAATTCCCCCTTTGATAGCAATAAACAGGGCAAATCAATCCATTTTATGAATAAGCCCTGTACATTTTTAATGGTTTGTTTGTTTGTTAGCCTTGGGGGTGCAGTATGTGTTTGGGGAAGGGCGCTCTAGTGATAACCTCTGTAGACTGTCTGCTATCTGTGTTTACCCAGATACAAGACACCTTGCAGAGGTTGAATATCCTCATTATTACTCCAACGTCTTCCTTTAATACGCCCCAGCTGCGTCTGCTTAGAACCGCCCTTATCAGTGGGAGAGGTCCCAATTTATCCGGGAAAATGCTCCGTGTAATTTGCTGTGAAAAGTGGAAAATATTCATCTTTGTATGCAAGAATAAGTTGGGAGCCTTTTAACTCTTTAATGTTTGATTAGTCTACTTGAACTGATATTTTGTGAAAGGGCAAAAAGAAAGAAAATGTACTAAGAGAAATGATGACTCCTTAATTAAATGTCATTCAGTCACTGCGGGGATCTGAAACAGTTTGATGTCCAAAAAAAGGAAATCCATATGTCATCATTTAAATACAAAGATAACTTCCAGATACAGTGCAATTATAGCCCCCTATTTCATACCAAATTAGTATATTTAGCCACTTGAATTTCTTTTCACTTATATGAAGAGCGGGCCCTTTTGTAGCAAGTGAAATGTGTGAAAACTTTGCACTTTACAGCGACTGATTTAACGTATAGCTTAAGTCAAAATGGAACAGAGTTTCTTCTCTTTTTCAGTGTTGTGTTTTAATCTAATCCCTGTGTGTGAAAACAGTGTGATGCAGCCATGGAGCAATTTCTGCGGTCTCTCAATCTCTCTGATCGTTGCCTTGAAGAGTGGAGTGAAGGAGGAAACTGAATAATAGGCTGCATTTTGTGTTTTTGTTCAATTAGAGAAGCATTTGTCTGCCACCCATGTCTCCCCTGCTCTACTCTGCAAGCCTCGCTGTATAATTAACCTCAAATGGCAAAAAATGATGTTGATAAATTACACGAGCAGAAGGGGAAAAAACAAGCCTATCACTCGCATGAAAGCCGAGAGAAATGTGTGGGTATATTCTCAACTCCAAACTAAGGGAGGCGAATGGAGAGGGAGAGAGGGGGAAAAAAATAATGAGGGCGTAATTTTAGAGAACTAATTATTTCTATTTGTCTTTTGTCACACTTCTCTAATTCTGCGATATTAACACAGTCTGTGTTTATTAATTGCTTTTACAGTGTTTTGAATCGGGTCCAAGAGGGAACGTGGCTCTTTTCACAGTCAGGCAAGCTACTGGGACTGTACCTTGCCAGTACTGCCTGGCAACTGTGCACATGTGAATATCTTCCCCCAGTATCTTCTCTGGTTCCCTGCCGCTTCCCACTCGATGTGTTCGGCAAGTTTACACGACCCTGTGCGCAGAGATAAAGTTCTTTGTTGCAAGATTAAACATCAAAACAGTTAAAGTGAAATTAAAATTAAATGAATGAATGTCACTGAAGCAAAAAAGACTGTAATTAATGGATCCCTTAATTGTCTTCATAAAATATTTGCATGGGCATAATTTGCATAATTTACATGTATTAATTAATCTTTCAAAGGAATTTTATGCTGAGAGAAGCCAAAAAATCCCTTTGTTTTATTTAGCATCTAATGAAATATTTATTCTCTTTAATGAACTTTTCATCTTGATTTGAATATAAAAACACTAAAGTTTTAACATATTTTAATGAGTCCTTCATAGAACGATGTGTCAAGACGTCACCAATTTTCCGAGTCACGCATGTAAACCGGATGTTTCAACATTTGAGGTTAATATTTGAATCGGTGAGATTTGCTTAGCAGACCTTCTCACCTGATCTCCATCTTCAATTTGGATCCAGTCTTTTAGAAGTAAAATCCTCCTCCTCCTCCTCCTCCTCCTGACATATTGAAATAATAATAAAACCATCAGATGGACTTCATCAACGCCCCTTTAAGCTGTGCGGCTGGGCAGGCAGGTAGACAGGCTGTGATGTTTCATGTGCTCTCGTTATGAAAGGCGCGCATGTGCGTATCGAGTTGTGTATCCCGGCCCGCACTCTCAGCACCGTCGGGCCAATCCTCGGCTGGCTGTTCTCCGTGGCGCCGCGTTCATGCTGTAATGACTTTTACACAGAACTCGGTGGTTGTTGCTTGAATAGAGGCAGCCAGAGTGCAATGCCTTTGAGACCTACGGCAGTGCTGGGTAATTAGCCTGTGTGTTTGTACGCCACCCAGCCCCCACACCCCTCCACCCCCCCCTTAGCACACACTTACTGTAAACACACACACACACACACACAAAACAAGCCTTTGTTGTCTCCACTCTCCTTGCACAGCAACGCATAAAACACAGGCTAAAATGGAGAACGGTAATTGATAGACTATTGATAATGGAATGAGTGCAGATGTTAAATTCAGCTAAAATCTCAGTGTTAAAATAAGAAAAATAAGTTTTTAATGTCAGAATTTTACCTGATGCTTAAAGTGTGTGATTCCCAGCGGGACTGAATGTGCTTTCAGACATTGTAAGCAGGCGTATTCTCCATGTCTCTGTGCACTTGGAGTCAAACGTTGTCTCTGATGTCCTGCGCGGCTTGTGTCATGTCCAACAACTCGCGCCGCTAAATGTCTTTGTGTGCATTTCTCTTTAACACTGAATTATTTATGCGTGCTGCCATAGAGAGGTGTGCTTTCTTAAAGGCATTACTGTAGCATTCTCCGGCAGAGGAATTGTGAAGGTAATAAACGTCAAACATGCTCTTGAGCTGTGCCTAACAGATGCTTTTACTAGCTCAGCGCCGGAGCAGCACTGCTCGCTCAGGCGAACACTCAGACAAGAGTGTTTCGCTGGAAATGGACAAAGCTCGTTAGGTTGGAGGTGTCTGGAGATAACGCAGCAGAGAAATGTCTGCCGTTTTCAATAAACACTATTTCCATGCAGGAAATGTCACTTAGAGAGCGCTCCACATCACGAGTGCAGTATTATGTTCAAACAAGCGTATCAGTAGAGATGTCTTAAACACATGTGGCATACAGTTCTGATGCCTGGAGTGTGCTTATCATAGCTGCGTTTACAGTGTGTGCTTCCTTGGTAATAAAATATGCATGTAACAGTGTAATTATATTTGCACATCCTGACTGATGTACTGTGTATGATCTTAAAACATAAAATTATTTTTGTTAGTCCCTTTTTAGTCCCCTGACATTAATAAAACATATAAATATTTGTTTGTGAGTAGTAAAGTAAATGACTGCACATGATAATTTAATCACGTTTGTCATGGTTGCTAACTTCATCTTATCCTGAAATCGCTTTGTGAATCCATAGTAACACTGCCGAAACTGAAAGACTAGAGGGCAACATTTTGAAGTTATGTTTCATCAACAATCACATCCTGAAGAGTGCATTTGCGTCAGCAGGATGTTAGCTGTTGGCTAATTCTTGGCTCCTGTGTGTCCTCTGTTGCAGATGGAAGACTGTTCCTGAAAACCACAGTGATGTACTGATAAGGCCGTGAGGAGCTGGAGGAAATAAAAAAAAAAAAAAAAAAAACAATCAGAAAAAAAGAAAAAAAAAAGAACGAAAGAAAAGAAAACCCATGAAGATTCTCAAGAGCTCTTATCCAGGCTGATTTAGTAGGGGAAAGAAGTCAAGCTGCTTGTAGGAGTTCAGGAAAATTCTGTGTTCACCCAAATGCTGGAGGAGGTTGTGTCTGAATGTAGAATAAGAAGTCTTTTTCTCACAGATGCCAACATTAAATAGTTTGACAGGGCAGGTTTTGACATAGCGGGTCGGCCAGCGTGAAGGATAAACACATATATTGAGCACAGTAAAAATGTACCCATGGTACACTGTTGGTAATAACTCATAAATTCTCAGCACTGAAGATTTTTATACTGTATTTCAGCCAGCGAGAAAGCTTCGAAATCGAAATCCGACTGAAGTTTTGTTTTGTATTTCAAATTGAATTTTGAGACGCTAAAAATGACACGTGGAGATGAACCTTGTGAGGAGAAAAAAAAACAAATGTGAATCGATCCATGTGTTCATCAAAAGAGAAGACTGATGTTTGATTTTCATGTTTTCTAAATTAGATGACAATACAATCAAGTTTCCTTTTTACCATTGTTGTATATACAAGATCTGATGATAATGATAGGAAAACTCACTCTATCGAACCCGAGTGGATTGATAAGGTATGTGTATATAACGTTAAGAGGTATTGTGTATGCAGTAGAGTTATTAGGCAAACAATACCACCATTTATATAAACCTACAGTTTTGTTTTGTTCTATTTCTGAGCCATCATTCTTTCCTATAGCTGCCATTTTGGTGAGAAAGCATGCAGGCATGTAAATGTTTGTCCTGGAATTATGATATTTAATAAATCCTATATTGTGCTGAACAAATACTAGGGTTGACTCACTCAAGCCCTGATGATTTTGAAAACATAATTATCAAACATTTCACTTTCAAAATGAAGACTTTTGCTGTCAATAGTACTGTAATCTTTGTAACAGAGGTAATATTTCTTGGAATTTACTGTACATTTTTGTCATGAGGCACACTCAAAATCAGCACCTCTCGATGCTTTTTTTTCTTTTCCTTAAAAAAAGACAAAAACAAAACAAACAAAAAAAGATCCAAACTAATTATGATCACGTGTCAACTTGAGAAACAATCAGTCATGACACAGCTTTCCAAGAACTGAATGCCATTTAACTACATTGCTCAAATCCCCGTTGAAATCACACAAACACACTTTTTCTTTTCGTAGAGTGTTTCATGATATCCTGATGAGAAAAAGAAAACTCATAATAAGTTATAATTTTCCTGTTCCTCTCCCTAAAGACTTTTGAATTTCGGTGCTGAAACACCTGTGTATATTCTCTAGACATAAGCTGATGTCAGTCCTTTAACTGCAAACCAGTTTAGACCTTATGTGTTACAATCAGGAGGAGGAGGAGGAGGAGGAGGAGGAGGAGTGTCCCATGTTCACGATGTGTTTGTTCTTTTTGTTCTCAATGGAGTGTCTAGGTCTGTTGTCACTGATAACTTATATAGCTTCTCGAATCATCTCTTCATTGTACTTCAAGTTCAAATAAAGTTAACATGTTGATGATAAACTATGTGAGTTAACTGTGTCGCCTGAGGTCTTAAACACGCTTCCTCTGTCGCACTTCCGTTGACGAGTCACAGGCAGATTTCACTTTGTGTCAGCTCGATACAGAAAAGGCCGCCAACATGTAAACGTGGAGATCATCACCACTGAAGCGGCCAAACATAACACTTTGAGGTGATCTGATATAAATGTGTGTGGGGGCAGCTCTTCTGTTTTCTTGTTTTTTTTGGCATATTGGTTTTTGGAGACCTAAGCCCTCAAAGTCATTTCTATGTATAATGAATGACCTAAAAATACATTACAGGTATTCTGTGTTGTAGAAAAAGAAATGAGCATATTGTTCTTCACTTTGTATAGCAGTAAAAAAAAAATGTATGAGTAATCAAACGATGATAGTATCTTGTGTGTGTTTTCCTTTCTTTTCACTGAGTGTGTGGAAACGAGCGTGTGCGTAACCTTTGCATGTGTGTGTTTTAAAACGACAACAACAACAAAAAACTGCGTAGGCTAATCCTGGATCAGCTTTGGATGTGATCAAGCTCACTGTAAATAATTTCAAGTGTACTTTCAAGTGTATGACACTAATTCACAATATATCACCATAAAATAAACAATCCTCCTTTAACCAGATGTACACGCTGCAGGGTCATGCATCATAATATCCGCTTTATGTAACACTTAAGCTTTGAGGGGCTTGTTAAGAAATGATGAAGCTGTGCTGTTAATGTTGCATTTGTCAAATTATTCTGTTTTGTAAATGTTGACATTGTCGCTGTTTCTTTGTGCATGCTTTTAATGATGATTCGTCCTCGAGTGTCATTATTTGTTTTGCTCTCGAGACACAACAGTTATTCCCAAGGATCATTTCAGAACGACTGTAACAGGTACAGCTCTTAAAACCCATAAAAAAAATGTGAAATCGACATTGAGAGACAAATTTCTCTAGTAAGCAATTCTGAGTGAAATGTGTTGACGCAGCATGCTCGGCCCATTCCTGTTTTTGCATGCTTTTTAAAGCATGGCCGTAACACAGCCACAGAGATGAATAATTGACTGATTGCTGCATAATTCAATGCTGCATTGTAAAAATTCAAGGCCTGAAATATTTCAAGCTTTTCTTCTTCCTTTTTTTTGTTGTATTAAAAATGAGGTTAAAGTTTCAATCAACCTTGAAAGAACAATATGACACACAATGGGCAATCAATCATGAAGCCGTACTTCAAACTCTCCCCAAACTCTGGAGTGTAAGAAACTCTGACATCATGTCCTCTTTATCCATTTAACGACTCAATCCTTCCTTGTTTTTGCTGCAGTGAAAGATTCCCCCCCGCTCACCTCACCAATGAGCTCGTGAGATGTGGGCTGTTCACAGCTATTACTCAGATATTCTGTTTATTTCTCTGTCTGATGCCTTTTTCTGCGCTGGCATCTGAGAGAAGAGGCCCTGCAGCTACATGTTTCATATCACTGCACATTTTGTAATAAATTCAATTCAGTACAAATATGACCAAGAGGCACGAAGACTTTAAATACCAAATGTGCATTATAGCTGTGTTGTTACATTTCACTTCACTTGTGGAAAGCACAACACCAATTGCATATTCAGAGCACTGGAAGCCGTGTCAGTTGTGTGCTTTATCTACTTGGCTTGACGCAGAGATGTGCTCATGAAGACATCATCCAGACCTGATTATTCCACATGATCCTTCCTCTTATTTCACTGTTTGCTTAATGTCACATTGCAACAATTTGTTGTCGTTTTGTGCTTGCTTGACCAGCTGAAGAAATGTGTTCATCCGTTTTTTTTTGTTGCATTTTTTTAAGGCTCAAAAAGTTTCCAGAAAGAAGCACGTAGTCGAATTTATACTTTATACAACTGCATTGTTAACCCCGACTGAGCTAATTCCTTGCTCATCACCACGACCAGAAGATGGTCATTTAGCGAAAGCAGCAGCAGAGTCTGAGTCTGGGGAGACATTATGAAGGTGCAGACTGATCGTCTGAAAGATAGGACTAATGTCACCTAATCAGATAGACCATTATGTATTAGCGAAACTACAAAACAATTTTATCTGACAAGGGCCAGGCCACATTACCTAAATTAACATTTTGCAAGCGTGAACATGGAAGACCACAGAGGCGAGGGGAGGGCTAGGACTGCGGCCTGCGCTTAGACATTCGGCAGTAATTATTAATTTATGATTGTCTCTGGTCTTAATGAAAATGAAAGCCAGGAAAGAGAACAGGGAGGGATAATGTGGCGTGAAATTGAGTTTCATTTGTACAGGGTCCACCTTTTAACTCTGCGCTTCTTAGGCGGAAATGGAGCCGAGCGCTCCCCCAACCCCCCTTGAGAATGCATTTCAGTGTTTCTCTTTTTTATCATGCTTTCCCTCCTTTCAGTCAAAGCATGTTCATATCCTCTCATCCTTTTGTGATATTTGGGGGCCAACACGCCCTTTAACATCTCCATTACTCTCATAAGGCCTTTTCAAAATGACACAAGGCTCTTTGATGTCTGATAACTATGTCAACAAGTTTTTTGAATGGAAATGTCTCCTCACAGTGCTTCTTTAATGTCAACAAGGCAGCTCAAAAAGGTCTCGGGCCAGGCTGGCATGAGATGGAGAGAAGGAGGAGAGAAAGATAGATTGATTTACACAAGATTGTATGAGGTATAATGCCTTGTTGTACAAGACCGATTTTTTTGTGCCGCCGGATGCTGGCAACGTTGATGTCTGCGGACTGTGATGTGCCAATTTAAGGCTTATCTTTGTGCTATATTGAAGTGATAATGGTTTAACAGCAGGAAAGATGGAGGTGATAATGGTCTTTGCCAAAACATATGCAGAGATGATGGGCATTAGATAATTTATATATTGCTTGGAAATTTAGCAATCGCACAAAATGTTTTAATTCTGACTACTGGTAACTGGCCCACTCATAACAAATATTTTCAGTTTGCGGGTAAATCAATGTCCAGCTTGATCCACTTTTAACAACTGCCAGAAACTCTGAGAACTTTAAGAGAAGACATAATACATACAATACATCCCTTAGGTGCATTTATTTTTGATTTTTTTTCTGTTGTTACACCTGAAATAACCAATTTTTTGGCCACTTGGGGGCGGCAAAAACAAACTGTAAGAAACAGCAGTGACAGCATGACGACCTCAATGAGCTGACTAGGCAAACCTGTTAGTACGCAGTTGAAGTGAAATTTCTGGCCACCTGACAAATGCAAGTCTTAAATTCGCTCTCTTTATCTCCGTTGTTGGTCTTCACCAACACATGGATGAAATGCAGTAGCTCCTAGATGATATATCTTCAGAAGCTAGTTGCTGACTGTGGTTTGGTGTTGGGTAGGACTGTTGGTTTTTTCAGATTTTTTGGTGAAAAGTTGCAATGCAAAGTTGCAAGCCAAAAAATGAGCTGAAAGATGCTACAAAGCCCAGTACAAGTGGTGAAAATAGCTGAGTTAAAGTCACTTGTTTAACATATTGGTTGCAGTAGCTATAAGTTCCCACCTCACATAAAAAGATAGATGTATAAAATTACCACACAATTATGTCCCTCATCACAGAAAATGGTGATGAAATAAAAAGTTGTTACAGTATCAGCAACTTACATTGCGCTCACAATAGTCCTGTTACTTACTTTAGTATCTGAAACAGTTGCTTTATGTCATTATACATCAATGCAATATCAGACTCTGAAGATGCTTTACATCTGAAGTGGCCTCTGTAAGCTTTCACAAAATTACACATCATTTCTAAACCACCAGGGTTGGTTGTATTAAGTCAATTACATTTTTTACAATTGTGAGCGAGGGATAGTTAATTTAGTCTGACCCAAGAACCCCCCCCCCCAACTCCCCCAGATAGCAGATGGATGAGATGGGTGACCACAGGCGTGAGGGAGTGTGTGTCTGAGTGTGTGTGAGCCCACTGGATTAGTCTTCATTTGGTGCCTCTGTCATAAGGGAGGGGAAGACTGAACACTGTGTGGAAGAGCAAAGAAAACACACAGGGTCAGTCGAACAAACACAACACAAGTATGCGCTATTAACCTCCCCCCCGAGCTCATCAACTTTATTTTGCAATCTTCCCTCAGAACCATTAGAATACCCTGAAGAAATGACTTTCCAATTAAAGGGGATCTAGAAGAAGAGGGGTTTTTTTTATCTCCGGTTCCTGGAGTTCTTTATTCCAATAATTTAAATTGGAATTGATTTTTCAATTTACCCACTGACTGCTACGGACACAGAGCATAGGGCCAAATAGAAGTACGTTCTCTGAATATTTGTCATGACAGCGCGCTACATGTAAATTTGCACAGCCACTCCTAAATAGTAATATATTTCCTCCTGTGAGAACAATCAGGCAGGACAAGCCTTGTGTGATTATAGCTTCAGGTGTTTATCTCTCACTTTATGTGGTCCTTTGTGGAAAAGCCATTCTGATGTAGCTCTAATAGGTCCATGCTAATTAGCCCAGGAACCATTTTAATAATTTTTGAAGGCAAACATGTATTGTCACTTTTAAGTTCAGAGCTGTAATCTTAGCACTTTAACAAACAGGCTGCTTGTAGATTTGGTGTTTATAGGATTCTTTGCATTCAAAACCATCAAACTTTACCATTACACAGCATATGCTCTTAGAGCAGGAGGAAACAGTAGTCTGTCCAAGGCAAAGAGGCCTCCCGTGTTTAAGTTTGACAGACTGTACCTGTGAACTCCAGCTGCGTTCTAATGAGCATTTATTTTGTCACTACTGCAGTGAGTGCTTTGCAGAGCCTGTTTCAAAGTAAACCAGATTCTACTCGAGCTGTTTTACAGATGCGTCTAGATATCCGAGGCCGTTCTTCTGTGGACGAATGGTTCTGTCTTTTGCTCCTGACAGCTGCGCGGGCTTGTTGTTCGCTCTCTCCTGAGTTGTTTTAATAAAGTTGTGCTGCAGGAGTAGTGAGAGAAGATTAATGGACGCACAGGAAGTGTGGCAGTTGTGAGAGGATGCAGGACAGAGCGGGCCAGCAGCCATCTGTTCCCTCTCCTTTACAGCTCTCTTAATGGAGAAGCAAACCAAACAACATGGATCTGAGCCCTGCAGACAGACACACACACACACACGCACACACACACACACCCCTCAGCTGCACACAGCTAAACACAAAACATCACTTTATGTGACAGAGATGAGAGCTAGGCTTTTGTCATTGTATTCCCCCTTGTTGGTTGAGTGTGTGCACATGCTTGCATGTGTGTGTGTGTGTGTGTATGTATTTGTGTGTGTGTGCCTGCGTGCGTGAGTGCGTGTGCGTCCGTGTGTGTGTGAGAGAGAGAGAGAGCGAGAGAGAGCTTTTTTTTCTACCTTTCAGCGAAATAAAGTTGGGTGTGAGCCACGGCTGTGAGATTTAGATGAAAGACACAGCCTGGATGGAACGTGATTAAGAGATATGTTCTTGAGGCAAAACAGGACTTGGCATTTGCTGAGACAAAACCTAATCAAATTAAAGCAAAACACAGCCATTGTTGTGGAGTGTGTTCTCTGCTTGTGTCACGTTTGAAATGAAACAGTGTAAAATAGATATGGGCTTGTGTCTGCGCAACATCAACGACACAGTGGTTTTATTCACATTTACACACAGGCACTGACTAATGATGGTTGTGCCCAATGATGCCTAAAGCACTTTATGGAGCTGTCTGGGTTATAAAAAATGTTTACTATGATGGAGCTGAATGGCTCACTGAAAGAGTATTATTGTTTACAAGTTATTGTTTTAGAGTAATTCACTCAGCAGAATTGTTAAACTCTCCATCTCACAGGCATGGCCACCTCCAGTTCATTCTACTGTCGGTAAGTATTTGCCATTCTTCCTCCTCCTCCTCCTCCTCATCCTGTGAGTTTCCAATCTTTACCGGTGCTCCATATTTATTATTAGCCTATAATGAAATCTATAGTCCAACTGTTTCTCATTTTGTTTGTTTTGAATGAACGCAGACCATGTCACGTTAAATGACAACATGCATCGTCTCCCTCTTTCTCCCAGTGAAGACATCTGTACGACATGATGAAGTTTCCTCTCTGAGTATCAATCCTGTAATTGAGCTCAGGGAGAGGAGACGTGATGTGCACACAGAGGAAGCGAAAGGCCTCTCTCGCTCTCCCCTCCATCCCTTCTTCTCTCAGCCTTCTCTTTCCCTCCCTCCTTCTCTCTCTCTTAGGCACACACACTGCACAGGCTAAACACTGTGTCCTCCCCCCCCACCCCCCCGGCGCACACGACTCTCTACCTGCTTTTTGTCAGTCAGCTCTCTTTAGATGCACATCAGCTGAAATGAGTGCATTAGCATTAGCTGCCATAATATCACTCACTGTTCAGGGCACGCTGCACAATGGCCAAGGCCTCGGCTGAGGAGAGAGACACAAGTGGTATCGCATAATAGTGTCTTCACAAGCTTTTCACAACACAACATCCTGAGTGAGACAGCAACCTGGAGCTACAACGTCTTTACTCGTGTCTCTTTATCCATCCTGTAATGTTGCTTTCTCATTCTGCTCTTACGATACCGTGGATCATGAGGAACCTGAAGAGAGACCAGATTAAATATTAACGCAACCTGACGCCGTCCCCACCGGAGCTCCTATTCCACTTCACATGATACAATTAAAAACATTCCCACGTGCACTGAGCGGAACACTTGTCAAGAACATGCTGCATTTCTGTCTTAAAATAAATCTTATACTAATCTATGGAGAACCTGACAAGGAGGAGGCCAAGGCTTCCATGAAGGCACTTAGCTGAGTAGAGCGTTGGTGGAAAAAACAACAGTGAGAGATGAGGGCCTTACATTATTTATATGTGCTAATGGTGGGTGTCTGTGTGTGTGAATCAGCAACAGAACAATCTGCTAAAATAGACACACAGCTGTAATCAAGGCCATACATTTCCTCTCCTTCTCTTGGTAACTGCAGGGTCAATTGGAGTCAGTTTAGTCGCATTTGAAAATCTTGCAGTAGATTATCTCCTTTTAATGGAAGCTAAAGACAATGCAGGAGTAGATTGCAATTACCAAAGGAAGAGATTACCTCTGCGAAGCTATTCTGACTAAACATGTGTACAAAAGGGAACACCTCGCACAGTTTGTACTGTACATAAGATACCATTGAACATCTACCACAGATAAGAACAATAGCTCATGTGCTTAACCTAGTTTTGTCCACAAAAGGAATCCATTAGTCATATTGTGCAGCCCTTAAGCTCAGCATCACAGGGGGCAACCCACTGTTGCGCCGCTACATCCACACACATGTGCCTCTCATTTCCTATGGCAGTCCAGAAGTATCCTTCAACATCCTATTGTAAAGTTTACCAGGGGAGAGGTTCAGTGTATTAAAGTGCCCTGAGAGAAACCCTAAATGATGTAAATGCAGGCAGCTGCTTGTTGCTAATGCCGTACAGTAGACGAGGAGGCCCAGGCGAGGCTGGATGTGTACAGTATCTATATAACATTATAGGCTCTCTTTCATGTCCTCGTGCTCCCTAATGGGAACAATATGAAGACTAATGATATAGTAAAATGTAGGGAACAGTGCTCAAACTAAACTGCGAAACATTCTGTTTCCACTGTTGTTTCAAACACAACAACACATTTGGCTGACAGGAACTACTCCAGTTGAATGTTTTTGAGCCCAAAAGTATAACATAAAAATGTTACATTAGCTTAAAGAATTATGGCAACAGATCATTGTTGCCAGTATGTTACACTGTGGACTAGTGCTCCCCAAACCTTTTGTGTGACTAGTCTACATTTAACTATACCAGATTACAGTCATTTGTGTTAAATGATTGTAATCTGGTATTGTTAAACACTATTAATGATTAAGTGTGATGTTATGATCATCTTACTTTACACAATTTAACTGTCAGTGTTAAGGTTGGTTTGGCAAAGTCTGATTTCTACAACTTTCTCTGCCGTTTCCACATTTATCTTTTACTTTTAGCTAAATGATTCAAATATTAAGCACTTACTTTTCACCATTTAGCTAATGCTTTTATCTGAATGTTTCAGATGTTTTGCTTTTCCATGTCAACCACAAATTCAGCAAGTTTAACTCATCATTTAGACTCTGCGTGCTTCCTAACTACTTTTGGAGTATTTTAAGTAATACCAAACACCTGATCAGGTGCTGAGCTAGTAGAGAGTCTTTCCACATACCTCCTCATAAGTGCAAGAGCACCAAGTATCAAGAGTACTTACAAGAACTCCTGTTTGGGAATCACTGCTGTAGGCCTTTTTCAGCTGTTTCTTTATCATATTCAGAGGGGTCACTTGTCCTAAATCTGTTTCACAATCCCAATCTAACATAACTGAATATGTTAGACACAAACTCTAGAAATGCTTTTAATCGTGATAAATATCCCACAAAGCGCTATTTAGAAAAATAAATACAGCAACACTGTCGCTGATCATCATTTGATAGTGTGCTGACACGCAAACTCTATTAAGCTGTCTTCAAATATGCAAAAATGATATGATTTTACAATGATTACATATTCACTTCCCCAGCTGGCTGGCTCCAAGCGTCTCCATTTGTCATCGACTATTGTGTCCAATTATATGATTAGCTTTGAACACTCCAGCACTTCGAGAGCTCTCGTGTGTTCTGCCGCGGAGAGTGATTCACAAACAAAGTCATTACAACATGTATTCACACATATCAAATAACAAAACAGATGGCCACTGCGCTCGCCGCCTGATTTGTTTTCCACGCGAGTGGTGGAAAAAAAAAAAGTATTTTGTGTGAGCTGTGTTTAATGCTGACTGTTTTTATTCCCAAAGAAGAGCAGCTGGCTGTCGCGCTGTTAGATCAGCTCCTATGAAAGACAATCTTGTTTTCATTAATTTCTCTACAACAAAGGCACTTGTTGGGAAGATTTAGAATTACAGCGGGTAAAGCTTCCGGATAATTCATCACAGGGACTTGACAGGAAACTTAATTGTTTTAAATGCCAGTTGCTGTGAGCAGCGTGGCTGGTTTTTCTTTGATGTCGAACAGGTGGGACAGATAGACGACTCTCTGATGTTTCATTTGACCTTTGACCTCTTGGTTATAAATCCACTTGTAGTCCGTCGGCCAATAAACCTATCATCATGTGATAAACTGCAGTTCCCAGAATTCCATGTGAGATGGAAATCTTGTAGTCTGCCTCCTCTTATTAAAGCAGTGTAAATCCAGCCCTTCTATGTCCCACTGTTGGCCTCCTTCTTGACCAGTGAACACTGCACAAACCTACTCAGAGCCATATGGACTGCCAGAGCAATTTATCCTCTCACCACTGTGTGACACAAACGTATCTCAGAGAACTGAAGTGGGCTTGTTTGCAAAGATGTAAGAAAACATTTAAAAAACCAACATCTTTCAAAGTCATTGCACAGTACAACGCAATTTATTTTGTTTGATTCGTATTTGATTTTCCACACCATAATCATTCCAAGAATTACTGTGCTACGTGTGGCTACAGCACAGGGTGCCTTGCCTGTCAAATTGCATGAGACACTACATAGTTACTCAGCTGCACTGACTCACTGTCTAATCCAGTTAAGACTGTGGAGGTGTGACAGACACACTAACTTGATTATTTTAACAACTGGCAACACCAAATCAATTCTTAGCACGGGTGATGTTTGTGCAGGACACCTATCAAAACCGTTACATTCAAACCTGTGTTTCCCCCCCTTCATTTAAATTAAACAGTCTCTTCATAGAGACAGAACTGTCATGCATTCAGTACCCTCTAACACATCACTTGTCTGTCATTTGAGGAATAAATTGAGGACAAATTGCAGCTTTGCTGTGCTTATACTCACAGCAGAGACCTGACATTAAAGTATCCCTGTGCAGAAAAAGGTTTTCTCTTGGTTAAGGTTGCTTTAAATCTAGTAAATAGCCTCACTGACATCTCTTGAGGATGTTACTGTAAATGCACTTTAAGTGACTGAATCATTTAACATCTAATCAATACGATTCACGTTGCGCCATAAACACACTTTGGTCTGATTCGTGTTTGAGGAAGCTGTTGCGAGTGTAGTTATCAATTTCTCTGTGTTGAGGCAGAAAGGTTATTTCACAGAAAAAATGAAATATTTGCTTTGATAAAGCAAGCTGACATGTGATAAAATTCAAATACAAAAAAGTATGAAGAACTCAAAGGCAGAGAAAGAAAGAGCTTGCAGTATCTTTAAGTAAAGACAGCACTGCTTTGTCTTGCTCTGGCAGGTGGATGGGATCTAGCTGTGCCATGCTGCCATCACCTGGTCGGCAAGTTTACAGCAACTTTCAAGATGCTTGTGAGTGTTATACCGTTTACTGGCCGGTTGAGCTTAAACGCACACTCCACACACATGGCACTGTAAAGTGACACCAGTTATGTGGCATCATGATTTCTTGATGGTTATATTTAAGATATGACACAGAGGTCCTACGGAGGCGAAGTTTCAAATGTGGTGTAGCAACCAAAAGAATAAAAGGCAGCAGCCCTGAAAAACCCACCAACATTTCCTGTAGGTTTTTCCTGTAGGCAATCACCCCCTTGTTGGTTGACGTGTGATGCAGTAACAATGCTGAGTTTCACTGTTAATAACAAAGCAAGCACTGAGATACTTTAGGCTATGGTTTGAATGCTTATGAGCTTTATTTACACCTGCATGTTTCACACCTGAGTCACAGATACCCATGCTTTGTCTGCCAGAGCAAAGACGCGCAGAAAACATCTCAAGTCTCATGGGTGAGTCAATCAGCTCTGAACACAGATGTTTTTGCCACAACAGCAGCACTCCCATACTGTGAGTGTAAATTACACCTTGGAAATTAACTGCAAGTTTTGAGCCTTTTGATAATGAACCATGTATACAGTGATGCATTCAGTGTTACATTGTGCAAAAGACATATAAGCCTGCTGTTCAAGTCTGATGATGGTTGTTTTATATCATTGCGCTAGTCAGGTTGCTCATTGATCGGACACTGCCTGTGTGTGTGTGTCTGCTCTTCCTTCT
This sequence comes from Scatophagus argus, assembly GCF_020382885.2. Classification (NCBI taxonomy): domain Eukaryota; kingdom Metazoa; phylum Chordata; class Actinopteri; family Scatophagidae; genus Scatophagus; species Scatophagus argus. The sequence goes on along the minus strand of NC_058503.1, from coordinate 7,213,994 downwards.
CACGCTACGCAGGTAGTTCCTGTACAGAATCACGCTGATCACCCTGTCTTGGAACTGCTTCGAGACAATGTAGTACAGGATGATATCTAACACTGTGCTCAGGTTCATTAGGAAGGTGGTGAAGACTGCCCATGTGCTAAACCCTCCGTCTTTGCCTCTCCACACCAGACGGAGCACTAGACACACATGGAAAGGCACGAAACACACCAACACTTGTATAATCAGTGTGATGATAATGCGGATGGACTTTTGCTTCACTTTAGGCTTGAGTTTAGAGGTGCGACCATGGATCAGATTATCCACAATGACAACGTAGCAACCGATCATTATACAAATGGGAACCAGGAAGAAGAAGATGAGCCGAACAAAGTTGACAGGGTTATCTTGGCGCATGTAGATGATGTCTTGCATCTTGATGCAGGTGGTGAAGTTGGAGATGCGATCGGGATCATGATCAGAGAAGAGCAGGGGTACAGTGCAGCCAAGGGTCATGAGCCACACCCCAAGACTTGCCACCACTGTCTTTGGGACGTTCCTCAGCTCTTTGCCATGCTTTGGCTGGACGATGGCCATATAGCGGTCTGCACTGATCAGAGCAAACAGCCACAGAGCCATGCAGGGGTAGAAGATGGTGAGAGCTGCACTGATTCTGCAGAAAAGGTCCCCAAAGGGCCAGTAGTCCTGTTGGTGGTAAACCATTCTGAAGGGAAGCAGCAGGATGAAGGTGAGGTCCACCACCGCCACGTTTATCATGTAGACAGTGACAGAGTTCCTCTTCTTGGTGGTGAGGGCAAATACCCATAAAGCAGTGAGATTGACTATGACTCCTATGATGAAGACGAAGCAGTAAAAGATCAGACCTGCCATGCGGTACTCCACTGGCCCCTGTTCCGGCCTTTCAGAGTCAGACTCCACGGACATGTTGGACAAGTTCAGACTCAAATCCATTCTGAAACTCGCAGAATACAGCAAGGTATTGGTGTTAAAATCCATTGAACATTTCAGTTATCATACTTTTCTGCCCTTTATAGCTCATTTGTGTTCATAATTTGAGTTTAAGTTTTAATAATCAATTCTTGGTGAAAAGTCTTCAATAAAAATAAAAATAAAATTTGGAGGGTTTTGGCTATATGTACAGTCAGGATGAAACTGATTTAGTTCTTCTGTAATTTACTGTCAGCTAAATGGAGAAGTTAAGATGTATTTTTAACAATAGACATTTTTTGACTAAAATAATCAATAATCAGTTTCAAGTTTTCAGTAATTAAGGGAGGAGCAAGACTGAGCAACAGGACTTATTTCTGAACATTATGCAGAACTTTTCCATCACTTGTCCACATGAGTTTGAAATCTAAACAACCAACCAAACAAACACTATAAGAACAGTCAAACGTTGTTTGCTTGAGAGTGAAAAAAAAGAAGAAGAAACAATCAGATTTGCAGAAGAAACACTCTGATTGAATTAGCCAGAGGCTGCTTCTAAATATGCTCATATCCGTATTTCACAATTTTCAGAACCCCCTGCTTGATCATTTGAATACTTATTTTTATAAGCTGCACTGTGCAGCTGCACTATAGGACAGAGGATGACAGACAGGGCGGGTGTCAAGATGTGTCATGCAATAATAATAATTATTGTTAGTAATTTTATAAATTATTAATTATTAGAAAAAAATAATAAACTGGATTAATAAGAAAACAGATAGGAATATACAGTATAATATAGTTTATAGATATAAAGAGGCATCATGATATGCAATGATATATTGATAACTGTGTTTATAATACACAATAATGCTGCATAAATAATCCAGTGCAGATGTCAGGCCTCTTGGATCCTTTGTTTATCAGTTCATCTGGTTGCCTTGCAATTGTTCTTTTTGTACAGTTATGGTTATAGACTTCTGTTCTGAGTGCAATTCAGACAACAAAGTTAAAAATGAATTTGACAAATATTGTTATTGTGATTTTTCTTTAACATATATATTATACAGTAGAGAAAAGTAACTGTAACAAAGTGAAAGTGAAATTTTTTCTTTTGAGAAGAACTGATGCTACGTACTGATAGTAAATCATGTGACTTTTGTGTCTGACATTTATATATTCATTTTCTCCACTGTAATGTCTATTGTGTGTATTTTGAGTTGTGGGAATCCAATTCATTTAAAGCTGCAGAATAAAACCGAACAGTTTGCCTCAAAAGTCGGCACCGGCGCACACATACACCAAGTGACCATAAAACATGTCTGCCAAAAGTACTTTCTTAAAGGTCAAACAGAACAGGTAGCCTTGCCTGAACAATAAAAGACTGCACTTACCACAGAAATCATACAAACATCTTGACAAGCTCGCAACACCAGCTTTATGAAGCAACACAACGATTTATCGGAGCACTCAGCCAAAACAGGGAAGTAAATGCTTTCTCAAAGGGTAATGTGGTGGAAACGGTGGCGAGACTGAGCTCAGTGTAAAGCCCCCATCACTTCCTGTGTCTGTGACTGTGGGCTGCAGTTTCTCTACCTTAGATTCCTTTACAGTATCTGTGTAGTTGGAACACAAAGGGCTACTGCTTTCCACAGTCGGCAATTACACCCCCTTAAAGAAAATGATGTGCCATTAGAAGTGGGAGTGTGTTTGGCAGGCAGAGAGATGGCAGATTTAGGGCGAGTTATTGATTGGAAAAGTGGGGTCTGTCACAGCACATTAGTTCTCAGGGGAGTAATCCACAGCAGGTTGCTGTGAGAAGCATCTGCTGCTGGAGAGAAGTAATTAAAAACAGGATGTTGAGGCAGTTGCCATATAAACAGGAAATAAGACGGTGGTAATAGACACTTCACGCTGATGCCATAAGATGGTTTTACACCACGTCGACTTAATGGATGCAAAGCACATAACTCAGGTGAAAAGCTCAAGGTCAGGCCGGACCTGGACTGAATACAGATTAATGTGCGTGATTAATGTGTGGGAGCTGATAACAACTATGAATTAGGACATTTGGCTCAAAGAACATTGTGCAATCAAAACTTCTTCCCCTCTTCCAACCGGTACTTTCCAACCCCATTATACATTAGATCTTGTAAAATAAAAAGTAAATCATACTTTTCAAAGACTTACAGCATTTCCTCCTTTTGTGCCTTTTGATTGCTTTAATGCAGAGCTTCTTTCCCTGGTCACTATTTTTTTAGTACAATGTTTATATGGAAGCTGCTCATTCGCTCTAATTCTCATTCCTGGGAAATAATTATCTATCTCTTGTCCTCTTGATGTGTCTGAAAAATCTCATACCAGATGGTACTTTGTGTTCATCGCAATATGTTGTTATGACAACAGTCTGTGTGATGTTTTCCTCTCTTTGATACTTGTCATGTGGCTGCCTCAGCAACTCCTCCACTCTATAATACATCTTTTGTCTTTATTCACCTTCATCATAAATTATATAAGTGGATTTCAAGCATTTGAACTTACAGATTTCTATTTTGGCAACATCAGGTTCTGTCTTTTAGTACTTCCCTTAAAGAGATTTCATGCTCTCCCATTATTATTCAGGCAAAAGTACCATTTAAAAAAAATAAAAAAGATGAAGTGATACTCACAGCACATCTGTGAATATATAGGCTTGGTATACAGTGCCATGCCAGTGGAAAGCTTATTTAACTTCCTTTGAAATCACTTCCTTAGCCTGTTTTACACTGTCCTCTAGAGGCCGAAAATGATCACTACAAAACTAACAGAGGTTCAGAGGCTCTCGGTGCCTAAGAACTGACTTATCCTGGAATAATCACATCTCGTTATTAATGCAATTAAGATCAGGCTATTATAACATAATGTATTAAAATATATTTTATCTGTGTCAGTTATTGCATATATTGACATAATAGAATTTTAAGCAACAAAATAAAAAAACAACTCTTGCAATGTCTGCAACATTTTGAGCTTTTCCAAATGCACTTTACATTTTGAGTTGGTGACTGAAATTGTCCACTTTAATTTAAAAGTTAAAGGCCCCCTCCAGACATTTTTAACAGATAAGAAAATACTCATCTTTGAGTAACAACCTCTGTGTGATTATGTTGTTTCCACGAGAAAGTTCAAATGTCATATTCACACATAACAGTTCTTAAAGCTACACCTGCAGCTGCCTACCTCCAGAGTGTATGAGTATGTAAATATTGTTCATTTAAAACACTAGACACAAGTTCAGAACTGGACATGAGGTGTTGGTGCACTGAAGGCTTCAGGTTTCCACATCACACTTGTATAAGTCGCATGTTAGACCACAACTGATTTCCAAACTTATTGCAATGCCAGAAAATCCAACTCATTTGAACTGGTTTAAGGTGAGACACTTTCCTCCTTCAGTAGAAAAAAACAGCCTTCTAGTGTCAAACTCTGCAAAGTCATTCTGCACAGTTAAGGCCCAACTTTTGAGTTGAAGGAGACATTAAGGCAGAAGAAATGCAGAGGAAGTTATTTCAATCAAAACACTAATAACATAATTAGATAAAATAATCAGAATGAATGTACGCCTCAGAAAATGCCATTTTTCAGATATATAATACAGTGTGTTAAGTTCTAAGATGCTTTCAACATAGCAAAGTCCTTTGTAACAGGAGCTTTCCCTTAATCCCCAAAGAAGTCAGGAGATAGAAAAAAAGGGAGTGATAAAGCAGATGGCAATTATAAGTGTGAAAATACAGTGTTCATTGCAATACATGGCAATACTAGCTAGACTATCAGCAAGGGAAATATTTCAGTACAAAAGTGTAAAATAAAGCATATGAGGACATCAACATGGAAATAAACATCTAATAATACCATGTAGTGTGTTATGGTTGATTGCCATGAAGAGTATATTATTTACTGGACTAATATGGCCAGGCGGCAGAGCTTTCAGTGTGTGTGTGTGTGTGTGTGTGTGTGTGTGTCAAGTGTGTCATATGTAACTCTCAACTCAAGTCAAGGCAACTTGAGTTCACTGGCATAATATGTATGTTGACGTTATAATTTCTTACCACACCACCATGAAAATGCACAAGATAGAAAATGATATAATGAAGAGTTAAGAACTGTTGCCACACTGTCAGTTTTGCTTCATTCCCCCGGGTGGAACATGATTCTAATGACTGTCATTAGTTCATACATCTCAGTCCATCATAATGGTAACTCCACTGAAGTACTGTTCTGATAACAATTTTCCTGAGGGTGCCCAGTACAGGTAAAGATTAGTTCACAGAGCTATTGTGATTGATTAGTGTAGCATTTTAGCATGTTAGCATGTTCCCAGCTTGCTAAGTGCAGGAATGAGATCATCAACTAGCCAAGTAGTCTCTTAATCTCCAAGCCTTTTTATTAATCATTTGGTCTATAAAATGTCAATTAAAAAAAAAAACAGTGAAAAAGAAGTTTCTTAAAGCTGAAGTTTTTAACTGTTAGTTGTTATCCAACCAACAGAACAAAACCCCAAAATATTCATCTTGTTGTCTCATAAGGAAATGAACCTCAGTGTACCACATCAACAGATCCTGGCATTAAGGGTGTCATTTAATGTTGATCAATGTCCCACTTGTCGTGTAACAAAAATTACAAGCAGGAAGAACTCTGCTGTCTTTTGTTCACTGTTAGCACATGTTCTGCTGTGTGGTTTTGTTGGAACATCGGGTGTGGTTCTGGTGAACGATGAACTTTGCCAGTATGATGAAGCTGAACTCTGATGAACTTTTGCTTAGCGCTTTGTCTCACTTGCGTTAATCTTTAAGTACCTCTGGTTTCAATGCCATCTGTTGTTGATGTACAAGTGTGATAACACATGAAATAAAACTGAAGTTCATATTTTTCCTTTTTGGTTTTTCCCTTTTGCAAAAGTTTTGCAAGGTTTTTGAAGCTGTAACAAAGGTCTGATCCAGTAGATTTATATCTAAATTTCTCCTCAAGACAAATTTTGTGCACTTTTAATGATATTTGTGTGACTTGAATCTCTTGGTCTCAAGAACAACCGAAATTTGTTTTATTTGTTTCACGTGCCAATTTAACATCAAAAGAACATCTTGGCAACACATAATAAAGCTCCATAATGCGCATCACCCAGCAGCACTGACATCTACACAATAAAAATAAAGAAGTATAAACAGTTTTGTTTTGACAGACTTTTTAACAAAAGGCGCACTTGTGCTTTCACATCTCACACATCTGCACACATTTTCACACACTCACATGCAAGCACTCCTTGGTAAACGGCAGCCATGTACCTCTGTTAACCCCTGTTTTACGCCTTGTTTAAATTTTACCACGCCTTAGCCATGATACAGTTGTGCTGTTTTTTTTGTTTTTTTTGGTTTGTTTTTTTAATATTTAAATTGGGATAAGTTATGTGTGAATGTATTCATTAAAGCCAAACATTTAAATTATACAGTAATGGATTTTCTAACTGCAGCTGTGGGATCCAGGTTACAAAAATGATTCCATGGCCTTCTAAGTGGAGAAATGGATGAGACAAAAAATGGTTCACTGTAAGCAGGCCAATTTGGTGTGCCTGAGCACAAATGATGTGCGAGAAAAAAATAATTATATAACCAGTAGATCAAGTTGAACAATGAGGATACTGAGTGCAGCAGGAAGTCCAGGGCTTAAGGTTACATGAAATTATTATTAAATCTGATAACAAAAATAGAAAATGTGAAGTGAAACATTTTGATTGTTTGAAAATCTTCAACAACTCTAAAGACTGAATCATTTTACAGACAAATATTTATTTGTTTTTATGAGCTGAGAGGGATATTTGGAGGTATAGAGAAGAGGCTGGAAGAGCAGACATTACAGTTTATACCCGCTACATTCCTTTGCTGTCTTAACTAAAACAAAAAAAAGAAAAAGCCAAAATGGATAACCGATCTATTGTTTTTGCAAATAAAACCTTATCCTCTGATAACTTAAATATATCAACAGACCTAGCTTTCTGGACCAATGAAATGACACCTGATATTCATATGCATTTTGTCACCGTTATCTCAAAAAATATTAAAACCTAAACAGCAAAAATGCTAAATAATACTTTGGCAACATTTCAAAAATAAGAATCTACAGCCTACTTAGGTTGCACTGTGGAGTTTTAGACCTCCAACAGAGCCACAGAGCTACTTTTTGACGAGCAGGTTCTTGTTTTGCTCATCTTGTCAGCATGCACATAAATGATGCAATTATACATTCCTGCCAATGGATTCACACTGCTGCACTGATCTACAAATGGTTGTAACACAGCAAGATTTGCAGCAGTGCAACAGACAAGTAGGAAGGATGTAAGAACACTGCAGTAAGAACACTGCAAGCTTGTAACACAAAGCTGGATTTCAAATACTTACAAACTGAGCTTCGCAAATGTTTTATGAGTGAAATACACTCGACATGTTTGTTAAACCTCAAGAGCACACACAATGCATTATTGTGAGTAACACTGAATCCAAGCATAGCTTTTGTTTGTTTACAAGAAAGCTCCACAGAGTCCCTGTAGATTAAACAACATCACAGACCCCATCCACTTTTATTGCAAGGAAATTAAAGTTTAAGCAGACAAATCTGTGGTGCTTTGCAAAGAAATTAAAGTTAATTAGTTAGCAGGCAGGTGAGATAGTAAGTGTACAGTTCATCCATTTTCCTGAGACACAATTGTGTGCTGAACTGAAACTTGAGGGAAACAAAACCTGAGAGTTTGAGTCTGAGCTCATATCTACTTCCAGCTCAACATCTCAGTTCAACGCTGAGAGTAACACTGTCATTATTCGGTTTCAAATATTAAATTGCTGCTTTCAAATATATTCAGGCTAGCATACTGCTTTTAAGAATATAACTTTTCACAAGCTGTACATGAGAGCACTTTCTGTCAATGTCTCTTTCAGCTCTCAGTCTGCCAATCATCTGATCGTCCACTTCCAACATGCTCTCATCAAATACTCAGCCTATGGGCAGGAGACAGCATCTATCTTTCTTCTCTTAGCTGCACTAATCTCTACTTTTCTGAGTAATTCTCTAAGGTTAATTAGTAAATACATAAACTCAGGAAGTGCTGTATTTTCCTTCTTCAAATTCCTCCTGTCCTTCCTCCAGAGTTCTCCTGTCGAGGATCTTTTGATACCGGGACCGGGGAAACTAATTTCGTTCCACCTCATGTTTCTACATGTGTGAAATGACAATAAAGCTCCTTGAATCCTTGAATAAGCTAATTTGGTCCAGAAGAGCTGAAGGTCTGCTTCCTGGAGTCTCTGCCTTAAGCCTGAACCACATCGTGATGTAAAAGGTCCTTCATCATGTGTAACTGTTGGTGTGTCATTACATTCATTTACTCATGGCGCAGTCCTCTCCTTTCAGTGAGTCTCTCACTCGTTGTACCTATAGTAGAACTGTTGAATTGGATCTTGTTGCATTCGATAGCATCCTTAGAGGATTCGTCAGGTGATGTCTTCACTGCACTGGAGAAGGATATGCTGACCTGTAGCTTCAGCAGCCTCAGAAGTTTCCTCTTGTAGCCCTTACAGGCAAAGAAGTAAATAAAAGGATCCAAACAGGAGTTGAGGTTCATCAGACACACAGTGACGTGCAGGGACACCTGAAAGGCTGTGAGTTCAGCGCAGTCAGGGCGCGACGTCAGCTTGCGGATCATGTACTGCAGTAGATCAATATGATAGGGGCTGTAGCAGACAACAAACACCAGGGATACACAGCAGATCACACCAATGGCCTTGCGGCTCCGGCCAGACTTTTCTGTCAAATGGTTATTCTTGGCTACGAGATGCAGTTTGGTGCACAAGACAGAGTAACACACAAGTATGGTCACCACAGGGATGACATAACCAAGGAAGACAGCACCAATCAGTATAGTAGCAATGTTTTCAACTTTGTCAAAGTTTGGGTATTCCATACAGGTGATGTAGCCATCAGACTCAGTGTTGGTCAAAGGCATGCCCAGCAGAGGAAGGGTCTGTGCCAGGACTAATAGCCATACAGCAATACATATATAACGCACGTTGCTGACCTTCCTGAATCGGGCGAAGGGAAGCGGCAGGACCACAGCAATGAAACGGTCTATGCTGAGGCAGGTCATGAAATTAACCCCCGCATAGGTGTTGATATAGAAGATGAGGCCTGAGATCTTGCACATCACATCACCAAGAGGCCAGTGGAAGCCCATCGCATAGTAGGCAATCCTCACAGGTAGAGACAGTGCAAACAGGATGTCAGAAATTACCAGGTTGAGAGAGTACAGGGTGGTGGAGTTGATCTTCTTCAGATTGGGACGGATGACGTGGAGTGCGAGGCAGTTACCGAACAGTCCCACAAAGAACACAATGGAGTAGACAAGAGGCATGAGGACCCTTGCATATTCTCGGTGAGCATACAGGGTGTCACAGGTAGGTGTCAAACTTGAGCCATTGCTGGTGGACGAGGAGGTCAAGGTTGAGGGCACAGTGGTAGAACCCATCTCGGTATTTTAGGAACCAGTAACTGCAAGAAGGAAAATAAAATGTGTTAATAATTTGGTTGGTTTCATTTCTTTTCTTTCTCCTTTTCTAAAGGTTTGCCTATGTTGAAATGAAACTCTTTTGTCTCGCACAACCCTGGCACAAGAGCTTGCGCAGGTTCACAATTATAACACCTTGCTTTCAAAAAGGAAGTAAAAGAAGTCTCAGCATTTCTGGTTACTCCAGGCACTTACTGGCAGTTTCATAAAAAGCTGATATTGTCTCTGTGTAATTGTCTCCTTGACTTCTAATAATTTCTAAAATATGCAAAACATGATTGTGGTTATTTCAGCCTTTACTGAAAGGCCTTGTGAAAAAATGGTTTATGGTTTATAATTTAGTTTATTTATGGTTTATGTGGAAGGATAATGTTTTACCACCAGCTACATGAAAAAAATTGTAGTTTCAAACAGGTGCAGTCCCAACTGATTTGATAGCCAACAGTCAGGGTATGTGAGGCAGGCTGTCCAGTAGTAGAAGTTGTTTTTGCAGTGTATAGTGCCACTCTGTGGTTCATTCTGAGCATAGCCCAGCTGAGAGACAAGAGACAAAGCTCTGCCTTCACTTTTATCTCGGGCTCAACAATCAAGAACCCAAACTTCTTAAAAGAAAGTGTGAAGATAAAAAAGTCAAATGTCAAGATTAAAAAGATAGAGAAGGTCTGATGTCCTCTTTTGTCTGACTGAACCTGTATGCTTTCATCTACATTTTTAGCTTTTCATTCTGTAGTTTGACATCTGAAGTCGTATTTTATTACTTGAACACCAAAGTATCATTCAGATAGTCCTGACTACGTGTTCAACCTGTTTACACATGAAGATAACAATGCAGGACTTAGTAAAATATGCAATCCTCAATAACTACTCACTCTACTCACACTCATGTAGACATTTGACTCACAGGACTTAGCAGTTCTTTTTTCCCTGTTGTTTGTGGTTAAAAGTGACATGAAGGAAGTCTGTGAACAATAACAGGGCTTTATACTCAGATAATGAATGCAGCTGCTGCACTCTTACACCTACACTACAAAACAAGTTGGTGTTGAGAGACGTCCTTGCATAGGAGGAAGTTGGCTTCCCCAGGGTACTTGGCCTTAGAATGGCAGCCAGTTGGAAAGTCAATTTGTTTGAGACAAAATGATAGCCCACTCAAGCACATGGTGCAGTGAAGAAACACATTTCCTGACCCATTAACATAAGGAAAATGGTATTTGGAACAAACATGCAGCAACACACTTGGGTGTAGCTATTTGAAAATAAATCTGTTAATATGTTGAAAACAGACTTTGTGGGGTTTTTTTTGATAACAGTCAAACTATTGTGAAACTGTGAGTGCCGTAACTGCGACTGATTGCTTTCACTCTGATAAAAATAGGTACTTTTAGTGATGAATTCCCCTAGAATAATGTGCTGCCATTTCATAATCTAATAATCATTATGATAAACTGTAGAGAATATAGCCTGTAAAAGTATAATACTTTCCATCTGAAAATGCCATTCTGTAGTTTAGAGGCAAATTTAGTTTATCAATAGTTTTGCAAAAGTAAATTTCAGACACTTGTATGTAGTAGATAACCAACATTGGAATACGGCACATTTTTCACAGGTCCTTAAACTGCAACTGAAACAGCTGTATATATTATCCAAATCCCTTATCCAACACAATATCCCATCTATGTTGAATGATTCCCCCTGACCCTAAAAGAAATACAGTTTGAGTAGGAAACTTACCACAATGATGGAATACGTTTTTCTTGGTATATAGTGGAGTCACATTGATCCCGAAGACTTGATGCTTCTTATATAAAAAAGTTTATCTTAGTTTTAAGGTCCTGTCCTGGTGGTACTACAATCGCGCTGCCCTGACTGAGAGCAGCATGACATACAGAAATCACTATCTGCTGCCAGTAACCATAGTGACAAAATATCCTGTAGCTCTCTCTCTCTCTCTCTCTCTCTCTCTCTCTCTCTCTCTCTCTCTCTCTCTCCTATATGTGTCTCTGTACCTTGTTCCCTTTCAAACATGCGATCTCTCAGCACGCACTTTTGAAACACCCACTGATTGCACCCAATGAGTGTCCAACGTCATGTGATACTAAACTGACGTATATAACATTTCATTTGGTCTTTTTGATTGATAAAACTGCAGGGGTTGAGCCATCTGTGACATATTTTAGGAAAAGGTTTCAGACGATATGCCATGTGAGCACTCTAGGGAGGATGTGGCTTCAGCTGCACAGAAGAGGCCATCCACACATATTTATCAGACACCATAGCTAATGCCAAAGCTACTATTCACTAAATAGTCTTTACATCCCAGTTTTCTCTAAGATCTATAATTCAAATTCAGATTCTTCTTGACTTTCAGATCATTTTCCCTGTAGACTACGTGAACGAGTGAAAGCAAAAAAGAGGAACTTCCCCTTTCCTCCAGAAACACCTTTGTTTTGATGTTTTGAGCTCGCAGTGACTTTAAGAAAAGCAGTGCAGTATATGACTCATTTTGCCACCAAGATTTTCTTCTGAAGGACATATAAGATTACTGATCATTTGTTTACAAGAAATGAGTGTCACTTGTGTCATATCAATATTTCTTTCCTCCCAGAATCTCTGGGGACTTGTTGTGAGACCCTCAGCCAAAAGCATAGTGATTTAAGGCGTAGGAGTAGCAGGGCACTGTAACAGCATAGTTACAACACAGCTTTGTGGTGGGACATCAGAGAACATCTTAAAAGTAGGATATGGTCAGGCCTTGACGTGCAAGGAAGATAAGGCAATAATAGGTTACCCTTTCAAAATGTTTCATTCATTCATTTAGTCTCAGTGTTTCTTGTTAAAAAAAGTATCTGTGTGCAAAGTAGAAACCTACCTGCTCACAATACTTAAACAAGAGGGTTTATTTTTTACATACATACACACATGTTTTGTGTACTAACTGTTATCCTGTGGTTTTCACACATTTGAGTATTACTTTCTACTACACATTTTCAGTTACAGGATGTACACTCTGATGGCACCTGTATGGTGGCATGTATAAAGATTTGCTCAAACATTTTGCTTTTTCAGTCACTCCACTGATTTCTCAGGGAAAGTCCAAGCAAACTGCTACAGTAACTATTTCACTGTATGGGGAATGTGAAGATTGTGCTTATACTTAAATGCTGCTGAATACAAATAAAATACAAGAACTGTATACTGTTTTTTTTTTTTTTTTTGTTGACCACAAGCTTCCTTTGTTCAAAACAAGTCCGGCGGCGAGGCAGAGGAAGCAGTTAAACTTCCTCATGGCCTGGCCTTGTGAATCTGACTCACTGGGCACCAGACGGCTAGAACACACCCATAGCTGACAAGCATGGTATTCTCCCATGGCTATTCATAGAAGACAATGGGACAGAATACCAAAGTAAAGGCACTTTCTGCAACTTTACACTACGTTCTTGTTATTATTGGGATTGTATTTTCGAACGAAGATATAAACCAATTATTATGATCATAATGCCAATAAATAAATTAATAAATCCAATTATAATCCAATTATAAAAATAATTGTGCAGAACCTGAAGACAACTGTGAGACACTTAGAGATTTCTCAGAGCTTTTGATAATGATCAGCATTCAGAACATCCTGTGTATAATAAAGGAAGTAATGAGAGAGAAACTTCAAAAAGGATATCCTCTTGAGTTGTATCTGTTGAAACATACATTAATCTGCCATGTTGTAACCTTCAACAGATGCTCTAATGTACAGGTGCTCTAAGAATCAGAATCCTTGCCATGAGTTTGTCCAGAAGGTGAACCGAACAATGACCAGTTCAGAAGAGTTGTAACTGTGGTGCTTTATTCTATTACACTGCTGTTCCATGTATTTATTTTATCTTTATATTTAATTTGAATATGATTCCATAGTACTTATTTATATTATATTTATATGCATAAGTTTGATCATTATGTGACACTGCTGGCTGGGGGGAATAAATCTCAGCAGTACTTTTTTTCTGTGGTACGGTACCAAGAGGACACATGCCTATGTGTTGTTCTTTAAGTTAAGGTAGTAATTTTAATTTATACTCACTACTTATCTCTACCATATCTCATAAATTTAGTTTGGTGCTTATTGTAGTCAGTGTAACATAAACAGTACAACTATGTTATCTACATGGAAATCAATAAAATGCAAATAATATGATAACAGGCTGCTGTTTCTTAGTGTGTGGTTAAGATAAGATTGCAAAAGTTGTACAGGAAACTTGTGTGGCTGTTCTTCTAACTTCTTCTTCTTCCAAAAAAAAAAAAAAAAAAAAAACTCATGTTGGTTGGGCAACAGAAAACAAGTCTGACTGCTTAACCGGTGGCATTTAATGCTTCTATTTTTTTTTTTTTTTTTTTTTTTTTTTTTTTTTTGCAACCATCAAATTATAGAATATAACTCTTTTGTGTTTTATATTTGACTTAATTTTCACTTTCTAACCAAATGAAACATCATGATTTTGTAAGGTTTGGTGTTAGTGCGGTTAGATTATATAGGACACTGACATATTTTTGTCTTGATCTGCACTGCAGCCTCCATTTGATTTAAACTAAAACAGGATTCAGTTATATATTAATTTTTATGAAATGTTCAGAAATTGTAGCCCTTTTTATACAAAGTGCCTATATGCCTACAGAGGTCCTCCATGAGTTTAACTTCATAGTCACATTGTTTCACTTGAAATTCAAAAAAATGCATGATACATGATCCCAAAAAAACTCTGCCCAATAGCTGTCTCAGAGATCATATGTCTGCAGTGACGTTTACAGCAAAAGACATTTTTTAGTGATTAGTTTGTAATATTGTGCTACTGCTGCATTGTGTGAAGCTCTATTTGGCTGGTTATCAAATAATATATCATTTCAAATAGTCAACCCTGCAACAATTTTTGAGGATAGAACCTGGAGTACAATTAAAATACCACATAGCCCAAAATTTCCTCTTTCCCCCTATTTCCTCATTGTACAATACTTTACATGTAAGGACATTATTATCTGAAACCAGTGACTTCTTCTCAGACAAACAGTGCACTCTCCTGGCAAGAGTACACCAGCTGGTGAGGTTCACATCACTTACAGTGGGTTCAAGGAAAACAGAATAGGTCAAAGATGACATGTTTATGGTACACTTAGACTTGTGCTGTAACTTCAGTAAGTCATGGGATGGCAGCAATGCCTCTTCTGCTCTGTTGTGGGCAAATCTCCTTCAGACAACTTGAAAATAGGACTGCAGACAAAAGCCCTACAGATGTTGTGTTACTGTTGTCCACACATTTTATTTCAAATGATAATTCTTATACATAACTGGAAATCACATTAAGTTTATCCTCTCCAAAAAATGAACTACAAAACTAGTACTAACTAGCACAAAAGGGAATCACTCCGTTTACTCTCATCAACCACATAAAAAAACAAAAAACAAAAACACATACATATGTTGGCATATCAGCAATTATATAGAGACTTCAATCAAAGACTGTCTACCTACACAACAATCACTCTATCGCACATCAATGCATTTTTTTAGTGATCAAGTGAGCAAAAAATAGAAATGAAATAAAATTAAAAATAAGTATTATAACAAAAACAACTCCTATAACGTGCGACAAAACAATTATCGGCGCCAACCAACCAATGCGTTAATGCAATAATAATGCTCGACCCTACTTTTAACATGTTCAATTATGAACAGCAGATGTTGAATTCAAAACAAAGTGACTGACATATAGAGTCAAACCAGCATTTGCGTTCGCATTCATGCCTACTGTTAGGAATGTGTATTCTGGTCTGTGTGTTTTTCGCTCCTCCCCTACCTTTCCCTGAAAGTTTGGTTGTTTACCTGCTTGACCAATCTGAAGCAGAGCTGGACAAGCCTTGTCAGTCTTCCAGTCATCTTTCCTCCTGTGCATCTGTCCTGTATCATCTGCCAATCTACTCAACTACGTACTGCCACAATTTAAGGACCAGTCTTCTCTCTCTGCCTTCTCTTGATTGTTCTGTCAAACTTCCATTTGATTCGAACTTATCTGTTGGTTGACCACATGCACTCACCTGTCTATCAGCCCCTGTGTAAGAATTAAGACTTTGAAATTTATCTTTTGTTTTTTGAATCTTGTAAACAGTGTATGGAGTTTGTTATTTGTAAGTAAAGTCTTCTCTTTGGTTATGTCTGTTGTGAACATCTACTTATCTGGGGTTCTAGTCTTTTGGTTAACCAACACCTATAGGCAATTCAAAGTCAAATGTTAAGTTAACCTGCATGTTTTTGAGTTGTGGGAGGAAGCCGGTGTACCCAGAGGTACCACACGTACACGCACAAAGAAGAACATTTGCATAAATGCGTCGTGGAAAATATTGTGATGTGCACAATTCCCATAAGGTGCTTAAAATGTAGCTAATACCAAGTTGTGGCAATAGCTGTCTGGTCATTTCAGGATTTGGAGAGGACAAGAGGACCCAATCTTGTATGGAAAAGTGAAATAATGTGGTTCATTCATTCGCTGTTCTTGATGTCTGTCTTTAATGATCACCTTAACCCCAACCCTTCAAAACAAATGAATGAACAAGATTTGTCCCATACTGGGGTAGATTTATCAATTAGTTATGTTATCTATCGTATTCCAGTAATTATTGACACCTTAACTCTCTTTTGATAGGATGAAATGAGACCAGATGAACAGCCATTCTGAACAGCGTTTCAGTGTGATGTATCAAACAGAAAAATACACCGACAGATGACAGACAGATTCTTTAGATACAATATATTCAAGAATTAGTTGCAGTAGTTCATGGCTAATGCTACAGTAATGTTAATAAACTTGAAACAGCCTATTTCCTGTTGGAAACCAAACAACTTTTAGTGTGCACAACAGCCTAATTACCACCAATGTAGGAGGGTCAGAAAAGAAAGAAAATATGTTTCACTTTATCTAAGTGTTTAAGTTCACTGAAATGAATCATTCCTTGCTGTAGATATTGAAGAAACTCTTAGAGACCCAGTGTGTAGGGTTTAAGAGCAACTAAAATTGCTGGCATTGAGCATTGAAAAAGATTCATGTTGATATTAGATAATCCTGTCATTGCGCAAAATATTCCCATAGCCTGGTGAATGAGTCCTTGTATTAATGTAATGTGTAACTGGTTAGTAGAAAATTAACTGAAACATACAAAACATCAACGTGATACAGTGTGATTCAGTAAGGACCGTAATTTAAACATATCTTAAAATTACCATAAACAACTCTCAATTTAGACACACTAGTTGAAATAAATGGATTCAAGCCAGTTTTGTCTCATATATATACTGTATATAGATATGTACATACCTCATAGGGACACGGGAACATTTGCCGTCAAACCTTTTCCGATCAGGTTGACTTGGGAGGTGTGAACTTCAGTTTATACTCCACGCTTGTCTCTCAATCTTTGCAAGAAATGTGCTGTGGAAGATTTTAAATGGCAAACACAGATTAAGTCAAACACAAAACGCATTAGTATTTATTTTTGTTTTGTGAATGCATTTACTAAAGCTTGTCCAACAGAGTGCAGCATACACCTGCCAATACACGTTAGTTTTCACGAGGAGGTACAAGAAAGCATTTTCAGCATCACTGATGCCGCAATTTAAACAAGCACAATCACACACTTGGTGCTGGGGTTGTGAACCTTTTAGGCATAGATGTTAGCCAATGGAGGCCATTACAGACTGTCTTTCATATTAAATGCAGATTTCTGTGGGTCAGCCAGTTGGACAGACTGTACAATTGACTGTACATTTGGTTACTACTGTGATAAACTGTCTGCATTTTAAGAGATGAATTGTGTGTATAAACATGTTCAGAGCTTTCTTCTGTTTACCCAAAACACATTGCACTCTGTCACATTCATTATGATGTAGATCATTAGCATCTAGTGGCACAGAAAGGGGCAGCAGGGTGGTACAGTGGTAAGCACAAGAGGGTTCTGGGTTCGAGTCTGGGTCACCCCCACAACCCTGACAGATAAAGTGGTATAGAAAATGGATGGATGGTTGGCACAGAAAGCCACACCAGCATATCTGACTTTATTTAATAAGTAATAATGTTGTCACCGTCAAATAGGAAGTTAAAGAAATGTTCCCCAACCACACATTGTTTTTCTGACTATTTTTGCCATGTAAAAACTAAGAAATGGAAACTTTGAAACAGCACTCAACATCATACTGTTTACCCACTTCCATGTTTGGTTTAACTACTCACTTTGGCAGACTGGGCTGACAGCACTGATATTCATCAGAGGAAACAGTTTATCTTGCTTCATTTTCTTTAACTCATTTTATTCAACACATCCAAACTACTACAGTCTGGCATCCACACCGAGGCTTAACTTCATCATCACTGTCAGTCACTTTTCAATGTTGCAGACTTACTTATTCGATAACACAATGCAAAATCTATGGACTATTCAGTAGGTAGCATGAAATGCCTTCCCTAGAGCCAGTTCAAGATAGTGGACTCTGTGGAAGAAGACAAGCTTTCTCTCTAGATATAAAAAGCTCATTCTAAGGTAACAAAACACTTGTTGACTAGTAGTTTCAGATGATTATATACATTAATAAAAACATAATTATGAATACTATTTTTATGTTCTGCCCTTTTAAATCACCCATAAATACTACACTTTAACCTTTTAATTATGATGCCACAGTCAATGAATATATATATATAGATATATATTATATATACATAATTTTAATCTCAAAGTATACAATCTTCCATATATGTTTAAAGATTTTACGGTAAACAGTTCAGATAATGCAGCTCCCAGCCAGCATCTCCAGCATTCTTTGACTACTACACATGCTAACATGAGTGCCAGCACAAAGGACTAGAAGAGGCAGGTAATGTAAAGACCACCTTGCAGCAGAATGTCATTGATAAAAAGGTGCTGGTAGAGGATGACAGAGTGAGAAGATGTGAGGAAGTGGAAATGTTGCAAAAAGCACCTGCTCTTTTCAGCAAATAATGTAGTTTGTTATTTGTAAGTAAAGTCTTCTCTTTGGTTATGTCTGTTGTGAACATCTACTTATCTGGGGTCCTAGTCTTTTGGTTAACCTTAACACCTATAGGCAATTCAAAGTCAACTGTTAACCTAACCTGCATGTCTATGGGCTGTGGGAGGAAGCCGGAGTACCCAGAGGGACCACACGTAGATGCACACAGAAGAACATTTGCATTAATGTGTTGTGGAAAATATTGTGACTTGCACAATTCCCATAAGGTGCTTCAAATGTAGCTAATACCATCTTGAGGACACAATCTTGTTTTTTTCTAATGTGGCAAAGTGAAATAGCATTATTCATTAATTCATCGTTCTTGATGTCTGTCTTTAATGATCACCCTAATCTCAACCCTTCCCTTGCATTCAGTGCCATAAATGTTTGTCTGCTACACGACTGGATGAATTCAAGGATGGTTTTACTGTTTCCCAGCAATCTTAATGAACCACATCAGAATGTTCTGATCTATGTTTGGAGGATACCTCCTTGCGAATGTTGAGAGTGTGTGATTCTGGGAATATCTACTTTCAGTGACATCATCTTTTTAATGCTCATAGCCACGGTTTTTGCATTATTTTGTGTACAGTAATGCTTATGGCAAACACAATATAGTTATGGAAAGGATATGGTTAAGGAACATATACTATCATCTCTCCCTCCAGGAAATGCATGATACCATATTTCTTCTGTTAATAATAGATTTATTTGTTTTAATTGCCCTACTATGAGTCAAACTGTTCAAACACATGACAATGTACACAATTTAACTTGCTTTATATTACTTACCAACTGCAAATAAAACATAAAATACATTAATACAAAAAAAAAAAAAAAATCAACATCATCTTTTTCATGAGCAGCCTTGTTTTCAGCTTTGTGCTAATGCATTTTATTGCTTTTCTAAGAGGGAATTTTAAATAGTTTAACTAAACTTTTAGCTTAGTTTAAGAAGTAGGAGAATTTGGGGTACTTGAAAAATTAGGACTATTGTTTATCTCCCTTTAAATATTTTCACTTATGTAGAATAATCTTTTAATGTAATCTTAGGTTGTTAATCTTATTTACATCTTTGCTTCTATAGATTATCTCACTTTCCATTTCAACCTTGACCACTCCTTGTATTATATGCTTGTAAAAATTACCTGCTTTTAAACAAAGAACACATTGCACTACAATGCATCGTCAGTTTGTAACACTGCTTAATAGACCTTATTTACTGGATCTCATAAGCACCTACCATCCACTGATTAGTGGATGCTATTGTTATTCTCCTAGTATTTTATAACTGTCTTTTACAAACTCATGCGCTGACTTTCAGGGATCCATATCTTTACCCCAGGAACAAATATTAGTAATGATTCAAACCTTGTTTTAGTCCTTCATGACTCATTTTGCGCTCATTACTTTTTTTCTGTAAAACCTTAGGGCAGCTTTTCCAAAAACGCAGGAAATGTTAAAGGTTAAATTTAAATACGGGACTCTGCACTAAAAACAGACAGTCTGCACCTGCTTAAACACACAAACACACAGCAGCTGTACCACAAGATCTGGTACCCGGGCAGGAATGAGGCCTCTGAGGGGGAGCAGGAAAGGTGGGTGAGGAAGTGGTGATGGTATTCATCTATGCACTCCCACACAAAACGCAGATATGGGTGTGACAGAGATATATGTGACATGATCTCATTTTGTCATACCAAATATTCTTGCACAATGTAAAATACGTAGTACCATGGAGACCATAGAAATAATGTTTTTTATTTAAAGCAGAAGAGCACCCATACCAGATTTTTCTAATGATAGGCCTCAGTGTCAAATAACAAACTGATTACACGGGCTTACACACATGAAAGTTCATGCCAAATGACTTGGGGCGAGTAGAGAAGCGAAAGTTGCCATAGTACTACATCAATGACCACAACATTTTTACATAGTGGAAAAAATCTGAGCTTATTTATCAAGGTTAGGAAATTTTCTTCACTTTGTAAACATAAATATTGAAACAAAGAGCCATCTAATACACAAACACAGAATAACTAAAATTTGTTTTGGTTAAAATGAATAAACACAACTGGAGGACACTACTGTACTACAAGCTTTGGTGTCAAATAGTAAACCACTGACATTAACTCACACGCATTAAAATTTTTTCCACATGACATGGGGGAAAAAACACAAAGGAAGTGAAAGCTGCTGTACTACTGTATTATTGCCCACAGCATATTTTACGTAGTTGAACAAAATCTCAGCTTATTTATCACTGAAACAAAAAACCTTTGGCCTAGTACACAAACACTGATTAACCTAAATTAGTTTTGGTTAAAATGAAAGAAAGAAAATGGGAACTGTAGGATACTACTGTTCTGTCACACACATGTTTACAGAAAAAGCAAGGATATGAAAGGTAATAAGAAAATCTAATAGATATGAAACAATACATTTTGTACAGTTTTCTTATACAAATGTTGTCCTCAACACTTAAAGAGGGTGCAGAAATGTTGGGGGATGGGGGACAAACACTTATATACATGTAAAGTTGCCATGACAGCTTAAGTGAAAGACTTGTTCATTCATATGAGAGACTAAAATATCCCTTTTGTGTTTGTGTTTTACAGAGTAAACTAGATCTTCTCTGTACTTGTTGTTTACACATCTGCAAATTTAGCTGTGGTTTTTTCAGGTGTTGCTGCTGCTGTTCTCAGTTGTCATTTTGGAGGAGGCACCAGTAGTGTACAGATAGTCCTTAAACAGGCTCAACACTCGCTTCTTGTACGTCTTAATGGCAAAGAAGTAGATGACTGGGTCCAAGCAGCAGTTGAAGTTCATTAGTGAAACAGTAATCTGCATGGAGAAGATAGATTGTGATAAGGAAAGTTGGTGGGAACCAGTTGAAATCAAAAACAAATGCATTTCCTACCTGCAAAGACATCTTAAAGGTCCTGAGCTCCTCACAGGTTGACTGGTGATTTATCTTTCTGGTCATAAATTGCATCACGTTCAGGTGGTAAGGACTGAAGCATATGAGAAAGGTAACTAGGATGAGGAGAATAATGGTGTTGGCTCTATGATTCCTCCTTGATCGACCAGTTATAGAATTCTGCTTGGCTGCAGCTCGCAGTTTCAGGTTGATCTTTGTGTAACAGCCCACAATGATGATAAGCGGACAGCAGAAGGATGTGGCACAGGCCAGAAGCAGGAGATAAGGGGTTACGCGGGAGCCATCAAAGTTAAAGTACTCCATACAGGTTTGTCTTTCCTGGTGCTCACGCAGCATGCTGCGGAACAACAGGGGAGCTATCTGCAGGCATACCAGAGCCCAGACCAGGCAGCAGACCCTGCGAACCACCTTCACACTCCGCAAACACTGCAACCGATGTGGATGCACCATGGCCAAGTATCGGTCCAGACTGATACAGGTCATGAAGCCAATACCTGGTGCAAAAAAAATGATAGATATACAGGAGACAGTTTGTACTGAACACATACTTTTTTCTTTTTTTTTTTTTGCAGTTTTCTTGTGCTATGTAAATGCTGCCATTTTTCACAAAATAAAAAGTGGAAAAGTAAAGTTTTATCTTAAGATACATATGAGTATAGGGAAATAAAGATAATCTCATATATTTAGTAGTGTATTGCTAACAAAAACACTAATATTACCTGCGTAAGTATTGGCAAAAAAGAGAAGTGTGGTAAGTCTACAGAGAAGATCACCAAAGGGCCAGTCAAAGTGGCGGATGTAGTAAATGATTCTGCCAGGCAACGTCAGTGTGAACAGGGTATCTGATACAGCCAGATTGACCAGATAGATGGACGTGGAGTTGATCTTCTGCTTCCTCTGGCATATTACATAGAGAACCAAGCTGTTGCCACATGCACTAATTATGAAAACCACAGAGTAGAAAATAGGAAAGAGAACCACTGCAGCTCTTTGGTAGACAAACACATCACAGCTGCTCTGGTTCTCTCTGGTTGAGTCCAGGGTGATATTTTCAAAATCCATCCTCTCCTGTCATTTTGAGGAAAAGATCATACTGAGAATTACAAATTATCATAAATGAATCTGCATGCATGAAAAAGAAACAAGACACCACTGATCATCATAGAGTACTCACAACAAGAGTTAAGGTCCCCAGGATCATTCACTGTTTATACTCCTATCAGGTGGCTGTGTTTGTAAAGTGAGCTGTGATACTTGAAATACCTCTGGTATTTCTGGTAAGGTTGCATGCAATGTTCAAATCCCACCTCTCTTTTTTGACATCATATGTCTGTCAAACTTTGCCATAGTGTGACCCCCAACAGTCAGTTAAAGCACTGTGCACCGTGGACAATTTTGAAAACAATGTGATTCATAGTACCCTATAAATCACATTATGGCATGTGAACGAAATAAATAAAATGTCATGAAACAGTAACATGTATTGTTCTCATACATGTCTTGTGCTATTTTATGATGTTTTTATTATTTCACTTTTATCATCTGTATATACTTTATTGCTTATTACCTGCAAAGGACACTGAATTGTGTTAACTTCAATGAAAGCTCCTATACAAATTAAGTTTGATTGATACATTTACATGCATATTAACATGTTTAAGCTGATTATTTGAGCTTCAGGTGGTATTCAGACATCCACTAAGAGATGTGAGTCACACATCCAGAGATTTGTGCTGCCACCTTCAGACCAGGGAAATGGTTTTGAAGAACACTTCTCACACTCTGGTTATTGCAAAACAGTGCTTGTTTGTGTGTGTGTGTGTGTGTGTGTGTGTGTGTATGTGTGTGTGTGTGTGTGGGGGGGGGGGGGGGGGTGAGAGCGTAAGCAAGTGCTGATTGTATTATTAAATGCATGAAGCATCCATTTCAAAGCTGTTCAGCACATGCACGTGCATATAGAAATATCTAACTCTTGCTAATATAGATTCAGTGTGAGAACTGTAACGCATGGCAGGACAAAATCTGTGATATGTATGGTGGCTACAGATTTAGCAGCACACATGTTGCACCACTGCTTGCAGTGGGCAAAGTGTTGAGAAAGGTTAGATGGTGGGGTGATACTGTGTGAGGTTTTATATTAGGTTCCTGCCTCTGAGGTTTGTCTGTATCGTATGCAGCTGAGGCGAACGCAGGCAGGCCTGAAGTGGAGCTGATGGAAGATAGGAGGAAGCTGAAGTATTGCTGGTGCGTGTGCGAAACCGTCACAATCCTGTGATGTGTGGATGAATCACTAACAGTTTGAAGAATGTCACATCTGCATACATCTCCACCACCAACCCTTAAAAACATGAGAACAATGTTTTCTCTGTTAAAAAAAAAAAAACATGGTGTTAGATTCTGAGAATGGTTATGGTGGTAAAAATGTGTCAACAACACTCTGTTTGAGAAAGGGAGCATGCAGCAGCTTCACTTCAGCAAACAAAACCGATTCAGTTTGCAAATTCTCCCGAAATAATTTGTTATTTCAGTGATAGCCAGTAGTTGACAAAGAAAACCTGATAATTTGCCCAGAAGAATTCATCTAAACATAGCCCTTCAAAGATATTAAAGAAAACTGGAATATTCATTCATTCTCTATACTGCTTATGCGTCAAGGTCGCGGGGGGAGGGGGAATTCGAACCCTCTTGGTATGAGGTGACAGTGCTAACCACTCCACCACTGTGCCTCCAAAATTAGAACACCAAAGCTTCAATCTTTCATCTTTCTTATCAAAGTAAGACTAGCAGCGGAGTGCAGTGGCCACACTAAGAGTAGAAGTGCAGTAGAGGCACACTGGCTATAGTATCTCATGTCACTCGCACCAGAGCTTTCCAGGTTGGTGTAATTGAAATGGATGGCTGCTGGATAGGCAAAAGGTCACTAATTGTCACCAGTCAAATGCAGTTACAATACAGCTCACTTAGGTCACATTGAGAGCTTCATGTAGACAATGTCACCTGCAGGGGAGGAGCCTGCTGCACTTCAGCCTACATCTCACACTCCATTAATTTTCTGCTCAGAGTTAAACATCTCGTATCATCTGAATGCTGTGCTGCAAAAGGAAAAGACAGTCGTCTGTTGAGTGCTCACTAGGTGTCCTGAGGGTCTCTGGGTGTTAAACACTGCAGAAGCGCAGGAGATGAGAAGACATGAAAAGATGATCACTTCTGCTCATGTATTTTCATTTCCCAAACTAAGAAATGTAAATCCATTTTAACTATGAATGTCATGAAAGAGCCGCATCAGTACCTTTTAGTACTCTATTCACCTCAGAGGTAATACATAACATGTATCTGTGCATATTCAGAAATGGTTTCAGTTTCTAACAAAACCACTACAATGCCTCCTGATACACCTAATTCCTGATTGTAATCCAGTCAGAAGGACTGCTTAGAATATATTACATTTTGTTTAAGAGTATTTTATTTTATATATCATATCTGCACCATGAAAATGTAGCACACAGAAGTGTGTAGTATGTTTGCAGTGTCCTGGGTTGATGAATGTGTGACATGAAAGGTCTTAGGGAATTGAAAGTGACGACCCAGCATGGGACATGCATGGAAGTCACTTCTCAGAAATGTGACCTTTTTCTGGTTGTTAAGTCAAGGGTGGGCTAAAAAAGGGGGAGAAGGGGGAACAAACTGATTTGAAGAGAATTATACAATAGTCAGTGTTGCAACTGCAGCCCATAAAAGAACACCCCAGAAGGCATATCGTTTTAAAGGCACCCTAATGGTGGAGGAGGACCAGTGGTGTGTTGGTGAGGCAAAATGGGATTGACTTCTGGTGTCCACAGCATGAGTGGAATAGCCAGCGTGATTCCACAAACGGTGCCTAACCAAATTTGGAATGTTTTTTACTGCCAAAATGAATTGTGTAGAAGACTTTCCCCATGCTGTTTGGATCTAAATCTGGTTTATCAAACCAACTACACTGTGCTGTTGTCTACCCATTTAGCAGTCAAATCAAAGTAGTTTTGTGTTATGATGGACGATGGGTTTTTAATAACGCTGATTTTTACTCATAGTTGTTCACAGACATGCAAAAAACACTAAGTGTGTGTAGAGTTGCTATAAAGGCTTCCAGAATGTGATAAAACGCATCACCACTAGAGGGAGTGCAATCATTAAGAATCAGAAATAGAAATTAATACAGTGCCTTTCATAGTGATGAATGAAATTAATCCGAGCATAACATTTCCAGTTTTGAATACTTTTCATTCAAGTTTTAAACTGTGTGTTACATTTTTGTAGTTTAATGCTCAAACAAATTTAGTGCTGCAGTATTAAAATTGCGTGCCTGTGTGCATGTGTGCATTTATGCATCTGTGTGTGTGTGTGTGTGTGTGTGTGTGTGTGCATAAGCAGACTGCTGGACATACCGCAGGGGACTCCTGCATTGTCAGGGGGCCTCATGTGGCTCGTGTCTGTTCTCATCATCACCATCTCCCCCCACCGCCTGACCCACTCGGGCCCTGTCCCCTGCTCCGCCACCACGCTCGCGTGAAGACTCTCTGTTCACACTTTGCTTCACGCTTGTCAACTTTACCGCTGATGAGCTACTTGTTGTTTTTTTCAGCCAACACTTTTAAACCCTTTGCTTCACAGAGACTAGCATACTGCTCCACTCTACATGCCTTACTGGGTGCGAGAGAAATAAGATGAAGAGAAAAGTGTACTGACTGAGACTGTGTGAGTGTGAAGGAGCATCATTATATGCCATCCTGTGTGTCTATGAACAGCATCTTAAAGAATGCTTACAATCCTTTTCATTCATGGTGAGTCTTTCTTAATATAACGTGTCATAGCGTTGACACTGGTGTAACAGGCTGTGAAAAACACACACCAGTTCACTGTGCCCGGTGTCCTGCTCATGATTTCACCCCCATGATCATGCTCAAAGTCTTAAGAAGTTCTTAAGGTATATAAACTCCTCAGTTTCACAAAAGCACTCACAGATGTTTCAGTGGGTTCAGCGACTTTTAGTGGTGTGATCGTTGGTGCCTGGGTTAGGGGCATTTAATCAAAAACACTGTGACAGAAAAAGCTTTGTTGTAGCTTCAGATGAAAGAAAAAAAAAATGATGCAGCCCAACACACACCGAGATTTGAAGGCCCAGTTCTGAACGCATTTAGGGTTACACCACTGCTGGAAACCAAGATATGGTATTATTTTAATGATATGGTACTGAAAACAACATAAAACCAAAGATATATATGTATATTTAAACTGCATTAAAACCAAGAGAGAGTGCATAGCAAAAACAGAGCTGCTAAAGCTCTTTTTACTAATCCTGTCACCTCATTTGTAAGTTCAGTGGCCATAAAAAATATCACTTTGCTTTCTATGGAATCACTCGTAAATGCGCTGAAATTGATCGTCTGAAGAGATTTGAAAAGATTAATTCAGGGGTTTGCCTCAACACAGCAAAGCATAGAAATGATCAATCTCAAACAGACATTCAGACATACTATGAACTAATAACCACTGACTTGACAAATCCCAAACTGAATGATCTGTTATTTATGTAAGTTGTAAGCTCTATTACTCGATCTACTGAGCATCCATAGAGCAAGAGTAGCTCAGAATATTAGTGTGAAATGTTGATGTAACAAAACAAAATATTTAGTATCCTATATTCTAATTCATTGATAGTGTTTAATGACCAGTGAACAAACGTAGCATCAACTCATGCATAATAACTGTGTATTCCAAGTTGAAGATTACCGAATAATAAACACAGTACTCAAATTAAAATCAACACAAACGATCACACAATCACAAAATGTGAGTTGCAATCACACTGACAACAAGAGCAAATATTGCAGACATAGACACATGACTTTGTGTAGTTTGATTGACTTTATCAGATGTAGATTATTTTGTTTTTAGCATGATTCATCTTTTGTCCCTGTGCCAATTAACCCACTCCCATAGGTCAATCAGAGGTCAGCTACAGCTAGCAGTCAGCAGCTACGGGGATTTAGTGACTTGGAAGCAGCATGGAGACTTTTTCATTACAGGATCTGAACTCAGTTGACAGGAGGTGTTGTAAAAGTGTCCTTTGTGTGGTTCTGGGTGTTTACTTCTTCTGATAAAATAATTTCAGTAACCTGAAAAGATAAGAAAAGCAGCTAAGCAGCACCATCTTCAGGATCTGCAGTAGAACAATCCCTCCAGGTCTGAGCTCTGACGTTAGGCCTCGTTCACTGCTGGTTTTTATTTTAATTTTAGTATTTTCTTTCTTTTTTAATTCATGTTTCACTTTAGATATATGAATATGATGTCTGCTGTTGTCTGATCTGATTTGTTGTTCAAGGTAATGTGTGAATGACTGCTTTGTATTTAACTCTGTTTATAGTTTTAATGCAGCTTTTTTTTTTTATTATTCTTGGCTTAATAGAGGCAGTGTGCATAGATCATGAAAATAAGGTCAAAGAAAAGATATCGCAACCAGTGTATTTTTGTCTCTGTTCCTCTTCACTGATGTTACTCCAACATATACATACTCCACTTAAACAAAGCCTGTATTCATCTGTGGCCAGCGACTCTGGCCCCGTTTGAAGATGTGGCCTTGTTCCACGATCCATGCAGTGGCAGGTTTTCAGGTCATCTGAGGCGACATGCATATTTTGGATGTCATGTTGGCTGCTGTATTATTGTTTTATTCACAGGGCATGGACTAATTATTTCAACAGCTCTCTTCACTGGGGAGCAGACTGACAGTTGCCGTCATTGGAGTGATCAGTCTGTTTCTCGGACCCGGCTGAGGCTATTTGATGTATATTAACAATAATTGGTGCCACCGCCACAATGATGTTTAGTAAACCTTTGTGCTATTTTCCAAGAGGATGCCCACAAGGAATTTCTGAGTAGCTGCTTGGTCTACAAAGACGCCTTCAGAGTCAGGACAGATGGGAGGACTGCTGTCCTCTCCAGATCAGAGACACCACGACCTAATCATCATTACCACATACAGGACATACAGTGTTCCTCGTGTTCCTCCTTGTCTTGTCTCTTCTGATCAACAGACAAGCTACTCCAGTTCCATTACTGTAACATTACATGTACTGAATCAAAGACAATGTGGCATTTGCTTTGAAAAATAAATGCAAGATACCTAAAGGGTATCGTTTTAGGGAAAATGTACCTTTCATTTAATTAGTAAGA
Source organism: Scatophagus argus (assembly GCF_020382885.2). Lineage (NCBI taxonomy): Eukaryota > Metazoa > Chordata > Actinopteri > Scatophagidae > Scatophagus > Scatophagus argus. The sequence continues at coordinate 7,185,275 of NC_058503.1, read as the reverse complement.
AAATCAGACTCATTAATAAATGAGTTTTGATAGATAATAAGAGGTGGATCATGAAAGAGATAACGAAATAAGAAAATATATGTGTTGTACATGAGAAATAATAGGATTATTTGGATATGCAAGTAGGAAAAACCTATTTATGGAAATGGAATGTGTCAGACATTAGGTAGTTGTTATTTAGTTAAATTGCTGTTGTACTTAGTCATTCAGACTTTTTCACTGTTTATCAACTATAGCAACTAGCCTTGTCATTCTAGGTAGATGACAAGGCATAGCTGTGTGTTGATGTTATACTTGATTTTGTGGTACAAGTTCTTGTTCGTGTTTGGTTCCTGTTAGGTAATCTGGCAACCAGGGTTGATGCACCCAGGTGGAGGTGTCTGGAGTTCCAGCATCTAGCAGTGACTCCAGCAGGTTTTGAGTCTGCCAGATTCTACAAGTGAATGAGAGGCAGATGTGCGGTGACAGCACTGCGCTCATTAGGCCGAATCAGTGTCACACTGTGACAACTGGCCAACTTGAGGCTTCTCTCGTCACTAAGTGCTTAATCCATTCAGCCAAGACCTGCTCGGACTCTCCTAGACCTCATTTCAAACCATTAAGTGTTCTGGCATCTCTCTTTTGCCTGAGACAGGTTAGGATAGGTTAGGTGTCTGCAATGCTTGTAAACTCATTTTCTTGTATTGTTTCATTACACCCAATCCAGCCCTAATATTGCTCTAAATCTTTAACCAGGTTTTTCCCCACATCTATCTTTAATCCGAGTGGTACCTCTTCCTTTGAACATCGGTCTACCCCTGCTCCACAATCCCAGCTGTGGGGTCAACTCTGGCCCCTCAGGACCTCCATCCTTGGGCTGGAGTTGTGATATCTATTTCAGTCCACTAGAGACCAGACAGCCGTCACTGTGGCTCCAGAGAATTCCTTGTCCAGCGATTACTGATGGTGGCACTCCGCTCATATGCTTAAGCATCTCCTGTGTCCAAACTGCTTAGCATCTGATGGGTTGCTCTAAGCCATTAAGGCCAGTTTGCAATTATAGATGTGTGGCTGCTGGACACAGAAACAGATGTGCTTTGATCTATTTATGGTAGAGTGGTGGTGGCGGTAGTGGTGTGTGTGTGTGTGTGTGTGTATGTGTGTGTGTGTGTGGGTCAGCTCACGCACCCCTTGTCTTTCAGTTCATTTGACATGCACTTGTGTTTTTCAATCAGCTAAAAGTTTAGTGATGAATGGGCATTAAGAGAGAACAGTGATAGCAGCTGCTACTGCAGGCCTGTGTGTGTGTGTGTGTGTGTGTGTGTGTCAGCACATAGCCGTAATCAAGCATGTGTGAATGTACGTACATGTTTTATGCCTTTAATCTGCATGTGCCAACCACAACCAAGCATGTGTGGAGGTGAGAGCTTGTTGAATGGAAATTCGGACACTCCTGCTGCACTAAATAAAAGGGAAGCAATTCAAGCCCCATCTGTTTAAGCACCAAAATTCACCAAGGGGCAAAATAGTTAGTGTTGCGGTACATTTTTAACGCCTTGTCTCCTTTTTTCCCCCTCAGCTTGAAGTGCTTTGGGTGGTGAAAAATGGAAAACAAATGTTCTGTTGACAGCTTTCTTATGCCCAGGGTGTGTGAGTATTTATATCATAAAGGTGCCAACACATCCTGGTTTTACAGGCTGACCATCGCTGGGGGGAGAAAAGAAAGGGACAAAGGGGGGTTATCCTGTAGCTCATTTTGGTAATTACTAGATCAGTGATGAATAGGCCTTGATAAGCCTGTGACAAATTAGCTTACAACTAAGTCTGCTCTGGTGTGAAATTCTTATTCATTTTAGATGAATTTAGCTTTATAATCATAGAAGGACATCTGCGAAAGGAACCTGCTGATTGCATGGCCTTGGTGTGACTACAGCATATTCTGGGCCTGCACTGAATCAAGATAAAGTGCATGTTGCTCCAGTACAAGCTCAGGGCACAGTAATAACAGGACTCTGCTCAGAGTTTTAGAGAGCACGCCTCAGTAATATTCAGTTCCACCATAATTTTTCCTCCTTGTCACTTGTCTTATTGTCACCACTTTACTTGTATTAAAAATTCACGGGTCACTTGTATGGCATTTAGTGCTTGTCTCCAGTGTACTGCACGCCCGTGCTAACTAGTCAATTGTGACCACTTTTCACAGCAGCAGCAATGCCTTGGGCGAACTGTGATTTCATAATGTTTATGGTGTCAGTGGCAAGCCTGACGGGAAAATGGTAATAACTCCACAACCAATATGAATAATGAATGAACTCATATCATTTCATAAATCAGATGGGACACACAACATATGGAAATAAGCAGGCATATCCATGCCACTGGGTCTCGCTGTTGAATAAAAACACCATGTTTTAAACTGCTTTTACTGCTATAATGCCGTATCCTGTATGATACAGCCCACAGCATGCTATGGGAACACCGTCTACTGTACCATCACAGGAATGCATTCAACAGAGCGCACAGAGGGAGTCCAACACTGACATTGTGCTGTAAGCGGGTCTGTCCTGAGGTGAACCATGTGTACACAGCTTTAAGTCCTCTCTGATGTAGGTGTTTTTCGTTCCGCCAGTATCATGTCGCGAGGCCACCATCCCTCTGTGTTTGTTCCACGTCAGAGTGCTGAGAGGAGTACTATGGAAACATTCATTCATAAGCTCACATCCAGCACACACTAGAACACTGCTAAGAGATCTTATAAACAGTGCTGCCATCTTCATCTTTTTTGTGATTTTTGCATCGTAAACTTTCTCACAGCTCATACTTTATCAATTGAAGTCTTTGAGGGTGACATCCCTTCAAAGACAACAAAAAGTAAACATGTTTATTTATTGTAAAATTATCCTCATAATCACTGAACAAGCAAAGCTCAATTGCTCAACAAAAAAACAGGTGCCCAGGAAGTTAATATTCTGAGGTCTGGCTGGACCTGCTCATTAATTCAGTTAAATGAAGTGAGAGAGGTGGAATCAGAGTGAACCGAACGGGAAAAAAGCCCTTAAAACCATTTCCTGTGATTTGTGTAACGTGCAGAAAAGTCAGAGGCTCACTATTTGTATTTCACTGTCTTGCTTTCTGCTTTTCTCTCAATGTGAAGCCATATACATCTTTTTTGTCTCAGTTTGGTTTTCAACATTTCTTCTTTCCATTAGAGCATTGCTCCTTCTCTCTGTTTCTCCCATGATTGCTGGGTCAGTAACTTGGCAGTGGACTGGGTCAGGGGGCGCAGTCTGGTTTTGTCCACCAGCTATGGGCTGTTAAGGCTAATGCCTCCTGACACACTCAGCTCCATCAGTCCCGTCTCGCATCATTCTAGTAATGCAGAAGTCATCAGGGCCTGGGATTGCGTGAGGGCTCTCATCTGGAAACCCAAACAACCTTCACCTCATTGAATTCCTGTTGAAGAATGCAAAAATTAATGAATAGATTAAGTTACTACTTTGTCTCATGGAATTACACCGTACTGTTTGGAACTAAAGTGTTCCAGAGAAGGATATATATATAGAGAGAGAGAGATTTCTGAAGGAGAAATATCTCTAAATGTTCCCATATAGTGATCTGGCAATGCAAGAAGAGATGAGAAATATTTAAAAAAAAAATGTACTTCTGTTAAAATGAACAAGCTGCTGTAATTTCAAAATTTCAAAGGCAAAAGTTTAATCTGGATTGTGGGGCCTTTTTAGCGGGTGTGCTGGTCGTCTCCAGCCATACTCCACTTCCTTTACAGGCACTCAACTGAATTGTTGCTTAACCTGCGCAGTGACCCTGCCACATGCTATCTCCATCCTTCTATCCCAGATCCACCACTACACTATTCCCCTTGTGGGCAAGGGTTTTGCTATGCGTCAACCAGAGCCACAAACTCGTGAAGGGAAATCCATAAACCTTGTGTTGGGGTAGAGAAAAAAGTCAGCACCAGTGCTTACTCATCTGTTAAAAACGGAGTGATCTGCAAAGTTTGTATGAGAGGGTTTTTGACGGTGCCCTGCTGCTTTGTCAGTGCAGCACATGCTGCAGGCACTGGCATCCCCTATTGCCTTCCAGGTCATTGGCCAAGCTCAGCAGGAGGTGGGCTTCTAGCCCCATGACACGTCCCTGATTCACAGCTGGATCCGTAACAAGGTATCATAGCAAATGAGTCGGTAAAACATCACTGCTTTGAAGAGCGTGAAAAATTGTCATGATATCATTTGTAAATCCTGATCTCGACTGCCAGTGGTAGGAGAAAGAGAGAGAGAGAGAGAGTGTGTGAGACAGAGAGAGAGAGAGATCTGGTAATGAAGGGGTTTTATTCCTGTTCACCATCTCCACCGGTCTTGGCCCCCTCTCTTTTCCCCAGCACCCCACAGCCTGACCCCCAAACTGATGCCTGAGGGAGGGGGGGATCCAAGCTAATGTAAGGAGGCAATAATTAAACATCTCGTGATTCTCAGCCAAGTGGCTTATAGGTGTTGTACTCTTAACATGCGGGCTTTATGACACATTGTCCAGTTCTTGAATGTGGTTTTAGCTCCTCATTACACATGACTCCTGAATGGTCGTGATGTGTCAGATTGGGCATGTCCTGGTGGGTTTGTGTTTGATGGTGGTTACTGAGGAGCTTGTACAGGGTAAATTTGGTTAGTCAAATGGTCTCAATAATATTATACTTGCTAAGCATGTAACACAGTGCCTGACGCATTTTGATAAAATGTCAACAAAGAATATAGAGTTATTTGTAATTTCATTATCTTTTTAAGACAGGTGGTACAAAATGGTAACAATTTTTTGTTATTTTTCAAGAAACATACTTTTATTTTTGTAAAAAATAATTTCCAATCAGAAATAGAAAACATTTGATTAAATCCATTTTTATACAGACAAACTGCATCATTGTCAGTGACCAAAATCTTCTCTGTGTACAATATATTACAGTATATTTGAAATTTAAAAAATAATTAAAGAAATTATTAAAATCTTGCATCTTATATTTTAAAGAAGAATGTGCTATCATGAAACACTGTGTAAATCACACCATGTATTATGCAATAAACTCACACACATAAGCCCTTATGATCTTTAACCTTTTTGCGTTTAGAGTACAGTTAGCTGTGAGCCTGTGTGTGCAGGTTTGATGGATGCAAAGAATGGACAAACATCAGCTCCCTCTAAAACCACAATGGAGACCTTGGATCTAAATGTCATGGTTTCATAACGGATACACTGACATTTGTGTGATGGGATTTAGCCATGGGTTAATATAGCCATTGCTGGCACACTGCATTGATGTCCATCTCACTTGGGCTGTGAAGTCTATCTCACCATTTTTTTTTTTGGTGGCCTCACAGAAGTTTCTTTCAAAGGGATGAATTGGATTCTATGCTGGTTAAAGCCAATTATTTTATCAGAAAAAAACCTGTTTGATATGTAGGTTTGTTTTATATGATGTTAATGTGCCTCAGGAGCTGTTCAGATCATTCTTTTTTGGTGAGTGTTAGGCTGGGGGTGGGGGCTGTTGGGGAAGGCAGGCGATCAGCATTAAAATCAGAGCCATGTAAATCTAATCAATTATACAGTTTTTTAGATAAAATGTTGGTAAATCAAAACACATTTTCCAAAAGTCACAGTATAATGAGAAATTTAAATTGGAAACAGAAACCATTTGTTTATTATAAATGCCAGGGTGAGGTGGTGACTTGCCATCCATAAATTTCGTTATCCTTTCATATTCCTTTTATCTATGACTACAGCTTTGGCACTCATTCAAGATTTTAATGAACCCAGACTTCTGAGGCATCAAGGCCTAGTGATGCATTGTCCATTTGGATCAGGGAGTACAGAGCAGAGACAAAGGGAAAAAGCTTTTGCCTTTGACATAATATTTTATATTCTATCGCCTTACAGGGAGGTCATTAGGTGATTGCAACATTTAACAACATAACAGATTGACAAGAATAAACACATATTCTGCATATATCTGAAATTAACAACCAGACGGATGATCTGTGTGTGTGTGTGTGTGTGTGTATGTATGCATGTGTGTGCATGTGGCAAGGGGTGACTTGAATCAAAAAATAATTTTCTGTGCTTTATAAGGATACAGAGAACCCCCCTGCTCTGGGGCGACCTGGTGTCGGCTGCTTTCTTGGGCTCAGAGGTTCCTAGGGGAGACCAGAATGGAAGTTGAGCATCTTGCTGTGATCCAAAGAAAGTGTGCCAAATGCTATCAAAACTGGATTAGTAGACAACAATTGTGTTCGATGAAGGGAAAGGGGAGGGAAAGAAGTAGTTTCCAAGTAACCCATGGATGGAATTTTCCAAGTCCATTTCATTTTTATCCCATGTAGTAATGGATGCGCACATAAGCCCCCTTTGTTTAGGGATAAAATTTCTAGAAAATATTCCAAGGTTTCTAAGGCGTGAAGTAGCTTCTGATGAAGCAGCAAACACTGTCATGTATTTCAGATTTAGTGCATAAAAATCAATGACCTATTTATAAGATTTGTTAGTTAGGAAGATCACTCATATTTGTTTTTTTGTGTTAAAATATGTTTATTTTATGCAGTATTGGACATTGGAAGAGAGGGAAAACATCTATTAAGAACATGACATGTCCAACATGACTAGGAGAGTGAACAAACATTCACGTCATATCAGTGGTTGCCAAAATCTTTGGCTTGTGACCTATAAAGCAAAGGTGAAGCACTGTCTATGTGACCTTACAGGTTCCATCTGTACTTGATTTGAAAATTCAACCACAGACTGATGTTTCCTGTTCACATTTTGAGAAACCACTTATCGACCCTCCAAAATAAAAAGCAAAAACTACAGAAATGTCAAAATAGAATAAAATAATATAAAATAAAAACATGAATTTGTGTGGTAGAAATGTACAGATTTATCCCATGTCCTCCAGGCTGAGAACCACTGCATAGTATAATGATTCAGTGACGTTTTGGCTGACCATCATTAACTCTTTTCCTCTCTTTCTACTAAAGGTCTTCCACCAAATACATTTGGCTCCAAAGCCTTCACGAAGTACGTCCAGTAGCACATACAAATTTAAATACACCCACAGACCCAAAGGCTGACATTTGGAGCAAATCCCCTGCTGACTTAATCATGGCCAATATTGCGTGTCATTTCTGCACCACACTTGGACCTGGCTGATGGTACTGGTAGTAATTCACCACTGCTGTGAGAGAGAACTCCTAGGGTGACGTGCCTTGTGCTCAAATCTCTTTCCTCTCTTATTCCTCCCCTGTTTCTCTCTGTCACAAGCTTCAGTCTGTCCCTGTCCCTTCTGTCTCATAGAGCAGAAGGGCACCAGAGTTATTGTAGACAGAGACCATCTGTGAGGCAAACAATTCTAAGATGTAGAAACCACACAGAATAGCACTGATTTAAACCACAACTGCTTATCAACTGGAACTGTCATTTTAAGTCATTTCTGTTAGTTAATTTGAATCAGTTTGTAAACTAAATTGCATTTTAACCTAACTGTTTTGGGTAGTTCCTCTCTCAGAGACTGTTTCGTTCGTCCGCTCCACAATACTACCCTCCTACTGCTTGTTCGCTGTTTACCTTCCCATGTGCGAGGAGTCCTCCAGAGTCCGCCCCTCTCCTTACTGTAACCAATCACATAGCTCGTTCAGTAAGCGGGAATTACTTCTGCAGCCAATTGCTGCTCGCCGTTTTAGCACGTCATCTAGGGAAACATGGCGGCGCACATTACCAGAGCTGTGACACGACTTGTTCCACAGTAAGTCAGTTTATGTTTTTATATCTGCTTCTCTTAAACGTGCTCTGTCTCAGCCGCTACAGTTTAACGGCGCTGAGGTTTGTTGAAAAGCTCCCCTCCATCTCACTGTTGGTCAAATGTCACATATTTTGTCACAGCAATTGGCAATGGTGTTTCCTACATTATATTCGTTTGCTAAAGAAGTTATGTCAGCCAAGACGACAAGGTATAAGCTTGTTTGTAACATGGCTATTGGTTTGTTTCCTACGTCTTGAATGAGTTTTAGAAAAGCTGTGAATGTGTACATAATTCGTATTGAGAATCTTTGATTCAGAAGGCAAACACTACTGTGCTTCAGTGGCTCTGAATGAGGACAACATGCATGCAACTTTACTGATATCCAGAAAAAAAAATAATGAAAGCAGGCAGTGCAGAGTCTGGCAGTAAGACGTGTCAGTAAAAAGAGTGTAATTGTTAGCTTTTCATTTTGAGGATGCCACCTTGTAGAGTGCAGACAGCCATCTTACTGTGACATATCTGGACTGGAGTTAGCTTGTAACACTAAATTCTATTTCTGACAACAACCACCCAAATAGTCTACAATCCAACGTTCATATTTTTGTGTGCGTCCCATCCTGCACTGCCTGCAATATAGAACTAAAAGATATAAATTTTGTCTGAGCAGGTGATGGTCATTCTGTGTGACCATACCTCAAGACAAACAGGCCTGTACTACGGTGGCCAAGAGAGGTTGCACCATGCACCATGACTTGAAAGAACATTCCACTTTAGGTGAATAAGCTTTTTTGCTTTGCCTTTGATAGTTGGGTGCGAAGCATGCTGGCACTGCCATGCCCTTGTGAGGTGGAAAGCCTAGTTTAGCATAAAGACTTGAAGCAGGAGAGCCTGTGCCTCTTAACAGAGTTCAGAAATGCCCTATAACGCCTCTAAAGTTTACTAGTTCCCACATTGTATCTAATTTCTTTAATTCGTGCACAAACACAAATGTAACAGTGACAGTTTGCTCAAGCAATTGTTGTTGTTCCTCTGTCGTCTGAATCCTTCTTATTCACTCTGCGTCCTCACAAATTCCAGCCATCTATACAGGAAACATTGTGGTCACAGTCTTATGTTGACGGTATCTAATGTTTAGGTACTTGTAGCTCCCAAGTAAATGTTTTGACAATTTGTCAAATGAGTTCATAATGTAAGCATCAGCAGTCTACTGTAAGAGGACGTCCAGTTCACCAAGGAAAAGAGGAAATAATTGCACAATAGACTGACTGTCAAACTAGATGATAAAATTAAGTTCTGTGGCATTTACTTTCTCTACATTCGTTCACATTTTATGAAGGGTTTAACCTTAGCCAGACCATACAACTATAGTGTTTATATCACATCCATATTGGGTTAGCACAGAAAAATCCTTAAACAAAAACAAAAAAAAAAGCATAGGCATCTGAATCCTTACTGGGTAGGAACATTTCTATCAAATATTCCCATAAAACATGGCCCACAACTGGACTGCCTTCAGTCCAGGATGTGAAGGGAAAGATAATATAAAAGACAGGGCAAAACTTTGCAGCCAGGAAAATTTCATTTGTCTCACCTGTATTTTCAAATGTAGGATCCAATGTTTCTGAGCAAGACTTGTGTTAGGAACTTAGTCTGGATATATCCACTGCTGTTTTCATTTTGACCATTCTCTTTCAAATCTGTGTCTTTTAAGTCCCCAGTCTTTTGGAAATACAATATTCAGTTGATGGAGTACCAAGAAACACTTGCATGCTTATTCGTCTTGCGCGCAATATTACGTCATGAGACTCGGTGACAGATGGGTAACAGTCAAAGTTGTTTCTTCGACCTCTTGTAAATTGTCACGCAAATCTCAAAGGAGGTATAATGAGAAACTTAAAACAGTTTAAATGTCAATAACAAAGAACTTAAGAGAGTTTAATATTCTAGTAATGTGTCTGTGCTGGTCAGCTACGTTGTGACATGTGGCTCTAATTCGAGGCACATGAATTTCCAGAGGCACAAAGCTGATGATCCTGCCAAATTAGAACGTGAAGTGACTGTTTGTGTCTCTGACTATGTCTGTTTGTGGTGATAATAGCTTGAAAAAATTACAGATAATTTTTTTTTTCAGTTTTCAATAATCCCCCCTTTAATCTAGCTTCTCACATTTGTTCTCCAGTATTTTATACTGATTTTTTTTTTATTAAATTATATTAATTATTTTGATATGAATTTATAAAGGTATGAAGTACCTTTCTGGATATTTAAAAAAGATATTTATGGTATGTGACGTACAGACATGCATACAGTTTAAGCATACAAAAAGTCAACCTTTCTAATATAACATATTGAAAGTTGGCTAATGTGTTTCTGGGAAGCAGGATCTACATGGTTAAATGTAGCCCTCTCAGATGGCTGGAACTAGGAGAGGAATGTGTGTGCTTGTTTTATGGACAGCCTAGAGCCCTCGCCCTGGCATTGGCGGCAGACTGCTCTTTGTCACAAACACCCTTGTGTCAAAGATGCAACAGCATCCTGGAGGAAGCATTGACTGCCGCTATGAAGTCGACAAGTGATGAAAGTAGCCTAGAGGTTGTCAATTAAGAGAGCCAAGGCCTGGACCTTATAAGTTAATGGGCAGTTTCCCCTCTCAGGGCCTGCTTGGGCTTTATAGCACAGCTTATAAAAACCCCAAGTGTAATGCACCCCTATAACGTTTTCAATTAAGAGAAAGGGCATAAAGCAGTGCAGACACTTGGCAGTCATGCTAGAATGTTTATAAAGTGGCATTTGGCATAAATTGGGAAGGGAATTTTCAATTGCCCCAGTTGTTTTAAAGCAGCAGCTACTGTGCAGAATTTTATTTTGATGGCACTTCATGCTGACTGGAAGCATTACAGACTTCCTGGTGTCTTCCCATTACCAGTTCCTTTAGCTTGCTCATATGGACGCACAGCCTGAAGTTTAAAAACCTTGTCTTCTCAGTTGTAAAAGACATTAGAAACAAGACAAGACAGAACTTCAATATACACTTATTATATTATACTCTCTTTATTAGCAGTCAGTGTCATTATAAAGTCATTAGTCTTTTCTTAGTAAAGAGGACATTACATCTAATGCAATTAAAGAAAATGAAATAAGGCTGAGCAGATTATTATTTGTAAACATAATTAGCGTGTGCACATTACAAATTCTTTGTTTTTAATGCTATTAGAAATAAATAATTCTAAATGCTCAAAGAAAATCCCTTCAATCATCTGGTGTCTTTTGTGCTTGAGCTGGCTTTGGCTTCCGGTAGAAAAATAAATGAGTGTTGAATAAACACCAGTGTGTTGACACCTCATTTCCTCATTGATTGGTGGTGGAAGCTGAGCTTGAGGTGTGTGGCCATAATCCAATCAAGCAGGAAAACAACCATGGTGACTGTGTAACCAAATTCTTAAGATCGGAAGGGCAAGCATGCTTGATCAATATCTTTCTTGAACTATTTAATGGTTTATATTGTTTTTGTTTTATATATCTATATGTATCTATGTCTGTATGGATCTGTATACATATAGATAGATACATATAGATTTTTTTTTATTAATGAATACTTTATTCAGTCTTCTTGCTAGAAACAGTTTTTGGCCACCGCCTCACTGTTGTGATTTTTTTTTTTTTCATTTTGAAAATAATGTGAGCCACAAGCTTGTCTTTCTCTTAAAGATACTCTTTGTTTTGTTAAACTGAATTAAACTACACTAGCAAAATACATGATGGGCTTTTAAATCTGCAGCATGACATTACTGCCTGTGGATGTCTTCACCAGTGCCTGCACTTTGTATTTTTTGAGCCAATGAATCAATAAATCGCTCTATTACCTGTTGTTGACCCAGCTAGCCTTGCCTTTGAAATTTGTTACAGAGCATTAAGTAACACATGTTGCTGTGTGAAAACAAAGCTCTGGCGACTGGCGTGGTGGCCAGCTGAGTAAACGTGGTTTGAGGGAGCAGTGTGGGATGGCAGAGAGGAGAAGCCTACACTTGTCCCACCGCTCACCAAGGTGGATCCATGCGGCCAACAGATGGATGTGTTACCCTGTATCCCCAAAGAAAAAAAAAACCCCAACCAAAACAAGTGTCTTCGCTCCAGCACTGAAGCCTTTGATCAACAGCACATCTTTGGCTTCAGAGTAGGTCCTCTTTGGACCCCAGAGCGCACATGGAATCGCATCTGTATAAACATGGCCAGGGAGGAATGTGTGAACAATGCAACAAAAGAATTTTGTTCTCGAAAACGTGGGGTGGACTTGGCTAACGAGTGGTTTGTGTGGTTAAGAGTTTGAGCGTGGTGGTCGGATTGAATGAGAAGCTGGGGAAATAGTCTTTGTTTATAATAATGATAACATGAGTGGGGAAACTTGCGTTTTTACTGCTGTAAGCCAGTACAAGGGCTGTGATAAAAGATCCCTTTACAGCCAGTGTGGGGTGTCAAATAATTTTCACTCTGCAATGTATAGGTTTCAATTCGTGGTGTTTTTTGTTACGGACTTTGATGAAATTACATTATCTACTGTATATATTTACAAACTGCAACAAAAATCAATATTGTTGTACTCATAAGTTTCTGCGTTTCAGTTGTCCTACTTATTCATTATGTTTTTACAAGTTATTAAATTGTTTCAAATATGGCACACAGACCTCCTTTGAGAGACCACCCAACCTTCCTCTTGATTTTCATGACAAGTTGTAGACTGTGTTGATCTATTTATTGAACTGTATTAAAGCATTTACTGTAGGTATGACTAACAATTTCTAATAAAGCGTGTGCGGGGCTGGTACAGTTTAGCCCATGTAGCATTAATTGGGTAGCAGTCAGAGTTGTGTGTGGGCAGGATATTACTTCCAGACTTGGAGTCAGCTCCACTGTCAAAAGGCCAGAGGGGTTGTTTTGGCTATTAAATAGATACAGATTTGGATTCAGTTGAGCAGTATGTATGGATCAGTGGCTTAGGTGCTTTATCAGTTATTTGGGAAACTTGTCCTGTCCCATTTTTCCTCTGCGATGATGGTGTTTTGGACTTCTCACGGCACTGAGGTTGGCTCATTGCCATGGTGATGGTCGGTTAGTTCCAGGGCGATGAGGTGTAATTTACTCAGCATTTCCTGTCTGATACACAGCACCCTAATGAGTAAGAGACCTGCTTTTATAGCAGAGTGTTTGTTAACCAGGCACAGCGGGTTGTGTGTGTGTGTGTGTGTGTGTGTGTGTGTGTTTTCTCTGTGCCATTCCGCCTTACCATGTTTGTTTAAGTGCATGTACTCCTATAGGTGGGACTATCTGTAATAGTACATGAGTCCATGCTGTGGCCACATGGCTGCAGTTCTTGGTCTAACCCCTCGGTGTCAGTCTTGACAGTGTGCTTTGTGATGAGAAATCTGAGAGCAGCTTGATGATGTTTGTTCTTGTGCCAAGAAAAGTTTCATTAAATAGTCCCACACTGTTGTTACACCTGTAATTGTGTAATTGCTGCAATCACAAATGTTGTTGTGATGTGAGGTACATAATGTGCTGCTGTTGCATGAAGTTAAATTTATGGCTCAATGTACATAAAATATTCAAGATAAGCAACTGGGCTCTTGTAACTCAAATAATAAGGCTAGATTGCCCACAGTGACAGGAGTGTAAAAGTACCCTGATGACTTGTGTGTGTGTGTATGAGATTAGAGACAGAGATGGAGGGATTGTTTTTGATATTTCTAGACCAGACCAATGAACAAATATTGCTGGAATCTTGTGCTATAGTTGATCCCATGCTTACCATTAAATTTCTGCTCCTATTAGTTTTTCACAGCTTCTTCATGGTAAGAAAACTTAAAACTTAAAACTCTCTCATTGATAAGTCCACACTGAAAACTGGACTACTATGATGTGGCTGTCTCTCTAAACCAGAAATTAAGAATTATTTACTATTTCTAAATTACCTGGGCATGCAGTGTTGCTATTTTGCCACGTTTGTAACTGACATAACTTCTTGTCACATCACAAGTTGCAGACAGGCAGCCTTGTGTTAGCACTGTACTTCATTAGTACCAATTTCAGTGGTACCACACACATTCAAACAGCAGGGACATCTCCCCAGCATCAAAGGAGATTTTATACAAAGGGTTGTCTCTGTGTCTGTCTTCCCGTCAGTGTCTGCTAATGATGCATGCTGCACACGTTTTTAACATTGACACCCTCCGCTCCCTATCACTCATTCACACTCTGTCTTTGCTTCCATCTCTCTCTCTCTCTCTCTCTCTCTCTCTCTCTCTCTCTCTCTCAGCCCTCAGCCATTCGTGGTGTTTGTTTGGCTGCTGGGTTTTGTTTGTTTATTGTTTCCAGATGGCAGACGCAGACTTCATTTGTGCAGCTTTCAAGTTCCCAGAGAGATTTTTACTGCCTTGGCTCAAGCGCTTATCCTGTTTCCTCTAGCCGGGCTTTATGATGGGCCCTTTATACGTAGCAACTGGAAACAACTGTCACTACCCGTCTGCGTTGGGGAAAGCAGGAGAAACCTCAGAGAAAGTGCCTCTTTTTCTGTGAACTCTCCATCTGAACATCTTCATTAGCGACAGAGCAGTCGATCCACAGATGAGGACGTTGTTTCTTTTCCCTGAGGGTGAACTTTATTGGCTTCACAGGATAAGAGAAGACACTTGATTGTGTTTACTTCTCCAAACTTCAACAGCATCATCAGTAGTCCCACAGAGAAATGGGATACAATGTGCAAAGCTAATTTTTTGTTGACAAGATGGTTAGACAACATGTGCATATTAATAATGAAGCTGGTACTATGTTGTGTTTTTTTTTTTTTGTTTTTTTTTTTTAAAAGGACCTTGCTGAGTCTAGTCTGGGCTTCATTAAGCGCTGTGACATCACTTATTTACAGGAACCCAGGAGGGCGACTTGCCCAGTAAATGTGGGGGAGGACCAGTGCATGTCTTAACTCATCGGATGCGGTTTTAAGACGGAGCAGTAATCAAAGCTCTCAGCTTTATAAAACCCACCCCTTCTCCTTAAGGAGGCCTTTTCTCCTGGCTGCTGCTGAATGAGTGATTACCCTGGCATTCCAACCTGCCTAATCCCATTTTTAGCAGTGATTTGACACAGAGTAAAATGGCTAAGACAATGCATTTACTGACCTACCCCCACAAAAAAAAACACTGGGAGCAAATGTCAACTTGTTTGGCATCATTTTACTGTATTAGCAAATAAGTTGGCTCCACAGACACGTTTTCCTCATGTGACACAGCCGAATTCAGGAAGCCAGCTGTGTCACTGACACATTCTCCATGCAATTAAAGTCATAGCACATGTTTCACTGACATCAGCTCTAATCATAATTATTTGCTTGTTTGTGATCTGCCAGGGTCCATGGTATGTGCAAAGGTATGGCGGCAGTCATCATACTAACCTGCTCATGACCCAGCACAAGGAGATCTGAGCTGACGTGTGAGGAGATCTGACTTTAATGTTCATGTAATCAGTGGTGTTTGTATTTTACCACCACTGAGTGCATGGCTGGTCAGCTAATCTCATCAGGGTTTGGGCTCTGGTGCTGGGGTGAGTGAGAGGGCAGCCTAGCATGACCCATATCTCCGTGCCAGGATGGCTACAAAACTCCGGCTCTAGTGTGCAGTTCCATCAGAGTTTACTACGAGGCCCAGTGCCAGAGTGTTTACTACTGCACTGTCTAGCACAACAAGATAATGCCTGTGCTAATGCCCTCTAAGGACACAGCCACTCTCACTAAGGAGGGTCTGCCCTTTTTCATCATGGCATCATGGCATTCTTTGCAACTACGTAATAACAATGTGGACTAATAATGGGTATAGACTGGGTTTACATAATAACCGGTTAATAGTGTTTAAAGTTAGTGACATTCTGTCTCCTTAATGTTTGGTGTGTGGGACAAAATAAGTATTCACAAGGAAAAAAGTTGTCACAAGAAAGTGGAGAGCATGGGATATAAGCAGGAGGTTGTTGGTGGACAAAGTTGATCAAATATTATGAGTTTCTAATGTTTCATTGAGAAAATAGTGTGCTTAGTTACTTAATGTTACACAGCCCCTTGCGAAACCTCAGTTCAAGTCACCTCTCTTTTTTGGCAGTCCATATAATAACTTTGGCTTACAAGTTGCACAACAGGTTTTTACCGTATTAACTGTGTTTCACTGATTACCTTCCATACGAATGCATCTTGAATGCATGAATGCTAATTTGTGGCTGATTCTGGGACTCTGTTTTCAGTGACATCATTTGTAGAACCTTAACTTAATCCAGCCCAGTGCAATCCATACTAAACGACATCATACAGTGTGAATTAAAATTCCACAGTATAAGCTTCTCAAAGTCAAATTCTAACCCCAAATTACTACAATCCGGATTTTAAAACAGTTGTGAAGCTGCGTAAAACACAAAAACAGAATGCCATCATTTGCAAACAAACTGTGTTTACCAACAATAATTCTATGAAGTGCTCCTACTCCTGTGTAGTAATCTTTTTTTATACAATCATGTGGTTCACAAAGGGGTGAACCTCACTGCATTATTGCTTGTCCAGGATGTCCTGTTCATGTCCAATCATGATACTATCACCTGTAACCAGTGAACCCGTTTACCTGTGGTATGTTCCAAACAGGTGTTTTGCTGAGCAGTACACAACTTTCCCAGTCTTTTGTCGTGACTCTCCCAACTTTTTTGACATGTTGCTTGCATCAAATTCAGAGCAAGGATAAATTTACAAAAATCAATAATTGATGAGGTGAAGCATTTTCTTTTTACTGTTGTATTATTGTCACTTGAGAATAAATTAATTTATTGTTTGCAGATTGTGTATAAGCCCATTTGTGGTTCTCACACATTGTTGTTTTAGTTAACTGATACCAGTGCACTCACTCTGCTGCACCCATGGGAGGTCAGAAACCTGCTCAGTCCTCTCCCTCAACCCACCATCCAACCACACACTCACACACTCACACACTCACGCACATACACACACACACACACACACACGCACTCACACACCCACACCCACACCCAGAGGAAACAAATCAGCAGCTGGCTGTTTGATGGTCTAATTTAAACCAGTGGATATTTTTGAGCCTTTTCAATTCCCTGACGTCTGTGTGTGTGTGTGTGTGTGCATGTGCGTGCGCACGTGGACACATTGGCATAATAAAGGAAGCTCCTTTATGCAAGAGATGGCTAGTTTTCCCATTTTTGCTGCTAACATGTATTCTAAATATTTAGTTTTCCATTTTGCAACAAGGCTAGTCATTGATATGGATGCCAGGAATGGCAGCACCACCCTTTTGTGAGTCCCTCTTGACTCTGAGTTCACATTCACTGATGTTTCATCTGCTTTGCTGGGCTCCAAGTAAAGCACACAGTCGGTATCTATTCATACCTAAACTCAGATCCACCACAGTCATGAAAACATAAAAGAAAATGTGACTGTTTATAAGGCCAGGTGATATAGCTGAAAAATGTATCACGATAAAGTGTTTCATTTTATTTTGTCTATAATTATTGGTTTTTAATTGTTTTATTTTCAATGAAAACACTTTTCATTTTAATATTTTATTTTTTTTATTAAAATGTTATTTTTATGATTGAAATTAAGGGTGTAAGCACTTTCAAATTTGTTGCGTGTCTCATGAGAATTTTCTCTCTTCATGCTGTTTCTGTTGTTGGTGCAACCTAACAATACATGTTGATGATTGGATGGCATGATGATAAAGCCAGGGCATACTGGTAATGTGCTTTACATTTAAAAGTGAAACTATTGAGCTGTCTATTGAAAACTTTTATTATTACTATTGATTAGGGCTGCACATTATATTTCAGCATCAAAATGTCATCAGATCACAAAAAATAAAAAATAAAGTAAAAAATAAATAGCAGTCTAGTCTATGACTTCGTGCAATTAAGAATTTTATTAGCTGAAGATAAGGCATGCATGTTCGTTTGTAGATACAGACATTTTGGTCACTGGGTTATTAGAGTGCTATGTAATATTTGAGTTCAGTCGGTGGCAAGGAGAACTGCTTATTAAACCATCAGATCCAGTTTTGCACAGGCTTGATTGGCCTTTCATTTGCAGTAGTAATTAATGCAGGATACTCAGACATCCATCTGGGAACACATGTTCAGATCAAACAAACCATTTAAAAGAGTTAAAATTCTCGCCTAGGCCTAATTATCACCTAATAGCTGATGTGGCAGCAAACAAGTAATTATTATCTCTATTCTATTAGCCCAGCCCATGAATGGAGACACCTCTGAGTATGATAATGAAGGGCTTGTGTTTATGAAAATTGACCCTGGGTGCTAAATGCTTGTAGATTTCCTTTGGATTTTAACTTTGTCCTTCCCGATTTAAGAATATTGGTCAAGTCTTTGCTGTTGCTGTATTTCATCTCCATTTTACACCAGGTATGTGTGTACAGGCAGATGCCTGCATGATAAAACATAAGAAATTATTACACACTGAAAATATGATTTTTTTATTTTTTTTCACAAACAGGAAGCTGTATCTTCTACTGTAAATTCCGTTAGCCATTCATTAAAGGCACACCAGGTGTTTAGCACCGTCACCTCACGACTCTTTCATTTGTTTGGCCAATTGCCTGCTACCTAAGCGTATTAAATCGATAGATTAAAAAACATGCCTTGCTGTGATGTTAAAGACTAGTATACAGACATGCACACATACACACACAAACACAAGCAGCACGGTAAGTTGCCTTATCTTTGATGTATCCCGACTGACAAAGAGACTCCCTCCTATCAAAGGATTACAAATAAACTCCAGTGAAAAGACTGATGCACAAAAGGTGGCCTATGTTCTTTCTGTTTGTTTGTTTGAAATAAAGTCTGTTATGAATGAATAGTTTGTGTTTCTGCCTTTGTTCTAAGTGTACCACGTGATGCTTTGTCCTTGGTGGAATTTGTTTAAAGATTTTCTTCCAGTTTAAGCTTGCATCGTAAGAGTAGTGTCTGCTACTGGGTTGTATTCACCCTGAAAAGTGGACTGAATCAGACAAGCAGACCACAAGCAAATTGCCATGCTTTTTAGTCCCATCTTCGATGATGCGGTACTTCCTCAGGCTTTTGTCTCCTGTTCGGGGCACAGCTGTCAGACTAGGTGCTATCCACGCTCCCCTCCCAAAAACCTCAGGCCACGCGCCGCTGCACCCCAAACACTAAATAGGAGCATTAGACACACCATGTTAAGGGGTGCTGGTGTTTGAGCTGTGGCTGTGGGTGCGTGTCTTGTCCCATGGCCAGAGACATGCGCATTATCGCAAACACACACTCACAGCTGCACACCACACTGCAAAAGTTATCCTCATCTCCATATCCTTCTATAAGACAATAGATTTATTCTTTTGTGCTAAATGTCCCATTGTCCTATTGCTGACTGTTTTGTCTGTTTCTCGTTGACCCTGCTCTCTGCTTTTAGTTTCCCCCGCCCAGCTACAGATCTGCACCGTGAAAATACCCACAAGGCCTATCTGCCCATATGTAGTGTTGCAGATTTTGATTATGCGCCACTGGCATCACACCTCAGCAGGGTATATCCAAACATGAAAATTAATTCACAGCTAAATGCTGCTATATGCAGTCTGAGAGGGAGAGGAGAGGAAAAATCAAACACAGGTTTACACCAGTGAACAGCCTCAGAATTAAGAAAGAGAGCCTAAAGGCAGGCAGCAAGGGCAGTGTTCATTAATGTGCAAAGCAAATGGAACAGTTACTTTACCCCCCAGCCCCACCAAACAACACACACACACATAGACTCTATGGTCATTTCAATAGAGGGAAGGGCTCTTTGATTGCAGTGAATTTCAGTGGGCATAAAAATTGACCAAAATAAAATAGATGTAAAATATTCCTGGAGCTGCTTGAAAATCAAGTTAATGGAAAAAAGAAGAATAAAATCAGCATAATGAGCTGTAATTGTAAACAGAACCAAACATTCAGAGGAGAGCTACATCGATTAGTCTGAAATGAGAAAGTTTGGATCATGCTGCTCACTGTGTTCATGAAGCAAACTTGTTAGCTTAAAGCTTGAAGGTGTTGTTCACTGACTTACCTCAACACTGTCAGATTTTCAAGTTCTCTTTCTAGAGAAAAAAGAACCATTTTTGATATATTTCATCCATCTTAAAGGTCTGGTAAGGTTTGAGCTGTAGCTATAGCGACTGTCTGTTATGAACTTTAGCATGAAGGTACTTGGGCATGACTTTGTCTCAGAGCAATGCAAATGGAATTGCCCCCTGATGGTTTGGAATGCACCCAGCTGGCCTTTAAAAGGTGATAATTGGAAAATACAGGATGAAGCCACAGTCAAAGTGGGGACCTTGTATTAGACTGAGTTAGCCTTAGCAAGGATGGAGGAAGCAAACATAAAAAGGAAGAATTCAAAACATAAATTTTAGAGATTTTTAGAGTTTTTTTCTTTGTATTTGTATTCCATTGTGTGCAGAATACAAACATAACTGTAGTTACATAGCACCCATTCAGAGTTTTTGACAGATTTGCTCCTTTTTTCCGTCAGTGTCTGTTGATAAACTGTGCATGTTACTTATATCTTCAGTATGGATTAATAAGTATTTGACCACTAAATATGGAGACTCGTGTTGTCAGTGTACAGCCACTTGTGTGTGCAGCTACAGATTAGTTACAGATTTTTGTTGCTGTACAGTTGTCTTTGCGTGGTCACGTGGTGAAAATGCTGGATACGGACTGTGTCCTATGATACCTGTTTGTAAAAGAGGTTTATGTGGGATAAGAAATAGTTTTCAGCCTAAATTTAAGGACTGGCTGAGAAAAGTGGAGTGCAAGTTGATCATGGTACACATTTCTTCCATATTCTTTTGCTTTGTCAAATTATAACGTAATTTAAATAATAATTACTGGCATATTTAAAATCACACTGTCTTATATTGTAAGGTTTAATTCATATTTGATGACTTCTGGTGTGACCAGTGTGTTCTTCTAAATAATGGGTTGACCACTGTGGGCAGCAGACATGTACGAAGCAACTATCTATTTGCAGTGCACCTCCAATCAACCTGTGGAGTAAGAGGAGTTATCACATCCGTTACCATCATGCTACTGAACTCTTAATGTAATTAATGTTACGTTACATAATATGTGTGCATGCACTAACCTTTGTTCTCAGTTTTCCGTGAATTTCTTCTGCGTGGATATGTGAGTAGGGCAAAGGAAATGCAGACTTTGCAAGCAATGCTTTCCATAAAAAGTATCAAAAATAAGGTTTAGATAAATAGCATTAATAAACACTATCAAAAATAGTTATACTGAAAATTTTACAGATTATAAACATCACATCATTGCAAAAATCTTTTCACTGATGGAAAGCTAATATGCATGTCCCCACAAATTCATGAAAACCTGACACAGCATTCCTCTACTTCTTGGGAAGGAAGTGTAGTGGGGAGGTCAGGAGGCCTGTACAGGAGCTCTTCCTTTTACAAGGCAACATTCAAAGCATTTTTTTCACTCCTCTCCTTGTGTTAGCCTAACCTAGTGTAAGCCTGTGCATCCGGTCTCCATTACTGTGTTCCCTTCTGAGAGAATGTGACAGTGATAAGGCTCGTTTGAAGTTCAGCTTTACTACAGGACCTAGAGGGACAAAGTGTGCTAAACTGGAGAGGAACTTCAGCCGAGTATCCTAACTTTTCTGAGCAGTTTGAGTTGCATTTCTAGTTAAAGGATTTGTCTTCTGGATATCTGTACCAATATACAGTGTCTCCCTCT
The DNA here is from genome assembly GCF_020382885.2 of Scatophagus argus. Taxonomy (NCBI): domain Eukaryota; kingdom Metazoa; phylum Chordata; class Actinopteri; family Scatophagidae; genus Scatophagus; species Scatophagus argus. The sequence goes on along the minus strand of NC_058503.1, from coordinate 7,163,683 downwards.
GTTTGCAGCTGGATAAGAATCTTAAGCATCATAATTTATGAAATGAACATATTATTGTGTAGCTTGATGTAAAAAAAAAAGTCTAACATATCAAGAACACTGGTCATCAGGCTACACGCTAGTCAAAACAGTCTGCAGCATGTCAGCCGTCATGCCCTGTGTCAGCCAGCAGACATTTCCAGCAACAGTATGCCAACACCCATTCTGCACTCTGTTCAGGAAGCCTTTTACTAACTCCAAGTGGAATCTTTTTTAATGACTTCCTGTACCTGATGCCTACTGTTGCTATCTGGACTGCAGAAATGGACCAGTGTGGCTGTACTATTGACTTTTGACCTTGACGTTGCGTTTCACTTGTTCAGGAATCACCATTGAGAATAATGTCAGTATCAGCTCTTCAGTCAGCTCAGTACATGTTGGCACCAGAGAGTGAACCCCTACTCAGCCTGCATTTGATTCCTCATACAAAGTTCAGTCACATATAAATACTGTATGATTCACACAAGCATTAGCATGGTTTTTTTTTTTTTTTAGCATGTTCAATCTTTCTGAAAAGGCTTCAGTTATGAGTAGGCATTCATTCTTGAGTTTTAGCCCGTTCAGACAGAAGTTACATTCTCTCAAACAGATATTCACGATCATTATTGTAAAGTGGAAGTTGTTGCTTTTCATAACAGTTAATAAAATACCATTAAGTAACACTTTTTTCCTGCACCTTTTGTACAATTTTCTGGAAAAGCAACATTGTGACAACTGTTTTAGTGACATCTCCTTGATGTTGTTGAATGACATCAACACCAGACATGGGTTGAACCTAAACTGTATATCTTGGGATATTAGCATTAAGCGAATTTTACTGCTGTGCAACTGTTGTAGCATCTGTGGTAACATAATGCATTTTGGGGAAATCAGGCTTCTCTTGTCTACGCTTAAATCTCTCCATTTCCAAGCTAGTCACAATACATTGGATGCCTTAACTTATGATTTCAGTCTGGTCCTGGAATGTGTTGGTGCCAAAGGAGTTGAAAATGTGACATTACTTTCCATGATCCTCCCAGTAAGGGAAGGAAGGGGCACTGGTTATTGCCCACTCCCATCCACACCACACCCTTAATGGAGAAATAGGCCAAGGTAGGGTCCTGCTTTTTCCTTGTCACTTTCCACATTGTGGATGGATCAGTGTTTATGTTTCTGAATGTTTCGTATAAAAAAAACACCATCATTAGGTTTGCTGCATCAGCTGTTACAGTCGGTATGACAATATTCCACCCTCGGTTCACCAGTGGACTAACATTTGTCAATCTTTGTGTCTTTCCTGGACTGTCTTTGTCATGCATGGAATGGAATCTGACTCTCTTTAGTGCAGACAAAAAACAAAGCAAAAAAGTAGACCTTTTGTTTAACTGTATACTCTAATACTGGTTTACTGGTTTCAAAAATAAAATGGTCTGTGCAAGTATAAGATGATATATCCAGGAATTGCTCAGTAATAAATGAGTTCTGTCTGAACATTTTGCTAGCCTATAAATGAGATGTTGATAAAACACTGGATGTGAGACAGTTTTAGAGACAATGTGAGACAAATACTGCCCCTTTCGTTGGAGTGAGTTCCCTCCAATGACAAGATATGTCACTTTCCTTTCCTTTAAACCACTGATGGCTCATTTGTGATAAGAAATTGTCAGGGAGATGTTGATTACAATTAATGGTCATTTTATATGACTGTAATTTCTGGTATCTTTGCACTGAATTTTATTATTTTGTAAATGTAAAGCCTTTTTCTTAGAGTATTTAATATACTCTAACAACTAATGCTCTACACACATTTAAGCATCTTTGTAATGAAGAAGAGTCATGTTTTTCCACTGAGAGGCCAAGAGGACACTACAAATACCTACCACAGTATTATTCCAGTATTTCTATGGTGGGTATTAGTGACTAAAATAACCCAGACCTTGGTGTTGCTCATGTTGGTGGAAGGGTAATGGATCTGCTCACATCAGTGTCAGTGGGATGAAAGTAAAACATGATCTGTTGATGTGAGTGAGTTAGCATGTTATCTGACCCTGGTCTGCATGGCTTTGCATATTTGTCAGTGCATTACTGAATGGCTGTTGTACCTGATTGTTGCATGACATTGTAAACATGTTGCCTTTGTGTGTCCACCCCTTTCAGGAACAGCTTGGCTGGTTGGAGTTCTCTTCCAGCAGATCTCTAACTCTCTTCTTAACAACACCGCACTCATCCCTTGTGACACATATCCAAGCCCTTCAGAGTATTGTGTGGAAGCTCTGTCACACTGTGCAGACTCAGGGCAGTTTTTTTATGACACATTTACTGACTTGACAATTTGGATACATGCTAAAATAAAAATTTCACACAGAGATGTGAGTGGCAAAAGTGTCATTATTTAAATATATATGGTTCAAAAAAATCTACTTTAGTTGACTTTTTTCAGCTATCACACATCAATTACTATCCACTGTTATTACTACAATTATTATTAACAAACAGTTCCGGTGCTGTGGAGCACTACAACACCATAAAGCAAAGGCTGTGTTGGAAGGTCTTTCATGGGGCTCACTGACTCATCGTTGGCTGTGTTGCGGTGAAAGCTGGTACAAGAATTCTCTCCATGTGGTGCACAACACCCGCAGCACAGAGCTCTGACAGTCTGATAATCCCAGCTTTCTGTTTACTACAGGAATTGTGCTGTTGATTTAACGACGTGGAGAACTGTTGTGGTGGAGACATTTTGTTGTCTCAGATTTTTTTTTACCACATTGAAGCTAGATGTCAGGATTGAACTTGCATACAGACAACTTTAAATGAGTTAGTAAATGAATTACTGTTGTTGAACCATTTTGTGGCATCAGACTAAGTGCAGGCTTACAGTACAAATATTGCGTGTAAAAGATTCATAAGGATAGAGATGGAAAATGCAGAATTTGTAGGCATATGTCAGCCATGTAAGGTCCCATGGACGGACTAGAAGGGCTTTCAGCTTACAATCCTTTTTATGTGGGGTGTAGGGAGGGGCTGTGGGCTACTATGGGGGTTTCTGGCCTATATAATACTTCCATGGTTCTGGCAGTCAGATTTTCAAGAAACTTCCTGGTGTGTCAGGATCAATCGGGCCTAAGCCAGTCTTAATTAAAAGCTTGGGGCTGGACAGAAGTTGAGGGCAAAAGGCATCCCTGTTGGTTAAAAGAATGAAGCGTCTGTCATTACAACACCATAGGGAGCATCAGCTTTATTACTTAAAATTCCACTTTAAAAAGTCTTACTGCTCAAGAAGACATACAGAATATTTTAAGAATTTTTTTTTTAATTTACACAATAGAATTTAGGGAAAAACAAGCAGCACCATCATAGTAAATCCAGTAAAAAAACAGTCATATCGTATTGTCATTGTTTTGTGGTCATTTCATTTACAACAGAGAGAACTAGCAGAAATTATTTTCACACCTCTTGTAACTCTTTAAAATGGACAGAGCAAATCTTTGTGCATTTTAACAGCACTTTTATTCACATATTGTGAAGAAGCAGGGTTGATCTTGAACATTCGACCATGAAAGACAAGTAATGCTCACTCCTTTCATGACATTCAGCTCTACTTGCAGCATGTTTTAAGTATACTTGACTTATGTACGCACCACTGAGTTACGAAAAGAAGGACTTTTGTAGTGCGCTATCTTGAAGCCTTTCCTTGTTCATAGTTACTTCTCATTACTTGTTAAATAGTACAGCGGAGTAGAGTGTTAGAAGCTAAGGTGAAAACAAAGTTTACAGCAAATGAGTGAGTTTTCAATTGTCCTTGCGACTAATGCAGTTTCCTCAAGTTTAAAGCAAATGCAGTTACCATTTTTAACCACTTGGGGGCACAGGCAACTTACGGGGAAGAGACGAGGAGCTGTGAGCTGGGGTGTGAATGTTGTGCGTGTGTGTGTGTCTGTGTCTGTGTCTGTGTGAAGGGGAGGGGGGGGCTTCATTAATTAAATGGAATATGATCCAAAAGACTGTGTCCTGACACAAAATGTCCCACAAGAGAGGAAACAAGACAAATGCCACAGATGTCCATTTTTCTCTGTCCTGTTTTTCTCTGGTTGTCGTTTCGCTCCAAATCCAAACGTCAGACAGACAGCGCCTTATAATGTTTTGGTCTCCTGAGTGGATCTTTCCAGTACACCCATCTGTCAGACTTCTTTCCGAGGTCCGAGGAGGGGTACGGGGGCGTGTTTGTGTCTGGGCCCGGGCGGGTGTATGGGTGGGGGCAACAGATCAGACGCAGTACATTTCACATCGTAGGCCAAATATCCTAATAGTCTGATGTACCATCTGATCTACTGTCCCAGTCATATCCATATCCAGGGCTCACACGGGCACACCCCAGCCCAGATTGTCCCATTTAGTGTTAGTTAAAAGACCATTTTGCCCACACAACCATGTCTGTTCATTCCTTGCTTTCCCGGTCTTTGTCTACTTCAGACTCAACAAATGCACGTAATTTCTCCTTTATCAACCCCCTGTTATTCTCATCCACCCTTTCTTTTCATTAACTTTTCTTCCCCATCGGAGGACCCTTGACACCTGTCGAGTCATCCAGGAATCATCTCCTCTGATTTTGCTCTTAAATCCCAGCTCTGTTCATTTAAGCAGAAGTCAAACTATCCTCAGATTGAGTAAATAAGGGTGGGTGTATCAGCAGTTGTTTTACCTTTTATAGATAATTAACATTGACAACCTGCAGCAACATCATCTATTATGTAAATATGAGGCCGTATCATTTATGTGCAGTGAGAAGTGTTCTCACCTGCAGGACTAATACTGTTAATGCATTCATATCATGGAGGGTTATGTAACTGTGCTAGCTGAGTTGGAAAGTGCAGCCACCTTGCCAGTCTTAATGCATTCAGGCTCCGCACTGTCAGATGGCCCCAGTGATCCAGAGGGCTCAAGATGGCAATGCTGTTTTACAGCCCAGATATGTGCATCTGTGTGCGGGCTAGAATATGTTTATATGTGCTGCAGTGTTTGTTAGATTAGGCACGGATGTGTGTATCCATATGGTTTGATGGCGACACATCTGATTCTTTCTGGCCTTGTGCCAAATGTAATCGACATTTTGTATTTTAGTGCATCACTGTTATTACACTGATTCTCAACCACGTGTGTTTTTTTGTTTTTGAGTTTATATCCAAATGGGTTTATTTAGGTCATGTGATTTATGTATGGTCATGTGACTATATGCTCAGAGTCTATAAACCAGCCAGATTAAGTGGGGGTTAGATTAGTTAAACCATGTCAGAGGGTCAAGAGAAGATAGTCCCAGTGCATGCTGGACTCTTCGCTTTGCCAATGGTTGAAAGGCTGCTTAAAAGTAAACACCAATCAATCCTCCCCGACTCCCTGTTTCTCCTCCTCTTTTTCTCCCTCTGCTGCCAGTACTGACAGACTCAGTGACATGAGTTGTGGAGAAAGCTCCCCACCTCTCCTCCGCCTCTTTTCTCCCATGCACTACAATCCTGACACCAAAAACCGCCCCTCAGAGAACAAGTGTCAGCCTCAGAATAGAGCGTGCAGTCGTCTCCCCCCTCTTCCCCCCTCTGGATAACATGTTAGAGGGTGCTAATGTTGATGGAGGTGACAATTAACTATACAATGATCACAGTGATGGCGCTTGTACCGTTGCCTCACAGCCTCACTAAAGAGATAAGAGACTGATCTCTGCAAGACTGGAAGTTGGCAAATGACAGATAAGCAGTTACTTTTGGTGAGCATAGTGTACATTTGCCTACCAGATGTTCAGCAAGCCTTGTATGCTCCATATTTGACTTGCTAATATCAGCAGCCTATTTATAGTTCATCTTGAAGATTTGAAACCATAGTAAAGGCCTCAGCACTGCAGGGTATATGTACAACTGATGTATTTATTTACATAAGATGAACCTCTTTTAAATTGTTCTCTTTGAAATCCAGAGAAAGGGCTGAATTTCCATTTGAAACTAGTCAGTGGTAAAACATCACAAGTTGTGTTGGAAAAACGGGGACTTGCCTTATGTGTGCCATGTTTAGTACGTGGCACACACACATAAGGCACACAAGTGCTCACATTCACCGCCACTGCTGCTTTTTCTGCTGACTTCTCTGCCAGGTAAAGTGCCCGACTTTGAAAAACAGGGGAAATGTTTTGGATGTGCAACCTGAGATATTGACCACCTCGCAGCCCCCACTGTCAGCTTGTGAAACAGCCCAAAGATATTTGCATGAAATAAATGAGAATCTCTCTCATGTCCAGCCCTACCATGGCCAAAGGTTTCCTGTCGCAGATGCATGCTCCATCTGGCCCTGCTCTCCTCATCTCCGGTCTTTTAGCTGTTCATGTGTGTGTTTTGCACTTGATTATAGATTTAAGATTTTTATAGATTTTTAACTTTAGCATCTTGTGTTAAGTATAGTGGGGCATATATTTAAATTCATTAGGATGAGATATGTAGCAGAATACAAAAATTAACAAAGTCTGAGTTGTCACGGCATGTCTAAAGTGAGCCATGCCTCCTTGTTTGTCCTGCTTTGGATTTCGGGGGAATACAGCGTTGGAGGGGGTCAAGTGGTCCTCTGTCCTGAGCAAACATGGACATGGTGACAGCCGTTGGGACAACAACCCTCCACGAGAACCAGGCTGTGCTGCCAACATTCTCCCCGCCTCTCCACTACAAGCATGACCCTCCTCAACCCCCAGCCCAGGGCTGTGATCCTGCATAGCCAGCATAATGAAGCCATATAAGCCTGTTATTTGCTGCTTTATGGCTTGTTTTATGAAGGTGAGCTGACAAGCAGCTCCCAGAATGGTTCCTGTCACTTTAACAGACAGCATTACCAAGAGAAAAGGAACTTTGGGGAGGGAGGGCAGGGCAGACTGGAGAATGGGCTAGGGCCTTTATGTTAGCCTTGCCAGGGCTTTGATGGGTAGAGGTCTGGCTTCAGGCTATCACTGGTACATTTTACGTCTTCCGCCTTTTGTCAGGGGGACATTATTGACGTTTGACCTATGTACTTATTCCCACCTCCTCTTCGCTAATCAATTACTGCATCGATCCATTAATCAGGCAGGGTGATGGCCAGTGAAAGGGCCCGTGGGTATGTGTGAAGAATTGTGGGAGAGGCCTTAGGCTATAGCAGAGGAGCGCCTTCACCTGTGGAGTGCACTGCTCAGCATTTAGCTCACAACAAGTAGTCCTAGCCCTTACTTAAGAGGCATCTGTAGATTTGTTATTCACAGCAAAATACTTTCTTTGGCTGTATAATATGTTCACAGTACCCAATCTGAAAATCATTTGTAAATTATTGACATAATATACCATGTACATACTGTTAATTTATTTATTATATCGACACTTGCTGCTTTGGGCACTTCTGGTTAGGTGCTAAACTGCATTTCGTTGCCCTGTACCTGTACATGTGTAATGAAAATAAAGTTGAATCTAATCTAATCTAATCTAATCTAATCTAAAATTCATATGTGGTTGTGTAAAATGATTTATTAATGTAATGAAATGAAGCCAATTTCTTAAATTGCCCTGTTTCTACAGAAATTCCTCTTGTGGGTGCAGGGAACATCAAGGATAGATTTTAAATTAAGTCCAGCCATTGATTTCCACTGTCACACACAAACACTCATGTAGCTGTGTGTGTGCTTCATCGTATTGAAAAATATATTTATTTCCTGTGATGGGAAATACAAAGGAAACCGCAGTTGTTCCAAGCCTAGATGCAAACAGTGTGAAAATCGGCAGGAAGTGTTCTTATTAACGAAACGTTATTTAGTATGACTTCTGAAACATTGGGTCAAATATCAGCAGTCATTACACTGTGTCCCTCAAAACAAGGATGCTTTTTGAATGAGAGCAAACATGTTTTTGTCCGTCTGACTGTTTCCATGGAGGTTAGGCAGTAGCATAATTGTGTTTAGGGCGCAAACAGAAACAGATCAGACACACAGACAGCCAACAGATCAAAACGGAAGCTGCGGGAGCGGAACCCACCACGCTTTGATTAGGTTTGGTTTGGTTTCGGTTTGGTGTTTGCAGACTAAAGCCATCACCCCAGTCCGTCTCTGCCCTTGCCAAGTTGTTTGCCAAAACAGGGCAAAGAAAGTTAGAGAGAGAAAAGCTGTGGGCTGTTACAGTCCACCCCCCTCAGGCTGGCCAGGGCCAGCCGACAGTCACCCAGCTCTTGTGGGTTTAGTGAATTGAGAAGACACTTCTTGTGTGGATTTTTCAATTCTTCAACATGTCATTTGGCTGGGAGTGCTGTTGTCCCCTGCCCCTTTTCTCCCTGCTCCTTCTGCCGAGACGAGTCGTGTCATCCCCTCGTGATCAGCACTTTTGTTGCCTTTGTTTTTGGCCCTACCTCAGAAGTCCATCTTGTCTTTTATGTCCCTGCCTTTCATGCATAAGGGAACAGTTGTGGCCTGTTGTGGGGCTGTTCCACTGCATTTCCACCAGTGGGGTTTCCTTTCATTCTCTTCAAAGTACTACAATGGGGCTCTGAAGGCCTGAATGGCCAATGCAGTGTGCACAATCCTACAGAGCCCGCTCATTTTGTTTTGCCAGAGTCAATAAAAATGCTAAGTTAAAAGCTAACCCCCTTATGCCCTCCTCGAATGGAGTGACTTGCTTGACCTTTTTGAGCTCCCCTCTCAATTAACTTTTAATGATAAATTCATTGATTTCTTTTTTGCTGTCACCTGCACAAATTAAATGTTGCATTTTTCTGTTTAAATTAATTTAGCCTGTGCTGTATATGCAGCATGTGCTGTACTTGAATGAATTTATAGATTTGTCAACGACAGACTATTAAAACTGTCATTAAAACCGGCTTGCAGCTCTTGCAAATGATAGCTCAGATGTCCTTTACATTCTGACTTTTCTCTATCCTGAGATGTAGATAAAGACATCTTCGTTCTTCTAAGGAGTGGGATTTAACTAGTTTTATGTTGAGGGATGTGAAAGGAAAAGAAAAAGGTCTGCTGTCGTCTCTGGGCATTACAGCAGAGGCCTTGCATGAAAGCATTGTGTGCCGATTTGTGAGCTGGGAGAAAGCCGGGGACTTTGAGTAGGATTACAGGTAGGCAGACATTGGCTGCTGAAGATAACCGCCATGACTTCATCCTCATTGTGTAGATTAAGGCATAAAACCCAAAGTAATGAGACCGGAAAGGGGGAGAAGACAAGGATGGGAGGAGGAGTAAGGGGTATTGTTAATGTTGAGGGACATTGTCACTGGAATTAACTTTTTAAAGCGCGAAGAAGAAGACAAGGGTCCAGTGATGATATAATCTAAAGAAAAGAGATAAAAAAACGGATGTTCCCTGCACCAACCATGAGTTGTTCATTTTAGTTAAATGTATAAAGAATTGGTTAGAATAGGGTAAATCATGACCTCTTCTGCATGTGGGAGCAGAGTATTGCCTTTTTATAGCAATGGGACACATGAAAAGCATGTGTTTCCATTGAGGGCAACAGTGTGTTGCTTCTTTAACTGCTCAGAGCAAACTGAATGTCTGGTGTTGGTTCTTTAAAGCAGTTGTTTGTTTGGTAACACAGTACGCCGGTACATTCAATTCAGTCAGTATCAACAAAATGTTAGGTCCAGTATGCTTTTGTGAAAGGACCAGCCCTCCAGTAGACTCTGCAACCCCCAGCTGATCTAATCTGGAGGGGAACGGATTGCTCATCCCCAACTCCAAAATGCTGGAGGGCAAGCAAAGAAAGCAGGGGGCAGAAAAGAGAAAAGGTAGAAGACAAGTGTTTGATTCTTTCCTTTCCCTGTTTTTGGTGTCTCTGGTTAATTTTTCAGCATTTCTCTGCCATCCAATTGCATCCAATTGTGCCTTCAGACCTGAGGCAGCGTGAAAACACACACACACACACGCACGTGCACACATACAGCATCATGCTGGGAGGAGGACCGTGTGTGGAGAATACTTCAGCTCTTTTTTCATTCTAAAAAACAAAAAAGTGTCAGACGGGCAGTTGGACACGAAGCTAGGTAAATATTGATGACTTTTTGACCATTTTATTTCCCTCCCACAGACAGCTTTCTGCAAATGGAGAGTCTGTTTATGCTTCAGGAACATCGATTTCCTCCCTACTCTTTATTCATCTTTATTTTCACCAAATTTAATCTGGAATCTTAAGCACCACAGACCTCAAAATGTAGTTTGCATATTAAGAAGTAGCTGATTATCGTGGGGTAGAAATACAGATCTTTAATTTTGTGCATTTTAGACACAGCTTCTGTCTGCACCACCATGCTGGAGATAATTGTGGAAATCTACATATTGAGAGGGAGGCTCTTGTCAGGGTCTGTTTTGGAGTGGGCCTCTTGTTATCTGCTGTAATTCATGTGGTAGGATGAATATTACCACCTGAATTAGGCTATTATGCTGCCAGGTGGAGGCCAGTAGAGTTACAGGAAATAGTGATCATCAGGTCATGATAATGAAGCAATTACTGCAATCTATTCATAACACAATATTGACTGCTAGTCCACTATCAACAGCAACCAGATATTATGTCATAGATCATATGTCAAGTTGAATATTTATTATGATCTAATACACCTCTTCTTTCCTGTTTCTATAGCACAGTGTGTGTTGGGGACCGTACAAGACACCCAAAATACCCTTGCAATACTGCAAAATTTGTAAAACAGAAATATAAAATTACTCTTATTCTTGAGCTTCTTACTTCTGCAGACAAGAATACTGTTGACACGCACACACACAAAAAAAATCACTTACAGGAGTCCTTCCTATAATTGATCATAAATCAGATAAAACCCTAGCCCCGAATTCATCATATAATGACCAATAAAACATGGAATGAGCATCTTCAGTCTCAGCTGAATTATATAACAAACAGTCTTTTCTCCTAAGAGAGATGATTAAACTTGCTGTTTCTCTAGTTGATGGTAATAAACCCTAATGTTACTTAGCACGCCTATAACCATTCCAAATCACTGTAATGTTGTTTTATTTGAATATCCTTTTGATGTCAACATGCTCAGGTTAAGGTTTGGTTAATTTGAGGTACAAGTGTGACTTATTTAGGGTTAGTGGTTGACCCATATGGGTTTTTCAGTGGCTCATACTTAAAAAGCAGGGTGGGAGATGGGAGGTTTATAATGACGTTGGTTTATCTTTTTGCATCTGATAAAATATGACAATAGAATAGTAACAAATGAGAAACAAATTTGCTGAACTTAAAGCAGTATTTACTTAACACTAGGGCTGCAGCTATAGATTACATCAGTAACTTAGTATTTTACAGAATATTCCAGCTATTATGAACAAGTAATTATTTATTGATTGCTGTCAGAAGGGTTGGCAGGTGTAGGGCAGGGCTTCAACATGATAAATAAACTTACACTAGCCACTTGAACAAAAGCTGTAAGTTTATAAAACTGACCAATGTACATTTATTTACTACATTGCAGGACTGCCCTACAGCTGCCGACCGTACTTACAGTAACTCAGACTGACCTGAATATATCTGCTGTATTGGACTGGTGCATTTCAGGCTTAAACAACTTAATGCATCACTGTGAGGGGAGAAATGAATTTCAGTGTTTCACAAATTGACTGCAGCATTTTGTTATCTGTGGTTATTTTCTTCAACAAAACATATCTAACAGCATCATAACTAGAAACCTCCATTTTGCAATCAACGGCATCACATTCTGTGTCCACAGTGTTGTGTGTCAAAAATAATCTTCCATGTGAAACATAGTGCACTGCATATCTATCTATCTATCTATCTATCTATCTATCTATCTATCTATCTATCTATCTATCTATCTATCTATGACATATGAGATATGTGGCTTGAGGCAAAGAATTTACATCAATGTTTTTTTTTGTAATCAAGTTACCAAATGGAGTTGACAGCTAACAGCTCTGTGAAGAGCTGTTACATTTTACATGTCCATCTTTCAAACAGGACTCACAAAACTTACACACTCGTTTATAGATGTGAGATCCTTGTGTAGTTTGGCATTTCTTTGTGATGTGCCATTAGCAGTTACCTTGAGAAATTCTGGTGCACCTGCCTGGATTACATGACAGAGGATTTCAGATAAAAGGAGATGAAAATTGAGGGGAAAAGCAGGAGCTGAATTTAGTAAAAGTGTACATCAGCGACATAGTTGTCTGAGATTGCTGAAGATGTGTAGTTTAAGGGTGTGTGGTTCAAGGTGGATTTATTGTAGTTACACACCTACAGTGAATGTCAGATCATCAGAGCCTACTCTGTTGGATTGAAGATCAGTTGATAGTTCTATACCAATGAACTGCTTTGTCCAAGATGCTCTGGGGCTAGAGGGAGACTGACACAAATCTGAATGAAAAATCAGTTCAGCCAGCCTGCCATATACTATTGAGGAAAATAAGCAGAGCTTTTTGGCTGTTGACAATAATTACTTGTTAAACAGCAGGTCTAAATTTGACATACTGTGTACTGTTTCATCTGCAAAACTAATGTGCGTACCTCAGGAAGGCCCATGTCAAGTCTAACACAGAACTCACCAACCTCTTACTACATTCCACCCCTCTGTATTCCCCTCATTCTCCCCCTTTAGTGCCATTGGGCCTGGGTCTACTGCTGCCTTTCTGCTAATGAGAACCAGTCCCATCCAGCACCATATAAACCCACTAACACACACTTAGCTCTGATCTCAGACCAGTAAACATAGTCGCTGTGGCCAGGTCCCACCACTTTACAGCTGCTAATTTAGCCACACAGCCCTGTGTTATCATAACCTTTCATGTAAAAAAGAAAGGAAAGAGAGGAGAGGAAAAGAAATTGGTGATGTAGGTGCATATGGTACTTTGGGGACTGTTAAATATGTAGAACACAGGTATAAAGTGATCTAATAATGGGAAAATGTCCACCAGATGTGGGATAAATATAATAATGGATAAAAAAAATATCCAGATTGTATGCAGTACATGGAGGTGAATTGGAGATGTAAAAATTACTTGATGGAAAGAAAATTAGTTGTCTGCTATTTTGATTTTTGATCTTTTTTTTGGACTTTTGGTTGAACAAAACAGTCAATTTGAAGACTTTGGCCTCCACAAAATTGTGATGAGCGGTTCTAACATGTTAAAAATGTAGCCCTGCTGTACTGTACAGACTCAGCAAGCCTCCCGCATCCTGCCGGCCCGCCTACATGCCTTTATTTTTATTACAGACATTATTTTATTTCTCAAGAGAACAGAAGATGTTTTGTTATACTTTTGCCCCATGCCAGGATGCGATTATGTGCCTTATATTTCTTCTTTAGTTATGGACTGGTAAAATGGACTGTACTTATATAGTGGGTAGCTGTACTGACCACTCAAAGCACCTTTCACTGCTGTGGCATTCATCCATTCTCGTCAGTGGCAGAGGCTGCAATCCATCAACATCGGGAGCAATTTGGGGTTCAGTGTCTTGCTCAAGGACACTTCGATGTGACCAGAGGAGCCCGGGATCAAACAACCAGCCTTCTAATAAGTGGACGACCCACTCTACCTCTTGAGCCACAGCTGCCCATTTAGCATTTCACTGTAAAAAGAGACCTCCTGTGAGCTATGAAAGAGCAGAAATGGGCAGCACAGGTGGTATTAAGGGGACAAATGCTGATTTGGTCTCTGTTATTGACCTCTGCTTCTAATGTCTTGTCTCTGGCCAACATCAAGGTACCTCCCCTCCCTTTCCTCAGTTTCAGTTTTCTTCCTTCATAATGAAAACCTGCTTTTAAGTTAAAGCCACCATCTCCTCTTAAAATATACGTGCCTTTTAAGTGAGCACTTAATATGGCTTTCTAACACTTACTCCTAAGCAGTATGTACAGAATAGACTGATTTTATTTATATTAACAGCCTCCTCTTGCCCCCTTCCATTCAGCACTTCCACCTCCGCCCTTACCCACTATTTTCCTGTCTAATTTAGCATTTTTTTCCACTCTTCCCTATCAGTTTGGGCTTCATAGCCTTTTGTCCTGGAAATAACTATGAGCTCCACCTATTTTTAAAGCTCCACAATTTGCATGGTGGTCTGCCATAATTCACCCTCCCACCTTTGCCATATTTTCCCACCAAGCCTTTTGCAAATACTCTTCCAAATATGTTCTACGTATCTGGAAGCGCTAAAATACTGGAATCAGCTAGATTTGGTGTGAACTGCCTGCTAAAAACTGCAACGTCTCAGTGATGATTAGGTCTGATTGGGACTGGAGGGCATGTGGAAGCGTAGTTGACAGGATTAAGTGTCTATTGAAGTGACTTTAGCTCCTTTAGAGAGCAAATGACAAGAAAAGTGAATAATTCAGTCCCCTCTTTCAACAGAAGGACCCCCGCTCCCTTTTTTTGTCTTCCTTAGCAAAGAAGAGCACTATCTACACGTATGATCCTTTGAAGGGCTTCTGATACCCAGTGAGAGTTAGTGCAGGGAGAAGCGGTTTCTCACTGTAATTAGATATATCTGATCCTAAATGTTTAGCTATTCATTAGGGCAGTTTGTTTCAGGAGCAAACGATTAATGTGTGTGCAGTGATTGTAGTTATTTGTGTGTGTGTGTGTGTGTGTGTGTGTGTGTGTGTGTGTGTGTGTGTGTGTGTGTGTTGGTGGGAGAAGGTGGGACATAAGCCAGTGTCACTGCGTGTGTTTGTGACACATTAGAGTGTGCATGTAGAGGTGGGAGATGAGATGATGTGAGCTTCGTCAACTGGTATGTCACTCTGTGGAAAGTAAATTGGTTGTTTTTTTTTATGTTTCTGTGGCTGGAAAACAGGGATGACTTGATGCCTGATTTTGGCTTCATCTTGCTGCAGCACACAGTTGCTCAGTCAGCACTGCTTAAAAAATGAAATTATCTTCTTTCCAAAGTTGTAAGAAGTGACCTCTGAAGATCAAGACCCTCCAGAACATTTGAGAAAAACACCAAAATGAAAAGTAATGCTATCAAAAGGTAACCGATACCGAGAGGCTTTTCTCAGAGGGGTTGTGATGAGCTCAGCTGAATGACACATTTAACGTTTTTGTGACCTTACAACAATGCTGTACTGTACTTAGTCTTGAATATTTCAGTTTATTTCATTTTTGAGCTTATGCTTTTAGAAGTAAAGAGAAGAAGAGAAACATGGCTCGCCAAATTAAATAAGTTTGTGTTAAATAATTTCATATTATTTATCTGATGATCAGTAAATACTGCAATGCAGCATTTTGTTATTGGCAGTACATATCCACCTTATCTGTGCATCTTAAAATACCTGTGCTTTCAGTTATGTTTGTCCATTTATTCATGTGTGACTATTAAAGGAGAATCATCATGTAAAATAGGTTTTGCGTATTCATGGTAGAGACAGATATGCAGAATGTGGCCTTTTAATACATTAACTACAAAGACACAGCTACACTTTGTTCTCCAAACTTAAATTTTTCCATGACTCAGCTCCAGCCACTACTGACACTGCTGCTCATTCTGCCTAGATATTCAACAACATGGCAGCATTAGCATATGAGTGGCTCTGTGTTTGGGTGAGTTTGTTCTCAACAAAGAGAGCAGAAAGCACAGGTCAACGTCTCTCATCCACTTCAATGGGCAGCTGAAGGGTAAACAGAACTCCCAAAATAAAATGTTTCTAAACTTTCGCTCTGGTTTGGAGGAAGGCCTCCTCCTGAATCTTTAAGTATAAGATAAACACTGTAAATATTTTGAAGATAACTGCAGCAACAACCTTAAATTATGCATCCCCCTTATCCCAGTATTGATGTTGCGTGTGTGTGAATGATGTATGCATTACTGAGAACATGTATTTGTGCATTCATAGTACAACTGTCTCAGTGTTGTGTGTGTGTGTGTTTATGGAGTGTACACAAACACACCTATACTGTATATATCTGTGTGCCACAGTGTGCTTATGTATGTATATATTTGTGTTGACAGAGGGAACGGTTGGCTCCTGCCCGCAGCCTGGCAGTTGTGTACTGAAGCATGGCGTCATCACCATCACTCTGCAGGCCCCTCACAGCGCTACATACCCCGCAGGGCAGTTCTCTACTGCCCTGGCAATGATGAGCGAAAATTGAGGAAACTAGCCTCTCTGGATGTCGACTGTGCTGTCTTGGACTGCGAGGATGGTGTAGCCCTCAGCAAGAAGGTACACACATACACAGATGCACATGTTGTGAATGAAATACAACTTCATATGAACATATGAAGGCAAGTAGCTCACAAACACGCACACACAGCTGTGTGAGCCTGAATGAGTTTAAGTCCATCTCCCTCCTTCAGACAGGTGCTTGGTCTTAATCACTGAAAGGAAAACTACCTAAGGGAGATGTTTAAAACAAGCACATTTCACCCTATTATTGATAGTATAAAAGCAGTGGTGCCCCCCTATCAGAGTCCTTTAAAACAAGGTGACCATGTCCCACTGGGCGAGCAGCGGGAAAGCACCAGATGCAGCAGGTTAAAAGCATTCTCCTCCCGCCCACACGACCTCCCCATTGGCCCTGGTGAACTGCCCATGAAATTGTGATTGGAGAGTGGGATAAAGCAGGGGCCCGGGTAAGAAGTTAACTAACAAAGGTTTTTAAGTCATGATAATAAAGATGATTGATATGGCTGGAGGCTGTTCCTGTAGTAGACAAAGACAATAAGATGATGACCCGTGTGACTGACAGGCTAAAACTGTGACCCTGCCATAGAGTTGGTGGATGTCAGAGCTTCTGTCTTTATTATGTGTTAGAGGGGAAATGTGGAGAGGAATGCAGCACTGAAGCAGCCATTCAGGCTTGAGTAGAAGTGGAGACACCAGACTTTTGCGCTGTCGGAATGTGACAGGTCCGTGTCTCTATCTTAGCTCAACAAAAGTGTCCTACTCCAACCCACTTTCCAGCCCACTCATTTCACATGAAACATTAGACACTTGCGAATGTTAAATGTGATAGGAGTAATTTTTTCAATCCTTTTTCCAAGGCCTTTTCGCTGTTTTCATTTAGCTGGTGGGTTGTAAAGAGGAAAATGACAGTTTCATTCCCTCAACACACTGAATCGTGTTCATCTCTGAGTAACGCACATCAAACACAATAAATTCTGGAAAATAGTATCGTACCAGTTCCCTGCCTATTAATCGCATTACTCTCTCCTCCTCTGATCCTGCTACATCAGCACTACATGGTACAATGCATGGCACTGGGACAGATATTCGGCACCTTAGGTTTATGTCAGCTTTAAAAGAGTCTGACACACTGTGAAAAAATCTTGTAACCTATTATGTGTTTGCTAGGTCATACTGCGTAATATAAAAATTAGATATTAACTCAATAACAAAATGCACCTTTCCTACTGGTACTCTTTCTTCACTTCCCACTCTCTCAGCTTCTTTCTCCACTATGGCAATTTGAAATCCATGGGGGTTGTGTGTGTGTGTTTGTGTGCGTAGGTTAAAAGGAATACAGCTAAGGTATAGGTGTGCAAAAATGACTCGTCTTTTATGCCTTCTTCTTCATTACATGTGCAAGAATATTTGGATTATTTTTGATTTCTTTGGACTCTCTTTAGATTCTAGACTGTCAAATTGAATTTTTCATATTCACTTTAAGGGGCTGCACTGAGGAAACTGTGTTTGGAGCCCCACCATTTGTCTGTTAGGGTGATGCAAGATATGGAATAAGAGAATGTAAATGTGTACAAACAGCCACTGCACCCGATTTAGGCCAGCTAAATTATAGCCCTATTGTTAAAAAACATTCAAATGCTGTGTAAAATTGAAATAAATACAGAAATCATTTCGAACTGTACCGACAACAGTTTTATGAAGTGTTCCTAGGCCTGTGTAGTAATATCTTTTATACAATCACCATCCTCACTTGTGAACAACTTAGGCTTTTGAGGAGCTCTCTTTCATTTCATACCCAGTCTTGACACCATCACCTGTTACCAATGAACCTGTTTACCCGTGGAATGCTCCAAACAGGTGTTTTTAGAACAATACACAACTGTCCCAGTCTTTTCTTGCTTTTGTCCAAACTTGTTTGGACACAATAAGCATATATTTATAAAATAAGTGAAACTGATGAGGTAAAATGTGTACTGTTTTCAATTGAATATATGTCAAAAATCATAAGCAAATGATCACATTCAATTTTATTTATCTAGTGTCACAGTGTTTTTACAACAGAAGCTGTAACATCTGACCTGAGAAAATGTAAATGCTTGTATACACAGGAGGTGTTTCAGGTCCAACTCACATGAGTCTGACTGAACACATACACTTTTAATTTTTGCAGCTGTCTGCATAGGCTACAGAAGTGCTTACGTCTCACATTATGTGCATGTGACCTTAACCCAAAGTACAATGCCTCAAGTTTATTTATTTGTCTACTTTCCGTTTCATTTTGGGAGGTGATGCCTGACAGCTGAGATAAGACACAGTGTAATGCATTTGGCGGTTTGACAAGGCTGACGAGACGACACGCACTGAGTACAAGCAAACAGCAAAGACTGCGGTAAAAGCATTGACAGTTTTATAGCATAGTAAAATATGGTATAGTAAAGCACAAAACAGGAACTGCTCTGAGGAATAAAAAAGCTGAAATAGAATTAGAATTTTACATGCATAGTAACTGAGCCCTCCTAAAGGCCTGATCTTCACCCTTGTGGCAAAGTGATGTGACCAAGGTAGAGTAATTCTTTAAGATGTGGTGTGTGTGTGTCTAGAGGGTGCAGAGCAGTGTGTTAAATATGTTAAATGTGGCTGTCAAAATGTGAGTGACCTGAATTCCTCCTGAACAGAGACAGATGAAGCTACCAGTTACTCTATATAAAAGTTTGCACTCAAGAAGAAGAAGAAGAATCAGCTTTATTGACAGTGTGTATATTTTTACATACACACACTGAATTTGTCTTCTGCATTTGACCCATCCTTAGTTGAACACACACATGCAACACCCAGCAAATTACATGCAGTACATGCAAGCTACCTCCAAGGACATATGTAGCCTTCTAAGATACATTTTTATACATTTTACTGTTTTTTGTTTTGTTTTTTTGACATTGCGATCAATAAAATTGTCACTGACAAATAAACAGGCTAAAAATGTTCAGTTCAATTCTTTATCAGAAAATAAGGTGTGCTCTTCCTTTTCTTCCTTTGTGCTGCGTTTGAGCTTCAGAAATACTTGGGGAAAAGATTGTGTGGGTGCTGCCACACTACTTGATCAAAATGAGCTACTGAAAAGCTACTTGATTCAGTACCAATAATGCAATCACCACACTGCTGAGAAATGTAGTTAAACTAGTAACGACACTTGAATAAATTCAGTAATTACACTGATACAAAATTTAGAGCCACTGACCGTAATTTGTGGGAGGCTTTCTTAACACCCTTATTCTGCCTTCTGTTATGTCAGATTAAGATCTGTTCTGGGACCAGCTGAATCATGAATAAATGAGAGTTTTCGCTTTTACATTCTGTATTTTGCACTAGCAACTGTTATATTCACCATGACGACTGCACAGTCGTCATTATGTTTGCCAAAAGATACCAGACCTCAATAATGGTCTTTACAATGCATGTCTTTTTTTTCCAAGGGAGAGAAAATGGAAGCAAAGCAGAGGGTGGGCTTGCTAAATGCCATCCTGAAACCCTGTTTTGGCAATGGCAACAATGGGTTAGGTGAAGTGCAAGGTTAGTTAGCTCACTGAGTGTGCATGGATAGGCCTTAAATGGGGCTATTGCCCACAACCACCCTCCTATTATGTGTTCATTAATGTATTCTTTTCATTATCTCTCACCTTCACCTTAAAACAGGGAACGATATTCATGACAATAAGGTACGCCGTGAAGGTCAACCCGTCCCCCTCCCCTTGAAAATTGAAATCCGGGAGTGCCCGCTTTAATTGCCTGCCGCTTTGACTCCAAAAATGTCTGTGCTCCCTCTTGGTAGTAATACTGGCTGCTTAAGAGGCAGGGAGATGAGAAAAAGGAGTAAAGGGTATGAGCCACCCAGAGCTTGCTAACTGTCACCACAGACCCAGAGGGGAGAGAAGGAGGAGGAGGAGGAGAAAGGGGAGGGAAGACAAGGCTGACTGCTCTAACACTCTTACACATATCATCATATCTGTATGATCAGTGGGGTGGAGGAAGAGGGAGGGCAGGTTGAAACCCCGGAGCGGAACTGACGGCTACACCTGTCCTCTCTCCTCCTCTCTTCCTCTGTCTTGTTCTTTCATTGTCCCTCTCTCTTGCTCATCTCCCCTCACCAGGGTCCTCAGGGTTAAGATTGTTTATCTCTCTCTCTCTTGTTCTCTCTCTGTCTCTCAGTGCCCTACAGTCCAGTATTCCTCCTGGTGTTTCTCTGTCTCTCCCTCTCTTTTCCCCACATGGGTCCCTCCAACCTCCCTGACTCCCCCCTGCCTCCCTGCCGTAGAGATTCTCTCCTAATCCCTGGAAGTTTGGAACTAATGAACTAACTGCTGAGCCGCTGCCACGGAGCTTGGTCCCAAACTATACTGTACTTCACACTCGATTTCCTCTCCAGATGGCATGGTGGCGCGGCTGACACGACGGGGAGCACCTCTCGCACACCAGCACGCGCCTGCCAATTCACACAAAGTACACAAGACATGCTGAACACAAACATGTACTCACAAGTGTGCGCATGCAGACGTATGCAGACATCCGCACACAAATGTGTAACACTGCTTGTTACAGTCTGCAGCCCACTGTACATCAGTCGAGCATGACGTGGGACCAGTGTCCGGTATTCACTACCAGACATTACTTAAGCAGGACCGCTCATTAGTGCTTAAAGTAAGTTTGTCCGCTATTTGTGCATCTAAAGGTTTTGTGTTGGGTCCGTATGGAGGCCGAAATCCAAGAGTGATAGAATTTTGCAGTTTTAGGAATACATGGATGTGATTACAATATACTGGATTCAGCTGTATGTTTAATTGGTGCAATGGTCATTTTTAACTATTTTGGTGGTTCTTATTAGCAAAACTACAGGAATAACAAGTTAGTGTAGAGACTGTAGAGATAGCAGACGTACATTTTACTGTTCTTTTTTCTTTAATAAACAGTTCTTTATCAACAGTTGTGATGAAGTTACTAAAAGTTATTAGAGGGCCAAATAGCAAAGCTCAAAGTCTCAGAAAATGCTGCACAAACCACAACAGATAGGTTGGAAATCTCTGTACTTTTGTGAGGTTGTATGTTCAAATCCCGCTAACAGCAGCACTCAGAGTTGAAGGTTCTTCCTTCCTGCTGATTAAGACTGCACAACACACTAAGACACTCCATCGCTCTTTTTCTGTTTTAGCTTTTAATCACCTCAAACAATTGGGTTCCATTCACAGTTCAGAACTGCCTGTATCTTCCAAACAATCAAACAAATATATAATATTTCCACATGTTCCACAGTCACGTGCAACTGATTTTCTAAAGTTTAGTCATGCTTGGTGAAAAGTGGATCTTTTTCACATTTTCATCAGTATTGCAGATAAAAGAATGCCTCACTGCAACCTATGATCATCTCAGCAGTCTGTCACTCTTGTCTGCCCTGTGTAAATGATCTGCAGCACATGGTCTGAAGTACATGGCACAAGTGCAAACAGGGCATGTCCAGCACCAGTTTTGCTAGTTAAGCAGCACATCATCTGCGGCAAAGTAAAGTGCAAGGCCACGATGGGGTTGTATTTAGTCTGTTAAGTAATCATAAGTGTGTGTTAGGTGGAACATTAAATTAAATCCATTCACTTTAAAAGCCTGCACCTGACTTCTTGCTATGATGGATTTGGCAAAGTTGAAGAAGCAAATGATCTTCTGATGTGAGTATGCCATGTATGGGACGAATAGGAATCCACCAAAGCTCCTTGAGGTGAATCTGGTGTGGAGAGGATAGCGATGAGTGTGTCCTTGTCCTCTGGCATCACCAGAATGGCTGCACAATACAAAAAGTGGTATACTATGCTATATTGTTAATAGTATCTATAACTTTTAACTGTAACTGCACCTAAGTAAAGGTGAGCATAGGCCTGAACTACATATGGTTTATTGACTTGACCATTTCACATAGTTAGAACAAGTCACGACAGCCATTTCTTTCACTAAAGGCCTGTTCTGTTTCTTGCTTTGAGTTCTTTGACTAATGGCTGGAACTAATGATTATTTTCATCATTTACTGATTAATTGATTAGAGTATAAAATGTTAAAGATTTGTGAAAATATTCATCAAGTTTTCCCAAAGCCCAAGGTGACATTTTAAAATAGCTTTTTTTGTCCAGCCATCAGAAGAAGAAAAAAAGAGCCAATTTTATTTCGATGGACTGATCGATTAATCGACCGATCATTGCAGTAGCTCTAGTGGTAGAGGTGACTTCATAAACTATTAACCTGACTGTTTAACCTTTATGTCATGCACTTCCCTGGGGTAATACTACTAGCCACTGGTCCGGAGACAGACCATTGTGGTTGCGGTGAGAGCAGCTGAGGGAAAAGTAGATGGCACATTGTAGAGAGGATGGCGTTATCACGGTCTATTACCTTTTCCTGGTTGTAGCGCAGTCAATATATGAGCTATGGTCTATGCATGAACTGTGTCTGACACCAGAGATTTTCAACTTAACATAAATTATGCAGCCAACTGTCAACTGATACATGACCTCAGTTCATTGCTCACTGTTATTCCAGAGGACACTGAGAGATCTGCTTTCCATTTAAGTGGATTCAAATGACTAAACCCTTGACAGAACGAACTCCTGGGAAATAATGTTATCCAGTTGAATTATGAATACTGAGCATTTGTATTTAGTGTGTATTTATATCTGAGTATATATACATGATCTTGTGTGTGTGCGTGTGTTTGTATACTTGTGCACTCAACACCTCAGAGGACTCGGGAGACTTGAGAGAAACTCCCAGTCAGCCTGCCAAGACTCACAAATGGGATGTGACCCGCTCATCCAGAAAATAGACCCTGTTCCAGCCAGATCAGAAAGACCTCCATTCCAAACCTTACTGTCTGTCCCACTGCGCGTGTGTGTGTGTGTGTGTGTTAAGTGTCATGTGTCAGGTATCGATTGGAGTCCTTTGGGAGGTATGATAGGCGAGCAAGAGGTCAGGCTACATACAGCACTGTGATATCATTTGTAGATATCATTATAAGTCATAGATTACATTTGGGCTCTTTCAGGTATTATGATTGTCTTTTGAATCACTTACTCATGCAGCAGCTCCAGATGCCGCGGGTTAAAGGCGAGGATTGAGGCCTAGCGAGGGAATCGGAAAATGCTGAGACACGGAGAACAGAGAGGCCCTCTCTCCCTCACTCATTATCCTGTTACACTCCTGTGTTTTCACTGGCAGAGGCGCTGCCCGCACTGCCCTATGCTACGTGGGCTGCGCAACGCAACACTTGGAGAGTAACCCCAGTAGGAAGAGTGATGATGGAGAAGGCGACGAGGAGAGGAAAACATGAAAGAATGGGAGGAGGGGGAGGAGGAGAAAAAGACTGGAGCAAAACAACAAGCAATGCTATTATGCTCTTATTTTGAAGAAATTTACCTATTTTTAATTTTCTGTTTAAATTGCAGGTGGCATTTAAGTAATCAGACCCCAGCTAGCTATGTTCGAGGTTAATTTATTATTCCGCGTAAAACATGAAAAGTTTAAAAAATGGGTATGGCCTAAGTTGAATAAGCTCCACTTTTAGCATTGATCTGAGACTATGTGTGCAGACCTGCAGTCAAAGCTTTGCACAATCTGCTCCTCCATCACCCCAGCGTGCTTACATTGGTCATTTTTTGTCTTCAAGCAATTAGTTGCATTTTTCACATGTGGCTTCAAGACACATGTTAGCAGTTTATTTGTGTTTTACACATGTTCTTCACCTTTTTACCACTTTGGTCACATGAGCCGATGATGACACCAAGTTGAGTGGAAAACCATCCTCACAATGACCCACCAACACTTCTTTTTTTTCCTCACATCGTCCAGTTTCAGTTTAATTTGTGCTGCTTAAAGAACACCATAGCAGATTACTTCGCACATTTTAAAATGGCCATTTCATTAACATTTTCTTACATTTTAATTAACTAATTTTTGCATTTTGTGAAATGCTCTGCTATTTGTGATCATGTTTTGCAAAATTTTGTCATATTAACTCATGACTTCTAGTTAGTTCTTAAAAAGTAAAAAACATAAAAGGTTTTGTTGAAAGTTTTGTATAAACTTGTAACGTTTTGCTGATGTAATGCATTCAGATAAAACACAGGCATTCCTTTGAAGCTCTGTTTCGACCATATTACTCCAGTTTAACTCATGGTCCGCAGAAGGTACTTATCAGATAATCTCTTTCTCAGTGTTTTTGTGCATTTAGTTGCTTTCATTATGCTAGTCTTATATACATATGTGTGCCAATTTAACAAATGATATACTGCGTAAGATACCTGTACATATGGAGCAAGATAAATAGGGAAGGAAGGCTGTCATATTCATTGACCTTATTCGGTAAGGCTGTGCAGACTCATATAGCAGAGAGCACCTGGTCAGTAGCTTTACATAGCAGTCTAGATAGGATTCTTGTCTCAGTCAGACCCCAGAATGGTCTTCACAAGCCATGAGTATTTGCATCCAGTGCTGCATTTGACAAAGGCATGCCAAACTTTATTTTATTTGGAGCCAATATTGTTCTGCCCAACTTGAGTTATATCTGCCTCTTCCATCTTATACCATGTTCAAAGCTCAGTAATAAAGCCAAATGTAACTCACTTACATACCTTAATAATAGCCATCCATTTAAAAGAAAACTTACTGAGAGGTGCGAAATTGAGCATAATTACTCTTGTGTTCTTGTTGTTGTGAGCAGACTGGATGGACTTTTTTAGCGGAGACGGCTGTACTGGGAGTTGCAAATGAGATATAAATCATTAGGAACTGATGCATAATCACTAATGAACAAAACTCAGTAAATAAATGTAATTATGCAGAGAATATATTATATATTTTTTTAAGATACTGAATGATAAATCTTCTCCATTTTTCCTACAAAATGGATACATAGCCTTGGGAATTAATTTCCCAAAAAACATTACAATGCAGCTTCTAATGAACTGTAACCAAAGAGCTGTAATGAGATCTTTTCATGGCTAATTAAAGTGAATAAATACTGTATAATAACTAGCTGTTTTCCTACCTCAGGCTGTCAGTTTTGACCAATACTGACAAGTAGGTTTTATGATTTACAAATTCCTCCTTCTCTATCCTGCTTGTTACATCTTGTTGTCTGACCTGACAGGATAACGGATAACACGGTGTGCTTCCAGCTGACAGAAGTGAAGGCCCGAATCTCCTTCTGCTGCGTCTCAGTTATCAACATAGCCTGAATTAGTCAGTCATCTCACTACAGCTTTCTGGAGTGCAGCGTGTCACTTGTCAAAACCCATCCACGATGACTTGAAACCTGCTTACACACACGCGCGCACACACACACTGACAAAGACAGGCGTATGAATGCGTATGC
This sequence comes from Scatophagus argus, assembly GCF_020382885.2. Classification (NCBI taxonomy): domain Eukaryota; kingdom Metazoa; phylum Chordata; class Actinopteri; family Scatophagidae; genus Scatophagus; species Scatophagus argus. Next base: position 7,138,107 of record NC_058503.1, on the reverse strand, counting down.
AGTCACTTCAGGCAGGCAGCCTTCACCTGAGATAGTCTACAGCTCGTTTTAAATGGCTTTCCAAGTTGCACTGCAAAAAAATGGAAAACCAACTACGATCTCATGATATACACACTTACAGAATTAAAAACCACAGCACTCCACTATTTGAAGGCCCTGTCATGAACATTTATATTCAGGTTCTTTTTGCAGAAGTTTTGATAATGTAGTAAATGATTTAATTTATGTCTGTTGTCAGTTCAAGGATTCAAGGATTCAAGGAACTTTGTCATACCAGCCCACATTTACATGTTTATGGTACAAAATTAGGACTCGGGTCCCAGTTGATACTGTTCCCACAATTATTTCACTAGAAATATTGAATTTTACCCTCCATATGCCTTTCCCATATCATACGGAACTCTTCATTTGTCTATATGTATATACAGTAAACGCACTGAGGTCCAATTCAGATTGAATGAAGGGACAAAGAGTGTGAGTCAACACCCAGAGTCGAGGTTTGATGTTGCTTGTTTCAAGCTGCATGGCAGTATTGCTCGGGCAATCATGATCTGATGCTGGACAGGAAGGTGGTCCTGCTGTGGACTGTACACACATCAGTTTGGGCGTTCCAGTCTGATGTGGTGTCTACAAGGCAGTGGCCATGCTGTGTCACATGTACACAGCACTCTGTAGGATCCTGAGCGTAAAGGCTCAGGCTGTGTGTTAAGGAGCTGACCTCACTCTCTGGAAGGTCAGCCTCTCTGCACTTGAAAAGCTTCTCGTGCGCGTTTATGCGTTTGTCGGCCCTGCCCGCCTGGCCGACTGCTCGTCTGCCCGCCTGCCTCGTGTGTCAGCTTCTAATGATGAGGATGATGGAGGAAATCAAAGAAGAGATAGAGCTGACGTTGGGGTGAGCTCTCCATGGGACACCAGGTGATTGAGGAGGGAGCTTTGAAGCAACTTGTTGGATGGCTGTCCATTAATGTAAAATATCTCCTTTTCAAAGGGCTTTATTCAAGCTCGGAGTAGCGGAGCCCATAGGGGTCAAGGTGTCTGGCAGAACAATCTCTCTTTCTCGCTTTAGAGGGAAATAGAGATAAAAGAAAGATTGGCTTGCAGTGACCCTGGCCATCTCCTTAGCCAATCCTGGCATCATGTTTCAGAAATGCCATCGCAAAAGGAGAAAAGTGCAGGAGACGATACTTGCAACGAACGGCCTCTGCTTACATTAGAAGAATTTTATACATGTAGGCTGCTTGTTTATCAGGATGAGGCTAGAGCTCCAGTCTCTTTGATCTGCAAATATTATAAACCATGCTTTTCGATAATTTCTTCATTGCTTCGTTTCTATTTATTTAGTTTGGTCAGGGATCAATGTGTCTCCTGGCATAAGAGGCAACCAGCAATTCTTGCAGATCAGTTTTCTCCAGTCACCATGAACTGAGGAGGGACAGACTGAATTTTATCCACCAAGTAGCAGCTTTATGAAGAGTGAATTATGGCTGCGTAAATCGCCCCATCCGTTTTAAGTTACCACGATACAGTTACGGCTCTATCTTGGCTTATGAGAGCGGCAGGAAGAGAGAGTAACAGAGAGGTTACAGCAAAACTTGAGTAAGAGTCAAAGATCACAGCACACTCGTCATATAGTGTGACAATCCCTCTTGTCTCATTCAGTGAGGCAAAAGGGAGACATAGATGACACACAGCAGTCCAGCCCGCTCATGACCCCTGTTAAATCCGAGCAAATCTTTGATATGTACTTTGATACCATATTTTATTGATACTGGAGGGGTGTTCATAATATCAAGTACAGTTCTGCATTCCAGGAGATCAGAGCGAGGGCTGTTTTGTCTCAGAAGCTGTCCCTTGACCCTAGAGGGTATAAGCTCTCATACAACTGAACCGAGGTTGACTCCAGTCCACTTTAGTTTTTACAAGAGAGCGTGATGTATGGGCTCTCCGTGTTATATCTGTCTACAGTTTCTCTTTTATGCGCACACCCACGAAACTTCAGTGATCTGTCGACTAATGATCAGCCTGTTTAGATTTTTTTTCTTCTTTGTTGTAAATCCAGAGCACTTCCATCAAGTTCCCAGGAAGTATGTAGAAGTCCCACGATGCCACGTTTGATACCACTTATTGCCGCCATATTTTGATTGCCCACATTTCATGTTGTGACCTAGCATTTCCATAAGAGATGAGATATTTTTCTCTCTCTTCTCTTTTTTAAAAAGTATAAGTTGAAACTCTGAAAAACACATTCACAACACACACACAGAAGCACTCAAAGGCTCCAGTCTCTGATCTGACCTGACAACTCCTAAGCTACCGTTTCCTCATGCTGCTTAACTCAGACCACATTTCTCCCAGAGAGCCTCTCTCCTCTCACTAGTCAGACTTCTCTCCCCATTCCACCCCTCTTTCTCTCCTTTCTCGAAGCCCAGCATCTGGTTTGAATATAGCGGCGTGTGCTACTGTGTTAGTGATAGAAGTTGGGACTGTAGGCTTCTCTTTGATTTTTTTTCATCCTCCTCATGTCTCTTCCTGGTGGACACATACAATGCCTGCATTGAGAGAACAAAGTTGAGTGTGCAGCCTCTGTTTTGTTGATTTGTGGCTTACTGTATAAAGATGAACTGCAGGGAGGAGGAGTGCAGATGTGCTGTGTGTTACTGCGTGTGTGTGTGTGTGTGCTTTAATATGTTAATATTTCATCTTGATATTATTTATTGCAGACTGATGTGTGCTTTGATCACACATTATTTGTTCCTGTAATGTGATGTGATATTTTTTCTGATTGTGCTTAATGGTCAAGACATTTCCTGAAGGAAATTGGACTTTTACTGTATTTTTCAACAATTTAGCCTGTCATTTTTTTGGTGAAAGTTAAATTAAGCTGGAACAAATCACCAGTGCTCAACCTTTCTTCACCAATTTTTTTCTTTGTTTAGCATTTCTGTTATATATTTTTGGTTAGCCAGCTCTCTTAGTGACTATGCTTGCTTTTAAAATATTCTATTTTGAATCTTAATACTCTTATTAGCGGGCCTGATCAAATGTCTCACATACATTATGCTCCTCCTGTGCTGCAGGCAGAGGCCAGAGAGACCATTCCTAGGATGTTAGCAGAGCTGGACCTGGGCCGCACAGAGAAGTGTGTGAGGGTGAACTCAGTGTCCAGTGGCTTAGCTGAGGCTGACTTGCAGGTCATCCTGCAGGCTGAGGTTCTCCCTCCAGCCATCATGTTGCCCAAAGTGGAAGACACACAGGAAGTGCAGTGGGTAAGTTCCAAATACGTGCTCACCTTAGATGTGCTCCTGCAGTGTTTCTAAAGAATGGAAAATCTATAAAAATATATTTATATATTATAAATATTTATTTGTTTAATATATTATGTATTTATTTTTCTCAGAACCAAATGTCACCAGTTTCTAAAAAAAAAAAAAAAAACAAAACACATGTATTGCAACTTGGTGTTGCAATACATGCAAAAACTAAAGAAGAGTAAAAACGCCCTCTTTCTCTCTTTCACCTCTGGGTGTCTTATAACAAACTAAAACAAAACACAGTGCTCTTCCACAAAGACATGAAGTAAGGGGAAACCACAGGAATCTTCAAAGCAATCATAACAAACTTTTCCATTTCCCAGTAAAAGTGGGAATCGATCCCTTTGCCGGGACTCGGGGACAGACTGAGTGTTTTTCTTGGCTGCTGCTCAAGAAATGGATGACATCGGCACCTTCTGTCTTTGCTGAACTCACTGTAGACTGATGGTAATGGTGTCATGTTGTGGCTAAGAATTAATCAAATCAAAGTTAATGCACTCAGCCACACATGTATAACTAATGAGCACAAACCTGCATTATGTTCACTTGTTCATGCCCACCTTTGAGCATTCATTATATAGAAATGTGTTTCATCCAAAGCAAATTAAGTGGCTTTTGGCCTGGTACTGAAGGGTACCCAGTGATTTCCAGAGTCACAAACTGAGATACTTTTCTGCATTCTTACAGCGGTTATTGAAAGGTGCACACAAGAAATCACAACAACATTTGAAACAACTGCCCACTAATATTGTTCCCAAATTTTAGTTTGAGGCTGTAATCAGTAGTGAAATGTAGGTGTCCTGTGTTTATACACACACATACATGCACACACACACACACACACACACTCATATGAGGTCTTGAGGCAGGAGCAGGAAGTTTTTAACTAGTGGTTTTAATTAGAACACATCTATTTCCTGCTGCCTTTCCTTTCTTCCAAGTATAATTGCTGACAGGTGTTCTCTAATTCTCTCCCTTAGCTCAGCCCTTCTCCACTCTTTTCTTCACCTAACAGAAAAAGTCAGTTTTGTTCTGTATTCATTTCTAAAAAAAAAAAAAAAAGAAAGAAAGAAATAATCCACTGTTATTATTATATTATGTTGAAAATCAGAGGTACTATGTTCAAAGTTCTAAAGTGCAGACGATTCTCAGCTTATATATTTATATTCTACTTAGTAAATACTAAAACTTTGTTGTATCCTACACTTACACTGTAAATCTGTTTGCACATTTTATTTGCAGTGTGTTTACTGTGTGCTCCTGATGCAGAGTCAAATGTGTAGCTCTGGTTGGGACCTCGTTTCTTTTCCATCCAATCCAACTTCCTTCTTCGTACACACGCTTTTCTGTGTGTCTGTGTGTGCGTCTGTGTTGTAAGCATGTGTCTGATTTTCTCCACTGTTGTAATGCCGTGCAGTAAATCCCTCACTTGTTTATTTTTCTCTCTTTTTTTATTGATATTAGCACAGGAACCTCCAGACTGATTTGTCGCTAAAAGATGGACTTGCTTGTTTCCCTTTGTGTGGAAATCTTTAGCGCTGCCTTTCTCCTCTCCCCCAGCCCTTGTGTGACTGACAGGCCTTATTGGGCTATAACAGGCGTAACTCCCTCCTTTGTCTGAGGACAATTCTCACACAGATTCGGAGCCGTGTGCATTCTTTGCCCACCACACTATTTGGTGTGCACTGGGATCGAAAGAATCGCACCCTGTCCCGCTCCTCCTCCTCTACTCCTCCTCCTGTCCCCTCCCCTCATCCCTTTCTCCGCTTCCCCTCTGTGAAATGAACACTTCAGCAGGCCGGAAACATTTAATCTGGCCCCCTTTTGAAGAAAATTAATTGAAACTTGTCCCACTATAGCCTCCTTTCTCTAGCTCCATCTCTCCCTCCTTCTCTTTTCATGATTGGGTGGCAAAACTGTCAGAGGGCTTGTTTGTAGCTTGACTTTCAATGGCAGGAAGAGGTGTTATTTTTTCCTTTCTCTTTTCTTTTTTTTTTCCAATTCAGTGGTGAATATCATCTTAAAGGGTCCTAATTTTGAGAGCCATTGACAGATAATGGTTGCTGTACGCGCCAGAGGAACAATGAGCAAGCACTATAGTAATGCCTCTTATGCAGTGAAAATCAGGCCCTCAAAGTGTATAATGGCTGAAGAGGAGAATACAACAGAAGAACAGAAACATATAATCAGAGAGGTTAGGAGGCTCTTTCTCCAGTGGTGCCGCTCTGAGCTGTCATTTGTTTTCCTCCAGTAGAATCCAAAGAGCCTGCGAGGCTCGCCGCAGCCTTGTTAGCATTTGCGCAGCACAGTGTCGTGGTGGTAATCTCTGCGTGTCATATCAGCTAGGTTTCCCTGCAACGGACCATATCTATCTAGTTTCCTCTGTCACAGAAATAGGTTTATCTACGCCCTCTTTTCACACTCCCTGTCTGACCCCCCCACCCACACACACACACACACACACACACACACACACACCACCCTCCATTTCTTCCTGTGTTTGCAAAGGAGGGGGGATATTATGCTAAGCCCCCAGCGTTAGTTTTTATGTTGCCATAGCAGCCTTGCTCCCACAGGGTTGTGACCTCAGATGATTACAGTACAAAGCCTATTGGGTCTTGAAAACCTCTTTGAAGATGAAAAGTCTTTGATGGTTTGTATTTATGCAAATCTCTCAGATATGATTTATCCAACTGAGATTGAATGGAGAGATGATTAAAATTGCCCCTATTTTTGAAATCCTTCAATGGAGGCCCTCCCTTTCAGTTTTGAGAACAAGAGTGGTAAGTGCGGGTGCGGGGGTTATTTTGCTCTTCATTTAGAAAAATAGCACTGGTGTACCTGAGGTTATTTATATCTGTCTTTTTCCTGGTGTGTCAAATAGGGAGTAAGAAAAAAAAGAGAGGAAGGGGGGACATGAAGTTAGACATTTCTACTCTGAGCTTTTGCGCCCTCTCTTTTCTTTGCTTTTTTTTTCTTTTTCTTTTTCTTTTTCTTTTTTTTTTTTTTTTGACTGGCTTTGAAAGGAAATATCTGACGGAGGGAGCTTTTGTGTGTTTCCAGATGATAGATTTTGGAATTTGGGCTACCCCACTGGCAGTCCAGGGCTAGCTGTGAACTGGTCTGTTGGAAAAAACTGAAATGCTTTGGTCTTCAAAGAATTAAACTTGGTTTTAAAGCCCTACTTAGGTGAGCTTGCATATTAGCAGGAGTCGTGCAGAATAAAGGCCTCAGCAAAGTGTCACATCACACTCTGCTCCAGTCTCCCTGTTCCCTGCCATGGAGGAAGGGGGGGAGGTGACGGGGGGGCACAAAACAGAATAATGTAGGAGTAAAACACACTCAAAGACATACCAAATCTTGTTTCTTCTCCCCTTTTCAGTTTTTTTCCCTCTTTGGTTTGCTGTGTGTATGCATGTGCTCATGTGTGCATGTTTGCATTTTCATGTGCACACACTCTCAGGGGAGCACATGCTGTAGTTGTGCAGAGCCTATGAAAGAAGGTAGAGCAGAAGAGTTCAGACGAAGGGGGGAACCCTGGTGATAATGTAAAATATTTCATTTCACCTGCTTTTGTTGCCGCACTCCTGTGCTCGCTCTCTCCGTTATTTGAACCCTCATAGATGTGTTTCTGAATAAGGACCAAAATGGGAACAGTGCAGGTAATAAAGGTGTCAAGATTCGCATCAGAAGTGAGGTTTTGCACGTTAAGATTTCTTTTTTTTCCTCCTGTCTGTCTGTGTGTCTTACTCCACAGTGGATTTGAGATGTATCTTACCATTTATGTATTTTTTTTGTTTGTTGTTTTTTTACTGCTGAGCCTTTTTTTTCTTCCAGTTTTAAATTCACTCTGATACAAGAGCTCAGTATGAGTTTCCTGTTTTTCCCATTCACAGAACTGATAATGCATTGATAAGCCAGCTGATAGTGGCAGCTTCGCCGCACGTTCTACAGAAGAGCAGGAACTTGAACTGAAATACAGTCCACCAGAACACAGCATTTCCTTTGGTGGCGTGCACACATTAAAAACAATGTCACAAAATGAATTCAAACTCATCATAAGTCTGAAAAGTATTTTTATAACACCAGATGCAGCAGAAAATATTGTGTTCCCACAAAGCACAAACACCCAGTGAATGTGACAACTATGATTGTACAAGGTAGTGAGAACGAATACATTTATTGTGATTGTGTTGGAGGTTTATTGTTTTCTATCCACTGAAACAGTGGGTGCTGTTAATGAGTCATGCATGAGAATGTGCCCGTGTGTTTAGTTTGTTGACAGGTTTCAGCACAACTTGAAAGGACGGCCACTGACAGAACCCATTCGCCTGGTCACCTTTGTGGAAACCGCTGTGGGCCTGCTCAATTTTAAGGTAAATTACAAACAACCTCCCCAAAAAACTGCCTGCGTAAGACATTTTGCTGTTTGTCCATTGTTCACTTTAGATTAAAGACTGTGTCAGCGAGCTGAGCGCTCCACATGTCCGAAATGAAAGGGATTCAAAGCTTTTGGACAGTCTCTCAAAATGAGCCTTTTGAGCCTTTTTTTTTTTTTGGTTTCCGTTCTGTCTGTGTGTGTCCCTCTCTCTCTCTCTCTTCCTCTCCAGACACGCTGACATTTTTTAATTAGAATTATTTTAATATCATCATAGTGGAAAAGTTCTTAATGATATTTTGGCAAGCATCAAACAGTTCCTGTTTTAGTACAGCACGACCTTCAGCTACATGGGGAATAGGGCATGGTTTGGGGCATTCGGGGAGAAACAAGCTGTCCTTGCTTCTTTTGATTTGTCTTTTACTTTTCCACTTCAAGTCTGTGACTGTTTGTGGTTGGTTGTGTGTGTGCGTGTGTGTGTGTGTGTGTTTAATGGTGGAGGGAGTCTCTGTATGCTTTCCTCAGAACATCTTGTGTTTTTGCCCAGACTGAACCCCAGGTTACAAGCATGAAAATAAATAAATAAATTTAAAATTTTAAAAATATATATCTCTGTGGCACAGCTAGTGGTGAAATTAATTTGGAGGCCAACAAAAGCAGGAGATACGTTTCCAGTGTTTCGCGGCCAGCTTGTTTGTTTGCTTTCATTTATGTACAGTATATGTGTGTGCAGGTGGAATATTTAGTGGGAGAGTACATAAATATCAGTTTTTATTAAAGATTAAGACTAAAGTTATGATTAGGGCAGATTTGTGTCCATTAGTGTCCATTTATTAGTCAGAATTTAATCTTGCAAAGAAAAGTCACAAATGCAGATTATTTGAAATACTGCAGTATATTTGAGTATAATTATACTTTTGTATATGTATACTTTCTCCAGGCAGTATGTGAGGAAATTCGTCGAGTTGCTCCCAAGGCTGGTCTCCACCATGACGGCGTGGTGTTTGGCTCTGATGACTTCTGTGCCAGCATAGGTAGCTACTACTACTGCTTCTGCTTTACTTTCTTACCCTCCACCGGCCAAAAGTGTAGTAATCTGTCTTTTGTTCTGGATTTTGTGACAGAGAACATCATGTTATATTGAACTGTAAAATCCAGAAGTTGAACTGTGTCCTGATACACAAAAATAATGAATGAGAAGTGAAGATGCATTTCCTCTTCGAAGTCTATTAGTCTCAATATCAACACACCTCAGAGTGTATTATGAAATGTAGCCTATGGCCACTTCACACAAGAAAACTGGGAGATTGTTCTATCTATTTAGATCTATTTTATAGTGGTAATATCAATATATAAATGCAATCGGGTTGGATGGTTTGGTTTGTTTTTAAAGAAGAGACATGAGAGGAAATTAGTGCTTGAATTGCTGGTGCACTGACATTTAAATTTAATGGAGCCACTTAGAAACAAATGTTTAATTGTTTTAATGACATACAGCAAACTGAACTTATCAGCAAGATGCAAAGATTTTAACTGTAAGGGATGAAATATTTAAATGCCAAATTTGTCCTGTCACTCTGTCATTCACTTGTTCATCAGCCTCACCATCCTACCTCTTATTTCCTTGCTTCCTCTGAAAGCTTTACATGCATGTAAAGCTCCACATGATGTGTGTGTGACCCTTTATATTGTCCTGTAGGTGCCACAAGAACGAGAGATGCCAGCGAGCTCCTTTACGCGAGGCAGAAGGTGGTTGTGACCACTAAAGCGTTCGGGCTGCAGGCTATCGACCTGGTCTACATTGACTACAAAGATGTGGAGGGGCTGAGGCGACAGGCCAGAGAGGGGGCTCTAATGGGCTTCACAGGTACAGTTCCTCAAATCCTTGTCCCATTAGCAGAGGTCACTTCAAGTCCTGACCTCAGCACGTCTGTGCACCTCTGATTTCTGCACATAACATTGTTCACAGTGATTACTCTTTACTTGCATCCTATATATTCTTCAGTCCTCATTGTGGCACAGTAACAGACTTCCCTCAACTTCCTGTTGCAAGCAGCATTCAGGCAATCCAGCATCTCAGTTTTTCATTTTATTTGTCTCTTGTTACTCTGTCTTGCTCTTCCTGTGTTCTTAGTGAGGATAGGATGTATGACTTATTGGATAATGGTTTTGAAGTGTAGTGATAGGATGCAGAACATCTCATTGATATATTTGTATTGTTGACCATTATGTCTGCACTTCTATAACAGACTGCCTGTCCTTGTCTTTTTCAGCACTTGAGGTGCTGCTGTAGTGAATCATGACGAGCGCTGCTGTCCTTAAATGCTTGTCTGACATTTTTGTTGTGTCCACCATGAATGGTCATGAATGGTACCTACTCGTGTACAATTGCGTGTTTGTGCAAGTATGATAGAAGAGTGTTATTAGCAAAGAGTGGTAACGTCTACTTTAACAGCACTCTGTATCTGTAGCCAGGCAACGAATTCAGAATGTGTGTGTGTGTGTGTGTGTGTACGTGCGTGCGTGTGCCCCACAGACTGCATGTAACAAACCACAGAAGGCAGGACAGCCTGTTCCAATCCACTCGTTCTTCCTTTGCTGCAGCAAATATATTTATTCAGCTTTATTCGTCTGCTGAAGACTGATTAGGTTCAAATCTGACATGTTTCTCATTGTGGTTTGGGTTCACATATACGGTGAGTGGGAAGAGAATTGAATCTCACCATAAATGATTTATTTACTATGTTGTAATGTTTCGATTGTTTTCTCTTCGCGCATGAGATCACTGGACAGAGCAGAACATCGTCAGCAATTAATCATCTTTTCTCACTGTAAAGAAAAGGAAGAAAAAAGTGCTCAATTTGGCACTGCAAAATGGTGAATCCCTGAACGCACTCTGCATGTTGCTCTGGCATCGACACGTTACCTTCACACTCACATCATCAAATCATGTTGGAGGAGAGCTTCTTGCTGTCTCATACAGCAACTTATTTTCCAGATGACCTCACCTCATTTGCCACCTCTCTTCTGCTGTGCTGTGCTGTGCTGTGCTGTGTGTGTGTGTGTGTGTGTGTGTGTGTGTGTGTGTGTGTGCGCGCGCACACGCACGCGCTTGTACGTTGCTGTGTGTTTATACCAGAATTATTCAGTGAGAGCCGATGTGCGAATGTCTTTCTGCTTAGATGATTTACCACCTTCTTACTGAACAATTGAATTTGTCTTTTCGCAGGTCCATGATCAACTGTTTACACTCTGCACTGTGATAGATTACATATTATATTCAGTGCAAGGGTTCCTCAAGTTTAGGCATACACTACAGATATAATAATCTGTTTGCATTTGTTTGAATCAGAATGATTTTCAACAAATCTTTTTTAGCAAATAGATACTCATTAAAAAAGCTTGAGGTGTTGTTCATATTGGCTAATGAGCTAATGATGGAAGCAGCTGGTTGATGAAATAAATGGTTAGATTTTTTTATGGAACAGAACCAGTCAAAGCACTGGATTAGTGGCTTACAAGCCATGGGCACTCTCTATAATCTTAGTTAGTAGCTATTACTGGCCCGAGTGTGCTTAAGCAATAATACGGCGCAGCCAAAGCCTCTACCTGTGCAGTAATTGACCTTGGCAGCACCTAAGCCGCATACAGCACCCATTAGTGCTGAGCGCAGAACACACTGGTGTAACACGAACATCCACTTCTTCTTACTGGTAAACAGGACAGTGTGAATGCAAAAATTCTGCAAAACCATGTATCAAATCTTTTTGGGTGGGGGGGTTGTCTTCACTTCATAAGCACCTTGTGTTTATGTGCTGTGAGCTGTGTGCTGCTGCCTTCTGAAAATATTTGCCTCTCAGAAATTGAAAACAGTTCCACAGAATTGTGTGCTTTCAGGGACCACATTTCACTTCCATCCCCAGGACCCTGCCCATCATTCGCCTGAGAGCACTTTGCTAAATAGCAATCCTCCAATGAGGTGCCAGCACCACATGGCAGGCCAGGATTGGCTGGAGGACATGAATGATGCATTTTAGGAGAACCAATGGGTTGTAACTGAGGGCACCTGAGTCACACTGGCTGTTTCTTTACTCTGTCATTCGCCTGTTGTCTAACACACACACACACACACGCACACAACAGTGACACCCTCCTTGAGTATATTTAAGCCTGCCAATTTCTATGTGGAAACATGCTCTTGTCTTCAGCCCAGAAGTAAAACAGGTGGCATAGGAGGGAATACACACTCCCCTTGCCTCAGTCCTTACACAATGCAACATACAAACACACACACACACACAAAGGCCTTCATGCAACCACAGTGACACACATACATGTGCCAAACATCACATTTTATAGCATGCACATTTCCTCGAAGGTTTTCGGGAATCATAAGGCCCGGTTTAATGAGTTTGGTTCTCTCATCCGTGATTGTTCTACTACGGTGTGTTGATTGTGTAACTGCTGCTGTGTATGTTTTTCTGAGGTTAACTGGGGTGAACGGAGCTGGATGAAGAGAGTGGGTTCTCTCCTCCCCCTCTTTCCTCTCCTATCCTCGCATCTCCTCCGCTCTCCTGTGCGAAATTTTTTCGCTCGTGCAAGCCCGCCTGCTCGGCCACCTTGAAGGATTTGTTGTCGGCGACAGAGCTAAGCCCTAAAGTGTCGAGTTCCTGCTGGCTGCCGCTGAGCCGTCGTTCTCACCAGACGTTTCATAACCTTAACTTATCACTACAAGTTTGATCTGCGAATGTACACGGGATTATGTCTGTGGCGTTAGCCCACATTTAGCTGAGAGGGGGTGGAAGGGTGAGGATTGTGTCTGTGTGTCTGTGTTTTTGTGTGTCAGAGCCTTAGCTCCATATTAGGCTTGTGTTTCAGATGGGTACAAGGTGTAGTGGTTGCATATGCAAGGTGTGCAGCCGTGGGCGGAAGCAGTATAAAATACGTTAATTCAATCCTGGTTAGAAATATGACACTTGGATTGCATGTATGTTGTCTTATTCTGTGGTTTTCTGTGCATTTTTAATGGTTTACTCGTCTGTGTACATTTGCTTAGGCCCTTACAGGTTCTCACAGGTTGTTTTATCATCAGTGTGCTACTCTGGACAAATTCTGTCACATAAAGCGATGAGAAAAGCTTTTTTTGACAGTGGCAGCAGCGAGCAGAGAGGGGACGCTTGATGTCCTTCATGATGGACAGCCTCCTCTGGTCGTGTGCTGGCCATCTGACTCACCTCAGTGCCATAGGACATACTGACACATAAACACACACACACACACAATTTAGCCTCCTGTATTTTTCCTCATTGCCACCTGCACTCACCTTTCCATTTATCCATCCAGTTGTACATCTGTTTTAGTAGTGAGTAAAAACATTTTTTAGCATAAATGTCTCTTGAATTTAATTTTACTTCAAGTCACAGATAGTATGCTGTTGTCATTAGCATATTTCACTTTTTTGTTTTCTGTGTCTGTGTGTGTGTGTGTGTGTGTGCGCATTTGTGTGTGTATATTTTTCCATGTTTCTGTGCAGGTAAGCAGGTTATCCACCCAGGGCAGATCCAGGTTGTACAGGAGGAGTTCTCCCCCAGTCCAGAGAGGGTCCAGTGGGCCAAAGAGCTCATTGCTGCTTTTGACCAACACCAAAAGGAGGGAAAGGTAGTCTTAATATATTCTGCCCAAAAAGTTAAAAAGAAAAGAATAAAACAAAGTATTTTAAATCTCTTTCATGTCGATGTTTTGATCTGAAATTGCTAACAATAGACGGTCATTGCTGAGAAAATTCACGAAGCCCAAATTTTATACCAAAATGGAGTCGTATATCAGAACGTGATGGTCATATGGTCGTATCATTCATCATTCACCTAGAATCGTGGCTGCAAATGATAAAATAAACAGAAGTGAAAAGGGAACACTGCCCACTGCTCTTTCTCAGTATAGTTTGTTAGCGTTTGTCCTGGTGGTTCACTAGATATTTGCTTCTGTAAACTTTATTTAGTCATTTAGATGTCACTTTAATTCTTAAACAGAACAGTTTTTTTCCAAATCACTTAACGTAAAGTGACGCTCGATCGTTTGTGCACCCTCTCACACAGTTCCAGAGAATACATACTGTACACCCCTGGGTGACTCTCAGAGCCAATTAAGTGTACAATATTATTGTTCCTAATTTAGTGCATGGCTGGATCCTGTGTGTTGAGCTCTGTGGGCTATCTGCTGAGGTAATACACAATCTGCCCACACCTCTCTCCCTGCCAGTGCTGCTCCTACTAAGCATCGCCCGAGGGATTCATATCCTACCCGTCCCTCTGCCGCGGTGTGTGTGTGTGTGTGTGTGTGTGTGCGAGAGAGTGAGGCTGAACAGTGAGCAGGGTCAGTCCCTTTGTCTTACAGCACGACAGGTGCTTGTTTATCATCATTCTCACCTCCAGCAATTTTTTTCTGACTTAAACTTTCTTGACCTTTTCAAAGTAATATTTTAGTCTGGTAATACATCTTTACCAGATGTATTATTTCCAGTTTATTTTTCTTCTGCAGCATCCTGTTTGCTATACTAAATTACTAGTAATTTAGTAGTACTATTTGCTATGCATTAAAAATAGCATTTAGAGTGTAAAAAAAATACATAATGTACTTCCTGCGTCTGTAAAGGCTCGCCTTCTTCTGAGGACATTTTAAAGTGCACTGACTGGATGTTTATTCTAATGTTTCTCTTCCTGTTCTCACCTCTATTGTAAACCTGCTCAGGGTGCGTTCACTTTCCGTGGCAGCATGATTGACATGCCCTCGGTGAAGCAGGCACAGAACATCATAACACTATCCGTCGTGGTGCCAGAGGAATAACGGGACTGGTGGGAAGAAACTGGAGGAAGCGTGAACTGAACCCTGACAGGAAAGGTCAAAGGCGACTGGAAACGTTGCAGGCTTCACGATGAAAACAGCGCTTTCACTTTCCACTGACATAAGTTGGAAATTGTGGTTTAAATTTAAGGTTTTGATCATTTTTGAAATGTTTTAATTAAATTTGTTTGAGTGTCGTAGTAATCACAGGGAAGATGTGGTATTCAAGTGTAGACTCACTTTCTGTTTGAAATGGACCTTCGGTTGTTCTCATCTACATGAAATTATGTAGCGAGCAGCAACAGCAGATAGCTGAATCTCGAAGTGTCGAGGATTTGTGCCCTGTGTGGGCACTTTCTTGGCACACTCTGCAGTGTGTGCCCCATCATGTCACTCTCCAGTTTGTGCGACCGCGCCTTCCATCTCTTGTAGGTCATGATGAATGCTCCCCCATCTTCATGGTCCAGGCAGCTGGGCAAAAGGGTAAACAAACACAACAAGCCACTGTTGTGGATCTATTCATTAGGCACCAGCCTTCCAGTCAGGCCTCAGCCCCCTGCCCCTGCCCAGGGCCTTACTCACAAAACATCAAAGTCTTGTTGGCTTAAAAAAAAAAAAAAAAAAAAAAAAACACACACAAATGGAAGTGCGTAAACTCACAATTTAGCTTTTTTTGTGTCAGTCTCCTTAGTAAGGACACGCTGCTCACTCTGTGGCAGCTGTGAGCCTTGATGAGGAAGGCGTGTGGCGTCAAACACACCATGACCTATACGAAAAGTAAACACTGCATACATACACATGCTGTGGCAGTGTTCTTTACCTGATCTCTCATTAGAGATAAGACTTCTTCTTCGTCTTCTGCTATCCATGGTTTTGAATGGTCACTCTTATTAAAAAAAACAAAACAAACAAAAAAAAACTCCTTAACAAGTTCAGTAAAGTCCTTTGTTGCGATGTCACAAATAAAGTAGAGTGGGGCTCCTGTGACTTGCAGAGACAGTGAAGTGGGTGTGATGTTAGAGTGAGACAGATTAGTGGCCGTGTTGTTCCAGCAGACCAGGACCGAGGCTTTGTCTCTCTGACTGTGGATGGGAGGATAATTGGGGGGGTGTTGAATGGTTAATAGTGCCATTGGTGACCATGGTAATGAAAGGCACCACACCTCCCCTAACCCATCTCATCCACTCATCTCTCTCTCTCTCTCTCTCTCTCTCTCTCTCTCGTACTGTATGAGCTATTGTGTCTGGGGCAGGACTGTGGTCTGTGCCAGGCCAGGCCAGACAAAAAGATCGAAGCCGCTCCTGCGCCCAGCCAAAGACCCAAACAGTAAGCTGTCTCTTTGGCATTTGGCCACATATTTCTCTCACCCCTGGCTCACTTTTTCTGTCGGGAAATCACATTCAGCTTGTTTGTTTGTTTTCAGCCACTCGAGCTTAGTGGACAAAACTGCTATTATGTATGACTTTCATTAAATAAATCAACAACATCATTTGGGTAGAGCCATCCTGTGCGGATCTGTAGATAGAAAAATAGAAATGTTGAAGAACTCATAACTTAAACTTGGTCCACTTGAACGGTGTGATATTTAATGGAGATGTTTGTGAAAAGCCTGTGCTGATTGCCTGAGTCATAACATGTCTTATTTTTGTGCTGTGTCATTAAAACGGACACGGTGGATTTTAATTAAACTTTAAAACTTTCATGTGGACTTTTAAAACTTTGATTAATGGTAAGTTTGTTGCAGCTAAGTCCTGTTGCAGTTCAATCTGAAATGAATGCAGAAAAGGTTCCGTATTGAAAATTGACGTTGACTCGTGTGAATAAGTTTAAGGCAAGTCAGATGTGTCTTTTAATTGTTAAAACAGTTAAATACAAATAAAATGCTGTTCTCAAAGATGATTGTTTCACTTTCTTGTTTGATTTCATGTTTGATAATCAGTTTTGCCTCCATCAGTTTAAATTAAGGAAAGCAGCCAGTTTCTGCGTGGGTTCACTTGGATCTTTTTCTTCACATTGATGAATTATAACATTTAATGCTTTGAAATGTAATTTTTTCCCTCCCAAATGTTTAATAAAGCAGCTTCAACTGTTCCTATTGAGTGAAACTGCATAATAGCCTAGAGAAAATCCTTCTTACACACATGGCTGTGAACATCCAGCACTCAGACTTCAACAGAGGCTCACCAGGTGACTTTAGTGGTGAAAGAGGCCAGTCTGACGGGACAAGTCGGCTTTTTCCAAGCTGCTCTGCACCAACAGGTGTCCCCACAGACAGGAAGGAAGAACTCTAAGCAGAGGAAGCAGCACAGGGCATCATGCAGGGACAAAGCAAAAAGGGCAACTCTTCTGAGGATGATCAGGAAATTATTTGGCCGTGTTTAACAAAACACAACATCCACTGTGGGTGTTTGTGTGCCACATTTTTCTTTTCTTCCCCCCCCTATCCATTAATCCTGTTTGTGTGTGTGATATTCCACTAACATCCACCCTGTCTCAGCCCCCACCCCCATTAAAAGTGAGACAAACTATGTCCTTTGGCCTTTATGGAGCTCCTTCAGCTCAGCTCTCATTGCACCTTGACGACTTTGCAGTTCAGTAATTTGGAAATGAAAAAGCAAAAGATGTCAGTGACATCTTTGTTGATTATTGGAATGCATCCCTGTCTGCCTCCGCTGTGTAATTCTACATGACATT
Source organism: Scatophagus argus (assembly GCF_020382885.2). Taxonomy (NCBI): domain Eukaryota; kingdom Metazoa; phylum Chordata; class Actinopteri; family Scatophagidae; genus Scatophagus; species Scatophagus argus. The sequence continues at coordinate 7,120,884 of NC_058503.1, read as the reverse complement.
TCTATTATGTGTGGAACTGATATAATCTCCTCAGTCCGCTCGGCGCTTTTATTTAAATACATCTCTCCGGTATTCCCTCAGAGAGTAAATTACAATTAACACGATTATAACCTCACAAAATTGTGACGGGAATCAATTAGGCTGCGAGCAGTATTTCATAGCCCGGTAATATGTTGGTCGAGATTGCTTTCATAAATTATGAGAGACAGCGCAGGCGGAGAAAATGCATATATGCAAAACACTGTCAGAGGAAAATTAAAACGAAATGTTTTACATATTTTTCCATTAATCTAAATGGGACCCGTGTGGCAAAGATGGTTTTATTCTAATTCCCCGCCCGGGGATGCCCAAATAATGACTTGATGTTTTAATAGACTTCTAATGACAATATATGACAAAGTAATTGCAGCAAAAGATTATTCTAAAGCAATAAAATACGTCGTTATTGTAGCTGTGGCTCAGTTTGAGAAGTGTAAACCTATTAGGTAAAATGGCTTAAAATCTAACGTGTGCAGAGCTCATCAACATAAAACATTTAGTTTAAGCTTATTAACTCTGTTTCAATATTTGGACGATATTGTTTAAATAAATTAGAAGATTTTCTTACAGGCCATAACAGGCCATCTTTCATTACAACCCGTTGTTAATTTTCAGGATATCACAGCCCTCAGGCAGACAACGGTGTTTTTTCCTATCAATTATTCCTTTTCTAAAATATTAATAAAAATACTTTAAATTAAAAAGAAGTTAGTTCTTTTTCTTTCTCCTTAAATAAGCATTCTGGGACTGTGACTGAGATATAATTCAGCTGTAAGAAAACCGACTACATCTTTTTCTTTTCCTTTGGAAATGGAATTTAAAATAAATAATGTGGGATACTTTTTTCTACACCGACGTTATGACCACAGACTTAATTTCTTCAGTATTATCAGCTACTTTACTCTGACTGGAAACGGATGTGAGAGGAACATTTGTTTAACAGCAGTCAGTGTCTTCTTTTTGTTCGGTTTTTTTTACGCAGAGGCTTTTATTTCCCCACTGCTGACAGGCGCATGTCCAGCCTTTTTTTCCCCCAGTGCGTTTGCACGATATGAAATTGACTGCGGCCTGCCTGTCTGTCTGTGCTGCCTGAGTGATCTGGCACATGTGGACCATTACTAACTTCATTTGAGAAGACCTTTTGTCTGAATGTCCCCGTCAGCAAGGCAGTCAAAGGCGACGGAGAGACGTTGCAGGGAACAGCATCAGAAATGTTAAATCCCTTGTTTTTAAAAAAAAAAAAAAAAAAGAAAAAAGTTTTTTTTTCACTTTTATATTGTGATATTAATCTACTTGAGGCCGCCAATGAGTCTCTGAGCATCACGTTAAACCATATTAATTTTCACAACAAAATACATTTTATGCAATTATTGTTTCCCCTTTGCAGGTCAAATTTAGAAAATACTGCATTTACAACACCAGACAGGTATTGATGTTGTGGTGCTGTAGCTGCAGCCCACCTGCTGTAGGTCTGTTCTGAAAGTGATGGGTGGGGAGGCTGTCTCCATTTAATTTAAAGCCACCGAACTGGTCCAGGCCTCTCGGAGGCCCATCGTGCTTCTTGCAGAGTTAATTTTGGAGGTCCGTTTCCTTTAAAGTCCAGGCTGCCCCGCGGTGTGTTCACCTGTCTGGTTACAATGGTCTGCAAAAGGTAAAAGGAATTGAATGTAGCCTCTTAACAGAGCAGGTTTCAGGCCTATCTTAACCTCAGAGGTGTTACCTCCAATGCAAAGTAGGATGCAGGCCTGCTCTGTCCCACAAAAGGATAGTTCAATTCCGGTCAGGTTATTTAATAATAATAAAAAGAAGAGGTAAAATATTATTAGGTGACTTTACCTTCCTTCACAGCCCTCCTCTTGGCCTGACTCCCCCCAGACTCCCTTCTCCTTAACGGGCTCAGATCAAAGGCTGACCGGCCCCGGCGGAGACCACTAAAATCCGCCCGCTTTGTCTGCTGTTGCCAGGAGTGAGGAAGGGTGTCGGGGTGGAGGACGAGGAGGAAGGGGGAGGAGGGGGAGGAGGGTTGGCATGGTAATGAGAGTCGTTACAGAGCGACAAAAAGTCTGCAACTTTTTCGGCTTTTTTTTTATACCTCAAGTGTCCATCTGTCGTCAGCTGCGACTCTTTCAAGTTTCCTCTAAACGTCTAAACGAGTTCATCCTCACTGCAGTACAAACGCACGATTTTATCTCTGCTTTATTCCCTCAGCGGCTTATTTACATGTTAAGGTTAGAGTACAAACAATAACCTGCCATGTATGTCTCAACTGAGGTGGGATGGATGTCTTAGGCCTGTTCTGACCTTATCCACACGCGCGTTTCTGCCACATATTCAACATTAACGTCCCAAACTTCATGTTTTACATGAGGGAGCCACAGACGAGCTCGTGGATCTTATTTGTTTGTTTGTTTGTTGTTTTTGTTGTTGTCCCAGAACGCACCAGACAAGACAGACCAATAGAAAGTTTACTTGTCCGACACAGACAGTTTAAAGGAGAGAAAAAAAGTCTCAGCACCTCATAAAATGAGCAGGTCTGTGGTCATGCAGACATGAGCGGAGATCAAATCTCACGCCTGCCTCTAAAAGCTAATTAGGCAGTGAAATGTGAAGCCGAAGTCAAGTGATTGATGGGTTGCATATCTTTATCCTGTTGAAAATGTGATTAAACCAAATTCTCAGGCAGGCAGAAATATTCGGCCAAGAGGCTTTGTAACTTTCCAGACAGATGTGAGGAACGTGTGTGCGCACTGAGACTCGGCCGTCCCTCTCATCCCACTCTGCTCCGTCTCTTTGTTCTTCCCTGTTTACCTGGACGCTGTCGCTGTCTGAAGATGTTCTGTAAACGCTTCCACAGTGGCTTCACGGAACCTTGCAATTTTATTTCTTTGTTTATTGTTTCTTTTCCGTTCACAGACGTTGTGTTTGAGCAACATGGTGCGAAACACCGGCTGACTTTGTGGGGACGCTCGGAACTTTTGATACAGTGAATTACTGTTGAATAAAACGATGTCTCAACATCAGGTTTCAGGCTTCCAAAAAAATTTGCATCCAAATATTAAAGTCATGCTTTTACTTCTTTAACTTCTGGCCCGTAATTTATCTCGTAAAAGCTGCGAAACTCTCTCTTTTACACATTTAAGAGATGATAAAGCTGAAAGGAAACATCGATGCGAATCCGGTGATAATTCCCCACGTCTCTGCACAATCGAAAACCAAGCCTTTGATCTGCACTCGTCTTTCTCTCTCTCTCTCTCTCTCTCTCTCTCTCTGTCTGTCTGTCTGTGTGCCTTTGAGCAGGTGGAGGCCGCGCACCTGCACGCACAGCTGCGCGCACCTTGTTATTGCTGCCGCTGCTTGACGCACAGATGAGCGCAGCACACAGCCAAACAACACAATCCCGACAATATAAACCTCTCCAGTGCCACAGTGTTTCACGTCATGGAGGTACACCAAGACATGCACTATTTCTGCAAATGATTTTTTTTGGGGGGGGGGGGGCGTTTTTAAGTACTTTTCCATCTAAATAAAATAACAAATAAAATATCATTAACGTTGGATTTGTTTTATTAAATATTTTCCAAGCAAAAGAAGGATGTATAGCTCATATTCCAGCCGTGTTCCCGTCTATGTCTTGTTTGTCATGCTCCGGTCTCCAACATGACACCATCTAATCCAATTAAACACGATAACCCTGGACTCACGTATTATTCTCTTCTTTTTTTCTTTCAAGTTGCTGACAAGCACTCTTGGTTTTGTGTGAAAGAGAGAGTCAAGAGCCCTCTCTTAATCCCGAGCACGACTAGGAGTGATTGAAAAGTGAAAGAAACCCCTCATTGGTCCTCGAGCTTGATGGTGTTTTCTTTGTCCAGTACTCTTGCTTCTTGTTTAGTGCGGTCTTCATGCATGGCGGGCCATTACTTCAGGTCTTTATAGGTCTACACTGAGCTGGAGACAGCTACTATTTCGCATAAGAGGAGCCTCCACTTTATTGAAACATAATAAATAATCACAACTAATCTGTATTCATTAGCTTGTTAAATAGTTCAAACTTGTTGTAATCCAAGGAACACGCTAATTGGGATTTAAGAAACAATTATACTATTTTTGGTCATTTCAAATGCGCTTAATTATTCGTTTGTTTGAATAGTTTAAACAGATTAAGCCTGCGATTGTTATTATTTTTATTTATTTTTTTAAGTGACATATAGTCCTAAAATCGTATTTTGCGCAAAGTTTCAGCTGGAGCTTAATAAGCAATAGCGAGCAATCAAAATTCTTAAAATATATGAAATTAAAATTACAATTGGCATGTAGAGTTTTTTTTTTCTGTTCTTGTTAAAACTGTGGCAAATTGGTCATTTGAAAGTGTTTCTGAGGAAAAGCCCGAGCCGACACAACATATTGTAGGTGTTGCAAAATGACAGGTAATTGACATTAATCCGCTCTCTCTGAGACTCAGGGGGGATCTAAAGTAAATGGGGATACGGTTAATGAAGCACCACTTGCCCTTTGAATCTCGGTCACAGTGTGCGGCGGGGAAGTTTGGAGAAACTTCATTCGGTTGATATACTTCCCAGGAGTGCATCCTAAAATATGAAGAGGAGATCTCTAGCAATGACTGCGCCTCAAAGGTTTCGGAGAGGAAAAACTCGATCTTTTAGAATTTGGAGCAGATACAGCAACAAGGTCAGGGGACGATGAGTGTCTAACTTTTTAAGTGATGACTCAGGTTATTGTTCTCAGTTTATATGACATCTCCGTGGCGTTGAGAAATTGATGCTTGCCTAACTGGCTCTAATAAATCGCCATTACCAATAGCCAATTCAGTTTTCCTGCAGCCACGGGATTGTTATTATGCTTATTATAATTCATATTGGGAGTCTTCTCTATAGGAGCTGTGACAGACAGACAGAGGCCAGGTGGGAGAGGCAGTCTTTGAGCGTAAGGAGTCGCGCCTCTCCTCTCCATGCGCACGCCGCCCCGTGCTACAGGGGCCTGCGTAATGAGGGCACCTATGGGGCCCTCCTGGATGGAGAGGTGTCCTAACCTCGCCGCGGCCGGTCAAAATTGAGGCACCAACACCTGCACGTCACCCCTACTCCCCCCTGGCTCCCCCTCGGGCAGCGCCTGCCACAGCTCCCCCCATCACCGAGAGTTCATACTCCGCGCACAACTTTTTGACAACGATAATGATGTGCATGGTGATGCTGAAAATCTAAGGAGGGGCTGTAGTAGGGAAATAAGGACTCTGAGTGTTTGCAGAGGGGAGGGGCCCCTGCATTTTCTCCTCAGGAGCAATTCACTTATGATGGAAAAGCAGCACTCTGCAACCTCCCTCTGAAGAGATGAATACATAATCTGCTGGCTGGTCTTCTCACAATGCAGAGGAGAACAGGTTATATTTAAGTATTTATAGTATTTATTTAAAAAATAGAACAAAGTAAACAATGTCATTAAAACTAAGTAAATTTGTGTGTAAATGTAAACACTGCATATTTATAATAAGCACACACTGTGTTTTGATCACAGCCCTCTTGAGAGTCACAGCCTATGTTTTCAGGGTCTTGCCAAACTATCAGTCATGTTAATAAAATATCACCATCTCTCAAGGTTTAGTGTCACTAAGATGGATAAGCTTTTATAGTTTGTGAGATATACTGTCATTTACCATGGCAAGTGTCTGCGAAGGGCCAAAAGGTGCCTATCCCCAACAGAGCTGGCCTAATTATACAATTAGTCTTGTGATTGGGACAGTCCAGAGCTAAGTGTCCTGTGGGACAACCAGACACATTATGGCTGTCATCAGCATCTTCACAGCAAGTAAAATAGTTCAGCCTAATAGGTGTTTTGCTTATGTCCTGTTTTGTGTCTCTGTTTCTGTTTGCTATACTGAATATCTCAATTGCCAGTTTGGGTCAGACATCTTTTCTGCCACACAAAGCGAGGTAAGGAATGGAAAAGTGGATGGAAAAGCTGGACATCATTAATACCATAGGTCATCTTGGTTTTCAATCATTTATGTCCTAAGCCTCATCTGGGGCCTCGGCAGACCAACGCCACATCTCTTTTGAAGCCGTCGGTCAGATGGAGACCCCATAGCTCAATCTCATTGCCTATCCAGCCATATATCCGTTCTGGCTTATCCCTGTTCAGTTGGAAACATCAAGACACCACATTTTCTTCTGCCCATCCACAGCCATATCTGTCATTTCCAAACCCAAGCCTGTTAAAGAGTATGGGTGTGGGGCTTGTGATGTTTGGGATCCATGCAGTCACCTCCATGAAGTCAGAGGGAGGTCTTGGCTCTGCATGGTTGAGGAGGCAGTGGTGCCTCCACACTGGATACTTTCCTGCTAGTGCAGTGCCTTATCACATTGGATTAGAGCTCCTACAGGGAGACTGGAAGCTGAGGATGAATGGTAACCAATTTCACAAGTTTGGCCATGATGAAGCTATAGTGGCTCATCTATATGAAGACAGTCAGATGTTCATATACGAGCAGGAGTCCAGAGCTCAACTGCAGTTGGCATGGATGACTTGTCTTTTTGTCTTACTATAACTGATTCTTGAGTTCAGTCTGTTCATTCCCCTTCTCTCCTTACCTGTATGCAAACCCTCTTCCTTCTCTTGCCTCGCTTTTCTAAAGATGTCCCCGCTCCCCTCTCCCCAGCTGTGATAGAATGACTTCCCCCCTCTCTAAATGCTGACCTTTTCCACAATAAAACCAGATGCATTCAGGCCCAACCCTCTGATGTTGCAGGCGTGATAGTTCTGCACAAATCTGGTACTGATACCAATCTTTGCCCACAATGGAGAAAGTGATGGTAAGAAAGGAGAGGCAAAGGAAAGGGGGTGGATTAAAATGGTGGACTGGCACTATGCTTTTGAAATCATTTTGGTCAATCATAGATAGGTTTTTAAGATATGTTGAGTTGAAAAGGAAGGCAGATACATGGATTTAAATTTGATTAGTGAGGATCACAATGGTGAAAGTAATCCCTGACACATAAAGAATTCATCGGAGGCCTCTGTCTGCTATTTTTGTCCCAGGTCAGTTTCTAAGTATCAGCATGTCTTCAATAACAGTACGTGAAAAATAAGCAAGATTAAGGAGTTGAAACATTATTTTGACTTGAATGCAGTGCAGTATTTGTGGTGCTAATATCATTTTTCTGCTCATATACTTAAAATAACTGCAGCAGATTTAGAGTCATACAGGATGTGCCAGAGATGAAGCTGTTTCCTTTAGTTTCGGCTAAAGTAGCTTGTAAGCAGTATCATCCCTGGGTACAAATCAAAATATCCTACACTAAAAAGTCCATCTGCTTCTCTTTGACAGAGTATATCGTTCACCATTTCCCTCCACCCTGGTCAGCCCTAGTTTCCAAGTACACTGAAGCCTACATCCTGCATTTAGAGGCTTTTAGGAAAGCCCTGTCATTCAGTAAGAGACTACTGGGGCAGCATGCTCACGCTTATCTGCACTTTAGTTTCTACTTTCTGGCCGGTGGGCTATATAAGGGCCAGATAGCAGGGCCTGGCTCATGCGGTTGTCCGTGGACGACCTTGCTCTCCTCACCTACTGCCTTGGAGTGGCTCCCAGTCCTGGGATGGGGCTTTGGACCAGCACCAAGTCTCTACCCCCACAGATGTTACTGAGCCACCAGATATTATGTCAGTTTCTGAGTGATGCATCATCCTCTTCTGAATAGCAGTGCATGACTGTAAAGTAGCCGGGATACACGTGACAGTATAGAAAATCAGTTGAGTAAAGATTTATTTCCAGTGTTATAATTATGGCTCCACTGGTGCTGCACTGATCTGTCATGTCACTGAACTCATAAGGGCGTTTGGTTTTTTGAGAGGTTGCTCTGTATGAGCAACAAGAAAATAATTATCTGAATGTGTGTAATTTAAAGTTGGTGCAAAAAAAATTTTTTTCTATTTATTTAAACAATGAAAAGTCACATTATGACTTAAATTAAGCCTATCATTTCCATGTGCTTTTGCAAGTTTGTGCACACACAGAGGCCTTATGCCATATGGCACAGCCTGGTGCATGGCACCTGCTATGGGAATTTTCCAAATAATCTCTTTTCATTTATTTCTGAGCAATAAGCAGCAATAAGCAATGAGCAAAATCTTTTCTGTTTTAATATATTTGATTCTTTTTCTTCTTCTTCTTTTTTAAATTATTCTTTTTCTCTTTTTTGTCTGTTTATTCACATTTAAACACAAGTTAATTCCATAATTGTTTATCCTTGCACATGCACAGAAATATTTTGGAATAAAACAGCTTTCAGTCATGCTTTGAGCCATATGAAACAGTCTAACGCGTGCTTTATGAAACTTCAGGGAATAAAACAAGAAAAGTACTTGAAATGATGTTTCTTAAACAGAGGAACCGTGGCAGGTTGCTGTGACTGCTGACATTCTGTCTTAGTGGCACTTAGCTGGAGATGGAAGGAGAGAAACAACTCTGTTTAAATGTCAGAGAAAAAAATAGACCAATTTCCCTCAGCAACATACAGTGTACTATGCAGGTTATGATTATGTTTAATTGTAGAGGCGCCTAGCAAGACACCACTATACTTTTAGGTTGCTCTAGGCCAAGCCTGTGAAAGAAAAAAAAGCATATTTTTGTCATTAAAAATACAAAAATCGTGATGTGCTCATCGGGTAATTGATTTAATGAAGTTCCTGTGAAAGTAAACCTAAGCACAGGTCAGTTGAGTGACCCCCCGGCGTGCCCACTGTCAGATGTTTAACTCTCGCACTCCTTTGGGAAAGACATCGGGGCTAATAGGTGAAACCACAGCTGCTGAAGCTGGGCTGGAGATGAGCGACATTCCCCCTGTAGTCCGCCAGTCCGAGTGTAAAACCCCACAAACAATTCAGACTTTCCTCCAGATTCCACCATCCGCGAATCAGGAAGAGTCCTTATCCTTAAAAAAAAAAAAAAAAGTTTTGAGTCGCTCCTTTAACTTGCTGCCGAGTTGTCTCCCTGCAGACTGGAGTTCATGCAGGCTACTGTAAAAGCCCACAGTGACTGTTCGCAGGGCGGAATAAAAGCTGAGTGTGTGCGCTTGCTTCTCTTGGAAGGAAAAGGGGGGGGGGACATCAGGTCCGAAGGCAGCCTCGGAGTCCACTATCTGGAGTGAAGCAAGCGGAATGCGTTGTTTTCTGACTTGATCATGAAACTTAAAGATAGCAGGCAGGTAGGGAGCTTGGAAAAAGTTGGCAAAATGCCTGGATGGCAAATATGTGTGAGTTAAAGCTGCGTGCTTGTGAGAAAGAGAGAATCTGACGAGCGGAGGTTTCACACTGTGACAAAGTTTAGACTGGGGCAGACAAACAGGTGTGTAAAGACGCACTTTAATGTTCGTGATTGGACATTACATGGGTTTGGAGTTTACGATCATTTTGTGAAACATAACATCACTGAATTTCACAGCAAAGTCTGACCTTAAAATTCTTCCTTCTTGGGGATTTACGCAGTGCGTTCAAAGGTTCAGGTGAAGCGGCAATAAAAATGTGAGCCGGATTTCTTAATTACTCACATAAGGCAACATAAAAATGGAGGGAATTTCTCCCCCCATTGGACCACAACTCATATTTGGGTACATGTGGATATTTGCCCACACTCTGTTTATTATTTACTTCCGTTTATCACTGAATTCTTCTCTTTCGCTTTTCATATTTAGAAACGAGAGAAATGTGATTTCATTTTGCAGCTCAGCGAAGGCGGAACAAAGCTGTCACAAGGTGCTGCTGTTCTGCTATATTTCATTTCTGTATGTCCGTGTGTGTGTGTGTGTGTGTGTGTGTGTGTTTGTGGGGAGGGGGGGTGCTGGTTGTTTATCCACACCTGCTTTCTTGTTCACAAGATTTAAAACCAAAGTTAGAAATAATATTAATTAAATAAAATGCCCCCCCCCTTTCTTTTCTTTCTCTCCAGATAAACTGAACATCAAGGTGAGCCAATAAACGCGCTGCCGTTTCAGGCGCAGGTGCTCGGTTCAAATGACCTGCATTTTCATCTGAGCCTCTTAACTTTTGTGACCAAAATGATCACTTCACAAGCCATTTTCGTGCGTATTGTGCCAACAGTATTCAGGAGATGGATAATGCTTGTAAAGTCTGACAAGACGGCATTTGTTTTGGTTCTACGCTCGTCTGAGAAATTATCATTCAACCCCTTTAAAGGGCGCAATTGAGAGGCAGCAGCGTTTTCACTGCGACTTTTTGCTTTGTCCTCTCTAAAGTGGCGTCTGCATGTCTGACTCTGCCAGTTACTGATTTGCAGGCAGTATGTAAAGGTGGCCCATGTAAGTGATTTCCACGGGCATCACACTAAAGGAGAACAAATCGCTGACAAAGGAGCGCCTTTCCCATTCAGCAGCGTCGTTAGGACAACCAAAAAGTATTTCTCAGATAATAAGTTCTACTTCAAAGCGTTTCTCACTGAAGGGTGACTGCTTCACTCCTTTTATTAAGTCTCCCTCCTTTTAATGCCGAAGGAACTGTCTCTGGTTATTTTTCATCGTGTTTATTTTGTAACATTCATTGAGCGCCTGTTTCCAAACGGGACGTACAAGAGCAGGCTGCTCCTCAGGCTCTTATCCCTATAAAAGTCCACGCACAACACAAGAGGAGGCCCACGAGTGCTTATTCTTAGAATGAAGCATATAAAGTGTTTTAAGAAATGCTTAGAGAACAGCTATAAAATTGATAAAGCCCTTTAAATATAACCAAACGTGTAGTTGTTACTTTTTTTCCCTAAAGGTCTCCCCGTGCTGCTGAAGTGTCTCTTTTCCTGGGCTGTAAAATGCGGTTAATATTTGAGATTATTTGAACTCAAGTGTTCATTAAATGTGTGTATTTTGTGGCTAAAGTCCCAACATCCTCCAGGCAGACTTGACTCAAGTGACTTAACTGTTGCGGTGTGGAAGCTCCGAATGATTTTCAGCCTGTGTGTGTGTTTTAACAAGGTTTCAGTTTTGTACTTTGCCCTTCGAATTTGTCAAATCCTCACCAGGCAGGTGTAGGCAGGGCGTCTGCAGCTCGTGTGTCAGCTACCTGCCAACGGTGGCACATTTCTGGAGATGGCGCACTCTGAGTTTTGATTATAGTTCATTTAGTGGCAGTTAGTGTTTTTCAACCAGACACATTCAAATGTGAGCGTCTCACTACCCAATTGCCATAGAAATCCTAACGCACCATGAAGACTGTCAAAGCGGCCAGTCTTCCTCTCAGAAGCTGCAGCCTTTGAAGTGGTGCAGGACTCGCGTTGGTCAATTTTAATTCTATAGACTGGACAGGCAACTCTTTGAAAGTGAGATTGTGAGTTTTAATGGAGGAAATAAGAGGGGGAACTTGTTTTATACACTCTATACAAGGCAATGCTTATTGTCAGAAATCTTTTATCTTTTATTTTTCCCATGAATGATTCATGCCACGGCTGCTTTGTGCTGTCACGCCTTTCAGAGGTAGCGCCATCAGGGGGCTATAAGTTTTCCCATTAGCTCAGTGATTAGTTTAAAGCAGCCTCCTTGGCCGTTAGGCTCCTTTCTGAGATAACTGGGGATATTTTATAGAAATGTTAAGATAGAAAGTGAACAGAGCTCCTTCTGCTTTTTTCATAAATGACGTTTTGTTGAATTTCACATGAAAAAAGGGAATTATTTGACAAAGAATGGAAAGCTTGCTAAAATATATTTTACAAAACGTGGCAATCTCACAATCACAAAAGTCCAAGTGAATTCCTGCGTAAGCACAGTGATTCTCTAATATCTAACACTCGTGACAGTTGTTGGTTTTTTTACTGTACACGTCCTGTTTTTTTTTTTTAATATTCATTTTTAGATTGAAATTTCTATTGTAAATGTAATTTTGAACATCGAGAGTCATAACTCTGTTAACATCTGTTTTTTTTTCTTTTTTTAATCCATCATGTCCAACGGCACCATGCACCTCAAAGAGAAAGACAGATCACTACAAAAGGCATGCGAGAGAGGGACTTTTCACATTACACAGCTTATTCAAGTAAATGTTCTCTTTTTTTTTTTTACAGACCACAATTAAAAATAAAAAAGTGAACAAAATATTAACATGAAAAAAAAAAAAAAAACATCAGCAGGGTACTATGCATCACCAAAACTGATATTATTTTTCTTTGGTGTTCCTGTAATTCCAGTACAACATTGATACCAGCAAATAAATTACAATGTACAAAACAACATTTTTTTTTTTTTTTTTTTTTTGGTAATTAAAACTACACAACATTCACAAAGCATCAGTACAATTACATATGTACAAATCCTGCAGGGCCAAAGCCTGTCAGTGTAGACATTTAGGGTCTCAAGGGACTTACTCGTACTCTTTAACGAGCATAACACTTGTGTATTTTGCATAAAATATAGTCTTAAATAGTTCTTAAATATTACAAAATTCCATCCAAACACATGTATTGTATAAATCTGAAAAGGTAAATGAGAAGCCTTAAGACACTCAGATGTTTGCCTCCTCCTTTTTTCTTTTTTCTTTATTGGTTTATCAAAGTTTGTACCACGTTTTAAAGAAATCACATGAAATAGTAACAATAAAAAGTCTCATCTTTTATGTCACGTCCATTAACGTTTGTCGCCATTTTTGGGGTGAACAATCAGTACCTCTGGTTTTCTTTAAACGTCTGGAATATGACAGTGATTGATAGCAGGCCAGTTATTAAACTGCAAGGGGATGATGGGAGGTCACATGAAAGATGTCACTTCGGCACACCAGTTGAGTCTAAAGTTATGCAGTTAATTAAACCCTTCATATTGCTCTTTTTTTAAAAATGATTTTAACAGCTCTGTTCAGAAACTGGCTCACTCCTTCTAATGAAGAAGGAAAGTTTGTTTTTTCTTTTAATTTCAGCTCTAACGTCAGTGTTAAATGTTTTATTTTGACAGTTTTGGTCTACATTTGAAGGGGGGGGGGTCAGGAGTGACCTCAGAGAAAGGCTTTGTCACGTTATTGGGCCTGCATTGGATTCGCTCTGATGCTGAATTATCTGCGTTTAGCACAGTGGTTAGAATAATAAAACAGTGAAAATAACTGATCAGTATCCCAAGCGCACGGGCCAACATGGATCTACGCACTCTTGACGGGTCAAGTAGGTGACAAGTTTGCCAGTCACGTGGTCGGAAACGGGAGCATCAGAGCATTGTCCTGGGGTCTGAATTTCTGAATGAGTCCTCATCGTCTGAATCTGACGTTGGCACGTCGCTGGAGGGGGTGTGTAGGTGGTTGGGTCCTCCGCTCCCCTGGCACACGTACCACTCGTTGAGATTGGTGACCTGAGGGGAGAGGTTCGCGGAGCGGTTCCTGTGCGGCTCGGAGTTGGGCGAGAGAGGGTCTCCAAGAGGGTTCGTGGAGGAAATGTAGGTGACGTTGGTGGAAGGGGGCGGCGGGGACTTGCAGTGCACTTTCATGTGCTTCCGCAGCGAGCTCGGGTGCGTGTAGGATTTGTCACAGCCGCGGACTTTGCAGTAGTAAGGCTTGTCACTGGTGTGGACATGAGAGTGCTTCTTCCGGTCGCTGCTGTTGGCGAATTTTCTGTCACAGCCGTCAAACTCGCACTTGAAAGGTTTCTCGCCTTGAATAAATGAGAGACAGATGCAGTCAGTGTCACGTGCAGCATTGTCATCGCCTTTTAAATAAACTGTCATGGTAAAGCCTCCTCGAGGGGCATTTACATTTCTACACACCTCAGCACATAAGAACGGAAAATTGACAAAAGTCCATAACTCCTGTAAGGTACTGAAGAACACCTCCTCCTCATGCCAACTTAAAATAAATACAACATTTGTCATTAAGTGCTCAGTGTAGGAGACTGGGCCTCTCCACTGGGGCTTCCTCTTCACCACAGCTTCCTCACTAAACATTTACTATACAGCCGCTACTCCACACCCACTTGTCCAAAGCTTTTTCCTGTGTGAACACGTGCAACATGCCTTAGGGCCTTCTGGTTACATGTATGTGTATGTGTGTGTGAGAGATGAGGGGGGGGGGGTCCAGACTCCAGAGACCACCAGGAGTCGTTCGTGTACAGTGTGGTGGTTATAACTCATCACATACACACAAAGTCACACTGAAACGGGAAAACGTGCATTTGTTTCAATTGTGGATTCGGGTGTGCAGTGCGAGTCTTCAGAATGCTAAACAATAAGAAGGTGATTCTCTAATGACTTGTTTTTGCTACATTGGTTATTTTTTTTCCCCCTGGGGATTTTGTGTAATTCACTGAGGCGCACAGAGGCCTTTGCATTGTGGCAAACGACCAAAAATGAAGCTCCTCTCTTAGCCAAAAGCACGACCCTCAGACTACGCGCAGCTTTTGAAGGGATCTCTCGTGAGTTGTGGAACATTGGGGAAAGTTAACCTACTGAGACTCGCTGTCTTGAACTTACAGCACAATGCTTTTCATCAGGACTTAGTTGTTTTACTTGGCATATCCGGATATGCACATTTTACTTCTGTATGTCGGTCCAGAGGTCACAGCCTAAAGCTCATGCTCCCGGTGGTTTACAGTAAACCACTACTTCAAACTAATGAATCTGGCACACGTTAAGATATCGTGAAACATGTCTATGCACTCCTCAATATATATACACCGAGCTTATGCATAAACGTCCTACGCTTGAGGATAATTACATTTACGCATGTTCTAGCGCTGTCCTGTATGTACGTAAGCACGTTTTCTGAATGATATGCTCTAATCCTCTCACGCCTACTGCAGGCATCTCGGAGAGTAAAAAAAAAAAAGTTTATATTTTAGAGAGGAAATGAAACACGTTTGCCCATCGTGCGAAGGCGTCATTGAATATAACTTTTTTTTTTTTACTCGCATGTTTGTGTGCGAAATTACGCGCGGTCGCATTGACCAGCCGTTTAGAATGTAGGCAGCTAGACAGGGTCAGTATTTTTCACACCGCGGCGTACAAGTTAGACACAAACAGACGTACTGACCTGTGTGAGTCCTCTTGTGAATCTTTAAATTTTCCGATCGAGCGAAGACTTTTCCACAGCCCGGGAAAGGACACGGGAAGGGCTTTTCTCCCGTATGAACTCGGATGTGATTTATCAGTTTGTACTTCGCTTTGAAAGCCTTTCCTTCCCGTGGACATTCCTCCCAAAAACAGACGTGGGTGCTCTGCTCCGGTCCCCCGACATGCTCCACGGTGACGTGGTTGACCAGTTCGTGCATGGTGCTGTAAGTTTTGGAGCACGGCTTTTTTTGATTTTGTTCCTGGTCAATCCACTTGCAGATTAGCTCTTGCTTTATGGGCTGCCGCATGTATCTTAAAAACGCCCCCGCCGCTCCGTGAGGAGCTGAAGCGATGTTCACATTGAGGTTCATGGAGTTGTAGCTGTGGAGAGAAGAGGGTCCATAGTGCTCTGGCCTGTGCCCGAAGTGCTCTGGCCTGCCGTAGATGTCCCCCGGTATACCCAAGCGCATCTGCCCATTGAGGGCATGGTGGTGGGCACCTGGGGACGCCTGGTCGTGAAGTCCAGTGAAAAGTGAATGGGCCCCACTTTCCGTGTGCCCATAAGCACCTGTTGGGGAGATGAACATGCCATGGTGATGAGGGGAGGAGGCGGAACTATGCTGGTCGCCAAGTGCATGCATAGCAGAGGCTGAGAGTTCTCTCCTGAGGATGAAGTCCCTGCTGCTTGAGTAGCCTGAGTGGGGGTGAGCCACGGGGAAACCAACTGTGGTCTGAGCAGAAGTGAAAGATGCCGCGGTCTGGGCTTCGGGATGGCTCTGAATGTGCTGAGATGGGCTAAGTTTGAGAGCATTTGTCTGTGCCATGTGCTCTGGTCCAAATGGAGTGAGTGCCACTCCGGGGTCGTTGCCCAGCTCCCCAGGGTGGAGGTGGGCATGGTGGGAGAGAGGGTGATGCCCCCCTAGCCCCGGGAAGCCTGTCATATTCTGATGAGGAAGGGGTTGAGTCGCTGCCAAATCCGCTAATCTTATCGCCGGATTCCTCTTGCTTAAAGGGGGTTCCATAACTACACTAACAAGTCCATCCGCACTCACCGCAATTGTTTTTTCACCACTCCACGCTCTCTAAAACATTAGGAAAATATGTATATAAGGGCTCTATAAGTTCTTTTGTCCGGCTTCTAACTCTGCTTGCTCCTTTTCCCACTCTGTCCTCAAGCGATTGGCAGAACATACAACAGTTGGAGGACGCAGTGGGGAATACAGTTTAGAAATGGCACTGCGGGTATTGGACGGATTTTGGTGACTGGCAGTTAGGAGAACGAAGCGATTGGCTGTCGTTCAGCGCAGGGGCTCAGCAGGGTTCCGCCCCCTCACTCTCTTTATCGCTGTTGACTCCAAAAAGTTGTACTCACAAAGTTACCAGCAGATCTGTTTGTGTGGCTTTCTGTTTACTGACGCCGGCGCATGTGGATGACCGAAATGTCACTTTATGTGATAAATGCAGCTTAGTTCATCTCTGCTTTGGTTTGTCCAAGTGTCCCTCTATTGATTTGATGACGCCATTGAAGAAATCATTAAAAAGCACGCTGCTGCTGGATGGATGTAATGTATGTAACTGGCGTAAGAGATGTGGCCAGTGTGCAGATGTGTAAAGAAGACAACAGTAACGGCGCAAAGTTGATTTATTTGGTATTTGCGTATTTTTTTTTATTTATCCAAAACATGTGACTCCTAAGACAAGACGTGGTTTCTCGTTAAAATATTAAAAAACGCTCCTCCGCACTGCATTGCTAAATCACACTATTTTCTTCCCCCCCAAAAATGAAACACAGGAAATAAAAAAGATAATTAAATAAACAAATTTAAAAACATCCGGTTTGCGTCTGGTTTGCTGTTTTTTCAGGTGTTGTTCACTTTACTCTCCCTGCAGCAGCTGTTACTCTGGATTGTGCATGAATATGATTTTTTTTTCTTGATATGCTGATAAAAATATTAATGCTACTGCACTTAAATAAAATGAAACTTTAAACGGAGTGTGGGGTTTGTGTAGTCTGCCATCCCAGTCAGATCACAATGTTTAAGTCAGGAAAACCATTAAAAATGTCATATTTGTTCAGACATTTTTTAATACTGCCTCAATAAAAAAAATCCCATTGTAATAATTTATTCTGATTTAAATATATTTGGCTGTAAGTTAAGTTAGCCATTAGAGTGAGTTTTAAACGTGCAACAGTAAAGGAAGACAAGGCTATTACACCGTAACCTTTTGATTTCAATGGATGTCTTGATATGTAGAAGGTGTCCTGTATTTTTATTTTTTTATTTACTTTGTTTCACAGCCTGTCAGCTAACCTTTATTTTCCAACGTTTGGTAATGCTGGTTATGAGTGAGGCTGTCAGACACTTGTTAAACTGTATTCAAGTTCACTATGACGGATGGCGCCGTTTGAACGGTCCATGCTGACAGCAGGACGTGCGTCTGTCATCGATATGTCTTCATTCACACACCTTTCCAATCGATTTGTGATAAACGGCCTCAGACTACAAACCATCGCGTCATCTAAGTTGTGTCTTGTAACCGGATCAACTATGTAAATATGAAGCTTTAAACACTGGAATGAGCACCACATGTGCCCACTCCTGAACGTGTTTTAGTCGATTTCCCTCTTGTTACAGGGAAGGTTTTACATGTTGTTGGCCTGTTGCACATGCTGCTCTGTTCAAACTGATTTATGATCTTAATAATACGCAAAAACGTCTAAAATTGATTTATAAGGTGTTGCAGTCTTCCTAATGTAACTGGCTGTGTTTGAGTGCACAGTCTGACATAGTGCTTTCTCAGGTGAGGCTGAGATTATTTCTGCCTGTTTATTGTTTAAAAACAGCTGCTCATTTTTTTAAAAAATAATTTATTTGCACAGCGACTCTTTATCCAAATTAAAACAGCACAGTACAGTACAAGTTAGTACAATATTTCAGCCACGACCACACTTGTGTGTGTGTGTGTGTGTGTGTGTGTGCCGCTGTCTCGGGGATTTTTTTTTTTGTAAATAAATAAAATAGGCTCAGCTCCAAAGAGAGCTTCTAGAAACTCATAAAACACCGAGGAGCGCCGTGTGCACTGTTCATGATTTGTTAGAGGGGCCCCCGTTTCATACACATCCAATTAAACATCACACTGAACTGGACCATACAAAATTAACAAGAACAAGAATTCTAATTTTGTTGAAAAAAAAAAACCAAAACAAAAAATCAGTAAAAAGATTTCCTGTCCCTGTTGGTTCTGCAATACACACCAGATTACTTGGTCACAGTGTGGCACGTTGCTGCTGCGTTTGCCACATTCATCATATTTATCACGTGTCAAACAAATGGAAATTAATTTACGTAACTCGTATTTTTCCGATGATCTAAATGAATAGAGGGGAAACTGGAGCCTGAACTTTCTTGAAGGAATTGCTCAGAGCTGTCGATGCCTCAGACGGAAGAGCGGGGACATCTTAAATCTCTCCCTCCCTCCCTCCCTCCCTCCCTCTCCTTCTCTCTCCCTCTCTCTTTAAAACAAAGACGCTTTGTCATAAACAGGGTTATTTTACGAAAAGGAGTCAAGGGGGCGACATATGTGGTCTTAACGGGTCATAGGTCAAACATCCATGAAACACAAGGTCACGGAAGCCACGCTAGTAACCTTCCAGTGTGTCAACATATTGATATTGTCAGATAACAGAGAGGAGAAATACGCCCCCCCGCCTCTCCCCCTCGTTATAATACGCAGGCAGAGTGTGATCAAAGTGTGATCAACACTAATGACTTTATCGATAAGCTTTATGTATGTGAGCTCTGACTTCAGCTCTCACTCTGTGTAATATTTCAAGTGATTTATATTTAAACTCTGTACGCCACATCTCAATGTGTAATAGTCTACTGATCCCAAAACCTGTTGAAATACTGGTCTTTGGGGGATTTTCAATAGGCTAGACCCCCTTTCTTCTCCAGGCAGAGGGGCAGCCCCGCACCTCTCTGGCCGATAGATTTTTTTTCTTCTTCTTTTTTTTTAAAAATTTCTTTCTCTTTTTCCCAATCTCGGTAAGGTTTTGTGGTTTTCCAGAGAAATAAAGAACTTCTTATAGGGGTCGGCAGACGTGACTTTGAACTTGGATCAGCTCCTGTGTTTCCTGTGGTGCGGGTTGAAATAGACTTGGAAGAATGGCACACACAACGCTCAGCCTGTCCCACTCTGAGCTGCACTCAATTTCAAAAAACTTTTTAAACGTTTCCCTCGCCTTCACCATTATTTGTCGTGGAGCTGAGACAGACACAGGGTGGTGTTGTGTAATGGAACAGGAGCACTTGTGGGATGCTGATTTGGTGAAAATGTAAGTAAACTTCCTTTGACTTGTACATGAATGAGCAGCTGTGGTGTATGGCCTGTGTATCCCCATTTGCACGCAGATTTAGTGCATGCTTGTAGTGGAAAGTTGCCAGTAAATGAAGCATTTTTTTTTAAACAACAATGTTTTCCATCTGTCAGGTATATGTGTTCGTGTCTGTCTGGGAACAAAAAGGAAATCTAATAACGAAATAGTTCTGGTGGACAGGGTAAACAGCAGTGGTTGCTGCCTATTGTTTTCTTATGGGCATCGTTAGCGGGGCTGAAACCGAGCATTACACACACGCATGCTCACAGAGAGCAGCGGGTCATCCTAAGTCAATATTACTAAAATAAAAAAGTCCGACTTTTATTGGTAAACTTTATTATTGTGAGTTCAGGAAATGCTCGACCTTAGAGGTCACTAATGGTTAACTTGGATCTGAGCGCAGTTCACCACCATAACATGTAACTTAATTGCTGTGGTGAATGTGAGAACCACCGAGGAGGCAGAACCAGCAACATATGGAACCATTAAAAAGAACCAACAACAACCACTGGCGGTTGCCAGTGTGAGCACTGGAGCTCCACTAAAGGCCCAGTTGTGGTTCTACAACCAGTGCAAAACCACTGGACTCCATATGGAGCCACACATGCTTTTTCAGCTGTGAGGAACAGAGTGGAGAGATTTCAATGATTCCTAAGCCTAACATAATAATAGATTGTAAACATATATCAGCATTATATATGATATGTTCTGATAGCAGTTTATTATAAGTTGATCTGATACTTTTTAAAGGAGGATGTTTTACACCGCCACGTTGAGTTCATTTACATTTACAAATGTTTTGCACTAGTTCAACAGAACCCTTTTTTTGTCTTGGTGCACTCATGTAGTATTTTAATAGACTCTGGAGATAACAATATTCAAGTAATGTGAGGCTTTTTAGGACTACAGACATAGCTGGAAATATTTTTTTTTACTTGCAACACGCAATGAACATTTTGCTGTATCAGTGCAGTGTCAGCTATGGTGGTGATTCATTGTTTAATAGCACTGCTCTTTGCTGGCTGTCACAGCAGCGTGGCCATTTTTGACCTTTTAAAAAGAAAAAAACAAAAACAAAAAAACACGCAGACAAAAACTGAGCTGTTGCATTCAAGTAAATAATCAATTCCCTAATCAAACACTCTGATTAACTTTTTTCCTCTCCCTCTAAATGTTTGTATCCAATCTTTTTATTTCTCACCACATATTTATCTGTTGATCACACCACGACTCGTACCTACTACAATATAAACAACAAAAGCATGTTCTCTCCCTTCTCTTGACGTGATCCTTTCGCTTGTATATCCTCCAAATCTTCTCCTAAAAGTAGGCGGTAATTATTAGTGGAAAATGGCGTTGCGCTATTAAGTCTCCAAATCGCTACCTGCTATTGGAGGGGCACCTGGGATTGATTAGACGCAGCGGCCAATGAGACTGCGAGGAGCGAATGAACGGGCTGCAGTTAAAGGGGGCGGAAGAAGAGGTAGAGCCAGTCCACGGAGAAACAGGGACCCTCCGCGATAAACACAGGCGAGCCAGAGACATAAATACATACCCACTCGGAACAGCGTTTTTGAGATGCTCCAACTACTCTCGCCCTGTGTATGCAGAGGACACCTAGTAAGATAACTATTTAATTCTTCGAGTGCGTTTTAGCGCATTCAGCTATCGCAGTCAAGAGAACAGGACGCGAGGAAACTCTTCGTTACATTTGGATTTTTTGAGGCACAAGTTAAATAGAAGTATATTCAGCGTTCCTAAAAGCAGATCTGATTTTTCTTTTTCCTCATGAGCGGAGCGGCGTTTTATCACGCCTGATATGGTGTTTCCAAGGTTGGAAGTTGAATCGTTGCGCGCCAGCATCGACATCTGATTTTGTTCTTTAACTTATTCGCTGTAGCCGTTGCGCTGAATTTAAAAACAATCAAACAAACAATTTTTTGCTTAGTGAAATAATGTTACTGGATGCTGGTCACCAGTTCCCCGGATTGGGAGTGGGGTCATTTGCCAGGCATCACTCAGCGAGCGAGATGCAGGAGAGAGACTTGAGTTTGGCACAAAATAGCTTTGTAGACTCCGCACACATGGGTGCGTTTAAGCTGAACCACGATCTCTCTCCGGGACAGAGCTCTGCCTTCACCACCCAGGCGCCGGGCTACCCCGCTGCGGCACTGGGGGCTCACGCTGCCCATGTCACGTCGTATGCAAGCTCTCCTTTCAACTCCACCAGGGACTTTCTCTTTCGTAGTCGTGGCTTCGGAGAATCCTCTCCGGCGAGCGGCCAACATACTATTTTTGGCCCCACGGCGGGATCCCTTCATCACTCCCACACAGACACTCAAGGCCACATTCTGTTCCCCGGGATCCACGACCAGCACGGGTCCCACGGATCCCCGAATGTCCTGAACGGGCAAATGAGGCTCGGACTACCCGGAGAAGTTTTCGGACGCTCCGAGCAGTACCACCAGGTTTCCAGCCCGAGGACCGACCCGTACTCGGCGGCGCAGCTCCACAACCAGTACGGCTCCATGAATATGAACATGGGGATGAACATGGCAGCCCATCACCACCCCGGTGCCTTTTTCCGCTACATGAGGCAGCAGTGCATCAAGCAGGAGCTCATCTGCAAGTGGATCGACCCCGAGCAGCTCAGCAACCCAAAGAAGTGCTGCAACAAAACTTTTAGCACCATGCACGAGTTGGTCACGCACGTCTCGGTGGAGCATGTCGGTGGACCGGAGCAGACCAACCACGTCTGTTTCTGGGAGGATTGCGGCCGGGAGAGCAAACCGTTCAAGGCGAAATACAAACTGGTGAACCACATTCGGGTGCACACCGGGGAGAAGCCTTTTCCATGTCCCTTCCCCGGCTGTGGAAAGGTCTTCGCACGGTCGGAAAACTTGAAGATACACAAGAGAACACATACAGGTAATTATCACAACACCGTGAAGTCTTTTTTTTTTAAAATTGATTTTATTCAGATAGTTTGATTTTACTAAGCGTACATGTGCCTTTATTTCGCTCTTGCAAATACGCGCCCTGTCAAAACACAAATTAAGATCTAATTATCAGTAGCTATTTCGGGTGTGCTAAAGTGGATAGTATTCGTAGAGACAGTCCAAGTAGATTTAGGACCACGTCCAGGACAGAGAGAAATCAGTTTAGCGGAATCATTTCTTCTTTATACGACCACACCGGGTACCTTTGAACAATTATTCTGGCGTAAATAACCCTCCAAACGAGTAGAACAATTTAATTGCGTCTGTTGATGTTTTATTATTTCTGGTAAACTTTAAAAATGGGTCAAAGGGGACAGCTGGAGGCGCGTTGCGTGCTTCGCAGAGTAACCAGGCTGGTAGTAAATCATATCAATTGGTTTAATGTAGCTTGTTTTCGATGCTGCGCTCACACTACTGCCCTTTATATATAGATTTTCCTTATCCTACTTTGGCCTTGGATAATTTATTTAGACTAAATTCCTAATCGATTCGTGATTCCTGATTGTTTAGGAGTTGTGTGTGTGTGTGTGTTGTGGTTCAGTTTAGCCGAGCACAGCACCAGTAGTACTGTTTATGCATAAGGAACGCCTTTTGTTTTCTCATGCGTCCCCTTTGATAGTAGCCAAGGTGCTAGACAGGGCCATTACCATCCTTTCACATTTGGACTTATTTTCGTGGGAAATACGTTATGGTGCCGTGCCATGAAATTGGTCAGGTGCTAATTAGATTTTTATTGTCTCTCAGCAAATGGTACGCCTTCTGTAGGCCTACTGAGGACGGCCTTGTCCCCCCTCTCTCCCACCCCCTCCAAATCACTATGCGCATTATTTAGGCTAAATAAGATGTAAGCGACCCCCCATCTGATTTTATAAAATAAGCATTAAACTCAAATGGGTTCGTGGTAGGAGTTGTTTTAAAACTGTAAACGCTGCATTTTTTTAGGGAACACACCCACAGCAGTGTACACTCAACTTTTTTTTTGCAGTTGAATTTAAGGTATCTGAGCTGCAAAGTTCATTTTGAGACAGGCGGGGGGCATTACTAAGTCTAAAATAAAAAAACCAACATCCGACCATGTTTGTCCATCTTTTTCTCCTGCAGGAGAGAAGCCGTTCCAGTGTGAGTTTGAAGGCTGCGACAGAAGGTTTGCAAACAGCAGCGACCGAAAGAAACACATGCACGTTCACACGTCGGACAAGCCTTATCTCTGCAAAATGTGTGACAAGTCCTACACACATCCCAGCTCTCTACGAAAACACATGAAGGTAAATAAGTCGTGTCGTGAAGCGTGTGTTGAATAGTTATATGTGTGTGGGTGTCAGGCCTCAATAAAGCACACATTTGATTACAATACTATTTGTGCACCATTCATTCCCAAATAAATTCTTTTTGTCAACCTCTGTTGGATTGTAAATACTCATTTGACTTTTTGTTTTTTTCCAGGTCCACGAATCCTCTCCACCAGCATCAGACTCATCACCAGCAGCCAGCTCTGGTTATGAATCCTCCACGCCTCCAGGCCTGGTGTCTCCCACCACCGAGACCCAAAGCAACACCACCCTGTCCCCAGCCTCAGCTGTGCACAACACCACCAGCCACAGTGGCCTATCCTCCAATTTCAGTGAATGGTATGTTTAGGACTAAGCTGAAATGAAGCAACACACACTCATTTCACAGCACTGGACCAACCAGCAGGAGATTGGGACACGTGCACACAAGAGGCACACAAACATTTGTTTATTTTTTATTCTGTTATTTTTGATTCACCAGGGAAGATGATGATTACCAACAGAGGAAAATATGTACAATAGTCGAGGTGTATTTCATATTGTAAATAATTACTAAAAGCCCACTTTCCCATTGGTTGTGATAGTTTGTCAGTCTTTGGTGTATAGATGTTCCTTCAATGGTAGCTATTTCTCTAACTGGACTTTTAGTGCACATATTACGATAAAATTGTACTATAATGTTGAATATTGTGATCCTAAGGCAAATTGATTGTACTATACTAAACATCTATAAACTGGAAAGAGTGCCAAAGTTAACATTTAACTCAAACAGACCACAATATTATGCTTGTGAATGTATATTTTAGTTTGCTGGGCTTAACTTGTGATGTTTTGTGCTTTGCAAGTTTCAATTGTGAAATACTATCTGGAAGATTGTGAGGAAAATAAACGTTGTGCCGTTCGATTTTATGTAACTACACCCTTCCTTTTGTAAATATCAACTGCCATATTTATCCATTTGTAATTAAATTATGGTATTTACTTGCTACAGATGAAACAGTATTTATAAAGAATGTTTCTTTACTATAAATATGTACAATTCCGAACTAAACATGGGCAGTTGTTTCGTTATGTGCTTTTGTTCAAAGTTTTAAGAGGTGTTTTCTTCCTTATTGTGATAAGAATTTTACTGCATACAAATATAATAAAAGGTGTTGCAAGTGCTAAATATTTCCTTTGCTTTTTCATGCTTTCTGTTTTGTTGGTTGCTGGTGAGGATTTAGTGAGTTACGTCTTGTATGGGAGGCACTTTGCCTGTTTTTAACCAGGCTTTAGAACCCAGTCATCAACTCTTGATAAATTCTTCCTGCTCTCAGTTCTTGTCCTTGGGCTAGAGGACATCATGGTGTTGCATTATGGCATGTTTTACAGACCCTATGGACAATGTGGCTGTAGGGGTGATAAAATAAATAGGAGGTTTTGAGGGAAATGAAGGGAACTGTGTCGGTCAGATTTTTTGCACTCCTAAAACCATCTGTCTTAGTGTTTCTACAAACCAAATTGAAACGATAAGCAAGCAAACTAAGAATCTTTACTCAGCACAGTCTGCTCACTCACTGCATGTGTGTGTGTGTGTGTCTGCTCATTTGGGGTACACAGCAGCAAAGCGTTTCTCCTGCATATATCGCGTCTTGTCACTTTATATTTTCCCAGCTCAGAGTTCTATTGGAAAACACAGCCTGTAAATACACCCACTCCACCCCCCGCAACTCCCCCTCCCCCCCAATGCTGGACACTTCACTGCACAGGAGTTGGTGAACTTGAACTTGACTCGGCTTATAGTCTGTGAGAGCTTCTCCGTGCTCCAGTTCTAACCTGTTATGGGAGATGGCCATATGTCTCCGCAGTTCTGCCATTAAATTAGATGGTTTTAAGAACGCTCCAGGCGTGTTTGTTTTAATTTCATGTTTTGTGTCGCCAGTCTTTGAAGACTAAATATCCCAGTCCGAGGAGACATAAATTAACGTTTATAGATGGAGTGAACAGGCTGGAGAAAAAAAAAAAAATAACTTAAGCGATTGTCAGCTGGCTGTTGTTTTTGTGAGGCCCTGGCCTCTGCTAACTGCGCATGTCTTTCTGTGAATAAGTTGCTGTCATTATTGTTATGCTTGTCGGGCTTTGCATTTGCTCTGGAACACGGAAAACACGTAGTGGGACTTGTTAGTGACGGTGGACATCCGCTGCAGGCCGACTCCTCTGCGCTGTAGCAGCAAGTGGCATTCTGTCTGTCTCACGGAGCTGCTAGACTGCAGGCAAACGTTGTCATGCATTATACAAGCTGCTCGCGTTACTTGGCTCACAGGATGATGTGGTAAATAAAAAACGTTGGTAGGATCTCCGGGGAGGCCATGCTGATTACAACCAGGCCGTGATATCTGACTAAAATCAATTAGAACCTACTAAAAACCATCTTTTTTTTCTCTCCTTAAAATCCTTTCATACATTTCGGTTTTGTTGGGCTCGTTTCCCATGGTACACCTCACTTATTAACAGCCAGTCAAAAGAGGGCAAACTGCTTTTTTTGGCAAAGGAAATAAGTGCGTAAACCGAGAGTGCTCCGACTGCTGTTGGCTTAGCTGTGTCCTCGAGGTCGGTGAGCAAAATGCTGGTTTATATGCAGTTCATTTAGCACTTGAAATCACCTCCTAATGGCCCTTTCAGCGGCTGGCCCGGTGACCTCTCCGGCGGAGGAAGGTATGACCTGTAGGGAGTGGGAAAGGTCAGCTCCACACAGTGCGTCGATGCCGGTTCCTGTTCGGCTCCAGCTGCGCTCATATTGATCCGCAGAGAAGGAAGCGCTTTTTTCCTCCTCCTCCTTCTTATCGCACGCTCCTTGTACATTGTTGCCTGTACTGTAAGGATATTAAACTTGTAAAAGCACACGCACCCAACCTGCCTCGCTGGGTCTGTAGCTTACAGGGGATATTTTTCAGGAGTAACGCTTGGACTCAGGCCAAAGTTCAGGAGGAAGTCTTTGAGCTTCTCTAAGAAGTTCACTGAGCAATCTGAACTGTTCTGCATGCGTGTAGTCAAAGTGGCGTTAACGGAGAGGACAACCTTGTTTTATGAAATAAAGACAGAATATAGTAATAATAAAAATAATAATTGGACGAGCATTTTAGTGTAATGTTTAGTCTCAGGGCCTCGTTTTTTGCACAATCCACATCTGAAGAGCCAGATCTTTGTCTCTCTTTATCACATCTTTTACGGACGCTTAAATCAGTAAGAGAAAATCTACGGGGGAATGATGTTCTCATTTATACAAAATATTAATTTACAGTTTTTTAAAAGCTAAAGTCCGCATTGGTGGAATACGAAATGATTAAGTAAGTAATAAATAATTAGACAATGACAGATATTTAGTTATTTAATCACCCACTGGAGGAGTTATTGCACACACAGAAGTGACGAGTTTTGTGCCCCTGTGTGTGTTGGTGTGCGTGTGAGTGTGTGTAAGAGAGACACACACACAAAGGCAGAGAGAGTCCGTCGCAGGCCGTATTTGGGGACAGCTTTTTGATCAAACACCAGTTGACAGGGGACATCATGTCGATATTTGGGACGTTGTTTAAATCCAGCTCCACCATAGCAGTAGTTGAGTGTGCGAGCTGATATTGTTCCTGTGTTAACTGGGGTTGGTCTGAAGTTTGAGTTAAAGGGCGCAGCAACGAGGGGTTATGACTATGAGGCCTCCAGGGAATGAAATCAAGTCAGTGCATTCACACGACGCCGCACAAGCATGTGCGCGCGTCCAAGCTGCGACTACAGCAACGTATCAGACCAGCAGCATCCGTGATCAGTGCGTTTTTCGTTGTGTTTTAATAGTAATGTACGCCACCCCCCACCCCCACCCCTCTCTCTCACACACACACACACACACACGAACTACACTAACTGTGCAGGGTTAACTAGTTCTTTCATCCTTTTAAAATTTTAAAGTCTGGAAAAATAAAACTATACAAGCTGCAGGCCCAAGTTACCTCCATCATGTATGGTACATGACAGTGTAATTGTAAAGGTGTGAAAAATAAGCATTTTGTTTATTTATTTTTTTAAGAGCCTCACCTGTTTTTACCTTTACTACACAGCCATGTCAAGTCAAACAAAGCTGACTTGCTCTAAGATATGAAGCGTCATAACGCACCTTATGAAGGTCATATGATGCGCAGTATGGAATGACCAAATATATGGCTTTAATGATCAAAATAGATTGCTGCATAACAAAAATCACGTGTGCGTACACTTACACAATGCAAGAATTTTTACAATGCAAATAAATAAATAAATAAATAAACGGGCTCCCTTGTGCATCAACAACGCCGCGTTGTGAGTATTATAATCACTGCTTCCTTATATATGCTAACGTACAAGTGTGTAAAGGCCAAACAAATTATTTGCAAGTCAACAACAAATTTCAGAACAACAAAAGCAAAATTAATATCGCATAAAAAGTTGTGCTTTTTTCCGAAAGCGCTTTGTTTCTATTTAAAATGCTGAAATTACATGTCAAGTACAGTCTGTGTCACGATGTTAAATCGACTTCATGTTCACAGGCCTTTCCTTTTTTGTTTACAGCTGCGTCACTCTGAACTCTGTCAATACATACATTTAATTTATGGACTAAACAAAACAAAACAAAACAAAAAAAACCGCTCTTGTTGCACGCCTTGAATCTCCACCTATCACACCAAATTCGCCTCTCTGTGATGCGTCCCAAATGGGCCTCCTCAGCAGAGACACTATGAAGAGTTTGTCAGCGATCATGTTTTGAAAGCAAACTTTTTAAACAAACGCCATATCCTCTGATTGAATTTGAACTGCTCCAATGGAATGAACGTGTCCGTTCGCCGGCCGGTGTTATTTATAGGCACACTCCAGTGTCACCTCAGACTGCGGGCCTGCGCACCCCCCAAATATTTGACCGTGGTTATGACTTTTCACAAAATATTTCATAACGACTACACAACAATGATTAAAAATAAAAGTAAAACTTTACAGGCATAATAAATCTTATTTTTTTCCTTTTAGCATTTGTATAAAAAGATTTTTTTTTATGGCCTGATACAAATTAAAGGGGTTGACAGAAATATTTTATGCATACATATTTTACTAAAAAGGCTGTTTGTGACAGGGCCTTCCCTCTCTGATTCAACAGTCAGAGGTGAGTTCAGTGTACAGACCAGCAGCCTGTAGGATATCTCATCACCAAGTGAGGTAGATACATATTTTAATACCAGCTTTAGCTTATGTAATGTAATGACTGCAGGGTTTTCTTTCTTATATTCATTATTTGCTTCTATTCTTCAAGAAAAAAAAATATTTCTTTCTTTCTTCTTTCTTTGAATGAACCTCTCTCCGTCTGTCTGCCTGTCTATGACATGGCTTATGTTGTGTTTGAACTGAAGTCGATGTACAGTCTGCCTTCCTGTGCAATGCAGCTCCCATGGCCTTTCATCTGAGTTCAGCGGCCGCCTTTCTCACACAGATGAATGTGTTTCTGTGAAAGAGCCGGAATGGCTGTCACTTCTCCTGGCACGGAGGAGAAACAAACAAAACCCCCTGCTCCTTTAAGGAAGCTGGCGCAGGCACCTCCCATTGGACACAAACACTACAGAGTCAGAAGCACAAATAGCCTCAGAAGCTAAACACTCTGCCTTTCATGCAGAAAGCTTGGCATGACTGGTCCTCTCATGCACACAGAAGAACACAAAGTGGAGAGGTGCAGAGTAAATGACATACTCAGGCTTGACTGAGGTGTGCCTATTGTTGTAGTCTCGTTCCAAAAAAAGTGTTAGAATTCAACTAATCCCTCACAAACCCAGCATCATCCCATGCTGTTGCATTTTTTGCAGTGAAGTTCTCAATATGGCTGCTACACAACAGCTTGCCAATTGTGTTTATTTGTCACAATGGGTGATGTGCTGTTAATATGAGGCATTTTCAGGTGACTGTTTTATGCTGCAGCCAACGCTCCCCAAGACAGGTGCAGGTGTACCATCACAGACCAATTATGTGCAAGCAGAACACAAGCCCGACGAGGCACGCAGCGGCTAATATCATGGGTTTTTTTTCTTTTATTTTGCTTTTTTTTTCCTCTTTGATGTATTCCCAGTTTATGCATGTGTTTGGTCCATTCAGACTGTATCTGGAACAAGCTGACGTGAGTGCAGATGCTGACTGTTTTTGAAAAAAGAAAATCACATAAAAACCATCAACACAGACACCAACACACATATGAAAGCGCAGACTTCCTCTTCCATTCAAAACCACACTCAGCCAAGGAAATTTTCAATTTCCCAACACCTGTAAACATGCTGTTTTACCTCAGCTCCTTTGATCTTCAAACAGAGCAGAGCCGTGCCCTGGGGGACACTGTGCAGAAAGGTGACTGGGCGGTGTGTGTGTGTGTGTGTGTGTGTGTGTGTGAGTTTTCTGTTTTAAAGGAATGCTGGTAAGTAATGGAACATTCCTCATTGCCAATTTTGCATTTCATATTTTGATCTCATCCTGGAAAAGTCTTGGTCATCATTACAACCACCTCAGCTGACACAAGACTAATGTCAGGCCTGAGTGAAGTTCAAGAATAAGAAGTCAAATCAGAACCAAATTGTCTAACATGGAAATTAGTGAAAACTAAATCAGACATTTCTGGTTTAGCTCTAATTAAATCATTTCAGCTTTAGAGAAGAAACACACTAATAATGAACCAACAAAACATACTTAAAGTTAAAAAATAATATAAGAACTCATGATAAGGAAAAAAAACCAAACAAATGCAAGGCCATGTTTTGACACCATGTTATCTCATTCTGTCTTGAGTGAAAATATGCTCACAGTAAACGGTCCGACTTCATCTCATGAGGTGTTCGACGATATCTTTACTAAGACAGCACTGATAGCACTTTAAAAACGCACAACAGCATTTGATTTGTTTTCTCTGACGGTGACAACAAGCTCAGAGGTCACTGCGAAAAATGATGATGTGAGAATGTAATCTGTAAGTCACTGCAAATCAGCTCTTCTGGTTGATCTTTCCGTCTGAACATCCCTGATGACACATTAGAGGGAGGGACTGTTTTCTTTTTGTTTGTTTGTTTGTTTTTTGAAAATAATTCATGCCAGTGAACGTAGGTGTGAGCACGGCATCCCGGTTCCCCTCCGCTGTCACTCACATTCAATTCAAGAGTGATCAGAAAACAACAGTCACTGCTCATATTCAAATAGATTTATATGATATGACACAGGAATGAGTTGAATATGCCCCCCCCCCCCCACTACTCCCCCTACACACACACACTAGCCTCCCAGCCATCTGTCACCTGCACTGTTGTCTCTTCTTTTCAGATATTGTTTATTGACCCCCCCCCCCCTCCCCCTCCTAAATTCTTACGAGACAACCCTTGACATGAGCTCAATCTAAAGGAAAACAGCGAAGACAGTTTTCCGCAAAATTCCCTTCACTTTGACGTGATTTAATTTATGATGTGTTGTGACATGACTGTGTTGAGTGTTTAATGTCTTAAAACACATCAGTGGTAAAAGGCTGTCTGACTTCCACAGGTTTATCTAATGAGACAGAAATGAAAGAGGACAGGGATCAAACCAGTTGCAGTCCCTGCGATACAGACTCGTATTCAGTAAGTCATTATCACTCTGATCTTAACAGCATTTTCACTGTCTGCTTCTCTCCAGAGGGCTTCTTTCACCGGGGGAGACAAACAAATAACACACTCATGTAGGTTTTGACACATGCAAATCAGCAGCGCTAAACTTTCCATCAAAACCAGCATTTGGTCACTAGAATGGTATAGCCCATTGACTGTACTTCTTGATTTATTTTTATTGGAAATCTGAAGCGGTCAGCCATTTTTTTTCTTCAGTGTTTGTCAGTACTAGCATTTCTCTGCAGGAGGCCGCTCAGATTGCACCCCACAGACATAGTCAGTTCCCTCAAAACAGTCCCTGCTTGCCAGCCTCCAGTTCTTGAGTTTAGCGGGCTGGAAGGAGCTAATTTGATTGACTTTCACCTCCAGTTTTTTTTTTTTTTTCACTCTCTCCCTTATACCTTGCATTCCCCTGACAGTAAGAGGCCTTTCTGGTCAGTGAGTGTATTGACTGGCAGTCAGTTAGCACTTGATATGTCAATGTCAAGTCCAGTCTGGTCCTGTCGGATTCCGGGCGTTTCTGTACACTTCTCATTGACCAGAATGATTTAGTTGCCAGCAATCTAACAGATTATGGCAGTGTGTAATGCTGCTGAAGACAGTACCCTGATACAATAGTACATAAATTCATAAAAAATGTAAAGTGTATAATTTCACTCTCATGTTTCTTTCATTTAGCAGACACTCATTTATGGACATGTCATGTTAAGTAAAGTCCAGCAGGTTAAATAATAAATGAAGTCCCCCATGAGTACATTTTAGTGAATTTCACTACTGCAATTGCAAATTCTTAAGCAAGGCTGTTACCATTCCCACAACCTTCAATTTACTTGTAGCCATTTGGCCCTGAAATGTAAAACTGTGCCCCTGAGAAGATAAAAGGTTAAGTTGATAAAAATGTGCAACTAGCATTTTTAAATGCTCCTGTGACTTCGCTTGTGGGAGAAGTGAACACCTTCAGTATTAAAATAACTTTGAATTCATTTTGTGAAAGTTTGAAGACCCAGTTCATATTTTTTTCCTTGGAGAAAGGCCTTTTACTATAGTTAAGGCCAACAAACAAAATGAATGGCATCATACTGATGGATAGTGGTGTGCGTTATGTCTGTCTATGTGTTCACAAGTGATAAGATGTGCATTTGTCAGTTGCCCCTACTCTTCTTACTGTCAGACTACACATTTATTTTTGAAGGATCCATATTTGTCTTGTAGTACATGAATATAAACATGACTCCAAAAAGCACCTCACGCGTGGCTCTTTTCACTGTTGTGGTGCAGTCTGACATCCCCTCCCGTCTCCAGTTTTTCAGTGCTCACCTGCAAAGGAGGCGTTGATGGGTGCATAGCGCCCTGTTTCAGGAACGTTGGCTAAGTTTACTTCCCACCTAGAGTCTCCCAAGCTGGGGGAACTCAGGCTGTTTCTGCCCCTCTGGACCCCCACACCTCCCCCAATCCCCCACCCCTCCTGGTCCAGGAGTGCCATGCGGGAGCCCCTGTCCCACCAACACTTGAGAAATAAATCAGACACACTGTTGACAGCCGCTTACAGTGAAGCAGGAGGATGGGGAATTACATGAAAAGAGTGGTATTCATGACAGATATTTTCACGGCTGGTGAAAAAAAAAACAAAAAAAAAAAAAAGATTTTTGAGGAGGGGCTCCTCTTTTTTGAAGAGAAAAACAGCTTGTAGTGTAAACACAGATTGAATGAGAAATTCCCTCATGTGTTAAATATTTAGAAAGTGTCATTCCTGGCTGTTGATAACAGACAATCCTATCCCGCATCTGGGAGCATTGTAGGTGACACACTGAAGCATCCTTATTTTTGTCAGATGCACAGAGAGAGCTTCAGTGAGAACAACAGCCCCCCCCCCCCCCCCACCCCACTTTAATACTACACATGCACAACCTCTCTCTCTCTCTCTCTCTCTCTCTCTCTCTCTCTGCCTTAGATATGCCATATTTAATGGAAAGGCTATAGATGGGGTGGTGTGAAGCTAAGGGTGGAATTACCAAAGCTTTAACACGGATACCTTTGGGACTTAGGCCCTAATCAGGTGGTTGAGGTGGCAGAGCCCAGGGCAAGAGTAGAATTATGACGATTATGGCATGTTAGCACTTGTCTGAAGGTGGAGTGGACAGACAGACAGATGAGTTCATCAGCAGCAGGATTAGCTAGCTCCCATGCTGATTGATAACTACTACCCGGCCCTCGCTATGTCCTTATGCACAGTAGCCCCTCATTAACAGTGAAGGGAGAGCAATGGTCTAATTATATATGCTATATCTTCTTATGGAATAATTCTACAGACACTGAGGAGTTGTTAGTACATGCTTCATGATTGATGTTTGTCTGTACAGGATGGATTTTTCACATTTCTGATGGATTTCTCAAGTGAAAATGTTCCCTTTCAGGCAGAACTGAACTATGAACTTTCCAGCAAACAGAGGGGCATGTTACACTGTCATAGAAGGTCACATGTCACAAGCACACACTGCAAAAAAAGTGCCTTTTCCACAATTTTGACTTTGTAACATGACTTTGTTATTAAAAAGCATAATGCAAACAGATAACCTTTGGGAAGGAGGCTCTTCAACACTGATCATTTCACTTGTCTTTCAACATGTGTGTGAAAACGTTTCATACTTTCTGACCGTGTGTGACCCTGTATTGTCAGAGAAAACTGCACTGTAAGCCGGTAGGCATGTCAAGTCACAGTATGGGGTCCTTACTTGTGCTATAATCCCAGCCATGGCCTTTTAACCCTCTATGGCTCACCGTTCTCTCCACTGCTCTCTCCTCTCTCTGCACCTGACAGTGGAACATGGAAAAACAAATGGAGACCTTGAAAACCATAAGGCACTGCTTGTTTGCCCTCTAAGTTGTGACTTTATTTATTTATTTTTTAAATTTTTTTACTAAGATTGCTCCATGGCCTCTGTTTGTTTGTAAATTGTGTTTTAAAAATGAAATATCTTTGGCAGAGTTGGCCCTCCTAAATTCACATGCAGCCTGGGGATGATATTGATTTGCTGTTTGCAGAGTCTGTCTCATCTGTGATACAAGGGTTGCTGTTTTTATTCAGGTGAATGTTTTCCCACCTGTCAGAAAGTCTGCTCAAGATGAGATCCTGCTTGACATTAAAGTAAGTCTTTAGATACAGACTTGTTTTTTACAGTCTTCTCTGACTGCTTTGAAAGGTCCCCTAGAGCTTATTTGCACAATTTCTCCAAAACTGCAGCCTTCAAGCTTTGGAATGGATGCCTTATTGTCACTTGTGTTTTATTTTCTGATTTACAGGTCGTTGTGAAGTGACGTCACCACCCGTACATCATTTTGCATTATACACTTATATAATAATTCGTTTTAGGATAAAGGTCTGGCACACGTTATTTCCCTCCCATTACTACTACAGCTACACCGTGAACTTGATTTCACTTTTCTCTCTTACCTCCCACCATCCCCCCTACTTTTACTAATAAAGCCATGTTCCCTGCTGATGGAAAATTGTCGGTTTACCTCGAGCTGCAGGGGGCCTGGCAATCAGTCCTTAGAAAAGCAGTGCCAGGTTAACCTGCTGTGATAGTGGACTCTTGGGACAGTGCCCCACCTCTGCTTGACATGCAGGGGCTCTGCTCACCAATAAGAGGCATGCCTGACGCACAATAGAGTTGTTACCAGCCTCTTCAGTTTAGCGTTATAAACAACAACCTTCTGGTCAGACCTGTGCATGCTTAAAATTGTTTCATTACTTTCCGCATCCTGTGTGATTGAATTTCTGTTTTTGATTGCGACAAAGACGATATGTTCTTTTATAGAAGCTTTTTCTCCTACTTCCTAATTTCATGTGACTGCTTGATTGTTCTGATTGCCTCGTCTTGTAGTACCTTCCAGTTAAGCCAACAATAGTGCCGCACATTAGTAACACAAAGGAGAAGCTTTTGAGAATCAATCTCGCCAATCTCCTGGAGGAACTGTTATTGGGACCCTTACAGTATGGGGGCTCAGAAGTCTAGGATGGAGACGTGCAATAGCAAGTTGTATTTTTACACTTCTTCACTGAACTGTAGGCACAGGTTGAATAGAGGAAATCTTGTGAGTTCAACAATAGACAGTAATCCACAAGTGCTTCAAGTGTTTCTTAATCTGAGCTCTCCCAGGCATTTCTAATGCAGATGCCTTCTGAGGCACCAGCAAGCAAAACTGTAAAAGCACTGGAATTGGACAATTTGCCTTGTTGGATTTAGATTCATGTCTATGCAGCAGAGTATTTACATCACAATACATAGACATCACAATGCAAATGTGTTTTCTCGTAGAGCAGGGAAATGGGAAGTGTTTTAGAAAACGTTGTGTGTTCTGCCATTGTCTGCAGCTGCAGACGGAGCACCAGTTTACCCTCACAGAAGGTATCATTATCAGACAGACCCCAGAACATACTGTTGTGTTGGGTCAGTTTATCTAGATACACGTACACTGAGGTTGAAGTGTGTAGCTGGCAAGTTGTCAAGACTTGATGTGTTTTCTACAAGCTAATCACATTTTTCATGCAGACCCCTTTAATATTGACTTGGCCACATTTGATTTAATGAGGTGAATTTATTAGACTGAACTGAATTCAGGAACTCTTCAAATAGCAAGAAAATGAGTCAAGCAGTCAGTTTGCCGGGTGTCACATTCTGTTTTGTTTCTTGTTTCTGTCTTTGTCTCACTTAACTTTAGCTTTCTATGTTCAATTAATAGCCATTGGATGACATTTTAGTAGAAGAATTTTATCTCACTTGCTGTAATGATTATGTTTATGTTTGAACATATTTTTTTTAAATGTCCAGTTTTTGACAACAGAATGGTGGAAACTAGTTTTCTTTTTCTGTCATGAAACTAAGTACATTCATAGTCTCCAGAGGATAAAACCAGTTTTCCACTAACACACACACACCATGAGGTGGACTTTCACATTTTTTGTTAGATATCTTGAAAACTAATGGATAGATTTGCACAAAATGTTGCACATACAGTCATTGTTCCCAGGGGATATCCTCATCTGTATTTTGTGTTTAATGCAAATGTTAGCGTGCTAGCATGCCAAACTAACACAAACAGTGAAAATTACCTGCTACATGTCAGCATGTTAACACTGTCATTGTGAACTCACTAACATTAGCATTTAGCCTAAAGTACCTTATGTGCCTGAGTTGCTAGCATGGTTGGAGACTCTTTTCTTAAAAACACGACTTCTTTTTGTAAAACAGAAACATGCATTTATGGAGTAATATTTTTTCCTGATTGAACTCTTTTTGATAATTCTACAATTGAGAGGTCCACTGCTCAAATATGTAGCCAGTGTAACGTCGTGTCAATACACAAGCACAGTTGAACACAATCTGCTGCATAAAGACACAGCTAGTTATGCACACAAATGTAGCTGAGTTTACTTGGGGATAGTAAATAAAATCTTGATTTTGTACAGATCATGTTAGCTGTGATAAAGCCTATCTGATGAATTACTTGCTGCTGCTGTTCTGATGCAGTTGGTGATAGGATTCCCACAATGCACCTCCCTCGTGTGATGCTGTCTGTCACTTAATTAACCCCCTGTTTTAGCACCGCATGCTCCTCAGGTATATTTGTTTGTGTTCCTGTGCATATGCAGCTGAGAAAGTGTATGCAGGTGTTGTTTGTTTTGTAAATTGCAATTGTTGTGTTTATGTTTGTTTATGTATAGATTTTACCCAGGTGTGTGAAAAGGAAGTGAGAACGCTGGTCACATTTTCCTCCTTATTTAACTATACATATTGCAATAGAATAAATAACCTTGTGTAAAGCAATCTGAAAATGACATTTTCT
This sequence comes from Scatophagus argus, assembly GCF_020382885.2. Classification (NCBI taxonomy): domain Eukaryota; kingdom Metazoa; phylum Chordata; class Actinopteri; family Scatophagidae; genus Scatophagus; species Scatophagus argus. The sequence goes on along the minus strand of NC_058503.1, from coordinate 7,083,636 downwards.
GTGGAAAGACAGAAAGCAAGTCACACAAATCTCAGTATTTCATACCATACAAGAATGAATATCAGGGACACAGAAAATGAAACACAAGTTCTGAATGCATTTTCTGTTTTACTACTGCAAATAAATTAATGTTTACCCTCTTTGGCCCCTGGCTTTAATTTGCAGGCAAGGCTGACCTGACACTGTGTTGGGATATTCATTGCATCCCTTTTAGTCAATTCAGTTTAATTATGCCATTCTTCCCAGGGTGCCAGCACAGAGCAGCATCTGAATGTTGCCTCTTCAATCTGCATGTATAAACAATATCAGCCGCCGGGAGGAGCCGAGATGACCAGTAGACACTTTCTGCAGGATATACATATGTGTTAGCGTAATTCCATGTGCATGGAAAAGCAGCTTAATGTCTTGGCTGACTAAGTTGATCCATGTGTGGAGTAAATGGCAAGAGGCCTCTTCTGTACCACAAACTCTGTTAATTGGAAGGAAACAGCAGTTGGGATTAGTGTTGGAGAGGAGATGAGCGTGTAACCATTAAAAGGCTCCCCTAGATCTTTAGATGTAGTAAAACACATTGCTTTCACACCTATCAGTGACAAGATTTTTTTTCTGTAGTGTTAGAATCTTTTGTGACATATGTGAGATCATACACTCCTCCTCTCTAGATGGTATTGCACATCTGAGCAGTCCCACTGTTCAGTTCAGTTCACAAGTGCACATGTCTATACCAAATTAAATTCCAGGGATAAAAAATCAAATAAGAAATTAGTCATAATGGCAATTTATAACAAACAGGTAGCAATAAGGTGGCTAAGGGAGAGAAAATAACAAAGTTCAAAAGTGATTATTTTCCTGCTCAGAAGTTCTGATTGGGTGCAGTGAAACAAATTTCTTATCAATGCCATTATAGCCCTTTGTCAAACTTGGAACACGTAATACTGCTGGCTTCATTCGTCTGCAAGTGATGGCTTTACATAGATGACTTTTATGTTTAACTTTCAGATGGCTTCTTAAGGAATGAATTGTGTGCTTTGCGCAATGTTTGGCACCTTTTGCGTGAGAAGGAGTGAGAAGCGGGAAGCAGTGAGAGAGTGGTGAGTTCAAAATGTAATGATAACAAGGAAGAAGACTGTTTTCTGTTCTGACAGGCTGCGTCAGTGATGGATTTAAGACGTATTTTGCGGTTGTGGCCTTAATTAATGACCGCTGTGAGCACGAGGGACACTCAGTCCAGCCTCTCAAAACAAATCCACTCACACATTAGCATCAATTTTGTCATTTGGTGTTATTAGAGTGCAAAGTCTGCTGCCTGTTTTATGATATCTAACAGTGCTAAAGTATTTAATTACAGGATTTTACTATTGTTACCAGGTCCAACTGAGTGGCCAAGATTATCTACAAGGTACAAGTAAAAACAAAATAGCTCTTTTGAGGATTACATTAGGTAACATTGACATTGATAGTGCGTGGTCATTGTAGAAAGGGTTACATATTCATTATAATTATAATTATCACATTATAATTTGATTTACACCAGTGAATTAGCTCTTAAACCATTGTGATTTCACAACAGGTGGTGCAGTGGTTAGCACTGCCACCTCACAGCAAGAGGGTTCCGGGTTCGAATCCCGGCCTAGACCCTTCTGTGCGGAGTTTGTATGTTCTCTCTGTGTCTGCGTGGGTTTTCTCCAGGTACACACACATTAGCTTAATTAGCTCTACATTGTCCCTAGGTGTGAGTGTATGGTTGTGTGTCTTTGTGTGTGGGCCCTGAAACTGACTGGCCAGGGTGCCCGTAATCAGCTGGGTTAGGCTCCAGGCCCCTTCTCTTGCAACCCTGACAGATAAAAGGTATCGAAAATGGGTAGATGTTTCAGAACAGCTTAACTAAAGCCTGCTGCTTCTCCAGACTACCTAAGTGCAATTCTAAATCAAGTAAAATCTACTTAAGGTAGAATCACAGAAATAAATGAAAACTAAAAACCCATTGCATACAAAGAGTAGAGATTTTATGGTACACCCACTCTGTACGTATTTGCAGCAGCTGCAGATTTTAATCAAAACTGAAAAGAAGAAATGTGAACTTCTAGAGTCTCATTATGATTTAGTCACCGCTTGACATGGGTATAATATACAACATTATGAACATCCTGTTTTGTGGTTGGGAAAATGAATGTGATGATTGCCAGGATTGGCACTCTCCCAAAAGCCTCTTGTGGCTCCCACAACATGGAAGCTGAGGAGAATATGAGGCAGCGAAGGAGGTGGGGACAAAAGGACGAATTGAAGGAGGAGTACAGAGGCAAGCAGAAGCTGTGAAAAAAAAAAAAAATCTAAACAGTCACACGGAAACCCTAACCCCATAAGTCATGCAGCTCCTAAAACCACTGCCACCCAGTCATTACAAATATGACATCTTCCTCCTCACTACTCTGCATACAGAAATATATTATGGTATATGTTATGAGTGAATTTTAAAGGCAGAATAAATTATTTAACAAAACATAGGGGGAAGATGGGGAGGACAACAAAAACACTGTGGGTGGTAATTCAAAGCAAAAGAGAACTGGGACTGGCTTGTGTTAACTGAGATTATATTCTGTGGCTAAAATACAGTGCAGAATTTCCACTGTTGCTGTCTTTCATGTCTAGGATGAAAATGAGATGTGTTGAACCAAGACTTGCAGTGGTAACACGGTGATAAACAAACAAAACACCACATGAATACCCAATTAGTGCTCTGAGTAGCATGTTCCGGTAGGTTTGGGGTAACCAAAAACCGCTGCTTGGCCACACTCCACATCCTCATCATAGTTCATCATACACAGTAGCTTGTGCACTGCAGAGATTCAACATCATTCTGTTAACATGATGGGTGCTTCACATGGACTTTCTGCAAAGACGGTTTTCATACAAGCTTGCTGTTATTGTACCAAGACAATAAGATGAGTTTGTTGGTCTAAATGGAGATGTGAGATGAAAGCATATTCTCTCTCTCTCTGAGGAGGACACATTTGAATTAGTGGATTTGGGCCGTGTGTATTCTTTGGCTTTGTGAAGATCTCTGTTGTGCTGAAATGGTCCCTAAGCTCTTTTTCCTGTCTGCAGTTTCCTGATGATCACTCTGAGGGACAAGTTGTGGGTGTGTGTGTGGCTATGATTGCATGTTTGTGCATGAGCAAGTGTTTTTAATTCTGCAGCTGAGTTTGAGCCAAAATTGTAATAGGGGTCAGACATCTTTTCTTTTTTTTTTCCCTGTTGAGTAATTTAAACATTGGAGTACTCCACACACAGCTGTGATCCTCTTACCTTTTTGTTTTTTCATGTTGTCTGTGTACAACAATACCTTTTGACAGAAAATTGAAGGAAGAATAAATAAAGAGGAAGAATGATGAAAAATAGATAAAAGACTAAGTATTTCCATTTAATTAAAGATGTGCCAAACTTGCAGCCTCTTTCATTTCTCAATTCGTCTGTGGTTGCACCGCGTTGTTGTTGTTGGCAGTGGCAGGGAAATTCATGTCAAATTGTTCGCCTTGCTTCTGTGAAGATAACCTGTCTCTCCAGAGGTGTTCTAATATGGCAGATGGTGCTAATTATCAAGGGTCACACACATACAGCCACAAGTACACTTAGCCTACAAAGTGTCTAAGGTTATTCGTGGAGTGACAGTACCTCCTAATATAGCTTCTAATATATTTTGTGAAAACCTTGCAGATGCCAGAGTTCACAAGTAACAGAGGATGAAATTAGTTGATAACACTGTGGTGTTTTTTTAATTTTACTGCACTGAGAATTTTCCTCAACTACTATCACTTTTGAATGTGGTTCTATTTCTGGGCAAAGGCTGTAGAGTTTCATTAGATTGCAATTTTAGCCACTCAGCTCCTTGCACCTCCAGAAGAAAATTGATTGAATTTTCACCTCCTTCTCTGCCTCTGTGTACACATGCACATGCACGCACACACACACACACACACACACTCACAGTGTGTGGCATATTCTAGGCCGTGTTTAAATGTCCTCCACTTAACAGTGGCTGCAGTTCCTGGTTCTATGCATTAACCTTTGCAGTGGTATTTAATTAAAGGTCCACACCTGTACCACCACCTCCTCAACCCCCATCCTTTGCCTCCTCCTCTTCAGCAGAGCCAGGGCTAACTGAAGGCATGCTGTACATCCGTGGCAATTAGCATGACCTTAAAAACACCATGAGAGACTTGGTGCACGGCCCCTGCTGCACATTCCCCTTTGCCCTGTGGACCACTGGCTCTGGCTGTCCTTCTTCCTGACCCTGGTGTGCTGTGGCTATACTGACACTCAGTGGGGTCCAACCGATTATTGTGGCCCCTCTGTGCCACTTGGTCCTGGGGGACCACATCAGGACACAGGTAGAGGTCAGAGGTTCCCTCGGTTCCTTGAGGGAGTTTCCTTGTGTCCTACCCCCAAATCATCATTAATCAAATGGGAAACACGGGAAGCAACTGCTTTTGGATTCAAATTGTTGCCTTTAACAATGGCTCCACTTTGAAGCACGCTAAGACATTTCGAATTTTATTTGCTACAGCACTTAAAGGGATGCCACAGGCTGTTCTACTGCTCCTTAAATTGCTTGTTAGCAATAAATGCTTGCAGCTCACCCTTCACCTTGCCTGGAGTTCAGAATAGAAACATTAGCCCTGTGCAACAGAATGATCTAAACTCAAAGCACTGAAAATCTAGTTAGGACACTTCTGAACTTGTGTTACTTATCCAACATTGTTGTTAATGAAATGTAAGAATTTTGTAAGAAACATAATGCCAACTGTATTAGCCTGCATTTCATAAACAACACATGTGAAACAGCATTAGTTCAAGCGCAGTTCCTCGTTGTTATCTCTTGCCATATCCAACTACCTGATCTCTCTTTCTCATGTAAGAAAACACCTAATATTATCCTGATGAACATGAACAACAAACATGGTTATTGTTAGTACCCACAGTTGTCAAGCTGTCATGTTAGTTGTGGGACATTTTGTCTGCACTTTGATTTTCTGCGACCAGTTGGCTAACAGCTCAAGCAATATTATTGCATAGCCCTGTGGAAGACCTTGGGCATGCACAGCGAGTGTGCACAGTTAGGCAGGAACGCAGGTAGACCTGCACGTTGGCTTAATTCGTTAGCATTCAACTGAAACCACATGGTGCCAAACCTGAACCAAAACTGTGTTCTGAGGTTTGCAAATGCAGGACTTTTACTTGTATGTAAAGCTGCAGACAATGTTTGGCAAGACAGGTCTGAGCACTGTTCAGACTTGCCCTGTCACACACAAAGGGAAATTGTCCATTTCAGATGTATCCTCACCTACTGGAAATAATGGTTTAGGCAAGAGGTGGCACCTGGGTAGAATGTGCAGTAGAAGAACTCATTTGTAATGAAATATTTGCATTGCTATCAGTACTACATGAATTTGCACACGTCTGCAATGTAAACAAAAGAGTGGAAAGCAATATACAGTCAAGCAGAAAAAAGTACAAAACAGCTACATTCCGTGCAACTTCATCAAAGTCATCAACATGGCCACTTGCTTGTTGTGAATTCCAGAGAATGATCTGATCTGTTCAGTTAAGTGGACTTTGTCACTAAAGAGTTGACAGAGTAAAGTCTGAACCATCCCCCTGGGTGATGTATGGAACATTTCGGGGTAGCAGTGCATGTGTGAAAGGGGTTTAAGGTACATAAATGTAGCACTTCCTAGATACTCAACACTAGTCTGTTAAGTAACTGCAAAAAATGTGGATCCATTGCACCCTGTTGCATTCCACTTCTCTGTAAAAGTTCTTGCTTGCAATAAAAGGTGATAAATGAGCATGCATGAAGGACATGGTAGTCAGGACAATTGTGCTCATAGGCTCCCCTCCTGTTATGTTAGAGGCAGAAGTTGATCAGCGGTTGTTCCTACAAGAGCAAATCTATATTAGAACCTTTTCAGAATTGCTTATAGTGCAATGCGGGGCCTGTAATAACAGTGATGACACTTATTGACCAGATAAATGTCTTGAATAGAGTCACAAGCCCACACATGATTAGCCACTCGTATGTGCACCCATGCACATATGAGTGTACGCATGTGTCTACACACACATACACTTCACTAGCCTCTGTGGACCCCCTGTGAGGTCAGGAGCATCGGTGCCCCCGTGGTTTTCTGCCCTATGGTATCATGCTGGGCCGATATTTCTGTCTGCTTGGATGACTCCTTGACATGGTGTTTATTTGGATTGGCAACTTGTTTTCATTTGAATCAATGTGCAGCATAGGGAAAAGACGAGGTTGACCAAAGAGGGAAGCGGCCATCAGCAACATGCACCGGTATGCCCTGATATGAAGAACATGGGCCGGCAATGGACGTCTGGCGGTGGAGGTGGAGGGAGGGGGGATACACTTTCTCACATCATGGATGATCTGGCTTACATTTTAAAAAAAATACCTTCATTGCTCTTAACGATGAAAGTGCTGCCCTATAGGTCCCTCATGTATTATTTGGGACATACTGTATTTGCCTTCAAATGATCACAAAAACATACTTACTGAATGACCAAAATAATTCAGTCTCCACAACAGGACAAGAGATTTTTGTCTCGTTTCTTTTTATTTACATCTATTTGTATCTGGATGGAATGAAGAGTACAAAGAAGCTGTTTGGTGTTGCTTGCCTCCACACCACCACTGCCAAGGGAAGGCTAATAAAATGTCATCAGAGTGAAATGAGAGTTAAGTGGAGGGGAAAAAGCTGAATATTCACACTCATTTGGCTGACACCTGGGGGACTGCAGTCACTCATGACTGCATTGATATGCATTGTATTATGTGCTCCTCACCCGTTTCCACTGACAATCAACAGCTTTAACACCTTTGCTTTAATTTAATTAAAGCCTTGATTGTCAGGGTGAAAACTTGATTTGCACACATACATGCATTCTCGTGTGTGCTTGCACGCACATATGCACAAGACACAAGGGTCATTGTACACAGAGGAGGACCAATTAATTCTGTATGGATAATTAGACAACTAAAACGTGCATTCGTGCAGAGCAAAGCAGGCATGGAGAAAAGTGTCAGGCTAGCACATTAACCACTGAGTCACAGACTTTTTCTACATTGAACTTTGGAAAGAAACCCTTTCCTCAGGTGGGCACCCTCAGGCTTTCTCTCTTAGTTAGAGCAGAAGATGCCTTGAGGCTGAGCTTGGATCAACATTCGCCTTTCCAAGACCCTCTGGAGAGAAGGTGCAAACTTAACCTGTACTACTGTTTAGAGTAAGAAAATTTTCCCATCTCATCTAGTGCCATAGTGAAAACAGATCAGTATTTAAGTGAATGGAAAAGATGAATGTATATGCACTGATCCAATGTGAGAAAAAAGGTTATTAAAGGTTATAAAATCTGTAATATGTGTTTTCAGGCTCATTACATCTTCTAAAAGGAAAACATAAATATAGAATGTAATAAAAAAATGTTTTCCTGTAAATTCAAGCCTAATTATAATGCTTCTAACATTAACTGTCTTTAGGTTGCTCTATTAGAGCTGAAACGGAGCTCACACATTGAGCCCTGTAAACAGATGCAAAGCAAATGGAGAAAGGTATCAAACATTTTGGAAATCCATGATCATCTTTTAATCTTTGCTTAAAAGATGGTCTTGGTGACATTTGTAAAACATTAAAGCACCACAGAATGAAAGTGCCAGCGAGGTGATGAAAGTGTAGTCGGGTTGTTCTGAGCAAGAGGGATCACTGAGTTATTTTCTTTACCCTCTTTTATTACAGACTGGTCTTCTAGACCTTAATGACCACGGTGTTTTAAACACTGATCTGTTGTCAGTTTGCTATGTTTTTATCGCAACTTACTTCAAATGAACAAACAGATCTCACGGGGCCTGCTTTGGCATTTGGGCCGTGATAATAGTGACAGACACATTGGGTGTGAAATAATGTGGTGGGGGTTGAACTTATACTTTAAAGGGCTACACCATACCTACAACAGCTGTGTGTCGAGGCTCTCTAGTTATGTCGTAGCTCCTGTGGGCCTTCTTAAAAATGTGACAACACACTGGGGCTTTAAAGACTACAGATTGTGATTGGTTAGCACAGGCAGTTTCTGTTTTCTTGATCAGATCTCATAACATCTAAATACATTTGTCTGAAAATATATCCACAACAATGTTTTAAATTTGACAACATTCAAAACTTCCAGCGTGAGGAAAACTAGTGTGTTAACCTTCTCTGTCTCTCTGCAAATTAGTATCCTATAAATTACTGCAATGCTGTATATTGAGAAATCATTTTTGCTAAATTTGTTTGCCAAGTTGCACAATGCCCATGCCGTATATATCTGCAAAACATTCATTGTAATGTACTTCATTCATTTTCTTGGTTATGTTGAGAAGATTATAGCACATGATGAAGGTTACAAAAACATGGTGGTCACTCTCTCTTCCTAACCTTAAATGGTTTTTCTGTCTAAACCTAACCACATGCTGCACTTAGGCTGCAGTCTCAGGTGTTGCTGTTGTGTGCTTGGCCATCATTTGTCCAAACACTGTTTTGCGAAAAGCAAAAGCGTCACTTAAAAAAAAGCTGTGCCATTAAACAAATTAGTAGAACAGAAACGTATTTTCTTAGAGCAGAGTTGCCAAAAAGGGATGATGACTAGCTCTCCATTAATATCGTATTCAGGTGATTAGCTTTCCCTCCTTGCTTCATGTTCACTTGCCTCCTTGGAGAATGTGAGACAGAGTATGTAACCTGAAAGAGTTGAGGATTTAAATTATTGCAGTAATACGCAATATATGTGTTGTAAATCCAATTTATCCTGTTAAAATAAACACCAACAGTGCTTTAATGACTGTTTAAATTTAGAAATTCTCCCCCTAAAACTGAATGTTGCTTTCATAATTTTCAATAGTTGTAAAACTTCCACATAAGCAAAGGATATATACAAATATATATATATATATATATATATATAAAACAAACGCTCACACATTCCCCAGGGAAACCTTCCCTCTGCTTTCCAATTCTCACCTACTTCTGCTTTCTGTCATGTGCGTCTCATTTGTCACAACATCCACATGTTACACTTTGCTGCAATTTGATGTGTGAGATGCAGTCAAACCTGAACACCAAACAAGCCCCCCAAAAGCCAAAACCATTGTAAACATCTCCCCCGTCACTGTACATTTCGCCACCGTTCTGCAAAGAACAAACAAAATCAAAATGCTGTGTTTAGCTTTCAGCTCTCATCCCACAAGTTTCCTACTGGTAGCGTAATGATTACCTTTATGAAAATGACAGGTTAATCTAAACCCAGGTTTATTTTCTTTCTTTTCTCCTCCTCAATCTCCTCCTTCTCTTTTCTCCAACCTTCCTCCCCACACCAGGTGAGCAGTGCCATTTGCCTACATCTTCTTGCAAGCCTTTATCTTCTTTTAAACTCTGCTCATCTCAGAAGAACATGTTTCCTGTAGGTTTGCAAAAGCAGAAAGGTGTGCATGGAGTGAGGAACAATACCTCCTCCTCCCTGGCCTTGTGCACCCCCCTGAAGGAGCCTTATCTTTGGGATTGTAATGTAATGAGTGGCCCCTTGAAACAAAAGGCTTGACAGCTCTAGCAGCTCTGTAGCTCCCTGGGACCACAGCATTGTTATTAGAATCCCCAGGAGTGTTTGTGCACAGGCACACTCTAGCCTTCTGCATCTTCATGTCAACAAGATCAAACTAAAAATAATGCATCCAGTGATACTAACTATAATGCAGCAGAAAAACCATAAAAAAACATCATTGCTCAAAGCAGTGTGATGTGTAAAGTCAGTCTGAAGAGCAGTCTTACACATGTAGACATAAGTGAATTCATCATAGCCTGGGGAGCTGTTTCCCTATTTTAATGTGTCCGCACTGACCGATGACACATGTCAGCTACAGTTTAAACTTTAGCAGCAGACGTCCCAGCACTGACCTCTCCATCTCCCCGTCGTATTGTCCTTGTCCCTGGTGACAATAGGCCACCAGTGAGTCTGACATTCATCACCTGTTAGCTCCACTCATCCATATGAATATGCCAGTCAGTGGTCTGCAGGATGAATTCGGAGCAAAGGGGTTGGGTTAAAACAATGGTGGCATATCAAGAAAAACATCCTCAACACCAAGAACCAATTATGTGAAATAACAACCCACATCCACATTTAGGATCAGTTGAAAACTGAAAAATGTTTTGTGCTGTGCAATTTTTAAGCAACAAAAATAAGCTCTAGAAAACTCTCCAAAGGGGGTTGATTTGGAAGCTGTGAACTGTGATGTGGATAGAGAAAACAGAGCCATTTGATGCTTATGGATCACAAATTTATCACAGATGCACTACCTTCGACTAAAGCTGCAGTATTACAAAGCAAATTTTTAAACCATAAACTGTTCTTGGCTCAGCAGAATGGGAATTTCTGCTAATACAACATCATGGAAACCTGCAGAAAGCTAAAAATTAAGGATCAGTGGAGACACCAACATTTCACCGAAAATACAAACATATTTTACATGGTAAATGTTGCATTTCATTGGATTTGTAGCTGTTTCTAGCTGTATATATTTACTTCCACTAAGATTTCAGATAGGCTGCTTTATAGCAAAGAAGTAGTCCCTCTGAATGCTGTTGACAGCCAGGTGGATTATTTAGAATAACAGAAACACTGATGGTGCATTGATTTTTCATTGCAAAAAAAGAAGAGAATATTTGTTTGTTTTTTTTTGTTGTTTCCAGACATGCATGTGAGGCTGGAAACCCGCTTAACACAGACATTTTTTTAAAACTCAGCATGCTTCTGGAGAATGAAGTGAAACAGTAAGAACGTGTGACATTCCATAACATCCAGGAAATGTGAACTGATTTTTAAATTGAGCTCTAACGTTTATTCTGCTGTAACACAACCAGCAAGTGATATCAAATGACATCCAAGTGGCGATGAAAGAAATTAATTGTTCAAAGCTGAATGTCTCTGCCTCTTTCGTGTGTTAGGTAAATATTTCATATCTACAAGCTTTTTGTGAGTGAGTGACATTCTTTATGAGCTTGTGTGTGTGTGTGTGCGTGTGTCCGGGCCTGCTTTGTTTTGCTAGCTGACAGCTCCCCTCCCCGTGTTGGGCCTGGCAGATGTAGAGGTGTCACCATGTTGATTAATTGTTTACGGTCACCTGTCTGCGTGGCTGCCTGTCTGCCATGTCGCCGTGTGCTAGTGGGATTTAGGGTTGTGGGGTCGGAGTGAAAAAGGGAGGGGGGGGGACTGAAAAGGTGAGGGAAGGAGAGACAACAGAGGGACGGTTTGCGGGAGCTTGTGCTCGTGTAAATGATGCCATGCTATCAACCCGGCGTCTTCAGCCGTGTCTGTCTGAACAGCAGTGTTGTCGTGTTGAACACGAATCACAGCTAGCCAAGGCCTGGCAGGGCCCTGTGCTCTTACGCTGCTTCCTGCAGTTCATAGTGCTGCTCAGTGCAAAGGGAAAAGAGGAGAGGAGTAAACTTTAGACAGACAGATAGAGAGAGAGCAACTGATAGGAAGTTTCAGGGAGTTTCTTTTATTTTGTGAAATAGGTGGTATTTAGCACAACTTCTCCCACTGGGTAAATTAAAGCCCGTAATGACTGTGTGTTGTTTATTCAAAAAGAACTGGGGCCTCTCAAGTGTTGTGAAGAAATTTGTAATTAAAATTTTAAAAGCCATACAAAATAGCAAACAGTCACTGCAGCAGTCTAACAAGTTGTAGTAGTGGCGTGAGCACCATGATACTCATATTGTTTGGCGCTTCTATCTATCAAAATCCCATTTTCAATACATATCATTAGCATTTTTTGTAAAATAATGATAAATATTTGATAACATTTTAGCAAAGAGGATTAGTTCATTTGAATCAGATTGAGATTCATTCAGCAGAGATTTTTGATCTTTTGCTCTTCTGTCTCTATTCTGTGCTTCAGAGTTGGAGGATATTAGAGACATGACATGAGGAGGCTTGAATGCACTGTTCGGCACCATAGTTTGCTGTGACCTCATGTAGAGAGAAAGACGCACTGGACCTCTGCATCATTGAGAACACATATCCTATTCGGTTTGAATGGCTTTTGATTTAGCCCATATTATCCATTACTTACTTATTCATAGGCCACTAGGTTTTCTTCCCTTCCATCCATTCAAATCAATATTGCAGAACCCAGTTGTGAGTGTGGGTTGGGGTTTTCTTCAAAGTGGCAATTCTTCCAACCATCTGCGCCTCTCTCTCTTCCCCTCTCTCTCTGCACGTTTTAAACCCGCCCTTAGTAACAAGCCACGGAGCACCAATCTGTGCCGTGATTCGGCCAAACCCTGCCTGCCGACTGGGAAGGAACATCATCAAAACTATTCTGTGTTGCCATGGAAATAGAGACCTCAATAAGTTCATCTTTTTCATGTGTGTTTTTTTGGGGCTTTCTTGGCATTTGGTTGGTTGCTTGGTTGGTTTGGATGAGTGGCAGAGCGACAAGCTGCTCTCCTCTTCAGTGTTTACCCATCCCGCTTCTGCATGTTGTGTGTGTTTATATAGTCATCAGACATCAAGAATGACAATTTTCCATCATCATTCTTGTCATATACTGGCGAGGTGTGATTCTGTCTCTGTCTGTTTGTGTATTTACAGTATATGTATACGTGTATGCATATTACAGTGTGTCTATTATTGTATTGGAATACATAGAAGCAGGTGGGTAGGTGCCAGTGCGAAGCTCCTGCTTGTGAATTTGAATAAGAAGAGAAAATCACTCAGCTGGAAGAATGGAAAGAAAATGGGTCAGCAGAATATATTTTCTATGAGTAATTTGTGTGATAGATGTTGCAACATATAGGTTATATTGCTCAATTTTTTCCTGTGCATTTGACTCTGAGTGCAGCGTGGCAGCAACACTCGTGTTCAGCATTTATGTCTTATCATATCACACAAGCAGTAGTAGTAGTAGTAGTAGTAGTGGAAATGGGTCCTTTGAAGTAACTGGATCTCCCCCTTACACGAGGAGAATACCAATGTATGTTAGACGTGTCAGTATATACAGTATGCATGTGTGTGTGTATGTGTGTGTGTGTGTGAGAGAGAGAGAGAGAGAGAGAGAGAGAAGGGGATGTGTTACAGGCATGTCACAGCCATGTATGATACAGCTTGATCAGATGGTTTCCAAGAAATTCTCTTTGATGTTAATATTATTCATGTGAACTCTGTGAGGTAGTGAACGCCAGCTCTCAGAGGGGGAAACGTGAGAGATGTCTCAGTTATCTCCATCGTTCAAGCCCTAATTCACAGATGGAAAAAAAAAATCATTGCAACAACCAAGAAAAAAAATTGGGGAGGAGTACCCAGTTTAGGGCATGCTGGAACAGCTATATTCCATGTAATTGGACAATTAAAGTGATATCTTGGCATCTCTCTTGCTGCCAGCTCTGAGGCAGAGAAATGAGAGCTTCTAATGTATTCTGACCCTCATCTTGATATGACTGTGGAAAATAATGCTACGTAACTCTATGTGATTGTGTGTGGTAAAGCAAGCATGTTTTGCGGGTCCTAGCTACTTAGTGTAAATGTAATTCAGTTAGAGATGAAAGGCAGTGATGGGGTTCTGTGGGTTATTGCTGCAGAGAAATGGGGAGCGGTAGTAGCCAATTAGATCCTGTAAAATGGCATGAAATACCGTGAGCAAGGTTTTCTTTCCTAAATTCATCCCAGCACTTGAGGATTTTTTTAATCCATGACATCAGGACATGTAGGTAAAGTGTGAAATAGTGGAAATACGACTAACTGCTTATCTGTCAAGCTACTGTTAATAAAAGGAACCAGACACAGCACAAGGAGATCATGTTCAATATCACTTTTAATCCTTCGATACACTGTCCAGCCAAGGTAAAGTGAGGACTGGTGAGCTGCCTGTGAGTGCGTGTGTTCTGGCTTATCTGCTTGTAATCAGGACTCCACTTCCATTTCCAAAGCTGACCCTAACTAGATGTGGCTGATAAGGCGGGCCGCTGGATGCATCTGTATGCCAGGCCTATTGTACTGCAGAGGAGAAGGGATGAGAGGGGAAAGGGAGAGGCTAGGCAAGAGGAGGGAGAGGGGTGAGTTTGCTTGAATCTCTGAGGGCTGGCTAACCCCCTGCTCCTTTCCTGAAATGGAGATGTTATTACATTAACAGCTAAAAGGGTTTATTCACAGTTAGTGCAGTTTAGGCATGCAAATGGAGGATTTCAGTGTGCTGTGTTGCCTGGAGGTATAGGACAGAAAGCACAGGAGATTTGCAAGGATTAGTTCCACAGGTTCCTTTTATTATGGAAAGAACCCTTCTTGAATGAAAGGGGGAGGAAAAGGTGAGTTGAGGAGAAAGGAGAGAGGAGAGGCTGTGAGGGAATTTAGGAGGGATGTTTTTTTTTCCTTCACCACATTAGCCCAGTTGTGAGGTACGTGAATGATTTTTGACATCTTGACTCTCATATGTTATGAGGTTATGCACACAGAGCTGTTTTTTTCTTGCCTCCGGCTGCCGTAACAGTTGGTAAACAGTATGCAACACCTCATCTGCCCTCCTTGAAGGGTGTGTGCTTCTGTGAGCAGTGTACTGTGTGATATGTCTCACTAAACCCAGTCCTCAAACCCACTCTGAAAGAAGCGATGGTTATGATGATGAGGCCTTTTGGCAAATTTTACAGTGCACACTGCTCAGTGCACATGAAATGGAGGGTGGCGACCCATTCAGATCACTCATGTTGTGGGCGCATGTCTGAGGGACTGTGGTGTTGCAATCTGATATGCTTGAGTTGTAAAGTTAAAGCCTTCATTATCTCGGCACGAGGCATAAGGTGTCACCTTCACTGGACCTGACACGTGCACGCTCCCTTAACCATGGGAGACCACACACACACACACACACACACCCTGACACACACATACAAGTGTACATATACAACTCAAACCATGGGAGACGAGGTTGAGAGATGAAGGCTTTTGAGGAAAGGATAGACAGAAAGTCTCAGAATTAATGGTTGATGGAAAAGCCAAGGTCAGTCAGGCTTGGGTTTGCCATAGTGGTCAAGGTGATAGGTCCTGTTGGAGGTAAAGACTCACACACGTACAAAAGGCCAACAGCAAATGACTCAGGTCTGTTGTTCAGCGGGGAGGAGAGAGTGATGGTGAAAATGAAGGAGGAGATTGATGGGACTGTGTGCGTTTCAGACTCTATCTGATGTCATCTGCTGAACAGCCGTCTATCTATTCTTCACTCCTTCACAAACTATTTCGTCTGACTGTTTTCCTCAGGTGCCTTCCACCTTCAGTAAGTGGACGCTGAGTTCAGCTGAATGAAGTTCTTTTATTTTGAAACATAATGCCTGCTTCATTTACATTTTCTTTAAAAATCAAAAACAGAAAACTCTGCGTAGGCCTTTTACAAGCTTCTGACAATCAGTGTGTGTGTCTGTGTGTGTACATATGTGCATGCCTGTCTTCAGTAAGCTGAGCAGCGACCCTTGAGGTGAAGTGGCCTGTTAAACTCTGCTGCTTTAGAAAAGAAAGTGTGAGGTGTTGAATAAAAGCTCTCTTTTCTCTGTACCAACAGCACTCATCCGTCTTTTCTGGCAGAGCGGCTCTTTAATTGTCCGCATTTGGATGCTTTAACACTTGTGCCGTTAACAGCCATTAAACATGAGTGTCCTCACATAACTGTGAAGGAGAGACAAAGACTACAAGCACACAAACCAGTGATGGTTGTGAGAGACACACACACATACGAAAACAGGAATTAGCGTAATCAAACGTGGGAGATATCTGTTGCAGGCTGTCTGTTAATAACACAAAGGCACAATGGGTAAAGCTGTGTTGTGTTCAGTGTTTAAATATGTGCATTCTGTCACTATTTAATTTGTTTCTTGAGTGTGTGGTATTGTGTTACAGAACAATGCACCGTTTTTTAACAAAATGACAAAACAAAAAATGATAGTTTAAATCTTATTTAAACAGGTTTTGATATATATATCTATGAGAATATTGCACGGGTCAGTGTGATTTTGCTCACGGTGCTCACAGCCTTAAAAAGTTTTAAATTTAATTATAAAGATTCCTCAGCTAAACTGCACACAAACTTCTTCTGAAGTTCAAAATGGAAAAAATGTCTCAAAATGGAAGTGAATAAAAGTATACTATATGAATATTTATTTATTTAGCAATTGTTGTGAACTAACCCTAACATGTATATGCATGTTCACATTCATCAGTTTGTGCAAAGGATGAAACGTTTATTTTATTATAATCAAATTCCATAAAAACATCAATTTATACCAATAATGAGTTATAAAAATTATTCTAACAATTTATACAAATGTGACAAATATTGTCATTGCAAAAGACACATATGTGCTTTCATTTCCAAGAACTTCACTGTGGCCCAAGAACTAGTAGAAAACACAGAAGAGAGGTGGTTGCATTGGGTGACATATTCCTTCTCTACAATGAACACAGCCAGTGTAGTTTCTTCCTCTCAGAAATGCAAACACACGACTGCATCCCTCATTGTAGTGGAGAAATAAAGTATCCTTAACTATTCTGTGGAGTAGCAGAGGCTGCAGCCACACAGACAATACCACATAGTAGGATAACTTCATCGTGGGTATAGGTCTTTTCAGGAGATTTGTTATAAAACATAAAAAGATAGAATCCCCCCAGCCTTTTCCTTTAAGGCATGATTTCATTCATATTCATCAGTCACTCTCTCAACTGCTTTCACTGCTCTGTGGAGTTTAACAGACACCACTCCTGAAATTACCAGAAAAACACCTCCTCTAGGTTTTTTTTAAGAAGAAGAAGAATCACTTTATTGGCAGCATATATATTTTTACATACACACACTGAATTTGACCCATCCTTAGTTGAACACACATGCAACACCCGGCAAATCACATGCAGTGAAACACACACAGGAGCAGTGGACTGCATCGAGCACTTTTGATTTTTAAACCTCTTTGTGCTCCTCTTGCTCAAAGGCCAGGTGTCATAGTGCAAATGAAGGAAATGAAGAGCAGAGAAGAACAACATATGTTAGCGTGTTACTATTTTATTCCTGCACATGAACACACATAAACGTACTCACGAGCACGCAAAAGCCTTCACAAACACAGACTCCCGAGTCCAGTGCCCTGGGCCTGGATCCAGTCAGAACAATAGTGGAGCTGCTCCCCCTGCTGCTTGTAGATGGAAACTGCCTCTGGGCCCTGTGTCATTCTCGGGCTCTGTGTGTGTGTGAGACGGGAGAGTTTGTGTGTTTGTTTGGGGGTGTATGCATGTGCCAGCCAGCATGCACATGTTACCCAGCTCTCCATCCCATCACATTGCACAGTAGGTCTATTCTGCTGCATCCTGCCACAAATATGTATGTGACCTCACCTTCCATTCTCTCACTCCTGTTCTGTAACAACAGCTCCAGCATCTGCAAGCGATTGTTAGTGGTGGCTGACTGTTACCCAGCCTCCCTTCCTTCTTGTCTGCCCGTCCTGCTATAAAAGTCTAATGATCTTGTGTTTTTTGGGTCTTCGTGTGTGTGTGTGTGTGTATTCTTTGTGTGTTTGTACACTTCTCAGGATGGTTTCCACTATCCACATAAGGGGCAGTTTTCCTAAATTGGATGAGAATGAAAACAGATTATGAAGCAAAAACATTTTCACTACATACGAATTAACCTTGGTAACACTTAAGGCATGGAAAATCCAGCACTGAAGAGGATGTCTTTTAGTACAAGTCATTTAAAGGCATCGCTGCTTTATTTTCCTTTTCCTTTTTTCAGTATACATCCAGAGACTTTTACGCACTGAATGTCATCTACATTTTATCAGCCATATGGTCACCTGTCATGTTCACATGACCAAGTGATCAAAGGCTGGACTCTGGTTTAATTGTTCCCCACTGTTAGGCTTCAGCCAGGAACGACTCTCTCTCTCTCTCTCTGTCTCCACTTCAGCAGGTGGTGTGTGTGTGTGTATGTGTGTGTAGATGTGTGCAAGCATGCTTATGGGTGCATTATTGTACAGTGCAGTCTGTCAGCATTACAGTGGTAAGGCAGTTTTGTTTCTGCTCAAGAACGTCGGACCTGAAATGCGACAATACTCTGATGAGTTGCCTTTGAGCTTTACTTTATGCTGTTAACATCCACGTCACATAAGGATTGTTGTTTTTTCAGTTGAAGTCTGCACCCCTAATATGGATTTATGTGTCCTTAAAACTGAAAGTCAGCAACTTCATATTTATGTGAGTAATTTTAATTTCTGTGTTCTGAAATACAGAATGAACACAATGAAAGACGCATCACTGTCCCGATGCTGACTGACTGTATGTGTAAACAATGAGGCAGCTGTGGAAAAGCCTATTTCCCTACCTGCCTATTTCCTTACACAACCTAACATGCTTGTCTCCATATACTTAAAAGGCCTTTAATTTATTATAATCAGGTTGATTTTTACATGCTTCTGTTTGGGGATTAATCTCCACTGTGTTGTAGCTCTGAGATGAGTCTGCTGTAGTTGCTTTGTCGCTTGTGGAGTAGTGGAATAGAGGCCAGTGCCTAAAGTCAGCGCTCCATGACAGCGCTGGGTCAGGGGGAGGATGTGGAGGGCATTGGGTGGGGTATATTTGCTGGGGGTGGAGGGGGGTTACATTGAGGCAGACTAGAAAGGCTGATGGGGAGGGAACTCGGGGAAAGGGCTTTAGCTGGAAAGGGGCTTTGACCGGGCAGAGAGCGAGAGAGAGATTCACATTGATTGGGTTTTAATTTGGTGGAGGGCCCTTTTCAACCCCTGCATCAAGCTGTACCCATCCCCCCTCCATCCAAATCCCCTCCTCTCACTCAGCCACCTCCCCCCTTCCTGTCCCAATGAGAGTGAGGAGTTGAGGAGTCGGGGTGGTCTGTGTGGCTGGTCAGAGCCAGCTGATAGGAGTAAACTAAACTCAGCAGGCCTGTTGTTTGTGTTTACTCTGTATGTGTGTGTGTGTGTGTGTGTGTGTGTGTGTGTGTGTGTGTGTCAGCTGAACAGAACAAGCCTTATATTGCTTCACATGTTCCAGCACCTTTAAAAGGTTTCTATAAAAACACAATCAATCAAGTTTTGCTTTTACAGGTGGTCCGAGCTCATCACTCTCTGTGTCCCTGCTTGCCTTTCTCTCAAAATTTTACATTACATTAATTGTTATTATTATTTTGACTTATTATGTTACATATTCCTGCTCTTCTTATCTTCTTTTAGTATAAATGCTGGCTGTGAAAACCGGGTGTTGAAAGAGCACTAAACAAATTAGGGGTATTTAAAAATGTAGTCTCCCCTCCAGTGTTTGCTTTAGCAATCTAATCTCAACCCTTATCTCTGACAAGTTTTCTTTTTCTTCTCTTAATTTGCAGGCTCAAAGAGGACAGAGGTAGAGGTCCAGTCTTAATTAGGTTAGTTATCTGTGAGCCAAAAGGATAAAGTTCTCTCGCCAGGACTGTTTCAAATTAACCTAATTGGATTTTTAGCAGAAACTCAGCAAATAGTCAGGGTTAAATAAAGAGTGGGACATAAAGGAGGGAGTTCAAGTGAACTGTGCTGCGTGAACCGAGAATAAAAGCCCTTTGGAGGGTCATGTTCAAGGTTTTCCTTTCTACTTTCCCTCAACAAACAGCAGAGAAATGCTGCAGGCTTGCTTGAAGAAGAGCTGCCCTGGCCAGGGGCATGGGAAGCCTGAGCTTGGGGCCCCAGCTCAGACTGAGCTAACAACAGCAGAGAGAGGGCTGAGGCCATATTCACAATAAACCTGAAAAGACATTTTACAGTATCCACACACATTATTAAAACAACTACCGCTACTACAAAGCAAGTCATTCCTTACTGAAATATTAAAACTGTATAAAAATTATTAAATCTCTTCTCAACATAATTTTACATCACAGTCAGGAACTAAAGCTCTTATGGTCATTTTCTAGCAGGACTGCCCATAAAGGAAGTCCCAGGGGCAGTCGTGGATCAGCGGTTAGGGTGTCGGACCCGTAACCGGTGGATCGCTGGTTCGATTCCCCGTCCCGGTGTCCATGGCTGAGGTACCCTTGAGCAAGGTACCTAACCCCCACTGCTCCCCGGGCGCTGCACGCGGTCGCCCACTGCCCCGGGTTTGCTGTGTGTGTGTGCACGTCACTTGGGTGGGTTAAATGCAGAGAGCAAATTTCGTTGGAGTGAGTTCCCTCCAATGACAAAATATGTCACTTTCACTTTCATCATCTTGGAAAGTGTGGTTGCTCCACTTGGTCTTAGTAGGTTAAACCTCAGTGATTGCTTATAAAGTGTTTTATTTTACACAGAAATATATTTGACATATTTTTCTATTTTTTTGGTCAACAACTGCAACTCATTGAGAAGATTCATAATTCTTGCACTGCCGCTAAACATAATTTCTACATTAAGATTTCTAGCTAGCCACTGCTTTAATGGTGGAAATGGTTCCTCATGCACAAGTCACTCCACTACTTTGGCCAGCAGATGCAACAGCTGCAGGGGGACACTAGTTTGTACTGTTGGTCATTCAGCCTCCATTCAAATTAATGACTTTTTGTCTCTGTTCTGAAAATCCATAAAGTTCAGTTAGTAAAGAAAAGTAAACCCACAGTCTGCAAAATCTTTCTCTCTTAATGTTCCTTGTACAGTCAATTGTCACAAAGCGAGGCGAGACAAACAAACAAAAACCACATGTGAGAAACCTTGCCACAATTTTGATTTATTTCTTACTCATATCAAAAGTCACAGGAATTATTAATAGGCCTTTTCCCTTCTGATATTCAAATATTATCAAATTAGCACTTCCTAAAGAAGCACGGGCTGCATTAAGAATCCCAAGTTCCCCACCATGCTGAAGTGTGAAAATATTCCAGGGGGCAGTTTGATTATAACAGGGCTAGAAGATGAAACTATTCCCTCGTTCAAGTCTCTCAGGGTGAATTCATTAGGAAGAGGAGCAGTGAGACATGAGCAGCCATCCACAAACTGAGTTAACATTAATCACAGGTGAAATATATCTCATGTACACGACACCTTCTACTTGATCAGTTGCAATTTGAAAGGAAGGAAAATCAAATGAATGATAATGGTTTTGATTATGGTGCAGGCGATAGGAGAAAATAGTAATGACATTGGCTGAGTCTGAATTGGAAACAAACAGCATTTTATCAAAATAGCATGTGGATTGAATGCAACAATTAAAAGTGAAAATTGGTATTGTTTTCCTTACTGGCTTTGTTAGAAATTACAGTCCATTGTGTGCAGCAGTGATGTATAGATGAGTTAATCAAGCATATTGATTGAATGCAGCAGTGATGCAGAGTGTGGATTTTTAATTAGCGCATGCTTGAGTGTGTTAAAACTCCTGCACTCTGTCTGAGTGGAACCAAGTGGAACTGAGCATGTCAGACTCAGCAGAGAACACTGCTCATTGTCCCCCCAACGCAGCTCACACCGGCACAGTAGCTGCCTCCTCTCCCATTCCAAAACCATGGATTAACTCCTCGTGGTCCACTCTCTGCAAAAGTAGGCCGCCATTTTAGGCCTGCCCGGTCCCTCCTGCCCTTCATTTTGAAAGAGGTGTTGGACCCACAGGAACCCCACTGTGTGTCCAAGCAGTTGTCCTCCCCTCAAGGTCCCTCTAAGGGGAGCTCCCTTGGACCCCCACAGATACTCATTCTCAGAGCTCATTTCATGTATCACATCTCTTCATAAATATTTCACAGTTCTGTGATCAAAGCCCACCTCTGTGAGCCCCCTGTTTGGCTAATTGCTTTGGCTGATATGCGGTATGTATTCTAGACTTGGTGTGTCCTCTACACTAAGCTGGCTCGGCAGAAATGGCATTACTAAAAAAATACGTGGCTCACACTCGTTTGACCGGTTTTTACTTTTTTTTTTTTTACTCATAACCAGCTATTAGTATGTGAAATGATGTGAAATGAAAATCTTTTTTGTGTGGATTCGATATCAAAATAAAGTAGACACAGAACTTAAAAACCTTTTTAAGATACAACTTTTATCAGAAAGAGCTTTTCAGCTGCATACAGAACAAATCTTGTTCCTACCTTAATAATCATGTATTTAGAAACGCTGGTCATGCGTTGGTGCGGGTGTTTCTCCATCTGTATGCTGTCCACCTGTCTCAATAGCCCATTTGTCCAGCTGCAGATAGCAGAGGACTGCTGTTGAAGTGCTGCTTGTTTTCTCTTTCTGAGGCCCACCCTGGTCTTCATGAACCATTGTTGCTCTACAGGAAAATGGGCTTATGCATAATTGTGAAAGGGGTGATGATGAGTGGAAGATGCTGGAACAGGATTGTGATAACCCCAGTGGTGCTGAATATGTTGAATTTGATGCACAGCAAAAATATCGTTTCAAGCCCTTTCTTCTTCTCTCTTAATTTTACATGTTGTTCCCTCTTCTCTGTGTGTGTCAGTTCGTCAGTCATCCAAGAATGACCTCTCCCTGCTCCCATTGATTCCTCAGCCTGCAGAGCGATGAAACAGCCGGACCACCTCGCCAGGGCTTTGGCGCTTTTCATGTCTCCTAAGTGCTTGGCTCTGTTCACTAAACTCTTGAGCACTGTTTGTTTAGAATCACTCATCAATCCGGTCGAGCTTTGCAGAGAAAAAATGTTCCCCTTTTAATCTTCCTTTCTCTACTTTTGCATATTTGTGTGCAGGGTCATTGTTGCAACATTCTGGACCCTGTACATAGGCATTCTCTACGGGTTCGTCCTTGCATCCAGGGATATTTTTTCTCCTATCTTTGTCAGCCCTCCTCAAACGAGGGGTCTGATATGCTCAATCCCCTTTTCCCCCTGTCCCATGTCCCTGTTTGAGTGTGTATGTGAAAGCCCAGATTTTTGCCAATGTCCTGTCCACGTCCTGCCCTTTTGGCTGTGCAACTCTTCTGTCTCCTTCTTCCCACAGCTCCTGCCACCAGTGGATCCCTGCGGTCCAAAGACAGTCATTTTTCCTGATTAGGCATGGTGTCAGTTTAACCATCCTTATCGGTGCATATTTTCATTATGCAAATGAGGCTGGGCCAGTAGAGCATCGCACACTGGGCATAAGAGGATGCATGCTGCTGTTGTGTACCTCTCTGTTTGGCACTCTTGCAGCTCTCCACACACACCACCCTCCCCGACACACACTTCCTCACTGCAGTCTGTCACATTTCTTTCTACAGAGGACACATGCATGATGAGATCACACACCAGGCCCTGGGGCCAGTGTTTATTATGTATGAGTGGGTTTATCCTCTGGGTGCCCGATGTACAGGTTGGGGAAACCAGAGAACCAGGGAGAGGCCCAGCATTTGTCAGCGGCTGACCGAGGGGTGGCAGGGGTAGGCGGGGCCCGGAGCTCCACCGCGCGGCAGAGGCCTGATTCAGGCCTGGTTCATGTGCTCTGTGGGCTCCCAGGCTGGTGTGCTTGCTCTCAATCTGGCTCTGCTTCAGACAAGCCTCCCATGGAGGTCAGCTGAGCCGACAGCAAAGAGGGAAGAAACGTGTAGAACAACACACCTGTCCTCACCGCTGAGCAGGGAGTGCGTCCCCTACAGCACACCTGTGGATAATGTGCTCACCAGCATCTTGATTATTCTTTCTTTCTTTTGCTTGTTTTAAGACTTCTGCTTTTGTCATACAGTCTCATTTTTAGTGAGCAGAGAAAAGACCATTTTTGAGAGATGGAGGATGTAGCAGCTGTCTACTAAAATGCTTGTCTTCATAGAATAGAAAGCTGGAAGCCCTGGTTTGAGCTGGTCTTTGCTCCCCTGCTGGGTGTATTGATAAGCAGCACTGAACCCTGCGGTCAGTGTTTAATTGCATTATTTGGAGTCCTCTAGTCACCCTCCTCTTTCCTTCTTGATGGAAGGGGAGAACAAGTGTTTACTGATATAGAGAAGGATCAAAAAGATATACTGCTAGCACTTGGGAGCTGTAAATATGATATAGATGGATAAGTGAAAGCATCAAGCCCATTGCGCTGGCTAATCCTGTAGCTATCGCCGTTATTACAACAGAGGGAAGGTGGATGGCCAGAGCATAACGGGGGCCTCAGCTTCATTCAGGTCTGACTTCACTGACCTCCCAGAAAATCTGTGGAAATCTATGACATCATTGTTCAAGCTGGCTTTTATCTTCTTGTGGCTTATCGTACCCACTGTTCCAGACATTCACACATGCACACACATACACACGCCTACAGAGGAGACTTCCAGCAGAGTGGATTAAAACAGCCTGCACACTTTGACAGACCTCGGTGGGCCCCAGCGTCTGTTCTGAGCTCCGATTGGGAATCTTGTTGCTTCTCTGCTAGGTGACATATAAAGCAGAGCAACACTATATCATCGTGCTTAGAACATCATCTGTCCAGCAGACAAGATCAACAGCTGTGGAATCAGAGCACAAAAATCACTGCCTCACAAATGCTAATTGTTAATATTTTATTTACACCCGTTGCAGAATAGTGCAATGGGTGTGAGAACCCTAAAACCCTCTCCACCCTCTGAGAATCTTGTCTGTGTCCCATTGATAAACAGTGGGTGATGGGGCGAGACTGTTCTAGACACAAAAAAGGAGGTTTGAACAAGTTGCCATGCTTGAGTAATGTTGTAAACCCCCTTTTTCCTTCACCTCTGTACCCTTCCCTTCATACTGTTTTTGTGGTGGCATCTGAAAGTCGCTTTGTCCACTCATCTTGCCCTCCCATGCCCCAGACCCTCTGTCTATACACACACACACAAATGTGCATTGGACTTGCACACACGCACACACACATGCACAAGGGTCAAAGGAAAGAGCATTCATTCAAGCAAGGACCCACAAAGTTTGACTCACACATACAGACACTCATACACACACACACACACACTGCTGTGCACTTACCAAAAAATGCCTTCAGTATTTGCAGCAGTTGCCTACCACACCTGCTCAGACCTTCAGACTGTGAGTTTGTGCGGCGGCGTGGAAGAGTTCCTCATTATGGCGGCCATTGTGCATGTGTTTCTTTTTGGAGCAGCTGAGGTGGAAAGCCTACTCACTGTGGCATAGAGAAGAGCGGCCATCATGTTCATTGTACAGTCTCAAACATCTTCGAAGGCATAATGTGCTCACACATGCACACACTCACACTCAGAGGCTGCAGATGACATGAAGCATATCCCCACTTCCTGGCACCCGACATTTCAAGGATATCAGGGCTAATTACATCATCATTAACTCACGCCGCACGTGGTTGCATGTGTGTGTGGGTGTATATGTGTGTGTGTGTGTATACACATGCCCAGTATGACACGAACAGATTCGTGTGTGTGAGTGTGTGTCTGTCAAGTTTTAATGAGGCTCCTCAGACAGGGCTCATTGAACCTTTGGTCCACACTGAACGCCTCACAGTTCTGATGTAGGCCAGTGTGTGCCACCCCCAAGAGCCACACAGGGACAAATGCTGCTTATCAGATGGCAGAAACAGATGCACTTCTTTCAGACAGATCAGATGCTGAAGACACAAAGTGATGAGCATTGATTCCAAATGGTCTTGAAAGTACTGTTTAGGTGCAGACTTGTTTGTGCATGTCTTATTGTGCGTCACTGTAGATCTGTGAGAGAATGTGTCTAATATGTGTGTGTGTGTGTCTGTATCTGTGTGTATGTGCATGTAACTGTGTGTGTGAGAACAAGAGAGAGTTGTGGGGTCAGTGAGGAGTTCAGTGTGTCAGAGGTCTTAGAGCACGGCTCTTTGATTCCACTCCCTTGCGGCTCAGAGAATTTCCTCTCCAGTTTCCCAGTGCTGAGCCCACGCTGGGCAAGGAGAGCCACGCCAGGAAAATTTATGTTGATGTCAGCAATGAAAACACCACCACCCCTCTACCACGTCTCACAATATTTGTCAAACAGCAGTCTGTCCATTCTTTCTCTCTCTCCCCTCGTTCTCTTCTTTCTCCCTGAATATTTCCATTCTTACTGATGTACATTTCTGAAATCTTAAATCTGTGTTGGCGAGGGGTTTCACACTTCACATGGATTGTTGTCTCTGCGGGGACTTTGGTAACACAGCTCTCGATTGGTCTCCTCAGGGGCTGGGCCAGTTTGGGGGGTGTCTTTTAAGGTGTAATCCACACATATTTCCTTCCCTCAGGCCATGAATACGGAAAGCTAAAAGGAAATCACAAAAGAATTACAAATAAAGCATTATGTCTCCTCAGTTCTTCCAAAGCTTCATGTTCCTACAATACAGGATCTTATCCTCGGTTGTGTCTTTAATTCATTAAGTGATAAACTATTGCAATCAGTGTCACTGCCCTAGCCCTAACTCACAGTGGAATGTCTGCTTGAGTTTGGAGCTCTAGTGTGTGTTTGTGTATTTTCAATCTCCACAGGTGGACCTATGCAGGGATGCCTGAAACCATACGCCACACTAATCATGGTGCCAATACATTAAGTCAGCTGATACTTTACACACTGAAAGTAAAACGCAAAGCCACTGGCTGTAGGAGTCCAAAATCTCATCAGATAACTAAATGCTTAGCTAATCTTAGTTTAGTTTAAACGATACACACACTAAACGTCAAGGGTTATATGGTTTCATATTGAGACATCATCTGTTGTTTTACTTGACATCATATTTTCTTGAGAGGTCAGTGTTCTAGCTGCTTTACGGGATCCCATGTTGGAAGGCTGCTGTTTTTGACTGGATTTACATGTGGTTGAAATGTGGAAAATCATTACTGCATTTGTGCTGAATAATTTGATTGAACCCAAACTGATGTGATATTCATCATGCTGTGTTTGATAGATATTTATAGTGTGTTTGGCTACTCCTGGAGAGTGCAGGTCTCTGAATTGCTGTGTAAGAGGGAAATTGTTCCAACAGATTTTATGATGATATTCAGCCACTTATTTACACTGTATGGGTTGTGTTTCAAGACATATTGCAAAAAATACAGAACACACTCTCCATTTGTCAGTTCTCTTAATGTGGTTGGATGATTGTGTGTATTAGATATTTGAACCTGGTGTGTGTTTCTCTGTGCACCTTATGGCAACCATGAGGTAGGTGTCTCTGCATGGGCAGAAGTGCCCATGCAGAGACAAAGAAATGCCTTCTTTCTTTCTTTGCATTGTGTGTCACTTTCTCAGAAATCAAAGGTAAATCTTTTATCTTTGCTGAACTGTCAACTTAAACAAAATGAAGGTGGTCAAAGTTACAGAGCCCCCCTGCTAAACTGAGAGGTCTGGCTGCTCATGGATGAGCATTCACATGTGAACATACAAATTCACAAATACACACACACAAACCCGCGCACACACACGGCATGTCCAGCCCAAGTGTGGGTTTTTAAAGTCCCATTGCCTGAGGGTCAGTGATAACACTCAGTGCTGATTCTTATTGGCTGAGAGATTCCTAGCCTCTCCTGACACAGAAAAGACAAGCAACATGTGGTGATCTCTGTATTCTTGTGTGTGTTTGTAAGGGTGTGTATGAATGTGACTGGGTTTAAAGTATTAGTGGCAAAGCTGAATGAGATGTTTCTATGAGCTGTTGTGGTTGACCTTTTAGGTGTTGGTCTGTTGCATTATGCAGGATCAGTATTTCTAGATGCGTCGGTCTTTCCATCTTAGAGGAAAAACAGCTCAGTAGGTAGTAGGAGACAGGGGCTGGTGAGAGATGTGTGTAGCATTTGTGTGTTCTCTAGTATGAAATGTACAGAGTAGATTTAATCCAACAAGCCCCCTGCCTTGCCCCAGCCCACCTCCTCTCGTCCTCACACAAACACATGTACAACAACTCTTGGTAGTCATTTACACTGGGCCAGATTTGGACCTGGGCCATGCCTTCAGGCGGCTTCAGTCTCTTGATTCCCAGCCCTGTCCCACTGGTCCTCAAACCAGCCCCAGCCTCCCTCTACTGGGAGGCAGACGAAATGGTCTGAGCTATTATTTGGAGCTAAATCACCAGATTGCCGCAGCCGTTGCAGCTTCTGTATTGTTATTATTACTGATGGAATGTAGAATTAGGTGGTATGCATATTTTACACACAAATACTGACACAATTAGGCTCCAACCTCCAACCAGTGACTGAATCTTTGTTTTTCTCTGATGTATTTTGCATTTCTATCTCTTTTTGCATGCTTTGAATCTGAAGTTCCTCCTTTGCGTGTTTCCTATACATAATTTATATCATCTGCAATCTTAAATGTATAATCTGCAGGGTGTTCTTTTGTAATCTTTAGAGTAGCCATTGCACTTGCCCTGTGATATTTATAGATGGAAATATTATTGCACCTATATTATTATTTTAAGTATAAATGTGCCTCGATGCAAGATAGCTGCTGGTTGCTTCTAGATGTAAGATGTGTGTGAAGATACATTTTATAAAAAGTCTCCTTGACAGTAGACATGAAAAGCGGACATTCTAGTCACGTTTTCCCTTCGCCTCCTGCATGGCACCTATCCATCATCTCATTGGTTGGCATGCCTGGCTCCTGCCATCATCACCATGGCAATGTGAGTGTCCTCCCGGTAGCCATCACCATGGCAATGGGAGTGTCCCCCAGCAACCAACAGCATGGGCCGAATGTAAGCCTCTTAACCAGGATCACCATGGCAATATGTGCCTGCCCAAACACTGAGCCTTGGTATGTCTGTGGGTATGTGTGTGTTTTGGAAAGAGGAAAAAAATGATAACACCGATATGAACTGCATCATCAGGCGCTGGTGATAGATTTTTTTTCTCTCTTCACTGTACCTCTCTCTATCATGCACTCTTTCTGTGTCATTGTCTTTCTCCAGCGCAGTTAGTCACATCTCACTGCATCAGTGTAGTGGGTCGGTGCTGCAATGTCGCCCCTGTCCTAAGTGGAGCCCTGCAGGAGGCTTAAATGGCACTGATGGAGCAGCACATCATCCCATCCTGCTGCCGAATACTCTGGGCCCCTGGGGGTGGTCTGTGTCCTCGTCTGCTTGGGACATCATCTAGTGTCGGTGTCCGGACACAAAATAGTGAAAGCTGACAAAACCATGGGGAGGAGGGGGTGTTTGGGTGAGAAAGATGCAAGCCACTGCTATAGCAAGGACATGGACGCATGGCAAGCACATTGACACCCTCGTGAACAAACACTGTCTCCCACATACACACATATTAATACAGTACACATACACTCATGTGCAAAATGTGCTGTTACACTTCTGTAAAGACATGAGCTCATGCACACACACACACACACACACACACACACAGAGTTAATTGTGCATATTCATGAGCATACATACAGGGTGTTCCGTTTCGCAAGGCTGACTTTTATTGTTTCCCTGGTGTGTACAGTGCATGTGTGTGCACTGACGCACATGGGCATGTTTATATAAGAGTGTATGTGCATGTGTGAAAGCGTGTGTCTCTGCATGTGTGTGCGCATCTCGCTAAAGAGCCTGGTGGGTATCAAGAAGCATAGCTTTAAGGTATGATATGTTAATAAAATGTGTCAAGATGTCTGGAACCCTTTCTCTCTTTATAAACAAACTTACAGCCTGAGCACTGCTAATTAGCAAGCCCATCTGTTCAGTTTAGCAAAGTTGTTGAGATTTACCACGGAAACTGTAAAAAGACAAGCTCACTTCGACACGGCAGATGACAAGTGTTAGAAATACCAAATTCAATTCCCCAGCCTACACCCTCTTGTTGAGTCTTATTCAATTACTTGTCTCTTAATATATTTATTTATCTATTTGTAAATGAATGAAAAGTGCCTTCCTTTTTTTGTCTTCTGTTAAAATGACCATACTGGCACACTCACACACCAGCAGGACCACAGTGTTTGCTGAGGCACAGCATATGAAGATACAGGGTAACATTCCCCAAACAACATTATCCAAAGCTGTGGCAATTTGCTGGGAGAACATTAATTGCTGTGGCTTGGGCCCAGGTTTTGCATGCTAAGCACTCTACAGCTAAGTCTGTAATATGTGCGTATGGTTGTGTGTGTTTGTGAGTGAGAGAGTTTGTTCGTGTTTGTGTGTGTGTGCACTAGTGTTGGGTGGAGTGGTGGTGGTGATGGTGTGTGTGTGTGTGTGTGTGTGTGTGGTGGGGGGGGGGGTTGCACAGGGGGTCCATCTGCTCTCTTCTGCTCCTCTGCACTGATATAAGATTACGTTAATCTGGGTACTTGTCAGGACAGGTTAGTGAAAGCAGACGACTGGGTGGGACTCATGCTAAACAGGTTGGCTAGAAAACGGCTGTTTTTGCCCTCAGACTCCAAGGTGTGGGCAGTGGATTGTGAGCAAACAGTCCCAAAACTGCAGTGGGTTTTGTGCACTGCAGATTTACAAAGTGCTCCAGAAAATGATGAATATACACATCCTAACCTCTTCTGGTGATTAAGAGCGGTCAACTTATTTACAAAAAACAACTTTTTCTATGTTCAAATTGCATTATTATCATGGGTCCCATTTATCATCTGTTAACTGGTAGATTTTAAATCTTTTTTTTGTGTATGCCATATACAGAAGTTAGTCCTGCGCAAGTCAGGCCCTCGGTTTGGGTCCCTCCTTGTCCCCTTGTCACTTCTGTTGTGTTTACCCCCTCGTGCCACCGCCCTAAACATTTTTATTCAATTAAATAGCCCTTCTAAATCCCATCCTGCATCCTGTGCGCTTCAGATGTTGTTTTCTCTGCAAGCACTTTAAAGCCGTAATGATTTTGTAACTTGTTATGCTAATTAGAGTGGCTCTCGCAGACCATGTAGCACGGAGACGGATTTATTGCCCGTTTGCTTGGAGGGGAAGAAAAGAAAGAGAAGTTAGAGTAATTAATCCCGTTAACCAAGGATAATTGGGCAAAAAATAGCCCTGCAACTGGCACTGAGTGGGAGGAGTTGCAGTTAACCCTGTTTCCTGTGTTTTATTTCAAACTTAATGTTTCCTCTTGTTTAAACTTCCTCTCAGGATTCCTGCTAATCCGCCTGCCTGTGCCCCAATGGTGGATTGATGTAGCACTGGGGGCCAAAGAGAGGAGGTCCCTGAATTCAATCAAACATCAATAAGGATTTTCTCTCTTGTCCAGTGTGTCCACAGTCAGGGCTAAGTTGGTTAGAACAAATCAAGTAATAATAATAATAATAATAAATCAGTTGTTCTAGCAATCTCTAGAAAGTAAAGTGTGCTTCAACATAAAATATTTAATAGATTGAACTGATGTTTCACCCATAATAATGAAATAAAATTCTAAATTCTTCTGTTATCAAGTCTACGTGAATTAATGTTCTTATGTTTCCAAGTAGCTTATCTTCAGAAATGCATTTCATTAATTAATACACTTTGGGCAATTAAATGTTCCTATTTTATGATCTTATCAACTGTCTAAGTTTTGTCTTTCACCTTACTGTTTTGCATTAACAGTTTTTATAGGAGCAAACATTTTCTGTTTTTTACAGTGGAATTCCCATGGACGTAGCCTTTTATGATCAGCTGCAATAACAGGCAGTGCTAACTCATTCCATACCCACAGTCCTCCCCCTCAGGAAAAACATCTCATCTGTTTTTGTCAGTACAATGCCAGGACTGTATCATTCATCCACTTTCAAGGAATTTACGGGCTTAAACAAGACCTCCTTGAAGATGTATTTGTGTTAGAAAAGAAAAAAAGACAAATAAAGTGATAAAAAATAGTTCTGTTCTTCAAAATGGTTTGGTCAGTGTATCAAAGGGCTGCCATGTTACTTGGAGAATGTTGGAAGATAAGAATCTATTTTCAAACATGACCTTTGATGTGATATTTTCATTTAATTCTTTTGTTGAATTCTCACCTTGTTGGAAATGATAAAAGATTCTTTTCCTTTATTACAAAAGCCTTGTTTAACAGGATTTCATTTCATTTTTATTCCTCTTATTATATCTTTCTGAGCTTTTCTGAACTGCAAAACCAGGGATACCAAGGAATACCAGGAATATGTCCTGTTGACATGAAAGGCAGCAAACAGTTTTGCTGCATTAATTTGAGAATTCAACATTTCTGGGCTGTTGTTGCTAATTGCTGTTTTGATTGTTTTCAAGTCCAGTTATTAGCCACATTAGGTCAGATTAAGGACAAGCATGCAGAGACAAAGCCAGGTAATTAAGAGGGGATATGGAAGCTGAAGTCAGCCCTGTCTAGTTACACTTGACTTCATTAATACGGGTAACTTAAATCAACCGTCACAATGCTAGCAGGAAGGCTGTGTTTTTCTCAATGTGAACTTGTACTCCTGCATCCCACACTTCACAATAGGCTGTTTAGCATCCACAGTATGGCTATTGTCACTGTCAGCCATAGGATAGGAGGCAAGGGCACGGCAGAGGAGAGGAAGTTGGGAAGAGGGACCAGAGAGAGAGCACTTGACGTACCCTCTTGCAAGTAAAACCCCTCATTAATTACAGCCTACAGATAATTATTTTCTTGATTTGTTTTGCTCTCTCTGGCCACATTTCCTATTGTGCTGCCTGTATTTCTTTCTGCTCTTGTTTACTTACTTATCTATTTTTGTGTTTACCCCCCCTCCCTGCCTACACCATATGGCAGCAGATCAAATAATGTCAAACATTTTGCCCTTGCAAGTTTTTGCAATTTGCAGTTTCTGAATGTGAGACCTGTTGAAAGCAGGAGTGATAATGGGCATGCTCTACCCCCCGTCGTTTTTGTCCCACCATATCTCCCTTCAATTAATGCTACAGCGGGAGTTTCATGTAATAACACTTGCACTTCTGAGCTGTCCGCATGAGAGAGGGAGAGGAGAGGGAGACAGCGGAACAGAGGAGGGAACAGAGGGAGGAGGCTGAGGCTGGAGAGAAAAGAAGAAGGAGAGAGAAACAATTAAAACTGGGGTGGGATACCATGATGGGCCTGTGCTGTGTGGCCATGTGAATGTTGCATGTCAGCTAAATGGAGCGGGGAAGGGATGATGTGACTAGTGGTTGGTAGAGTGCATGCTAAGCTTGTCCGTCATTGTTGCAGAGTGCAATCAAATATGGAGGATGCGATGACAGCTGTAATTACCTATCGCCATGGTGATCACTTTTGGCCTGCCGTGGATGGCCGATGGAGGCCCCTCCTCCATTCAGCCTTTAATCAGATTGGGCTGTCAGTTGTCAGGTAGACATGTGTGGGCCGAACACTCTGTATGTGTACTGTCCTGGGTCCCTAAGTGTTAATAATTAGGTATGTCCATCCAAACAGGAGACACTGTTAAATCAGAAAAAGATCCATTAAATACCTCACAGCTGAAAGGACACAAAGAACCACTGACATGCTTGTCTACTTGTCTGTGTTTACAGAACAGGGACGTAGGTGGACTTTGTGTTTTTGTATGTGTGGTCTTTTATAGGGCATATTATTGCAGCTCACAGGATGTCTCTTTGTGGTTATCTATAGCATCTCTTTGACTCTCCATATAATAGCAAACATAATCATTGTCTCAGTGCTCCCTTGTTTGTTTTTGTCTTATTTATACTTGCAGTGATATATTTAATTTGTAATTGTATGTATACAAACCTAATAGTCCGAGGTTTTCGAATATTCAGATGCATGGGGGGACAATACAAATTAAAGTTCTTTAAAGATTAAAGTTAGAGTTTCATCCAAATCTGTTAGGCTCTTTGGTTCTCTTGCATAGTTTTAAGTTGATTGTTTCAATGATATTTTACATCACAGTGTTTGTAAAACCAAGCTAAGAACCTCTATAAGACCTACGAAAAGCTGGATGAGTGGCAAAATGTACGAAATGCTTCTTTTAAGTCCAGCAAGTATCTGTCATGTTCTCTTATGCCCAGACTCTACTTGGCTCACTGTCCTTTAAATATGTTGCAGTGGTGGCAGCCCATAATGTTTCAGTGCTTAAGGTAACAGAGAACGTCAGGTACAGCCTGATAATGTCAGTGTGATAATTAGTGCAGAGAGGCTTAAACCAGCGGCCCACGGGGAGACAGCCCCTGGTGTGGGGAGATGGCACGCAGCTGGATCATACTTAATTAACTAATTGAATATCATTTTGCCAGTTAGCTGGAAATTAGCTGGATATTAAAACATGGACAAACACGACACTAAATGGACATTATGAAATTAATTTGAAAGAATGCCCTTTTCTTGCAAAAGCTAATGGTCTGATGATGAGGGCTGATTCACTTCATTGTGCATAATTAATATTTTCCATTACTTGATGCTTATTTGATCAGTGGAAAGAGGCGTCGTTGCTTTTCATGTTCTCCCTTGCTATCATTCACATTTTTAGATATTTTTTTGAATCTTCACAGCCCCAGTAAGTAAGAGTAACTATTTCATGGTTTAAGTGTATGTGTGTGTGTACTGTACTATACTGTACTGTATGTGTAAGTATGACTTTCATTAGTCCCATATGAGATAGCCGGAGTGAGCTTCTTGCTGTGAGGAGGGGGGAATACGGCTTAAGAAGGTACAAAAATATCTCCGGGTGTAATAAAAATGAGGTCAAGCTCATCCTGGGTGACACTGGGGCCTAGATTAAGTTCCACTGATTTGAGAGTATTTATCTAAAACTAGACATTCTGTTCCACACATGCCACCCTCATTTCTGATTTTTTTTTTTTTGCTTTCACACACTGTAATTGTACGTAATGTGCCAGTACACTGATTCTTTATTCTTTGGAGTTCCTTTTGACTAAGAAAAATTACTTGTTCATTCATAGCCAATATAACACATAAAATATTAAATTCTTCCTTATTTGGTGTTTTGTGTGTTTTGTCTCCAGTCTGAGTCAGAGGGATGGGTCACCACTTTGCTACTTTTCTACAAATTAAGGCAGAAAAAAATGACTTAATCTTTTCTGCAGTTCATCCTACATGTGGTAATCTCTTGTACATGTAATGCGTGACCCCATCTCACTACAGCAATGCCCAAATTCAACAATCACTCTGTTTGTCTGAATAAAATATTAAACCATTAATAAGTAAATAGTAGAAGAAGAAGAAAATTATTTAAAAATGCTGCAGTAGAAAATAAAAAACATGAGTCACTATTTGCTGGTATAAACCAGCAGGCTGTGAGTCATGTTTTTTGTTTTTTTTTGTTAATTGCATTCAGGGAATATATTTGATATCAATAGATCGAAATGTATTAATTTATTAATATAAAATAGCACAAATGACAACAATGTCTTTATGTTTCTGTGTTTCAATAAAGCACCCTTTTTACACAGGGAGATTTTAGATCCAAGCAGTCTGCGGTGTGAAACAACTTACCTTCACCTTACTGTAAAGAGAAGAACAGTTCACAATGCACACTGTATAGCAGACTTCAGATTTAGTTATCTTAATATAGGAATCAGCAGGAGGCATCAGAATCCACAGGAGGAAGCCACTCACTACTATATCCTATTTGTTGTTCCACTGCCACCCCACTTGCTCTTCATGCAGTAATAAACAAATAAAGTGGGAGAAATTAATCCCTCCAGAGCCATTGTGGGCATTTCACGTCACCCGCCACCGTGCTCCCCAGCTGCTTCTGTGTGCGTGTGCTTGTGCGTGTGTGTGTGTGTGTGTGTGTGAGAGAGAGAGAGAGCACATAAATTTAGGGGTGTATTTCTATGCAGTGGCCTGATACTAGGCCCATATTGAGAGGAGATAAACAGAGGACGTGTGTGTGTGTATGAGACAAATGACTGAGCAGAAATACATTGACATTATCAGTAATGAGAAACATCAGTAAATGTTTACCTCACCCGAAGACAGAAGAAATCATGTGATATAAAAATTGATGCAGTTTTTTTGGTATTAACATCTGCACAACATTACCTACATATTTACTTTTGTCATCACAATCACT
Organism: Scatophagus argus; assembly: GCF_020382885.2. Taxonomy (NCBI): domain Eukaryota; kingdom Metazoa; phylum Chordata; class Actinopteri; family Scatophagidae; genus Scatophagus; species Scatophagus argus. The sequence continues at coordinate 7,047,708 of NC_058503.1, read as the reverse complement.
CAAGATCAAAGATAATCTTAAAATGTCTGTACTATTTAAAATATACATCTTTTCCCTTCCCCTAAGTGGAATAGATTGACTGACAACATGCTTATATCTGTACTTTGCTCCAGTTTCCACGTATTGATTCACAGTTAAACAGCATGCCTAAACTCAATTGCTGCAAATCTATGTCTTCAGTGGCAAAGTACTGAAATCACTGTGTGTCCATGCTTTTCTTCCAGCCAATCACCCGCTCATATAATTAAAATAACTAGCATGATCACAACACACAAATTCATCTCAGCCACTCACAGAGCAAATTGGCTGAGTAGGAAAATGACTTCATATGGCGATATATTTCACAATGACTGTGTTCGTCCAACAGCGGAGCAGACCACAGAGAAATTTTACTTCTTCAGATCTTAACACACCCACACACAATAGGCGTTCAGTGTGTGTGTGGGTCAGAACAACAAAGGGGCTTATGGCTTGTTGTTTCCTAATTAAGAATGTAAAAGGGGATTAGGCTTCAAACGGCACAGTTTTTGTAGTTTCCTTCTTCCCCCAGCAGTCGAGGTACGGGTTACCTCTAATGGCGGCATTTGCCCATCATCATTATCTTGTTTTTTTTTTTTGTTTTGTTTTGTTTTTTTCTGAGCCCAGTTGTGGCTGTTCCTGTCCTCCTCACTGTCTACATCTCTCTCACATCCCCCTGATTTTTCACCTCCCCCTCTTTCCCTGGTGGCAAAAGTAGCACAAAACGTACCACTGGAACCCCCTGTGCCTCCACCCCACCCTTCCATACCCCTCCTTTCTGTTTCTCTGAAATAAGCAGTATTCTCTGGCCCTGTTTGATCCTTTGACTACGCAGGGGCTTCATGTCTGGCCAGTGTTTTTGGATCAGCAGGTAGTCGCAGGCAAGCTGTTAAAGGGGTCATCATTCTTCTCTCTCTCTGCTCCTCTCTGCTCTTCTCACACAGATGGGGACCTGATGAACTCTGCCAAAGGTCAGCGCTAAATTACATATTTTATAAATTCTTGCTTTAGTTCAGGCTTTTGAGAGGGCACACGGAATAATGAAACGCTGCGAGGAAAACAATTATCTGACATTTTCATTAATCACACTGACGGTGTTATTTCACTGTTTCAGCTGAGATATCTGTTTAGAAATTTTTATAGGTGTTTCTATTTCCAGCCTCTTAACTCTTATTTCATGCTCATAAGAAATTGAATTATCTCCTTCTTTTTTTTCCATTTTTTTCCCCCTTTCATCAGTTTGGCCTTCCCTCCACCCTGTGCGAGTTGAAAGGGCCGTCTGAAATGTGTGATGTTTGGAGAGGAGACATTTTGGCTGGCATCCAGCTCATTGTACACCAGTCTGGACGGGCTGCCATGGCGGCTTTAACTCGCTGTACAGCAGACAGATGACAACCGCCGGCACGCCGTTCAAGACCTCAGAAACAACATCTCCCCACCATGTCTGATGCATTAAGAATGGAAATCAGTGTTTCTCTTGGTTGTACTGCCCATCTCCTTTGTTGTAAAAGGATGGATTTGCCTGTGCTTGTTTCCATGAATGCTGCATTGGGCCTGAAATTTCTCCAGTTTCTGTTTAATGGCGGCTATGTTGCTATGTGCCTGCATAAAGTGAGTTAGGTAGTTTGGTGTATTTGGATAACTCAGTTGCCATCAGTCAGCAGCATCTGCCATCAGGTGTCTTCTCACCAGGTATTCCGAATGGTGCTGAGACGCGAGTATATCTGCTTTCACACTCCTGAACATGACATTTGAATGTGCGTGCATGTGCAAACAGAAAAAAAAATAAACACCAGTGTGTGCACACACATACACAGATGCTCACACACTTCAGAGAGGCTGTGTGAGAGCCAGAATGCAGAGCCTGAGGGCTGTTGTGTCTCTGATGTTTGTATTGTTTACTCTGTTGTCCCAGTGCATGTAGGAGATTGTTGCACACTTAGGCCTTACTCTAGCCTTGTATTATTTACTATGACTGGTGTGGACAGCAGGGTACTGTCCAGGAGAGCTGAAAGGCCGGGCAAAGGCAGGGGGGTGTTTTTTGAGGGAGTGGGGGGCAAAGATCGAAGGAGGCAGAAAGAGATCATTCACTATACCTTTTCCCCCTATATTTGTTCACATACTGCTTCTGTCTCCTTTTTGGTTCGTCTTTGATCCCTTCTTCTCAAACCTCTGCCCCCATGGGTCACCAGCTGTCAGACAGCCAGAGGAGGGTGCCGCCTCTCTTCTTATCCTCTCTTCTCTCACTTTTTGCTTTTGGGATACGCACCGTTTTGCACCCGGGGAATCATTTGGGAACCCCAGGTAAGTGAACCGAAGCCACACAGATGTTAATCTCCCCTAGGCCCCCCTCAGACATGCACCACACTTCTCCACCTCCTTCTAGGTCTGCCCTTACTTTTTTTTTCGCCCTTCTTGCTCTAAGTCTCTGAAATCTCATTGAAGACAGCAAAGTGGGAGTTGAAGTCTCTTGATTAAGTTTCTTTTTTAATGGAGGAGGACAGGGACACGGTGGCAGATAGGGGAGAAGATGTTTCTCGCGGCTGGGTGTAAGGGCCTCACTTTGGGCACGCAGGCAGGTGAGCTGGTACTCACCTCACCCTGCTCTCCCTCCTCTTCCAACAATCCGGTTATCTGTGTCTATTACAGAGGGTCTGGATAAATCCTCACTCTTCCAGACATGTTCTGGGGCCCTATCAGCTGGGGACAGGACCTTGAGCCCTGATGAGAAAACTGGTCCAGGGAAATTGAATTAGCTATTGTGTCTGGGACTTCATTGATTGCTATTAGACTTGGCCCGGAGCTGAGTGAAGGAGAGATGAGGAGAGTTAAGCCTGTCTGAGCGGACTGCTCCAGTCGCACTGAAGAAGGAGAACTTAAACTATATCAGACTCGAACACTTGTCATGTCACTCTCAGACCATAATTAGCAGCAATGGGAAAAAGAAGAAATGCAGGATCATTAAAGAAAAGAGCTTAAAACATTGACATAGGAGAAAAAGATTATCACGACAGTGTTCATGCCGCCATGAGTAATGGTGTGAGTCGCTCATGTTAGAAGTGGATAACAATGAGAGTCGAAAGTCTATAAATGTGACAGGTCTTTTGGCTAGAGATGATGGATGGAGTCTGTGATGCAGACACTTCCTGTTTCTCTTGGTGCAGAGCTGTGGATGAAAGAACTGCGGTGTGTTTTCAAACCGAGGAAGAACAATGGGTCAGAGGAAGAAAGAGTTCCCCTGACCTGACCACCACCCCCCCACCCCCTCCTTCTGTTGAGGCTGGGGCCTGATAGTTCTGACACCACTGATCTCTCTGGCTGACTCACACAAAGAAAGAGATAGGGGATACCTGTGGGCAATGTGTGCCGCTGCTGCTGCCACTGCTGCTGCATAGGCACCTGCCTCGTTAAAGAATCTGACCGCATTTTAGCTTATTATGCATTTAAGATGAGAGAAACACAGTATCTCATGACTATGCATAAACATAAGATGTTCCCTCTCGTCTGAAATTATGATAACTTATGATAATAATTTATGTTTTTTTCATCATTATTAGTATGGCCCCCATTGTGCTTTGGATCTACATAGTGCATTTTTAATATGCTTGACTGATATTTTGCTCAACAACAAATACACTATTAAAGAAAAAAAGAATTTGAAGATTTGAGAAATTCTATATTTAAAGGTACTGGAGGCCTGTACCTTTTCTAAATAGTGCCAAATATAATCTTAGATTGCATTATGTCCTTATCAGGGAGTTTACATTTAGTATTTACATGTTTATTCTTTATACTTGTCAAGGAACAACAAGATATATACAAGCATAATCCAAACTGGCCTAGCAAAACAATACATTCACAGTTTAAATAAAGGCAACAGGAGGAAGGGAGGGAGAGGGGCTGGAATTATGAAGGGAAGTGTGGTGTGGGATGAGTGCTGCAGCAATGCAATGACCAGTTCGCAGTTATTGTAGTTGAATAGAAGATGCAACATGGGAGGGTTGGTTGGAGGGTGGAGAAGGGGTAAAGCGCTCACTGAGTAGCCTCACTACCTACTTATTAGTAGCTTTTGTGCTTGGATGTTAAGACTTCATTTTTAAGGTTCAAAGATATTATTAACACTAAATTTAAAGTGATATTTCGCCCCAAATCACCATTTCACTTAATGTTTTGACAACTTTTACAGGGAAATTTTGCAGGGTTTAAGTGTTTCATATATTTTGGGTAGAGTATCATTGAAACACCATTATGCTTGGCCCTAGTTTCAACAAATTCCCATAAGAAGTGGAATTAATAAGATACAAGCCCTGTGATGTTTCTAAACTGAATCATGTTGATGAGAACTTTAAAAGGGAGATACATACAGTAGTGTGTTCAACACACTTCCAAGCATTGTACAGATCTGCCACGGTGTCTGTGACAGCCACCTGTGGGAGTGTGTGTTTGTCTTGTCTGATACACCACCAGATGTCACTTCCTTCAGGAAACCAGCAGAGATGATTGATGAGGGCTTCATTGTTTGCTTACCTGCACTCTGTGGAAATCACTGCTGTCAGTTAAAGAGAGTAAATGACAAAGGGACCCTAGTTTTCACCTTTAGAAAATTAATATATGTGATTTTGTCCAGTCTCAGGCTGATCAGCTCAACAATGCAAAGCTGTGTCTGGCATTGTTGAACCGTCTACAACCTCTCTTATGAAAATTCAAAAATATGAAGACGATGCAAAAAAGTTTTTGTACTGATAGCAAAACCTATCAGCAAGCAGGTGACATGCAAATATGTGAAGATCCCTTATCAGAGACTGCAACTCTGATAAATGAAAATTCAAGGCACATAGAGGCATTTGTTCCATGTATTGTCTGGATGCAGTGGATGACCCTTGTACTCATTAGCATCGGTTGCTTGCAACAGTGGCAATTAAGCAAAGGAAGCCTTGTCGACTGTTGCACTTAATCTCTAAATGTCTAAAAATGTAAATGAAAACTGTGAAAAGAAAAGAAAAGATAAAGCAAACATCTTTATTAAGTATCTGCTGATGAGCTGCAGATTAGCTGTGAATGTACAAACCCAGCCTTTCAGCTCTCCAGTGGGTAACCTCACTTCACCCTACACGTTCAGCAGCGGCTTTGCAGCCTCCATAGGTGTGGGCCCAGAAACATCCCACATGGTAGCTCACACTGTGATAGCCTCCAGCCTTTCAGATGAGGTATTCTGTGTGTGTGCATGCATCTGCTAGTGTGCGTGCATGTGTACACTGGCAGCCTCACTCTTTTATTCAAGGATAGCTCTTTCATCCTCTGTAAGAGGGCCGCAGGGTCTTGCCCTCTGTGCCCCAGAGATGAAGTCTAGTGTTTATGTGCATTAGATTTCCATCCCACAGAGCAGAACCTCCTCTTCTCCTCACATTAAAGAAGAGATGTGGACAACAGCTTGCTGGTTTACATTTTTATAGTTGTTAGTTTCTACAGGCAGTATGGACATAAATAGCTGCTGTAGACTTGAGATTATTACTATTATTGCTTTTTTCACTACTTCTGTTATCATTGAATGATATTCATCATATCTGTTGGGATTTCTCGGTTTGTTTATTTCAATACAAAAGTTAGAAATGAATACAATAATCCTTATTGATCAAGCGCAAAAGCACATTAAGCATACAATAAGAAAAAAGATCTCAAGAAAAATAAATCAGTGTTGTGAAACAGCAAAACATTGTTATAAACATAAACAGTAATAAGCAAACTGTAGTAACATTAAATATTCATAAAACATGACCTTCTCTGAAGAATCTAATGACAGACCTTGGCCTATAAATTTGGTCCAGTCTTGCTAAAATGTAGTCAATTCCTCAAGATCCTTAAAATTATCAAAACCATTGGAAAAATTTGCTTACAATCCAAGAGTTTACAGCTTAAAAAAGCAAGTGTACATCACCTGGTGTGTGTGAAATATGTAAATACAAAAAGTGAATGCACATCCATAAAATCAAATGTACATTCATGCTTTCATTCAGTCCTATTCACACTCCCGGACACGGTCATGCGTATGTGCACACTCCACGAGACTCACTACTGCGTAGCTGGTGGATATAATGCACACACACACACACACACACACACACACACAGAGTGGTGGGTCAGATCGGCAGCAGAGGCCAGAGCTGACCTCTAGTGTGTGTGTAGATTTATTCTAATCAGTACTCTGCTTCTGACAGGTTAACTGCTGCCCTCTGACCTGGGGAGCTCTCTGGGTGTCACCGTCCTTGTGTTCCCTGTCCGCCTTTATCGGCAGCAAAAAGAAAATGTAAATTAAATGCAGCATAAAAATAGATGATGGGACCTTGTTCCTCTCATCCTTTTATTCACCCCATCTTACCTCTCCCTCCTTCCTCTTCTGCTTTTTTACAGTGTACATGCTCAAAATGTTGAGGAAGAGCTGCTCGATAGTTTTTTCTACTTTGCTTTCTTTCCTTCTTTTCATAGGTGCATACACAGCTGGCATAATAAAACTAGTAGCGGGGTGGAGGGCAGGTAGTTTCCTGAAGCGTGACGGGTGATGATTGCCAGAGTTATAATTTGGTGAAGGGATTGCTACAAACAAATTATGATGTGAAAACCTTTCATCCACACATCACATAATAATAATAGTAATAATAATAATAATAATAATAATAATAATAATAATAAAAGCTCTGTCTGTTTCTTTGTGTAGAGATGGTCTTAGCAGAGGTAGTGTTACATCTGTTGCTGTGCCTTTTCAGAGCAGCAGACAGGGCAGTCAAATTAGATAGCATTGTTATGCCTCCATCAGAGCCATTTTCCAGCAATGCCTCTAAAAGCCCTCACACACTTCATCAGTATTATTGTAATTCTTTAGCTCTAGGTTATTTGGCAGCTGCTGTGCCCCACTGGCAAATCCCATTCCTGATGCCGTCCCTTTCACCGCAGCCAGAGATCCATTGATTTTTCTTTTCTCTCCTCCAGCCTCACCCAATTCATTTCGGATTGCTCGATATGAAACATTTTAATTTCTGCTCACACGTCCACTTCGACAACAGTCAGAGGTTTCCCTTTTCTTCCTCTTTGTCTAACATCTCTTTTTCCAACTTTTTAACCAGTCATGAGGTCAGTGTAAATTGATTTACTTCTTCCTTTCTTCTATTTTTTTGTAAATTTATTGATTTAAATAAGTTGAAAAGCAGTGAAAGGTACTTTAATGTAAAGAGCAAGATGCAGAAATTCAAACTTTTAATTTTATTTTTTTCATTTAATTCTTAACATAGAATGTAAATTAAAGAGAATACTGATTTCACAGCCACAGATTTTTAGTGTTGCATGTGTTTAAATGTGTGCATATGTGCAGGTGTGTAATCAGCAGTATTCCCTCTATGATTGGGCATGGATGTGCCATTATAGAAGCTCTGTGCAGTCTGATGGAACCTATTGATGTCTGAGTACACAGGCCCTATTTAATTAGTCCATCACACCCACTGCTTTGGTCTCTATAGGATCTCCGTAAGTGGTGCTCCTTTGCATATGCCATGCAATTTCATAGACAAGCTTCTCTTTTTCGTTTGTTTTAAAACGATGGGAAGAAAAACAAACATCATATACGTCACAGGGGATAGGACTGTCTGGTTCACTCAAAGTGTCTGACTGACTGTCTCTCTCTCTCTGTACGCCTGGAGGTTTCATCACATGTGTGTCTGACAAAATTTGTGCCACTCGGCATTTTGCACACTAATCTAGGAGCCTTGAACTCAGCATGGCAGACATTTTGGACTGTGTCATCGATTTGGAATCGAGCTCTGCACTCCTTGTCCTTCACTTAGTGTTGAAATCAATGATGCCTGCTTCTGACCATGCATTAAAATCTGAACACCCCCATTCCCCACCCCCACCCCCATACACCTCCCTTCCCCAGGACTGACTTGTGCTTTTAATCTGCTCTGTAGCTCTGTGTTTCTCCTTCGCTGCTGGACTTGGAAATGTGCCATCCATGTGTATTCAGATAACATGGTTGCTATAAGATTGAAAATTATCGGCCGCAACACTGATAGCAAGACTTGTTCTGCACGAGCAGGTAGAGTTGGAGAAGAGACTAAAATCTCTCTCTTCTTTGTTTCCCATTGATTGACTTTCTGTAACCCACCAGCAGTCTGAGACAGCACCCTCCTGGTGTGTGCATGTTTGTGTGAATGTATACCTGTAGTTCAGTGTGGCATATAGGGCAGCCATTATTCTATATGCAAGTATGATATTTGAAGCCTGTCTGTCGCTATACCTGTTCCCTGCAGGTTGACCTCTGACCCTGCATTCCTGCACAAGGTTTAGGCTTTTCCCTGGTAACCGCCTGGAAAGTGACTGGCCCTAGACCTCCAATTGCATCCATCACTTAGGTGCCAACTGGAATGACCTGAGCCCCTTGAGATGGCTGACCTTAGATATGTCACTTTTTTTTTTTATTTTCACTTCCATCTTTTTAATTGTATTTTCAAATACTTTTTAAAACAAGATATCAATGGGAAATCTATGAAAACAGAAAAGGAGGACTTTGATCGGGTAATGTCATTTAACTTTTTTTGTTTAAATCATTTTATCAAGATGAAAGCTGGAGATTTCTTGCACCCTGATTTTTTTACATTTTCAATTCACAAATCTAAAAAAGGTTTTTTTGAGTAAAAATTACTTGTGATCATAAAGCTCAGAAACCTCAGGCCAAAATTCATTTGTACCATTATGTCTGTTACACTAAATCACAAGTTAATGAAGATGCTACAAGTGAAGGAAGAGGAGGAAAAGTGAATGAACCACAGTAAGTAAACACTAGTGGATCTGAAAGGACTTTGACATGTTTCACAGTCCTTTGTTGTATATTGGACAGCGATGACGTGAAGATGTTGAAGGAGATCTCCGCTGACACCGTCTTGCTTGTATAAGAAGTTTATTACAAAGCAACCCAGCATCAATTACATGCATGTGAGTGGATCCAGGCCAAGTGAAGATCACACTGCTGAAACACCTCTGATCAGTTGCTTATATAGATTGGTTGTTGGTTACAAAATAAGACGTCTGTCAATTCTGTGTTGCAACAGAAAGAAGGGGAGGATAGATCCTCCTCCTATATGCCATATACCTTTGAACTTGGGACCTTTCTCTAATCAGGACTTGAGACATATTTACTGAAGGGCCCCAGGAAAACATTAACCACACTAATCTTCAGATCCCTGGAGGACATCAAGCATAGTAATCTCCAGATACTACACCTTTTACTTTGTTGTAGCACAAAGTGTCTTCAGCAAGAATCACATGAAGTTTGTTTTGCCTTTGCATGTGTTGGTTGCATTCTCTCTTCAGTGATGATTTAGCTTGTGGCTGTTGAGGTTACAGTTACTAACAAGAAAGCACATACAAAGGGACCACACTTTATTATAAAAGGAAGCTGTTTCCATTTCCAACATAAAAGCAGGCCAACAGACAGAAAGAAGGTGATAATAGGTGGCAAGAACAAGGACAGGAGAAGTGCAGCAGTTAGGCCGGCAAGTGGATGGAGGCAGAGCAGGAACGAACAAATGAAGAGGGCATCTCATAGGCGGCCCCCCCTGTGGTGCCCAGTTGAATAGACCCAGCATAGCTGTGAAAGGAGAGGCCACTCAGCCACACTGTACACCTATCTGTCACCACACCACCCTGACAATAAGCTATCCCCTGTTGGCAACTAGGTAAATATTGTGAATGGTCAGGGGTTAGAGGTGTATGCTGGACCTGTAAGACTTAAGTGAAAATCAATGCTGGTGAGCGGCTGAGGCCACAGTGCCATTTGTTTGTGTGTGTGTGTCTGTGTGTGTTAGCAGAAAAGTATGTTCACCTGGAGTGTTTGCAGTAATGGCAGGCTATCATAATCGCAGGACACTTAGAAAGGTCAGCATGTTTGGGTCTAAGTGAGCACTATCCCCTCCTGTATCTATAAAAAAATGCATGCGTGCGCATACACACACACACACACACACACACACACTATGGCATCTTGATGGCATTCATAAGCAGCTGTTTCTATTTTCTTCATTCATTCCTTCTCCTTGCTTTTTGTATTCAGAGAATGTACCATATATATTTGTAAAAGAAAATAAAAGCAAGCAGTTAAATTTTCCATTTGTTTTATTTATAGTCTCTTTTATATTTACGCCTAATTTATATAGTATGTGGGTGATTCCAAATATTATAAACATTTAAAGTCCATCCTCTACCTTTTGATTTGATTTTGATTTGACCGAGAAACGCAAAATCTGATTAATCAAAATCCAGAAAACCCATTTTCTGAGGCGTACCTCTTTGCTCCCTCCGTCGACCAAGCAGAACAGCTATCGTTCACTCGCTCGGTAATGAGACCGCGAGCCGGGCAGACGGGCCTTTGGGCAAACATACACACCCCACGCACAAACACAACTCAGAGAGTAGAGTTGGAGGGGTTAATAAACACAGCTCAAATGTTGGGGTGTATGTCTGGAACAGGGGCAGGCGATCAAGCTGTTCTGGGTTTTCATCCTAAATCTAATTCCATGTTCTAGAAGTGGAATGGTTAACTGCAACAATGCTATGGTCATGTCATCTAAGAGAAATCCAAGCGTATGATTAAGCCTCGCTAGGTTTGGGTGAGGCTGAGGGGAGACTGTGGGTGGGATAGGCAAGTTGGTTTCAGGGAGACTTTCTAATAGGCGTTCAGATGGTGAGAGCTACACACACACATGCACACTGCTTTACACTGTTATCAGTGTTTCTCTTTCTGTCTCTCTCTCTCATTTGGTGATCTCATGGAGAGAGCCTTTTCCATGGAGGACAATAGCAGTGGAAATGGATTATGATTATAAAGGATAGGTAGTGGGTTGGCAGCCTACCTACACCGTACAGCATTAATATGGTGAAGCTCTCTCCAGGAGGTTCTCTGTCCTTTCTGCCTAAACTGTGGGCTTGGTGGCTTTTCTTTATATATGTGTACATACTGTACTGTGCCTGTGCATTACACCTTTCACTTCAGTTACTGCCTTCAGTAACCCTCTGCTGTGCGACTGAGAACCTTTCCAAGAAATCTCCTCTGGCTTTTTTCTCTTATGAGAGAGTTCAAGTGTGAAGGTTTGATATGGTCAATAATCAGCATTAATTTGATAGAATCACAAAAGCGATACCTTTTTTCCTAACCTAACCCATCAAGTAATTAGTTGCACATTGTAGACATTTGATAGCGGTTTGGCCATTAATAATTCATGCTCACTAAATTCATAAAACATCATCTAGTCCCCAGTAAGTAACATTTGATATTACATCTAAGGCCCAGAGCAGAGATGTTTGCCAGAATCCCATCAAATGAAATTTCTAAAAATACTGACTAGCATGTTCTTCCTCAAAGGCTCTCAGTGGCTCTTTACAGTGACTGGAGGAGGAGAGAAGTCCCCTGCCATCTATTTTCTTTGGCGCCACAGCTCCTTTCTGAACGTCTTCCATTTGATTCCCTGCCTCTCTCTTTTTTTTTCTCTTCCCTCTCCCTTTCTTCCAGCCTCTTCTCATGATGTCAATTTAATTCAATCTAAAGGATTTAAAGCAGCCAGCATCTTTTAATGTCTGTTGGAAAGGCACTTGTAACACATCAAATTTACTCTCACCTTTCTGCTGAGATTTTGAGGGGGAAAATAAAGATCAATTATTTGCGGAATCTGAAGTTTCATTAAAATCACTTTTCTCTCTCTGTGTCCTCACGTCGTTTCAAGTGGGCCATCTGTCTAAACATCTCTCAGGGTTCTTTTCCCTTTTTTTTCTGATCATTTCCTCGCCTTATTCATGAACCCTAGGAGTCCAGCTTTGTAGTAGTGTTGGAGCTGGGGCAGCCTACCCCCACTGAATACAGCTCTGGGCCTCAGCCTGCACAAGACTCCCCCTCTCTGCACTGTTACCTCTCCCCCAACTCTCCCAAATAGCCTCCTTTCCCCTTTACCTCCCTCCACCTCTTCCCCACAAGGACCGACACAATCTCTGAACTTGCTACACAGAAATGACCCGCCTTATTGAGATCGGTTATCCTCACCCTCTGACTCTCTCTCTCTCTCTCTTACCCTCTCAAAACCATTCACTGTTTGAGACCCCCCGCCTCGTCCCCGGCCTTCCCTCCTTCCCTGTCTCTCCTTCTTATTGCGGATTTGTATGCAGGCTGTGACCTGGGTGGCTACAAAGCACCGCACATTATTCTTGATCATTCCTCTGCCCCCCGTGAAGCCAGTTATGAGGAAAGATCCCTTAATGATGCTCTGACTATTAACAGTGTTTTATGTCCAAATGTCTCCCTCGTTCTTCTAACCAAACGGTCAAATATAGATACAAGTAACCAGGGAATCTACAGTAACATGATTTTTTTAAGATACAGATAAGCTTGTTTGATTATGGCCATAATTGCAGAGTAAAGCGCCCAGTCAGATGACAGTGGGTCCTAGTAGGAAAAATCTGACTGTGCCTGATTTTCCATCAGCCTCAATATGGTGTACTTTTGGTCATTTCTGGACATTTTTCTTTCAAAGAAAGTGTTTAAATTGCTCTTACACATACTTTCTGAGCATGTGTTTTGCATGAACAACCTATTCAAGCTTTACTCCCCAAATCAATCTGTAATTTACAAAATTATAAGTCCTGCATGTCTAAGGCTTGATGATTGTAGCTTGCACAATGTGCTAAATGATGTCATAATGTGTTTTGTTATATGTTGGGTAGTGAAAATTACTTTTTCTTTTGTGGAGAGCATAAACAGCATTTTAGAATGAGCACTGCAGGAATACAGAGTCCATAAGAGTGTGTGATGTGTTTGGTAGTGCAAGATTAGTCTTGATCGGTGTCTGCTGTCACTGTGCCAGTATTGTGTCTGCAGCCAGTCCATCCAGGCCCCCACATCTCGCATCCCATCCCATCCCAGGCTCATCCCTCTGTCTGTGGGAAGACAAGTCACAGCGCCAGCCTGGCTCAGAGCCAGTGTAGAAGCTCTGGTTAAGTCCCTCTGCCAAGTTTGGATTACACCGAGATGTTAATCATAGGAGAGCATATTAAAAACACTATCATCCGTTTCGGTTTCCAAACTGGATCGACATTTCAATGGCCACCTACAAGCACTTTTGGATTGTTGCCTCTCATGGAACAATAGTAACACATGTCAGAAGCTATGTATACTTGAGAATTTGTAAAGTTGTTTTGGGTGGAGTTTGGTGAAGAAGAATGCCCTTTAAATTCCGGCCTCTTTTGTTGCTTCATTGTTGCAGCTTATTGTGTCATAAGTAATTCTAGCTGACTTCAAAGGAGATTGGGGGGCAACTGTTGGGCTGTGGGAAGTGCTGTGAATGTCGAACAACACGAATGTCCTCTCTCAGATGGGAAAGTTATAGCTTGTCTCTTGTGAAAGTAGTTTGTTTCCCTTCTTTGCCCTTATTTGGCAAATAAAAATGTATAAAACAGGAACTTGATGCCAAACCTGACCTCTCTAAAGTTTTTGCATGTTTTTTTTGTGCACAGTGTGTGCAAATGTGTTTGTCTGTATACACAGAGGTGGTCGTTTGTGTGCAAGGTTCATATTTAATGGGTTTTGTAGAAGTGAGTGGGAGCTACCAAAATGGCAAAGGGAGCAGCACACAAATAGATCATATTTCTGGTTTCTGTGCTTTTTCCTAATAAACCAAAGCAATATATCAGGATTACGCATAATCAGGGCTTTTCAATATTGGCTAAGTTGATTTGTGTGAGGTGTGTGTAGGAGACAAGAGGCCTGTAACCAATTCACTTAGGGAGTATGTATGCATTTGGATCCCTATAGTGAAGCAGACAGACATTAAAATTAGAATGATAAATTGTGCCGATCTAAACCTATCCATTCTGACTTTGGCTGCACATTTTAGAAGACCTGTCACTCATTCAGTCTCTCCACTGATTTAATCCTCTTTGAGTTGGTGCCAGCAAACTTATGTGGAAAGACGGGAAATACATGTTGCCAGTGGCTGCCACTAATTTTCATCAGATCTGTTCATGTGACACAGAAAGTGAGAAGAGTCATGAATGAGAGAAAGACAGAAAGAGAGAAAGATGGACAGACGCTGAGAACATGGAGAATTAAGGCATTGTTTAGCAGAGTCGCCTGTAATCAGCAGGAGTTGGACATGCAGAGATTGTTGGCCGGGCTGGAGATCTGGGCTCCATACTATCACTGTCTACCCTACTGGAGAGATCTCCACGGGGGGAAAGAGTACCCTCTGGCCCCCTTCACTGGCGACACATCCATCCATAGCCCTCACACCTCCTCACACACATTCCTCACATACTCTAACTATTAGCCTGTCCATCTTCCTCTCGCTCTACCTCGGTCCAAGTTCAGCTGATATCTCATCTGACACAAACAAATATCTACACACGCCTCTGTTGACAAGCACAAAATGGTGTGAATGTGTTTGATTGTTTTGGCAAACATAACATATATAAATGTAAGCGGGAGTGTTCCTGCAGTGCAATCACGCGGATTTGTGTCTCTGCACATTTCTGACTAATTTACATTGTTGTATAGGCAAACATTTTTCCTCTCTTGTCAGCTGTGAAAGCATCTCACTGCTTGTGGTAACACAAAGAAGTTACACCTGCACACCTGAAGCTGTCACAACTTCCTGCTGATGCTCAGGTTAGGTTTTTAGAAAACACACAAATACTCTTACACACACACTGCGTTGCTTCAACAGAGGGGATGTTCTTAGTACACATGCAAGCACGTACGGTCACACTTAAACACAGCGCATGCAGCATGTTTGTTTCAACTCTGTTACAAATTTAACACAAACACACCTTCATCTTTAGCACTCAACTTTGGCACTCAGACAGATTTAACACATAACCTTTCGAGACATGACAGCTATTAAAAGTTCCTTCTCAGAAGTCTCTATTTAGATGCAGCGTTAATGTCACTTTAATTGAAACTGTATGGTTTTATCACATGGCTTACAGCTGTGATGCAACCAATCCATAGGATATGGCACCAGCCAGCTTGTTGTTGTTTTTTCAGGGAAGAAAGTTTCAGTTCAACAAGCGTGCTCCGCGGTCTTAATGAACTCATCAGTCAATAACAGTCAATGACAGCAGTTCCCCGCATTATCAGTATTCATGCGGGAAATCGTCAGCTTTCTAATTAAGTGGATCAGAATTAATCAAGCAGCCATTCAATGTGGCTGTGTGTCAGAGGAGGAAGTAGTTATCACCCAATGAACACAAACACTTGAACACACACACACACGCACACATACACACATAATTAAAGCACATATAGATATTTAACCTTGCAACTGCATCTATTTTATACATCTCATTATAAAATTCATTAAAACTTTGTTGATTAGTATAAGGTGAAGTTGTATATTTTGTTTTCTTAGTACATTCCAGGTCAGCTTAACTAAACACACTGGTTTTTGTTTGTCTACCTTATCTACCTTCTTAGATCCACCTCCATGTGACTTGTGTACACTAATGGAAATCTAGCTTTGTCTACATTTGAAACTGTTTGGCATTTAAACTCTGGTCTTGTTAATTTTTGGATTTCACTAACCTTTCGGAGGCGAGCCTGTGCTTCTTTGGTATTTGAACACGTGTTTGGGTACCGTGTGCTTTGTGAGGGAGACAGTGAAACGGTGTGGACGTGTGTTTGTGCTCACATATGCATTTACCTACGGTATGGAAGTATATGCTTGTGAGCACAAAAGCAAAAGGACAGTGCGGAGTGTCTGTGTGTGTTTGTGTTTTCATAATGTTGTTGCTCGGATGCCCTCTTTGTCTTGAGCCATAGATTCAGCACAGTGCCCTCCCCCAGCTGACCTTTTAATGTAAACTGCTTGTTTTAAGATGCCATGTTGCATCAGAGCAGAGAGGCTGCTGGGATGCAACGCTAGTGTTGCGCGGAATGAGGGGGACAATTCAGAGGTGGGGAGAATCCATCTAAGTGACCTCTCGAACCCTTGACCTTTTAATGAAGCTTTTATTACTGACATCCACATTCACTTTGTTTTGTTTTGAACTTAACCCTCATTGAACCCTGGAGTTGATGTTATTCCCTCTCGCCCTCCCTTTCACTTCTTGCCTTCTTGTCCAGGATTTATTAATGTTGATATCACATTTATTGTCTCCCATATGACAAAACTGTCTTGTGGCATCAAACCCCAAAAACATCCCAATAAAACACAAATTAAGTACACACATGCAGACATGCTTGCAAATTAGTCATTAAGCAATTCACACTGTGTAAAATTGGACAGCACACATCTCCAGACATACACACCTTAATGAATAAATCTCATATAGCTTATTTTAATTCTAGTAGTCGCCCATTAATACATTTAAATTAAAGAGGGAAAAATAAATGTTTATAATGATTGTGCTTACACAAGGGAACCCTGACCTACTGAAAAGGGACAGATAAAATCCTGCTGGCCTGCTCGGTAGTAGACTGCTGAAAAATATTCTGGTGTCTTGGTGGGGTGGAGCCTTGAACCTGCGGTTGGAGAATCAAACAAGAATAGCTAGATTCTGGAAGTATCCAACCAAAAAAAATGTCACCCTCTCCAGTTAGGACCCCTTCCAAAGCCACGCCTCCAACACACATGAAAGCACTGCCTGACTCCAGCTCACTTCAATATACACCCCTACATATTTGTAAGAAGCGACTTGTCCCAACCCACAAAACTATGGTTTCCAGTTCAGTTCAGTTCAATTCAGTTTGGTTTATTTATATAGCGCCAATTCACAACAAAAGTTATCTCATGACACGTTCCAATTAGAGCAGGTCAAGACCAAACTCTTTAATTAAGAGTGGACCTCAGATTTAACACAATTTCTTCATTTTTACTTTTATTGATCTGCGAACGATGCTCATCAGGCCAGTCCATGAACCTCACTTAGGTTTTAACAAGTATTGTTTCTCCTGAGTAGGCTGAGGATAGCTGTGTTATATTAGAGTTCCTATACAAATTGTTTGGAGCGGGGGCTGACACAATCATTTGTATAGAGAGCAAACAAAAAGGGTGAAGTGACACACCCTTGGGAAGGCCCTGAGAGTGTTGAATTAATTTTCTCTTGTTGTGGCCTGTTTGATGAGAAAGATAAACACCACTTAATCAAAAAAGGATTCACCTTCAAACTCATTTTTTAAGCAGATTGTGTGGATAAATAGTGTTAATTAACTGAAATCAATAAAAGTAAAATTAACAAAAAGTACTGTGGTAAATACAACAGATCTTTCTAAGTGCTTCAAAACAAGGTGTAGATGCAGTGTCATGATCCTCTCGAAAGATTTCATAACTGAAGAGGCTGACACAACTGGTCTGTAATCATTATTTACCCGAGCACAAGACTACTTTGTTTAAAAGCATCAGTGTCAAACCACATGTAAAAGTCCATTTGCCTTTGCAGTTTCACTGAAGACAATTCACATTGGTCATTTCCCTACATGAATCCCATAGTGTTGCTGTGTGTCAAATTTGAGCAAATTTAGTTCTTCCTGTTGCTTTTGCTCTTTCCATGCTGCTTTCATTGAGGTGTCCCCTTGTGCGGCATTCAGTTATGTAGTCTCCTCTTCCTTCACCTCATTGCCTCACTGCTTCTGACATGAGACCTGACCGTGACAACACAAAATTGTCCCAAACAAAACAAACAAATCTGTGTTTAAATCTGTTATCAAATATTTCTGTAAGAAGTTTATTATTGTCACCTGTGGGACACTGTAGGTACATCACTGGAGCCTGTGAAGAGGAGATTATTTCTAGGTGAGGAAATGGGGCAGTTACTGATCAGATTAAGTCAAGAATCCAGCCTGGAGCAGTGGAAATTTATTGGTACCACACAGCCAACAGCAGGAGAATATGAAGTTGAAGATGAGCACAGAGAAACAGAAAAACACATCATCTTCACCATTTCTGTTTCTTACAGAAGAATTAGGCTGAAAAGTCACTTTGGAAGGGGCAAAAAAGTGCCCTATTGGGAAACAACTGTTAAATTTGATGCTGTTACAGAAAATACAGCAGCTGTTCTGAAAGAGCTTAACATAAATTGAGCCCAAGCCCAGGCTGAGTGTCTTTATTCCTGATGGTCAGTTTTAGATTCCTGCAAACAGCAGCTTTTTATAAAAGGAAAAAAAAAGTTACTGTTTGCAAAAGTCATCACCTGCAGTCCCCAACCCCAAGTCTGCCGATCCCATGTGATCTATTGAAAGTATCAGTGATTATTATATAGGTTATCATTGTAATTCTTTGTGTGTGTGTGTGCGCGCGCATGTGTGTGTGTGCATGCGTGTGTGTTCATGCCTACAACCAGTGACTAGTCTGGCTTAATCCTCCTAGTCATATTCAGATATCATAGACTTGAGCTGAGGCTGAGGATTTAGTACAAGAATATGCTGAGGATATCTCCATCTGCTGTAGTTCAGCATTCATCGTATCAAAATTTTTATGATTTTCACCACATTCCAATCTTCATTATGCACACACATGCCTTTAGTGTTTGCTGTGGAGAGTGAGAGTGTTAACCATGGAGATTTGTTTTAATACTCCCTATACACTATGAAAAGATTATGAAATGCAAGTAACACACTTGTTTCAAGCCATAGTTTACTTTAAATCTTAATTTCCAATGAAATTTAAAAAAATAACAAAAAAAAAAAGCCCACTATTTAGTTTTCAGCAGTGCTAAGTATGTTCTTCCTCTAAATCTATTAGTGCAGAGAAAAGACAGACATGCATGTTTTCCTTAACCTCTGTTTATCATGTTTCAGTGAATGTGCAGGAAGTTAACATCAAATAAATAAAGTATACTTTACTTATACTTTATTTATACTTTACTTTCAAATAATAAAATATAATTTGTTTTTATCAAACACATCCTGTTGTCTCAGTTATCTGAGGTTTATTTGTCCACAACTGGAAGCAAAGGTGATCTGGCAGGTGCAGTGATACCTGTCTGTGAATCATACAACAATGACTTCAAGAGCTTTTGGTATCTATTTTAGTGGTTTTCATGTTTCTTTTATCTACTCCCTTGAGCTCCAGTAGTTAGTAGATTGAGCAGAAAACTGCAATGAAACCCATTTCCCCTTTGACCAGTCATGTTCTCTCTACTGTCCCACAGTGCTCTTTGACTAGGAGCTGTCTGCTTAGCCTGTGGCTGTCTGGCACACTGACCCCCTTAAGAGGCCACACTGTGTGTGTGTATCTTGCAAGTATGTGACACTGCTGTTTGTTTGTGATTGAGTGTGCGTGTGTGTGCTACCCCTCCTCTACCCTAACATCAACTCATGTCCTGGCCGTTATAAATAATTCATTGGCCATTTGAGGGCCCCGGAGTAGAAGAGCACTAGAGCACTTGTGCAAGCCTTTAGTGATGGCCTTTAGTCACTTCTTACAAACGCCCATTTAAACAGTCCTCACACACAAGAATACACCCCTCTCAATCCACACCAAAGCAGCCACTTAAACTGTCACAGCAGATCAATGGGAAGCCCAAACTTAACATTATTCTGCCACCAAAGCTGAGATTTTCCCATCTGACGCTACTGAGAGCAAATACGTTTTATTTTCTGATTTTTTTTTATTACCTACCTTGCACTGGTGTGTACATCCGGAAAGTCCAGGTAGGTCAGGGTTGATGTCCTGAAGGAGGAGGAGCTGGTGGGTGATGTGGAGTGGTGGCAAAGCACCTGGGTTTTTAGGTGCAATCTGCTGTCTGATTCTGGTTTATGTATTTGATAGGGTGTCTAGGTGAAGGAATGGGGCGCTGGGTAGAGAGCTAATCGAGAGGGGTGAGGGAAACATGGTGTGGGCGAGACAGGGAGGAAGAGACGGAGGATGGGGAGTTGGGAGGTCAGAGTAGCATCTTGACTCCCTTGGAGAGGAAGAGAAGTGTCCGGCAGCACCTGCCTCATTACCGTCCGCCCCCCCTGCGCCTGACGTAACCCTGCTAACCCCGAAGAATATACATTATCCACGGGCCATACCTATGGGCCATGCAAACACATTTGTACAAGTTTTTGTCGATTAACTAATTCAGAAGTGAGCTTCATTATTCCACTGCCCTTAATTGAGATAACAATGCAAATTCCCTTCATTAACTGTGACATGGACAATTTCTCCCGGGCTCCGCAGGGACACCATTATATTCAGAGCCCATGGAGCAGGTTGCAAGGTGTCATCAGATATTCAAATGGCATGCTTGTTTAATTGCAGTAAATGTAGCATGTCCGGACAGGTTGGCGGAGGACATTTGGAGTGCGTGCCAGGACGTTTTTTGTGTCGGTATGTACCTTAGGTATGTGTGAGTGCTTGATAATAGAGGCGTTTGGATGGTAGTTAAGGTAGGAGTCAGTTCAAGGTGTGTGTGTGTGTGTGAGAGTGTGTGAGTGTGCAGGGCCGATGCAGACCCCCCCACCCCCCAGGCAGCTGTTTGCAGGCCCCTGTGCGATCCCGTGGGGCTCCTGAGGGAGTGTGTTGTTGGACTCTTGTCTTTTATGGCAGCAGCAGTAAACATGACAGGCTGTTTGGAGACCATCTGTTTCCAATGGCTGCCGCATGGTAACAGGGAGCTCAACCTGAGATCTGCTTGGTGTCTGTCTCAGAGGTAACAGTCCTGTCTCCTGGCTTCTAAGGCGGGATTTCTGACGAGGAGAAAGATGGGTAGCGGATGAGAGAGAGAGAGAGAGAGAGAGAGAAAGAGAGCGAGCAAAGGAGTGAGTCCACTCAGTTGAACTTCTTATCTGCATGTGCTTCCTAGCATCAACCAGCACCCATAGGACCTACAGGTACACCCTCATCACCATGCACAGTCACACATGCACAAAATTCTGACACACTCTCTTCAACACACAGTGCAGACACACAAACACCTCGGGCCATTAAGCTAAAGCAGTATTAAGAGAAGGCGGTCCCAGAGCGTGACAGATTGAGTCAAGTTCTTCTAACGCTCTCTGGCTGCTGACAAGGCGCTATGTCAAAAGCCTATTTCCCCCAACACCTCCTCTTGCCAAATTGAGATGAATAAGAGAAGACAAGCAGAGACTGTCGCACTCCTCTTAACACATAAGTCATTAATATGTCTCTGATGCATTCATTTGTCCACCTCACTCATTAATTTAAGTCCTTAATTGCATTCAAATCAAAACAGTGTGGATAGCTTTCAGGTGTGACTCAGACTGATTTGCAGGTCTTTTACCTTTGAGGGCATCTTTATATCGTTACAGTATCACGGAGGCATTTTTTTTCCTCTGCTGTCCTTTGTTGAAATCAGAGTTTAGAAAAACAAGGCTTGACACTGTTCTGTTTTTTGTTTCATTTGAGGTGTATCTGTTGAGACATGGTTGGCTTTCTTCCCATCCTGGCCCAATTATTCTTTTAAAGTCATTCACTTTCCCATCATTACCCCACTTAAACACCCCCATACTGAAAGGCCTTGAACCCCGCTCTCTTTCTGCCTTGTCATTTTACTCTCCTTGAACGCACTCACCAATTAAAGAGCTGCTGCAGTCCGCCACTCATTATTGCTCAGTACATTTACATTGAATAGGTCATTGGGACCCAACTAAGTGGAACTAATGTGGGACAGAATAGTAGAGGGTTTGGGTTCAGTGTTACACAAACCCTCTGCTCTCTAATAAGGAATTGCTGGTTGCTGTTAGGTAGGGAGAGTGCCTCACTGATCAGTCATGTCTGAAACAAATCAGGTGTTTGTTTTATGGTTATCTCTTTGTTTGGGTTTTTTTTTAATCTTAATGGGCACAGAATACATCTATTCAAACTGTCAAAACAAGGCTCACCCATCTTTCTCAGTATAGGATATTTACTTTCAGAGGATCTATTGTTTTCTCTTTTTCAGTTAAATTCTTACCCTGCATACAGTATTGGTTTTGTGATTATGCAGGGACAGGGATGCAGAAGGCTAGGCCATATGGTAGATGTCTCATCGCGATTGTGACAAAGAGAGGACTTGGGAATGGGCTGCAGGGTCACTCTTTGACACCAACCACCGTGCACCATAAAGAGACAGCAATTATATACACACAACCAGTCAATGGAGGCCTGTATCATAGGGCTGCATGCTTTAAGTGTTTGGTTTGCTGTACTGTGAAACATCTGTTATGTTTATGGAAATAGAGCCACAGCTTTTTTCATGCTGACAATAAAGTCCATCTTCCTACACAACATGTGTTAGGTCTCCAGTTGAAATAAAGAGGCAGTAATTCTGTATCTTGTTTCTACTTCGTAGGCTCATCTGTGGGTGCAGGCAGGAAGGAGATGAGAGTTGATACTTACACCTCTGGCTTAACATGGTGGGTGGGAGCACAGCAGCTGGTTGACTTTTATGAAGACGTTGCTGTGTGTGAGAGAGAGCATGTGTGCAAAAACACAGCATGCTTTTCAACCTGTTTACATGTCCGTCTCGGTGTATGAGTCTATGCGCTCTGTGCTGAGGCAGATGCAATTGACTGTTCTATCAATTAACACTAACTTCAGCTCCATGTTACACGATGGAGAAAAAGTGATTTTCTGTAGTCGGTTAGGTGGTCATTTTGCTGAACATGAGAGAGAGTGAGAAAGAGAAAGAGGGGGAAGAACTAGAAGAAAAGAGGGAGTACCTGGTCTATGTGAATCCACTTCAGCTGGATTTAGCTGTATGAAGTGAGATAGATCAAATATTGAGTAAGTGAAGGAAGGGCATCACCACATCAAAGGCATGGATTGGGAGGCACAGGGAGAGATTAAAGGCAGCCTTGAAGAAGTGGGTGAAGGAGACCAAACTGCGGTGGTTGTAGCCACGCTGGATGGGCCAGTCGATAGTCGACCCACTGCACCGCTCCTCCAAGTTGCTGCTATCTTAGCACATAGCTCCTTTTTTCTGTCACGGGCCGCCAGATCTTAATGACTCACACAATGACCTTGAATAGGAAAGGGCCATGAGAGCACTGGGAGCAGAAACATCAACAGGAAGGAAGGGAAGATACCTAGCAGTGAAATTATATAGATCTTTAAAATTCTCTAGTGGAAGAAGAGTCCACCGATGCTTCTTTCATCCTCTTCCCCCCTGTCTGCCCTCCCACCTTACACCCATTACTTAAAGGTTGAAATATTTTGGCTTTCATCTGCATCTAAGATGTTCATTTTTCAAAATGTTGCATATTTCTCAAGACAGACAAATAATTGAAATGGCAATGGAAGGAGAGGACACAATAGCATGTAAACAAAGTTGAGTGAAGACCCCTGCTGATTCTGGCCCAATCAACCTGCCCTGTTCAAGCCCAGCTTGTACGCCTGCATGCCTGCCTGAGCTTGGCTAGGTTTGAAAAGTCAGGCTTGTGGGCGGATGCTACTCATAAATATGCATTTGGCTTAAGCTGTGTAGTCCCACTGCTCTCTGCTCTCTCGCATGTCCCAAACCTTATGCTCCTCTCACTCATCAGTCCTTCATAAGTTAGAAATGCAACTTCCTGGGGCATTTTCATAGAAAGCTGAACAAAAGAACATTGATGCAACTTGTTCCCTTTACAGGTTACAGCTGTAGGAGGAGTTTACGCTAGGCTGGCAGAATGGTGATTCAGGTTTGCATATCAGATCCAAGTAAATGCCATTGTTGTAATAGCTAATGAAGAGTACAGTGACACAGTCTGGTAAGCCTCAGCACTACTGATGCACCATTTACTTGGCAGTGAACCAGCACATAAACATCTAAGGGATTAAAAGATTTGTGTCAAGAATCTGGACTTTACTGGGCCTTACTATCTATCTATCTATCTATCTATCTATCTATCTATCTATCTATCTATCTATCTATCTATCTATCTATCGATCTATCTATCTATCTGCCTCAGTGTCAGTCTTCAGTGATGGCTTCATTAGTACTGGACTGATTCATTTTCAGAGCTCACCAGCATCCAAGAGTCCTTTAAACCAACCCCACTGGTATAAGTTCTTAAATACAACTTAAATCATCCTGAAATAGATTTTTCTTTTCACCTTGAAAATTGAGATGTGTCTGACGGAGCACATAATCCTGATACTGAATTTTGATTCAGGCTGCAGCTAGTGTTTTCTGAGGGTGCACTCTTTCTGTATGCGCTTCAAGTCAAAAGGCACAGAAGCTAAGACCTAAGATCTCTGCATGTACAATCTGCTGGGAATCTGTCATGTGATGATCCCTTTTTATCTACACAGTTGGTGTGTGTGTGTGTGTGTGTGTGTGTGTGTGAGAGAGAGAGAGAGAGAGAGAGAGAGTGAGTAAGCAGCTGTGTGTGTATGTGTCTGTGCTTCTGTGTATATGATAGCCTCATATCAAGCACTGAATCACTGCCTCTCTCTCACTTCTCTATCTTTGTGTTTCCTAGGTCGCCCGTTTGCAGTCAGCTTAGTGAGGACGTGCAGATCCATATTCTGCCGTTAAAGACCATGTCAGTCCTCACAATAATTGATTTTCTCTTTGATTTTACAATTCTTTTTGAAGCACTGTCTTAATCAGAAGCTCTTTATTGCCAAGCCTTGTGCTGCTCCTTCCTTTCCTTCCTTTTTGATGCTTGGGACTGTTCCTGCCCTTTTTTCTTATAGCACTATTATTAGGCTGAGACAGTGCAAGTGCTTATGTTCTGTCACAGTTCTTGTTAAGATCCCTTAACAAACAAGAATTAATGCCTACCTACAAAAACATAGATTTAGGCCTTGGTCAAACAGAAAGCATTGCTCTTGTCATTCTTAAATGCTGGGAGCGGAGCTAGTAAGAGAAAGCTTAAAGGGCATCAAGATGGTTTCATCATTGCTATATAGTCTGAAATAATAACATGATAACTTGATAGCATGAGAAGTTGTTTTATTGCATTATTCTAAAGAAATATGAAACATTTTCACATTAGAGATCCAAAGAGGAATGCACTCAACACTTTAACTGGTGTACAAAACATAGTCTGTGCAGCTGAATTTGTCTTCAACAAGATTTTTTTTTCTGCTTTTATTACATCGTGATTTTTATTATTGTTATTTCTTGCATCCCTATTCACCCCTCGAATAAGGAATGATCAATTAAAATTCATCATTTTTGTGTCTGCACATACATGCTTGGTTGAGAGGTCGACAGCTAGAAAGAAGTCATAATCCACATGACAGAGAGACTTGGGAAGAAGCAGTCATTGTTCTTTAATTTTGTCTTTTTGTGTGTCACATGTCCCACTTTTGAAACAAATGTATCATAATGTTTTGTACCTTTTTTCAGTGTGGAATGATTCTCAAGCTGAGCCAGATTATGAAATATAAATGGGATGTCAACTATCTGTCAAAACACAACAAAAACATCACGCAACATGGAATTTCGCTTTGAATGAGTGAGCAAGGATTCCTTACGAAAGCTTGTCAGTGGAGAAGTTAGCATAGTGTGTCTCTTATCTGACTTGTTGTAGAGAGGATAGAAGAATGACAGTCTCCCGGCTGTGGGCCAAACCGAACCTTTCGGTCTTTGCTCTGCAGGGACTGACCACTCAACACTGCCAGCCAAGTTCTGTACACCAAATGCTGCAGTAACCTTGACAGGAGCTGACCTCCGCAATTATAATCCCTATTTTCTGATGTATTGATGCTCTTTTTTTGCTTATTCCACGCTGTAGAGTGAAAAACAACCCAGCTTTAATAAGTTTCAACATCAGGCCTCATAGTCTCTATTCCCATCCCCAACCCTGCTTCTATTCTTAGCTTTATGATAAGCCCTAGCTTCTATTCTGGTTCTGCTTTTGTTATATAATGCACATCGCAAGCTATACCCCATTTTTCTATAGAATTCATCATTCCCTCTCCTATCCTTACCCCAAGGCCCACGCACTCCAGGCCCAGCCCGGTGTAAACTCCTGCCTACAGTAGCCTGTCCACCCTGTGCCCTGGCTGTCAGCTTTCCAGGCAGGCTGCGTTGACAAGGGGAGGCCACTAGGGCTGTCTGTCATGGGGTTATTCTCGGGGCGGAGACGGTTCAGCTGATTCGCTGACACCGGCTGGCGTGTGCGGGGGCTGGAAGGGCGGGCATTTGGCGGGGATTTACAACGTGTGTGTGTGTGACTGTGTACGTGTGTGCATTTGGCGGGGAGCTACCAGGGGTTAGCCTTGCCAGATGACAGGTATGAGGAAGGCGGGGAGAGAGGCTCAGGAGGCAAAAAGAAAGAAACACAGGGCTGGCTTCATTGACTCAACTAAACACACACATAGACTTGCTTGCGCATACATGGCCAGTTGAAGGACAAAGAACAGGGTTCCTGACCTCAGCAACACAAATGGGAATAAATGCCCTCAAGAGAGAGCAATGAGTAAAAACACTGGACAAAACCATGTTAGACCAAGAATGAGTTTTGTAACGGTTCTCTGCATCCCGTAGCATCAGTTAACACTGTTGTTATTTCAGTCATTTGCACCTTTTTTCTTTCAAGCAGTCATTGCGTTGCTATTATTTGCTCCATTACTGAGAGATAGAACACATCACATCTTTTTGTTTTGCTGTTGTGTTGATGATTGGTGTTTGTGGGTAACATTGTATTCTTTGTTTGTTCAGCTCATGTTCATGATGTGGCTCTTTCTGGTCAGAACTAGCTCCTCTTTTCGGTATTCCAACATACTCAGGACCGTCAGCTAATCGTTTTACCCGATTTCACAGAGGAAACGTGCACAGTATGTATATGTGCAGTTTGCATGTGCTTTTGTGCACCCCTGTTGGTCTATATGATCTCACTGCCATCCTCAAACTGCCCTACAGACTCCTACACCCTGCTGTGGTGTTGTCTGGTATTTGGGGATCTAAGGACTGATATTTAAGCTATACTGTGTCTGTCTTGTCTTGGAGGGTCCCATGTCCTGACATACACTACTGCTTCTTCAAGAATCAGATACCCCTGCTCAAATTGCTGTCCTCTGAGGTCCAAGAGGCTTGTTGGTACAATAGGACAATACAACACTATCTGCGCAACTGTGCAAAAAGTACGGGACTAAGTTTTTAAATGTTAAGATTAGAACAGATTTTCTGGAAAAATATAAGTAAAAAGCTACTGAATGTGCAATTTGTGTGTGTGCATCTGTGTGCGCGTGTGTGAGTTGAGCAAAATCCCTTGATCTCCATCAGAAGGTCCCAGCGACATGCCAGTGCTGACTTTGGACACAGGAGCCAGGACAGCCCAGGCGCCAAGGCAGTCTTGTAGGACTCATGTGGTGCCAGCACCGTGGGCCTTAAACAAACAGGGTCAGCTCAGGAAGACAAAGGAGTGACATGGATCCACTGGAATCTCAGTCAACTCTTCAGATTTGCCCTATTCATAAACCTGTCAGTCTCCCTGCACACAGGCATGTTCACGGCAGCTGAGGGGGTCATTATCCAAGCAGAGGCGTGTAATGTATTCAATTTATCTAAGCAGTAACACTGCTTTGTCGCTTTTTACGACTTAGAAGTGGCCCGGAGAGTCTTTCTTGTGATCACTTCTTGTGAGAAATATGTAGAGAAGAGCTGACTTATTTTTACTGGCTGTCTTTGAAAATACGTTTTGGAGGTCTCTGATTCTTCTCACATATGCAGCATATGTTAATACTAAAATAAACTATTGCTGAGAAAGAGCTCCCTCAATAACATCTTCTTTGCTCTTACCTTGGACCTCAATTATCATCTTGAGAGTTTCTACATCTTACATTAGATAAATGGCAATTGACTCTTTTCTGTTTCCCATAATAGAAGCAGCATCCTGACACTGCAAATGAGACAGAGTTCAGACATTAGTATTCTGTTAATTTGACCCTAGGCGCCTCTATGCAATCAGATCTGAAGCCAAAGCACTTAGCCTATGCTAAGGATTAATGATGGCCATCTAAAACAATTTGGGAGCCAATCAGTTGAACTGAGGAGGGTAAATCTAATATGATAATTTATCTGCATCAACGCGACTTGCCTGGCAGGGAGGAGTATGCTAATTGCGCGACCCTTACCTAGTGACTGGATACACACAGCTGGATGTACTGGCTCTAGCTCTGCTATTAAGGAACTTTGAGGGACTTTGGAGTTTGCTGAAGCGAGTTCTCCTTGGAGGGTGATGGGAAGTGAACCCCGCCGCTTCACACTGAGCACAGCCCTGCTCCCCTCAACCCTTCCATTTCAATTTCCATAATGCGCCTGCCTCCAATGACATGACAGCAAGGCGCAAATAAGTCTCTATATTGGTATCAGATGGAGATGTAGAGGATAGGAGTTTTAATATGGTTGGAGGGCCTCCCCAAGGGACCATTTTTGCCACTACAGAACATCAGTTACACAGTTACAACAATAGCCTCTTAATTGATTCGTTTAATTAGCTGGAGATGGAGCTAGCGCTACATCCTGTCATCCCGTATCGGAGGGGGTCTCCTCAGCAGCCCGCATGGCCAGCCTCTTACCCGACACCAGTCAGACTGCCATTAAAGTGTAATTATATGTAAATGAAAACTACATAAAACCCCTTCTCATGTTGACCACTGAAACAATCCTTGCTTTCAGTGCCTCTTTTTTTCTCTATTTTTACAAATGAAAAGAGAATGTAATTTCAGCAGACAGATGTTTTTACACTTTACATGGACACATTTGAATTCTTTTGCTCTACTTGTGAAAGACAAGCGATTAATCTGTGCTTTTGATTGAGAGGTAACTCTGTAAATCAGTTGCCAGCTTTGTATTGTATAGTAAGTGCACTTGGATGAGTTAGGGATGGGCAGGGAGAGTGGGGATCTTGGGTTCTGTATCAGGTTTTGTAAGAGTTTCTATTTAAACTGATGCTTATCGACAAAAACACCCACCCTTCCGAATCCTATGGACCAAGTCCCCCTCCCCTCATCTTGTTGTTTACTGCAGGCCCAACTTCACAAGGCCTCTTGGTATGAAGCTGAAGCCACAGAGCTAAGAACGGGGGAGTGATTACAACTTCCTTCAGTGTGAATAGTGCAGATGTCGGCCTGGCCTCAGTGAAGCAGAACAATGCCCTCAAAGGCGTCTGGACACAATGGGCCTTTCTCCTCTGCCGGAGATGTCTCTCTATAGCAGCTTGCAGCGCAGGGATGCTAAGCAGGTGGCACACAGAGAGACAGAGACGGCCCCGGCCCTTTCAAGTCCCCTCTGCTGAAAAGCATCAGTGGGTACATGTGTGGAGGAGTCGCCTTGGATTGCTTCTTTGGTCAGTCTGGGCATTAGTGTCTGAAGGTGTCATTTAGCTGTGGATTAGCCAGGCTGCCTGTTCACTGGGGATTTTCTTCCATTGATGGGCCGCAGAGAGAAGCCGGGATTGATGCTCTCTGGCGTCTTTCTCTCTGATCTGCCATGGCTTGGTCAAAGATTGAGAGCTCTTTCACTCTCATATGAGGAAGTTACAAAGTCCCCACCTCCCCCCCTTGACTATTTCTCCCTCTCTTTCTTCCCTCCATTTCTTTCCTTTCCCCAATACTTCCATCATTCCTTCGGTCATTCTCAAATAATTGTATGTATATTTATTTAACAATAAAAAAATAAAACTATGTTCATGAAAAAAGTGCAATTAAACTAAATTTTTTGCCAAGAGCTAAATTCTTTTGCTCTTAGAGTACATAGGCTAATACTGTATATTTCGCTTGCATGTGTATACAGTATTTATGAATATGCATGCATATATATGTAGATATAAAAATCAATTTATTATTTATACTGGTGTGCAAATGTATGTACTGTATTTGTAATGGCCCTCTGCTTCATTGTGTTTTGTGAATTAAAATGGAAGCTCCCTGCTCTTATGGATTTGCAGATTTAATTATGACAGCACAAGCATCCCACCGTGTGTTTACCACAAACAGCCCCTCTCTATGGAGCTGAATAATTTGCTCTCCACTTCCCCAACTGTGTGGCATTACTGTGGTTTTCCTGGGCCCAGTGGAGAGCAGTGGGGACCAAATGAAGAAGAGTCACCTGGTGTCTCCTTCCAAGGTCTCGCAGAGTTAACATGTAATGAATAAATTAATATCTAATGAAGGAGAGGCCCACTATTACACTCACCCTGCACTCATGCCATCAAGAAAGACAGATGCTGTTAGACACTAAATACTGCAGTGGATGCTGTGAATTGACAAACAACATCAAAAGACAGAAAGAGTGGTGCTAAATACTTTGTGTGCGCTCCTACTGTGCTCATTTGAGCAGAAGTTAATGTCATCTGTACTTTCGTTTTTTTGGTCTAATTTTTATTTTCATCTATTGAGGTTCATGCTGGAACTGTGCTTTGATCACAGTGTGGGCTGATTAAAGATTTTTGACTCTTGTAAGTAGTCTCTTTTTAAAAAATAAAAATAATTGTTTTAAAAACATGGGCAATGATTTCTGTTCGTCTTCCACACTGAGCCTAGTATTTACCTGGGTGATCCTGAGGCTTGCCTTTAATGATGAACATTCACACATACATTTCCATTTAATGTCTCTTTCTTGCTCTTTCCTGCTCCATGCATTCACTAACTACTGACCTCTACATCCCTTTGTGCTACTTGCGTGTGTACAGTATGGTGTCTGCTGTATGATGGTAGCAAAACAATGTGTGCACAGATTTACCTTTACTTTATCTTTTGTCATTGAAGGACTTAATGCGTCATTGGCACACGTGCAGGCCAAGTCCCGCTGAGCTGTTGCTAATGTCGAGGCCCCCTTGTGAGAGTACATTATCTCTGAGCCTTCCTATTATTCTGCGACACTATTGACTTCTAATGTGCCTATCTACACATCCCCAGATATCTAACGTCATTATCAGGCGAACTAACAATCCATTATTCTCATCTCTTGTCATTACTGGAAGTAATACTCTATTAGTTTAAGTTCTCTTGTTTAGTCCTCTTAATTTACATGAATGACAATTTACTGTCTAACAAGAACTGACACAAAATTTATCTGCACAGAGGCTGCGAGTCACATGATAATGGGAAAAAATGTATAATGGTGCCAAAAGAAGAGATTCTGTAATTAGAAAAAAAAATCCTTTCAATATGCTGTATCAGATTGTTATTTTTTAAGATTAAATGAACATGTTTGTGGGAAAAAAAATCCCCTCTTGGAAGAATAATACTGTAATATAGTGAAAGATTGATTAGTGATATTCTTAGATGGGCTCAGAGCTCTCTTGAACTGCACTACAGTATGACAGAACCTCACACTGTACAATGTATCTCTGTACACAGCTGAGGGTCCCTCTGACTCTACAGCAAATTTGCACTTCCTTAAATCATAACTGCATTTCCTACTCTCTCTTGCTTACATTTTTCGACAGGCATGACGTACCTGACCTGGTGTGCGCCTCTATGTGTGACTGTGTACAGGGTTAAAGGCCTGTTCCTCTGTATATTTTCACACAGCGAAGGAGCCCACCACAGAACCAGGTTTTAATTCATTCTGAAAAAAAATAAGGTGTGCTTGTGCTAAATGTTCCTCAGGCTTTTGGTTATGCGGAATTTATGTGAAAAAGAAAAACCAAAACTGAAGCATATTTGATGTTTTATCATAATGGTAGTGGAAATGACTTCACATAAGGCAAGGGAAAGCAAATAAATACAAGTCAGTGTCTGTGCTAAATGTAAACAGTGTAGTTGCCAGAGGTGAGACACATCAACCTCTACCCTGAATCAAATATGATATTTTTAGCCCTATAGTGAACATTCAGGCTGTACTTTGATCCAGTGCCCGTGCTCAGAGAAAATCAGTGCTGATCTGCACGTTAGCCAACTCCTCAGAGGAAATACCAGAGCTTTCTCTGGCCGTGCTGCATAATACAATACATGTAGGAATCTAAAGAGAGGAGGGGAGAGGGCGAGGGCAATGCCTGCAGTAGTGGATCGTTTTTATGCTGCCACAACAGTAACAAGTGGGTGATGACTGAGCCTTCACTGACTGGCCGTGTTTCAGTCAGTGATAGCATTTCCACTGGGAACACACAACTTAGTGTTTGAGTCTTGCAGAATTTTAGAATTCATTCTTTTACTTAGAGTTCTTGAAATATGGCTTTCCTTTCCTTGTTTTCCTTTTCCATGTTCAATATCACACAGTCTTTGGTTGGTGATTGGAATCTGGCTGCAGGTAAGGCATCACAGTGTCAGATAATGATAGCAATGCAACAGACAAACCTATTTTCTGCATCGGAACCTTGTCATTATAGAGTCAAAACAATAAAATCAAATAACAGGAGGACAGGAAATAACTAGGATGACTTGATTGAAAAACATCTAAAACAGCATGTGACTGATGAATACAGCCTGATTGTTAAATGTGCCGATGTAAATTATTAAAATGAAAGAATATTAAAATAAAACAAACAATAGTGGTAAACACTGGCTATTAGGAGGAACAGAAAATTGATTGGAATGTAATTATATCAATTTAATTACTTTTTACACATAAAATGATCTAATTGCGCTATTTTTGGATCATGCTGGACATCCTAAATTAACCTCTTACAGAGAGTAAATCAGCACCCATATCACACTGTGGCCATATTTCTGACCTTCTGAAATGCTGTCTATAACAAGCCAGATAGAGCTTATTATAGACAGCAATGACACCATTTGTCATAGACTTATTCCAGAGAAGCCAAAAGAACGATTTCTAAGTGCAATTAGGTTCCTTGATACTGAGTGTTAAAGTGAGCTCTCCTGCTCCACGGGTGTCAAGGAAAGCGCATGTACTGCACCTCTATCTCAGATTAGTCAGATAACTCTCGGTTACAATGCTATTGGCAGCAGGAGTAACATTTTACTTCTTCCTGTATGTATTTTGGTAAAGCATGGAACTATTACCTCTCTTACCTTCCTCGAGAGTATGGCATATTTTATTGAAGCGTAATTAGAGGAACACTTAATTTATATTTCATGACGTTTTAGAGCAAATCTGCAGTAAATGTGTTGCCTCAAAGACAAGAACTACCTATAAATTATTCTTCTAATTCTGGCATGCAATTTTTTTATTCACAATAACTGCTTAAAGTCTGAAAGCTGGGCCTTGTTTTTTGCCTTTACCTGTTTTTTCTTTGTACAGACAGGCAGGTGCATGTTCCCTTGCAATAAATCTGCAGTATTTACGAGAGAAGCCATCAACACCACACCAAAAAACAACAAAATATGTCATTGTTTTCCCTATTCTTGTGTTTGTGCAATGACATCACTGACTGCTGGCTGATTAATTACTCCATTCTTGGACAAGAAGGCATTGTAAGGTCACGACCTTGAGGATAGAGGAAATGGTTGAAATAACCAGGGGGGTCATCCTTCTGCTTATTCTTCAGGATAACCACCCCTGCGTCACCGGTGACCAGCTTACTGTGCATCTACCAGGCACTGCCTGCCCTGGACCTCCTTTACCAACAGGGGGAACAGCAAGAGGTCCTGTCCCATGTGCTCCGCGAGACAACAGTTTGGCCCAAGAGAACAATAAAACAGTGTCAGTTTCTACAGGAAAATAGAGACAAAGTGAAAGAGGAAACAATTCGTCCACAACAGGACACAAGGCCCTGGAGGATAACCTGCCTTCAAAGATGCTGGGGTGGCGTATGAACGTAGTTTGGAGGTGGCGCACTTCAAAAGGCTCTTGTGCGGCTCCTGTACTGAGTCCATTTTCCTGCTATTCTTGTGAGTTGGTTTTGGGTTGCTATAAGTAGCCTGCATCCTGTCCCTCTGTGGTCTCAGGTGGATAGGTTTTGTTTTTGTAGCTGCAGCCAGGCCTTTAATGGCTCTCCGCACTTCCACTGCTTCTGTTGGCAGGCCTGATTGGCTTTTTAGCGATGTAAACATATATCATAATAGAGAACTGCCAAACTCCTGCGTAACTCACAGTGGTGTAGTGGGGGCAGTGCACTCCTAATTAGGACTGCTCACTTTATTATGCTGAGTTGGCCTTCATGATGGCCAATATTAGACCGTCTGGCAATGCATGTTTTTCAAGACAAAAATAAGTCACAGCAGGCTCCACAAGCCATGAAGAGCCAATAACAAGTGAACATGTGATATTACTGTATATGATCAAAATTAGCAATGCAGTCGCAAAGATCATCTTCAGTGACAAAGATAATGCTTTTCAAGGCTGTCAGATGGTCAGTCCTGGTACAGCTACTGCACACCTGGGGACAAACAACACAGTACTAAACAAGGTGGTGGAATGTAAATATGAACATTTACTCAAGTTCAAATTACATTTCAGAGTGAAATACAGCAGTATGTTCAGTTCAACCAACAAGTCAGTTGGCACAAAATTAATTGACAACCAAGTCGATCATTGTTTAAGTGATTTTTTTATACAAGAACATGGCTCCAGATACTCTTACGCAAAGATTTTCAGCTTTTATTTTTAATTATTTTAATAACTTTTGTTTATTGGACAAAACAAAAGCAGTTTTCAGAAAATGATAACAATAACAATAATAATAATAAGGGTACGGACGGCAATACTTCCTCCACCACTGACTAAATGTGGAGGTCCCTGCTCACTATATTGTTGACCTACCTATGGGCATAGACACCAATGCCTTTTCCTTCATTTGTTTCTTTTGTAGCCTTGATTTTACTATTCACTGGTGTTGTTAAGTTTTAGTCTACAAGGACGTGTCACTGAAATACAATACAGCTATCTGGGCAGTAACGGCAAATCAAAGTGAAAGCCCAATAACATTTTAATAAAGTGGATATCTGACACTTGTGGTTTGTTAATGTCTTCAAATCCTCTTTGTCCTTGTGTGAGAAAGCATCTGTTCAACGCTTGTGCTAAGTGTCACTGTATCTGCCTTTATTCTCCAGAAACTCCTGGATAAATACAGGTTTGAAGACATTAGAAGATCAGTCTGCAACTTTAGTGGACCCTTCACCGTCTGTCTGTCTGCCCCTAGCCTCTCCTCATGCTTTCCTCCTTTTAGAGCTTTTGTGTCCTGTTGAAACATCTCGTCCATGTTGATCAGTTGTGGTTTGCTGGTTACCTCTGCTCCTCCCACAACACTCAGAGGCACACATGGTCTATTGTTTGGAACACCAAGCCTGATTAGTGTGCACTCACCAACAGGGTTTGGAAGGCCAGCCTTAGTGGAGTAAATGACCTCTGTGGTGTAATTACATACAGTCTGTGGTAACCTGGTGGTCTAAACTCTGGCCAGAGTGCACCTCTGCTTCCCCTGGGCCACCTGCCCCTTTGTTAGCCACCCAGGGAAGACTGTGTAGCTAACAAAGTCTATAGTCCTCCATGCTTGTAGCCCTCTCTTCCCCTCAACCTGCCTTTCCTCTTAATGGCTTTCAACTTTGTTTGGCTTTCCTCTCCACTGCCCTGAACCGAAGGTCAGCCTCCCCATTAATTACAGCTTCTGGTGATTACGGGTTGAGAGGGAAAGTGGCGGAGTTTGCCTAGCGTGTGGCGGGTCCAAACAGGGAAGCTCTGACTGTTTATTTAACCATGTTAGTATCTCAGGTTAAGAACGTTCATGCCATTGTTTCCTTGTGACCCGTGACCTCTGCTGCCTGAAATTAATCAAGGCATCCATGTCTGTGGGTTAATGGTATTTTTTATTTTAAGTACCTTTCATAGATTGTTTTAGTTTAGGGTTTATGGTGTGATAAGTTTCATTTTACATGTCATGATATAGTTATACATTATACAGTATGCAAGACCCTCTTTTTTACTCATTTCTTACCTTTTAGGAGCCAAGCAGTGCCCAGCCCAAAAATGGAGGGGCAGCACACAGGCAAAAACACACATGCTAACGGGTGTAATCACAGTCTCATATCCTGATTGTGCAGTTGGTAGTGTGGACAATGAGGGCGGAGAGAGGGAAATGTGCAAGGCAGCTTTCCATTATGAGATAGTGTGTATTACTGTAATCCAGAGGGCCTCCTGCTCGCTGTGGCATGTGCCAGACTCCTGGGTGGGCAATCTCAGAGACAGTGGGGAGGCCCGGCTTATTTCTGGGCACATTTGGCATGGCCTATATGGTTGTTACAAGAACTAGAAGTGGAACAGAAGTCATAAAAAGACGTTTTGATATTTTAAGGGAAACTTTTTAAGTGCTAGAGGTGAAAGGTGTGCTTTATATATTCTTTGCCTTAGATTTTGTGGTAAATGTGGAAGATGGGCTGCATAATCACACACAGTGAAATTATTCTGTGTCTCTCTTTAAAAAAAAGCATCAGAATATAAATTATATATTCATCAACAAATTAAAGTCTGTGTCCTGCTTTCTCGTCCCTATGGCTAGTAAAAGTATTGCTGGCTGATCTCTTCCATCCTTTAAATGCACCTACTAAATACTTTTTAAAAAACTTTTTATGAATCGGAAGTAACCCTATAAAATACAAAATACAGGGACTAACTGCAGGGCTGGTTTTATGACAAGACTGGTGGGGCCTTTGATACGGTTTTTAATTGGTCCTCAGCTTCTGTCACTTATTTTCTTGTGGTTCAGTTGTCAGAGACCCTCACAGTGTGAAAGCCTGTCGTGCCCTGAAGACCACTTGTTGGAAGCCTGCTGAGCCTCTCGGGGTCTGGAATGCCCTCAGGAGACTCTGAAAGCCTGTCAGTGTTCTGCCAGAAAGCTTATCCCTGTGCTGATGGCACTAGGCTGGCACTGGAGCACTGCTCTCTGCTGGGACAGAAAGAAATGGTTGGTGTCCTACTGGAAATGTGTCTCATGCCTGTTAAGGTGTCTGCAGGAACATTGGCACAAAGATTACTGAGGACCTTTCAATGAAAACCCCACTTAACATTCATACACAGACACACAAAGACATACAGAGTGAAAATGCAAATGAAAATACATTCAAATAATCATACATTTCTGTAGCAGTTTAACTGAGATCTCTGGTGATGAGGTTCCTGAAAGCATGGTAATAAATACATTGATTTTTTTAGATCATGCCACGTCAAATACACTACACTTAGACAGAGAAATCAGTCATTACATAGTGTCATGTGTGTACGTATATATTAGCGTATATATAAAGGCTGACAGTCTCTGTTATACACAGAGGGAGTGAGCATCACATCACTGAGGCGCCTGATTGCCATAGTTACTGAAACAACAATGATGATCGTCCCAAGGTCATAACCTTGTGTGACCTGAGTTCAGGGGGAGGTTGTCTGGGATTTCCTGAGAATAATAAGTGGGAAATCTTCACTTCCCAGACCTCCCAGTAACCCTACAAAGCAAGAGATTTACGAGACCCAACGAGGACTACCCTGATTGGCTTTATGACAGGACTTTCACTTTGCTCTCTACTGCTGTCATTTAGAGGTCCTCAACTCTAAACTTAGACTGCTCTGTAATGCTCAGAGAGTGGCTTGATACACAAGTATGGGAGAACAAGAGCAGAGCTGCTGCGACCGCTGATTAGTGGGGAAACAAAATAAGTCTGTTTCCTACACTACATGTACATTGTGGTATAAATTATGGGGACATTAATAGAGTATAATAATGCATAATGCATAATCCATAAATCTGTATGACCATACTCATAAACATACACAATGTCTCCTGTTGTTGTCATAAAAGATTATTGGAATGACTTATAATAAATTACAAGTTCAAGGGTCTTGTGTATGCTCTCGAATAGTTACAAAGTAGAGGATGACTGATGGACCTGTAATACATTCTGATCATAAGTTTATTATTGCATATGTTAAATAAAATGAAGTACATAGCGATGCTTCTATAATGATGCACGTTTCATTTCATTCAGTTTAATTTTTGGTAGGAATGCATTTTCATGCAATCATTTTCATGCAATAATATTTAAAGCAAGAAAGAGATGGTGTTCCAAAAATCAGCAACTATATGCAGTTATTGTAACATTTGCAACCCCTCTTCACACAAACACACAGTTGTGTTTCCCTTTGGGGGACATTACATAGACTTAGTTCAGTTACTGGAGGCTTAACCACCACCTAACCATAACAATAAACATAACCCTAACCCTCGCATTTTGTCCCCATGAGTAAGGCGGGTCCTCACTATGTAATTGTGTAAACATATTTTTGTCCCCACAACTACAGGAATATGCATATACTCACTCACACACACACACACGTGTCCACACACACACACTCACACACTGTAATTATGTACAGAAAGTACATTTGTAACTATTACAGTAACTGCATGCAGTTAGAAGTATAGTATGCTTTATCGTGGCACTGTGCACATGTTGCAGCTCCATTATGTACTGGTACTTCTTTGAACTTGTAAACTGAAATATACGATGCACGCATGGATGAACAGCTGACTCTCACTCTAATAGACACACACACATATACACATTCACAGGCATGCACTGGCACGAGTGGAGACATACATGGGTCACCTGGCAGGTCATGCCCCCCTACTGGTCAGCCTTGCTGTAAGACTGCATTGATTATGTGCTTGTCTGTAAGCACGCAGTCAAGCATGTGCATTTTAGCATCTGCACATACTCTATGTGGGCACATGTTTTGAGATTTATGTGTGTGAGGGTGATCTATTATGCTTGCGTGTACATAGAACAACTTATGCCAACATTTTCAGGAGGTTTGACAGGGTCGTAGCTTACCAGGATCATCATGAGGTAAGGGGGACTTGTTTTGATGTTATCTTTGGCATTTAATTTTCACTTACTGTACCAAGTGTTTTCCATTGATTTTTAATAAATAGTGGACAGAGCCAACACGATGTCACCCATTGCTCCACAGGCTAGTACTTGAAGCCTCAAATTTGGCATTACAGCCATTGCCACCTCTATCTGGACTGAATTTGACTCAGAGGATAGGGTAGTGGCTTGTCAGTCACCAAAGCCTACCTGTCAATTTTGCTCTAAATGAAAACTGACATTAGGAAGTGAGACCATAAAATCGTTATGGAATTGTTCATTGAGGTAATTCAGTGAAAATTGCCATTTTTTCACAAGCTTACATACAATCAGACTTCTTTTGGAAACCAGAGCCGGAAGCTCTATTCACTTAATGTATTGGTATATTGTGGTTTACTCAGCCATCAGAATCTTTATTGGCACTGGCCAAAGAACTATCACCAATGAAAGCAGACTGATGCCTCATACTTACCTCAGACCAAAAATTAATCTTACTGGAAAACACCACAAAGACTTTAAAGGCAGCTCACTACTTACATGTACATACAATCTACACCACGGTGTGTGGAAATAACTAGTCCATAGTTTGTATTTTTGAACCCAAAATTTCACACAAAGACAAAGACAGTATACTAGCCAGCCGTTTATATGACCCTGTGAACCTCATTAACAGTCTTATCATGCTTGGAATACAAATTAAGAACATGCCTGCTAAAAAGTTGCAACATTAAATGCAACATTTTGCTTTGCTCTGTTTTGCACAGTAAGTTGGTGTTGTCAGCTCATTGCCTTTTTCTTGTGCAAGTAAAAAAGAAATGTTTCCGGCAAAAAACAAAACAACAAAAAAATGTGTGAAATCATTAATTTCCCATAACCAAGGTCAGGGAGCTTTCTCACCAGCTAACTTTGGGCACAAATCAACTATACAACAGCTGAGAATACCTAACTAAAACCAAAGACATTGGACATATTAGAAGGACTACATGCAGTTGTAACCCAAAAACACTAAATGCCAGGCTAAGAGCACCTAATGGACAACTGTCTGTATGTCTATCAGTCTCAGTGTACTTGAGCGTCCATGTCAATGGCTAAGAAACTGCCACTACCCTTCCACAGAAAGAAAGAGAACAAAAGGAAGGGGGAAATAACCATGTGAGAGCCAGGGTTGTAAACATATTCAAATGTCCTGTGTGTTATGCTAGAACAGATCAGATCTACAATCAAAATCATCAATCACAAATCATTTCTTATCTCATTTGTTTTTCAACAGAGTACTATGCAGGCTATGAGTGACCCAGAAGTGCTTTAAATGAATACAGTTTTCTAATAGCTGTGAGAAGACACCCTGGGAGCCATGAAATATGTGCAAGGACCCATGACCACTGAGATAATAGCCCCCACCCAGACCAGAGATTCTCTGTCCACTCGCTCCTCTACTCCACTCCCACCCAATAGCTCATGTCTGGGACAGATGGCAGGATGAGGTCCCTGTATCTCCTGGCAGAACAGGAGGAAGGGCAATGCCTCATGGGTAATATAAGGATGACCAGAATTTTGCATCCCACCAGTTTAATAGCTGTTCTCTTATGTTTAGATGCCTGTGGATCAGGATAATAATCAGACACAGTCAATTCATTTGTGCATGTGTACATATATGCATTTGGGTACTACACATTTCATCACATGCATTTCTGCACAAGTTGGTCTATATGTTGAAACACAGTAGTGTCTGCTGCCCACGGTATGGTCTTTTTTATTTATAGGACAAGAAACAAAACCTCTTTCTTGATCGCACGGTTTTATAGTCAAGACACTAAATACTAACTGCAGTAGGCGAGTGTTGGCTATTTCTTAGCAGGGAGTTTTGTGTGTAGGAGCTTTTTGTGTTCATGTGTCAAACCACATCCAGGGAAGGAAAGAAGAGAAGACGGGGGCAGCTCTAATTAAAGCCAAAGGAAGAGTGTCATCTGCTGTGAACTCACAACTAGGGGCCACAGCAAATCAATGGACAGCCAGCACCGCCATCATCATCAACAGCTCCCGATCAGAGAAAATGGAGGGGAACAAAAAGGAATGAGAAAGACTCTACCAGGAAGCTCCTACCACCTGTGCAGAGCAAGATAAAGCGGGGGAGAGGGAGACAAACACAGAGACAAACAGACAGAGAACAAGATTGTGACGGCATGGTCCAAATGCTGGAGATTTATCGCTTCTTAGTTTAGGGCAGGCAATTTTGTCATCAACACCAAGGACATCTATTTTGATAAACAAAGGTGCAATTGTATGAACATTGGCTGTCAACAGAATGATCTAATGACCCTTTAAAAAATATAGATTTTTTTGGCTTTTGCTAGAGGATCAAACTGCTGCATACGGTGAGTGCCAATGGTAAATGTTCCTGGCAATATAAAAAGTGTTCCCCAAGAGCAGATTTAGACTATTGAACCCTGTAAGCGGTATCAGTGCTCTCCTGTCTATGTGAACTGCGTCTTGGCCAGCAAGCCAAGGGAGCGCAGGATCAGATTCTTACGCAAACACATGCACATCAACGGCATGTTCTCATGGCATTAGCATTCCAAATGTTTTTCAAGACGAATGTGAATGCGACTATTTTTGTCTCATAACCCGCTCTCTCAGATAACTCCCGTTGAATAAATGAATTCTGACAAGGGGAATCTGCATACAAAAACACAGCGGGTTTAGAGGCAGCCGCTGGTCCACTGGTGAGGGCCTCTCTGAAGGTCTTTCTGAATCTCTTCATTCACAGCCTGCTCCTTATGGACTTATGGTTCTTTAAATGACTGCCTCTGTTTATCCCCTTTTTACGTTGGAGGTTAGTGAGGCAGTGAGGCATACAGCCACACATTAAATCCTCTGTGCCTCTGGCTGGCACCTGCACATCATTTTTACCAGCTATATCTCATACTGAAGTGTTGGAAATTCTTCAATTTTGAAAAGTTGCAGTTCGGATTTAGTGAAGATTTTGATGGGGTTTGCCTACAATTTCCCCACTTTTACTAACCTTGAATCCAGCCTGAACATCACACAAAGGGTAATTTGCCAACTGCTGATATTACAATGTTAGCTAGACTCACCCAACTTAAACTAATCAAATAACAAATATATGGCGTACTTGATTTCCCACGTTGAAAAAAACAATTTCACAGGTTTAATTGATATTTTACAAAATTCAGCAGCATGGTAATGGTATACACGTTTCAACACACCTGTTTGAAAGGGCACATGAGCAAAGCACTGACTGTGTCCAGCAGTCTCCTGTAATGTAACTGAAACTGAGCACAGTCTGTATTTCATATAAGCCAGATCTTGCATGTTTTATTCATTCAGACAAGGTTCAGATTATCATATTATAAAAGTCGCTCTGTCCACAGTTATTTGTCTGCAGCTAAATATGAAGACAAACCTACATGCTTTGTTTCATTCTGCACAAACCTTACATTAGAAAGTGGTGTTGCTATTGGCACTCCAGACGTCATCCCATGTGGTGCTGGTGGGCATATAGAGCAGACTTTCAAAGCAGTGCCATCTCCATATGTTCACTACGATAATCTTTTATCCGCCATCCCTGACTCTGTTTCGCTCCTTTCCTCGCCTGTGGCAACAATTTTATTTCTGCATCAATTAGCACAGTGATTAATACAACAAGCAAACAGTTTAGAGGTAATGGCACACAATTAACATCTTTCCCCATCATAAAGGGTATGCTAAACACTCACACCACCACTTTCTCTGTCTGGAATAGAGAGACGTGTTTAGTCCCTAATTCATATGCTCTGGGATGGAAGTGGATTGCGCTTGGCTTTGTGTTATGCCATCACCACATTAATCTAATTATAGACAGCTGAAAATGAGTCTTGCAAATCAGGACTGTCTGTGACACCCCTACCCCTCACCCCGCTTTGTATGTTCCCACACACACACGCTCACATTGTCCCTCAAATAGGAGAGGGAAGGAGAATGCCTTTGCTTTTCAATGCGCTGCCACCATGCAAGTGCCAACCCACTCCTCAAACGCCAACATTGCTGGTGAAAAAGCACCATTCACTTGCTTTGTATCCAAAGTTGTTACTGACTTACTTTTACCACCTACTCCCGTCTCTTTTCCCTGTTTTCT
Organism: Scatophagus argus; assembly: GCF_020382885.2. Classification (NCBI taxonomy): domain Eukaryota; kingdom Metazoa; phylum Chordata; class Actinopteri; family Scatophagidae; genus Scatophagus; species Scatophagus argus. Next base: position 7,004,907 of record NC_058503.1, on the reverse strand, counting down.
AATTACAAACCTATTGGTACAGGGAGGGTGTGCATGGGTAAATAGAGCTGTAGGGGCCTGTCATGTGTGTAGTAGTGGAGAGAGGTCCTCGCAGCGCTGAGGGATGAGATGATTTGTTGTGATTGACAGCTACCTTGAGACTGGCCTGATGGAGTTGTCAAAGCTGTATGCTAACAGCCTGTTTCCTTACCACTGCAGATGTACTCTGCTCCGCTGTACTGCACACACACACACACACACACACACACACGCTCACACACACAGACAATAGGCATTAGGCACATCATGGGAACTCAAATATTTATTAGGATAATGGTTTTTAGACGCAATACGAGAAGAGACTGTCAGATTTCAAATCGAATTTTACTTTCAGGGTTACTCTAGTATAAACAAACATTTTGTACTGACAGCTTCACACTGCCACCTCTTCCATATCACAGTCTTGTTTTTTCTGCAAAGCCAAGACAGAGATGTATTTGAGGGTGCCGTCTTGGGCTAACACCGGGTGTGTGAATACAATGGCAATCCTGCATCTGGGAACTCAGTGGGAAAACTATCCCATTTCTCACTTGTGCTGTCAGAAGAGGGTGTTCATTTTTACAAGGTGGATAGTGTTACGACAAAATGAAGTTGTGCAAAATTCCCTGTGAAAATCTGGTTATGAGCGTTAGCTATGATTTTGACTGGTACTATTCATCACATGGGTCCACAGAGAGTCAGCAGAGCACGTTTGTTTATGGTGGGCTGAATCCCTTCCCACCCTTAGAACAGGGGAGTTAGAAAATCATCAACAAAGAGTATTATTGTCAAAAAATGTACACTTATTTGCAGTTTTACAAAATGAATCCAGTACAGATTTCTGTTGCGTATCTACAATGAACAGTGTGTACAGAATGAACCCTGGAATGTTTCATTACACCAGAGAAAATTTCTGTTCATAAATTTGGATGTATAGTGTACTGTGTGACGTGGTTTGCAGGCCCTGTGATATATAGCTTGAGTGTAAGCATGTCAGTAGCTTCAAAGAGTTGCAGCAAAAGAAAAGGTGTGTCACGGCTCAGAGACTCTTGTTCTTTAATAGGAGATCAGCTTTAGCAAGGGATAGAATGACCAGCCTCAGTCTGCACTTGGTCAACGGATTTCTCCTCTGGCCCCAAGTCTTTTTTCCCTTTTCTCTCTGATTTTCCCTTGCGCCTCGTTCTCCTTGCAGTTCTTCATCTGGGGAACAAAAGCTAAGTGTTTAACTGTGAGCCAGATCAAGGGCCGACTTCTTCCTCCCAGGAAAAGGTGGAATAACAAACATGGCCGACGTTGAAATCAGCCATACCTTCTGTTGGCTCCAGACTTCCACATCTGTGCCGCACCTCTCTCTGTCTCCCACACAGCTGCTACCAAGGCTGGGGAGGCTTCAGCCCAGTGCCTCCCGGCTCCCATCGCCTGAAAGTCCCCTGGGAAGCAGCTGACTGGCACCCAGACTGCCAACCAGATGATGGATCCTACCAGGAGAATCAGACATGACAGGGGGAGGTGAGGCTGCAGGAGTGGCCACCACTGAACCTGAGGACGAGGGGCAGATGCGGTCAACTGCCTCAGCTCTCGTGTGTGTGTGTTTGTGTGTGCACGTGCTTGCATGGAGATACAGCGTCTGTGTAAATGCATGCATTGAATGCCCGTGTCTGTGGGTGACTGTTTTGGCACATGCAGTCAAGTTTTTTTTTTGTTTTTTTTTTTTTTTTTAATTTTTCACTCCAGTCACATTCTCCATCTGGACCAGAAGTATTTCATTAGCTGCAGGATGTAAAATTTTATTTTGAAAGCTGACAAAATATCAGCGGTATTTAACTCTTAATATTTGTCATGTCTGCTGCTGGATTTTACCAAAACTGTGACAGATGCCAAATGACACATGCTGCAGTTGAGCATATCAAGTTGAAAAGAGATTATTTAATGAGCAGAGTTAGACTATTTAAAAATCCTGGCATTATATACCACATTTTGAGATTAGACCCATTATCTGCCTTGGCATAACTGGTAAACAGTTTAATGAGTACCGACAGGTGAGTCCATTAAATCTGTCATTTGTAACGTTCAATTATTAAAAAAAAATAAATGGGAAGAAAAAAATGTGTTAAAAAACCTTTTACTAGGCTCAGCATATTGTTTTGTCATTTCTGGCATGACCAGCTTGATCTTGTGATACCAGCTGGATGAAAGCTTCATTCTTGCCCTGCGGCATCCTGCTGTGCCATTGCTTCAACCAGACACTGTGATGGTAAGTGACTGTTGTAATTGTTCTGCTCCCAGCTCGTACGCTTCAGCCAACCAACTGGCTCCTTCCTCCTGGTCGTGCCACATTGCCCTCATGGGCCAGTTTGGCATGAGCCCACAGCCTCCCCCCAGCACAGAGATTTAATACAAGTATACAGTTCAGTGTTGATGTGGAATTTCTTTCAGATGAATGCCCATCCATGATTGTAGATCTGACTGAACTTTCATTCTCATATCAATGTAATTTAAATAAACAGAAGAAATCTTTCTAGGCTGATGTGTTTCAGATAGACTGAAGTATTTTTGCACTGTCAAAATTTGTTAGATTTTTGTTTTTTTAAACCTCTGGTGGTATCTGGCCCTGCAGAATAAGACTTGAACACTGACCCACTGGCACAGCAATACAATGCAGGTGAATACAATTTTGTTTATGGAGTTCAAAATGAAAAAAAGAGACCAAAACACTCAGACTTTGCTGAGCAAATAAAAGCAAAATTACATGACCGGATTGAAGAGGAAGGTGTGAGTTTCACAAGTGTGATTAGAGTGAACTGACCCTTTAAAATATTATTTTTTCATGGACAGTGATAAAAAAACAAAATATGTTTTTTTAATTTACAATGATTACAATGGCAGACAAGTGTTTACTTAGGAGCCAGCTTGTTTTCTTCATCTTCATCTCTCTTATGCATGCACTCAAATGCTCTCATTGCCTCATGCAGCCTTAGTGACAACGTCAGCACCCACACACATGCATGCGTGCATGTGCGCACGCACACACACAAGAAATCAAACAGAGGAGAAGGGAGAGACAGATGAGGGGAGGGTTGCTCACTGTACTGTACATCAAATATTAAATTGTTTACCATGGCAAATAGACTCGTCTTAGCTCAGTCTGTTTGAAGTGACAGTCATTGCTGCGAGTCGTCGGTAAAGTGGATCAGCATTGTCGTATATTGGGGACCTACTACTGTAACTAAGAGACTCATTTACCATTCGCTTGTTGTGTCACTTCTTCACATACTGTCATTGGAAAGGCACCCACTCTGCATTAGTCAGGGCTGACGCTGATATCTTTGCTTTTGGGTGTTAAAGTTGGAACCCTGTAGTGGTCTCTGTCCGTTTGCTTATGTAACAAAAGTCATACAGTGAAGAGGAGGAGGAGGAGGAGGAGGAGGAGGAGGAGGAGGAGGACGACGAGGAGGAGCAAAATAAAATCTGTGAGGAATATCAAAGTATACTAAAAAACTGTCCTTCAGAGCAAAGAATGTTCAAATGTGTGTGCTAAATTGTGCAGTTACCATCAGCAGTCCATCTCCCTTTACCTGCAGGGTATGAATATACACAAAGACGCACACACATGCATACACACATGCAGGTAGACTACACGCTCCAACCCAGCCATAGGCGTTTGTGTGTCTACCTTTTATCTTGCCTAACCGCCAGTAGTCAAGTCAGGAACCTAGTGAATAATTCACTATATTTACCTGCTCGTCTCTTCAAGACTTATAATGTTTGTATTGCAGCACAAGTAAATGAATAAATAAATAAATGAAGCACTAGGTGAACATGTGAATGCATAAATAACTAAAGGAACAAGGAGGAAAGCCGGCATCTCAGCCAGAGGTATGTTGCCATCTTCTGGTTTCCGAGTCAAACTTCAGGGAAAGGAACAATTTTGAATCGAGACCTTCAGTGCTCCATCTTTCACGCTTGTGAGTTAAATGTAAGTAAAAACTGGTGCTTAAAAAACATCTCTGGCACTGTTATATTTCGTGATTTCACACAGAATTTATTTACAAACTAGTCACTGGCCACCACTTGTTTGGTTCAGGACGGGTGAACTTTCACCCACTGCCTTCTTTACTTCTATTTCATTTTCACCTAAATGTACTGCATAATCACAGAATCATGTTATTAATGAGATTATAAAATTATGCTAATCTTGTTAAGCAAGAATATATATTTTGGAGTGGTGATTTAAGGCTCTACTTTGAGGTGTTGTCACGAGTTTGTTGCCAGAATTTAGATGCCTTTCTTGTTCATCTAATTTGCATGTATGATTATCCACATATGCCCTCCTGTTCCTCTAGTGCTCCGAAAATGATCTGTGCTGTGGCAGGGTGTTAATTGGCTTGGCCCTGCAGTGTGTATGTGCACTGGTGTGTGTCTGTGTGCGTGTCTGTACCTCCACACAAATGTTTGCGTATGTATATGTCAGCATGTTGACAGCGTGAACAGTGTCGGAGTCTCTCTCTGCGGCCCAGCACATGTGGCTCTCCACCAGTGTGAGTGGCTCTTTCCCCTGTTTCTAACATGCGCTCTGTGCCTCCCCAGCCCAGTCCAGCCCTGCTTGGCTCTGTTAGGCCCTGTTCACCACAGACAGAGCTCCACCAAAGAGCCAGCCATTTACTGTAGCTGAAGACAGTGTATTATATTCTATGGACTTACAGACAGAGCTGGGGAATAATTTAATATTATAATTATTTGTATGGTTTAGATGCGATCACATTATGCAAAATCCAGATGAATGGTTTCAAGCAAATTGTAATAATAAAAAAAAAAATTAAAACCAATACCGAAATATTTTTTTCTAACTGAACATCAGTTTGATCTTTCATGTTTTTTCTGCATGATACATAGAACCAAATTAAATAAAATTCAAATGAATATCTTCACAGTCATTTTAAGCACATTTGCTTGCCCTAAATGCAACATGCAAGCATGACAAGTACAGCTAGATGTGTGTTGTTAATCCTATAACTATCCCTCCAGCTCTCTTACTAAAGCGTTTGCAGACACTGACCCCTACACTGTGAAAACATTTTTCTAGTCTCAGTTGAAATCTCTTCAACAGAAAACTCTACAGTGAGAAACATTACCTTGTTTCCCCGACTTTGTCAGCCAAGTCCTGTGGCATTTGCACTCATTCCATTGTTTGGCTCAAAGAGATCTCATGGGATATTTGTGTGCCTTCCGTTACAGCGTTCAGCAGCTTCACCAGATCCACCATGTCGCTGTGCGGGGTCCAGGCACAGTACCTGTGTCTGTGTGCCTTGATGTTACCTGCCAAGTGCTCATGTGAGTGTTTCTGCGTGCTTTATGTGTTGCGATAGTTAGCAACATGAGAGGTCCTGTTTCCTTCTGTGTTAAAAATCATTTGTGTGACTTTACTTTGTGTGTTGCACTGCTGTCCGTTGTGTAGAGTTTTTGGTGGGGTCAGCGTGGGGTGCTGAATAAGCGGGATGCCACGCTGAGTGGGCACATGCCCCAGAAAGTGCCAGAGGACAATCAACATGGCCGCCAAACACACACACACCTTTGCACATGCACACACACGCATGCACACACACACACACACACAGACACACATATCTCTTGTCCTCCCCCCTACTCTCTCTCTCTCTCCCTTTTTCCTGTCTGTATTCTTTCCCACTATCCCCCTTTCCTCTTTTTGCCTGCGGCAAGACAGCTGTGTCCATCAGGCCATGAGGCCCGAGACATCGGTCACATGCTAAGAACCCACTAAGATCATGGCAGTGGAGCAGCTATTCTAGCTGTTTTTGCAGAGAGGAGATGTGCAGTGTCTCCCTTATGACCCCCATACAAGCAGTGAACAATCCCTTTTTCTCAGTGATTCAAAAATACACTCTCCCTAACTCTGTCAGGTAGCATTTGACACACAGTCCAGTTCTTCACATTTTGATTGCATATATGGGTGTTATATTTTGCACTGTATCAAATATATGTGAGCAGTGTAATTGTGATTGTATAGAGGAAAAACAGATGTGTGACTTGCTTTCACTGAGAAAGTCCAGAAGCCCTTTATTGTGACTGACTAATGTATTAATTTGAAAAGAGACAGATTGGTAAAGAAAAACATTTAGCAATTCAAATGTAGAGCAGCAGTGATGTATAATTATAATTAGATAAATAATTCAGTCAACACAGAGTCTGAAGAAAGATTTTCTTTCATTCATTTTCAGTTTGTAGGCCTTATTTCACTCTATTAAATCCTTTCATGTGGTGCTGGCAGCAATAGAAATACCAATGTTTTGAATGGTCCCGCAATAATGAGTGGACCGTCATTGTGGCCTCTGAATGAGATCCATTATGATTTCATGGCTGGTTGGGCAGAGTTTTAACTGCATGCTCTTTGAAAGGTGTTGTCCTTCACTTAAATTACCTGAATCTTTTTATTTTTCATTTTATAGTGAATACAAAAGGAGAGATTACAGAAAATATAAATCACTCTCAGTGTCTTCACTGTTTTTTTAAGGATAAGCCAAGACAAAATAATTTCTGCATCTTATTGATGCAAGTCAAATTGGTATTATTTAAAAAAAAAAGAAATAAAAAAACTGCCAGACCAGATCTGACAGGTACATCATGTAGTACATTAATGAAGATCATGATTTTACAAAATAGCTAAAACAAAGAATAATCAATTTGTTATCATTTCCAAAATGGAATATATCACGCTGCTGATTTGATTTAAATTCTGTTTTGAATGCACAAATGTTTTTCACTCACAAACTAGTGTAAATGGCAAGCAAAGTCACCGCTCACTGAAGCAGTTAAAAAAGGGTTCCTGATATGCGTAAAAAATGAACGGTGTAACTCTATAACAGTATGACAGGGCCCTCTTAAACTGTGGTGTAGTATTCCAGAAGCACACTTTTACAATGCTGAAGAAGGTTGTGACTGATTGCTGCTGATATGCTTGAACTTCAGTTTGTCAAATCAAAAACACAATATTTCAAATGTTTTGAATTACCTTTGGCCTCCTGAATTGTTAAAAGATGCAATAAAACAGGGGAAGTTCATATAAAATCACTGTATTAATTTACAATATTTATTTTCACTTTGAATGTACATTTATCTCCATACTTTCACAGCTCATTATTTTTCTTGCATGCCATTGTGCATTCCTGCTTGTATTTTTCTTTCACAAGTAATGCATTTGGATTGCAGTTAGTTTTTGGTATCAAAATGACAGTAATCCTGCTGTTGGTAATCTGTTACCCCGAGCCATGTGGAGCTGTATTTAGAGTAAAAATATTGTCACACATTGCCACAGCTGCTCCAATTCACTTAATGTTGGGCTTTAAGGAGCAGCTAAAAGCTTTGCTCCAACAGCTCTCAGTCTTTGATGTCAGGGAACTGGATATCCCCCCAGATCTGGAACACAGTCCCAGAATAAACACTGTGGTCTGGAGGTTAACTTGCAGAGCACTATATAGCCTGAATGCTGAAATCCATACGGCTTCAATGAAGGCTGCCTCTCTCACTCCTCTCCCCGCCTCACCCTGCATTCACTCGCTGCTCTCTCTCCCTCCCTCCCTCCCTCTCGAGCAGCTTTTGTAACTTTGTGCAGCATGGCAGCGTGTGCTCTCTCTCTCTCTCTCTCTCTCTCTCTATCTGTCCCTCTTCATCTCTCTTTCTCTTGTCCTCTTTCTCTGTCCCTTTTCACATGCGAAGGTCCATTTGAACAGAGGAGCTGTGCTCTCTTTGACCTCTGCTTGTCAGTGTTAATTGTATGGGTTTAATTACAAAAACACATTTAGCACGTTGAAAGGGGTTTAAGTTAAATCCTTCCTCTTCAGACCAAACCTCTAGGATTTACATGTGGCAGGCCTGTATCAGCTATCCGAGTCAGATTAGATGTTGCCTCTTATCTTACCACAGCCTGTCTTTTGAGTCGCCTTTTATTCAGCTGTCTGTCTGAGGCTTTTTGCAGCCTTAGATGCTCTTAGTAAGGCAGCTTGATTTGCATGATGCGTCCAATCATTGCTTCCTTAAAGAATTAGTTGGTGCCCTCCTTTTGCTGGTCGCATATTAACGAAAATTGTAAAATCACACCAAAAAGTTGTGAAAGTGGTCTCAATTTAAAAGGATTTAAAATATTAATAATAAAATCCACTAAGATTTTAATTTGGTACAAATGCATCAACAAATGAATTTTGCTGTATTTAATTAATTGTCATGCTTATACAGACATTTGACATTTGCAAGAACAGTTCAAAAAATAAAAGATATTAAATACTTTTACCTGGAAAACGATGGTCCTGTTCACATATAGGTTTTAAAAAAATAAAATGCTTAAAAAGAGATTTCAGAATTTGGTCTTCGAAACTTGCCCACGCTGTAGAACTGTTTTTAGAAATAATATAATGACAAAAATGTGCGACACAGCCAAGTCCAGACTTAATTCAGTTGATTTGCAGTCCATTGTGAAGCAGCCAGTGACGCTCTGTTTAATCAGTAGGATTTGTCATGTGATTGACGGACTGTTGACAGCAGTATTGGGGCAGTATTTAGCAAGGTCTCAGGACCCCCGTGGCTAAAGTGAATTTTATGGAGACACTGGTGGGTCGCTGGCATAACAAGAAGTCAGGCAGTTTTTAAAGCTGATGCAAATGAAGGTATTTCATGTTGACATCTCACCGTCTGGGGTGTGATAGTTGATCACTTTGTGCACGGTGGGGAAAAAATAAAAGTGCATGCAAAGCCAAGCCTACTGCATAGTCTGTATGAGTGTGTCTGTGTGTGTTTGTGTGTGTTTGTGTGTGTTTGTGTGTGTGTGTTCGTGGTTACACCCACCACTGTCCCGCTCTGTCCTGAAGCAGAGTGGAGCACATTAACAGACCTAATTTACAATATATGGACTCTGCGGACTGGAACGTTTGGAGTTATGAGATAGTTAAGCGCTTGGTTAACAATGCTTGGGTTGGAAATGAGGCTGGTGGCTGGTGGTCATCTTGTGTGTCTCTAATTATGAGTTATTGCTGTGGAGATTTTATCGTTGACTGTGAAAAATAATGAACAGCTAGTTTAAAAAATAATTTGGTAGAAAATAATTTAATAACTTAGTGAGGTGCAATTATCGTTATGCATATAATGTTATTTTAAATACCATAATGTCACATTAATTAGATTTGTTTAAAATAAATTTAACCTGTCTTTATTTATATAATATTTATTTATGTATTTTTGATATTTTAATTTTTTTTTTTACTTATATTTTAATGTGTTTTTGGTTGTGTTTTATTTGTTAAAATTTATATTGACAGTAATTGTTTTAGTGAGTTTTTTAGCGAGAACAATTTTTAAAATAACTGTTTCCTATTTCAGTGGTTTGTTTGCTTGCTTAATCAGATTCCTGGAGAAAAAAACTTCCTTTTAAATGAGATTTGGATTCTTCTGAGTGATGAAAAAGCAAGTAGGATTTCTATGATTAGTTGTTTAACCAATTACAACACAGCAAGTGAAACTTTAATTATGGCTCCCCTGGATTATAGGTTCTACAAAATATTTACTCAAATAATGTGTTTAGGAAATCAGTTCTGAGGGATGATTACATTGTCATTATTTTTAGGAAAATAAAATCTAACACTTCATGCTGTTACAAATCAAAGAGTCCTCAATATTGTTTTTATCCAAATAAGCAACGTGATCTAAATTCTTATACATTTTGAGTTTTCATTTTAGGTTTTTTTTTAACCTTTAATAATATGTGTCTGTGATAAACATGTGTATTACACATCCAACTCAGATCTCAATATTGTGCATCTACACACCGCCTGTTCATTGACTTGTACCTTTACTTTGTATTACGTGCAAAATAAGAAAACAGATTTTACACATCTCATTATACTTCTGACTTTTTGTCCACTGTAGTCCTGAGGTCATGGTTTTGTGGGCAGCACTGCCTCTAGATGTAACAGAGAGAACTACAGTCCTATCAGGATTTATATTACAGTTTTTAATGGTAAGTATTTTACTTATTTTTCTTTTTAAATTCCAGTTTAAAGATCCTTCTTTCAATTTACGCTTCCACCTTTGATGTGATTGACTGAAGAACCTTCATTTTCTTCTAATTTGACTATATTTTCATTTATCTAAATGTGTGATGGGATCCGTAAAGCCGACAGCTGGTCTCTATCACAAAAAAAAAAAATATCAAAAAGCAGAAGTCTTGACTCAAATAAGTGATTTGAAATTTGTCTTTTTCCAATGAAAGGATAAAAATGAGAATGAATGAATTGCAGCTCTGAGGTTTAATTGCTTTTTCATGATCCAGCAATCCTGCAGGAAAATGCAGCGTAAAAAAGCCCAATTAGAGTCTTTTCACTTTGTGCTGGAGACAGCAGGGTTCAGGCTGATTGTCTTTCTCTGCTAGTTGCTCTGCTCCAGAAGGTGATACTGGGTTGGACCCCTGTTACCCTCCGAGCCTTCTGTTAAATTTGGCAGAAAAAACACCGGGGCTCAAGGAAGAACAAAGGCTCGCCGTTTTCACCATAGAACCAGAAAAAGAATCCCTGAAGAATGGATTAATTTGGTCTAATCGAGGAGACCCATTCCATGCTTACTCCAGCAATGAGAGAGCTATTGGAGCAAGCAAGAAGCAGTTCTCCTCCTTATTAAATTGCCCAAAATGGCTTGGAAGTTCTTTAGCATGCTCCCTCTATACAGCAGATGCTCTGCATTAATTGGTCTATGAAGGCCTGACCTGGGGTTCTGTGCAAGGGGTTTCATAGGCATATTTATTATTTGCTATAACCTGCCATACTTGATCTGTGCACACAAGGGCCGTACTTCATGATATTAAACAGTTCTTAATGTTGTGTGTGCTTCAGGGAGATGGTATTTGGGAGGTAATGTTTTAACAGCAGGTAAGTCCTAAACACCATTCATCAGAGGCCTGCTCTCTCCCCTCATCCGGCCACAGCCATGACTGATGGGCCTGTCTTTTGTATGAATGTTTAGCACAGTGGAAAGCCATATGCCACTGGCACCAACTCCAGCCCACCACCTCCTACTGTAGCAGTGGTGCAGAGAAGCAGGAGAGGAAGAAAGTCAGACAGAAAGGGAGGACGAGAGAGACTGGGTTCAAGAGGACAAGAGAATGGAAAATAAGCATAGAAACACACCTCTCTTGCCCTAAACTCACCATCTGCAAGAGATGGGCCGAACGGTAATATACAGCGAGTAAAACATAGAAAGTTAGTTAATTCAGTGAGTTAACCACTCACATACAACATGAGCGGACATATGCATACACTAGCTGCACACATTAATAGTGCCAGAGATGTATTTTTAATAAGAGAAGCGATGGTGGGAGGTGAGAGGGGAGGTGGTGCTGGGCTGGTCCATCTGTCCCAAGCAGCCTCTCTCCCAGTGCTGCTGCCGCCCCCTCGTGAGAGAAGCACAGCTGTTACTGGAAGGCCCTACTGTCCAGAAAGGGGCTTGCACTCCTCCCCTCCGTCTTCCATCCCTCTGTCCCTCCAGCCCTCCACCTCTCTGCCCAAACACCCCTACAAGAGGATGAAACGAACCAGCAAGCCCAGCCACTGTGCAGTCAGCCTGCACGTCTGCAATTTCAAACCTCTTTAGATCATTTTTCATGCTCACCAGAAATGAATAATGCACACATTAACTGGTGCCAGTTAATAAATTTCCGTCTCACTGAACTATATTTTTCAATAAGGGTCCGGCTGCTTCGTTTTGTTTTGCAAAACAGCTTCAGAAGGCTCCTGCTGCAAATTATTCCAGCTCCCCCTCCTTTCATCCACAGCCAGAGAGCCTTTCCTTGACTTAAGAAATGATAAAATCATAAATCGGCTCAGATTTTCACTGCTGCATGCAAATGTCAGTGAGTATATTAGCCATTTTTGTTATATCCATGATCATTTAGTGCTTTTCTCAGCTGACGATAATACACCACAACATTTTTCGCAAGAGTGCATCCTCAACATTCAGCCCCCAGGGCACTGCTACATAGAAACAGAATCAATCTTGGGGAACTTCCAGCCTTTGTAAGGGAGCCAAATTGGCAGACTATGTCCATTATATCAGTTCAGTAAAGCCCTGGCTAGCATCTGGCCACGCTGGACGTTTTATAGCCCATCTCTAACTATTAATCATTGGCTGCGACATCACAGACTCTCATGAGGATGTCTAGATGCTCGCTTACAGGGAACGCCACTGAAAATGCCAGGGCATGTAGACATGACGCTCCCAATACCCACTGACAGTAGCCCTCCTTAAAATGACAGAGTGCATCCCAGCCAGACGGACAGAGTGGTGTCAGGGAAGCGCTGTGACAGGCGAGGGGACCCCTCCGAAAATGCCACCGTGCCCTAGCGGCCTACAATGTTGTAGCACACTGGTAGTATCTGTTCTGAGGTCGTGTCATGTAATATGATCTAGATGAAGAGGACAGGGTGGGTCCCTCTCTGGGATGTGGATGGGGTGTCAGACAAGCTGCTCCTTTAATAAGGGCTGCCATTCTAATGATCACTCAGTGAACCTAACCTCTGACCCCTACTGTTATAAGAAACAGAGGGAGGGGCAGGCTGGGATGGTGGAAAGGACTGTGGGTTCAAATGCACAGTATTTACATCAATTAGACAGGCAAGATGGAGGTGCCCATCAGAGCCCATTAGGATTGTTGTGGTTGGGGGGGAGCGGAAGGGAGGGACAGTGAGGGCCCTACAGAGGCCCAGCGGACACATCACAGGACTACCCTTGATCACATCTTGTCACATTGATGAGAACTCGGTCAAAGCAACTCTTGCAGATGTACAGTATGTTTGTGACTCTGTGTGTGTGTGTTGTGGTGGTTGGGGGGGGGGGCACTTCAAGCCACCATGTCCACTTCCAGTACTTCTCTAAACACAATCACCAAATGACAAACCAGAAAAGACAACAAAACAACTCATGTTGGCGTTAGTATTTACCTCCAAAAATTTGTAGGTTTCCTCAGCCATACATGTAAGATCAAAAAAACCTGTTCTTGAAAACCAAGTCCCTGAATTTCAGGCAAACCATCATATGCTCAGGACATTTCATTTTTGCAGTTTTGATAAACGCTGTGTTTCTTTATTTTGTTGCGGTGGTGTGGGGTGGGTGTGGGGAGGCTTGTTGGTGCTTAGCAGATGCAAAATAGCACACCTGCTGTTCCAAAACACCCACAGTGGGTTCAAATTAGTGCTCCCCTGCTTCTTGTTCTTCTATTGAATATGCTGCTACAACAAAAGGATGACAGTTTTTTTGTTTCATAATGAGTTTGTTGAATTTAGTATTACAGATTTTTGAGTGGTTTTGACTGTGAACAATCAGACAACATTCTTCTGAATCCATTGATTGCTATGATCAAAACTTATCAGTGTGATTAATAGAACACAATAAAGAGCCCCTCCTGGGAGTTGATTTCATCATATCATTGTGATGGAGCATCCAAGCAGGTAAAAGGCGACCAGTGAAAACCCAGAGAACAAGGAGAGGACTTCATAAGGCTGTAGTATCCCATCTTTTATTAATGTCACTCCCTAGGACAGCAGGTTTTTGTCAGTCAGAATGGATAATGAAGATGTTGGCGGGGCCGGTGAATCCATCCCTTTAATACTCACATATTTTATGATAATGAAAGGTATTCAAAGAATGATTATGATAAAAGTGGGCTCCCCCACTGATGTGCCAGCACAGCTGTGCAGCTAGACAGTCAGCTGCAGGCACCCAATGAAAGGATCACACAGAAAGCAAAGAAAGGCTCCATGAGTACATAAAGCGAATAGCTGATGGTTTTGTAGCCAACCGTACGTCGGCAGCACTGCATGTTACACTGCATGACGAAAAATAATGTGAGGGAAAAGCATTCAGTCTTGAATGTCACTATTCAAACCTTTTTGATCTCGTTCTGTCTGCATTCGCTCCATAGCATGAAGCCCTTTCACCATACTGACCTTTACATGAGTCTTGTTGAAACAGGTTTCATCTTTAACTAAACAATACTCTCAGTGAGCTGTGTATGCAGCCTATTTGCTATGGTTTCAGATGTATCTACCACTGACTCTATACATCAAAGCAGCAAAAATAAAAACAAGAGTTAAGTAAGGAAAGGAAATTTCATCGTGTGATAAGATGCAGATTTAGGAGGTCATATATGGAGGACAGCGATGGTCGTGTGTGCCCTGCCACCCCCTGATGTGCATATCAGTAACATCTTCCAAGCATCAAAGCATCAACTGGTGTATTGTACTGTATGTGTAAACAAACTTAGCGGCCCCTAAAGCAAAGCCATACCAGCCCGCCAGAGCTTCAAAAGTTCCCTGCAAGCTGAAGGAAGCAGGTGAAAAAATAGAAATGCACTGAACTTTGACCCCGGGTGCACACTTGTTGACTGATGTTTCACACTGAGGTCGCCTTTTCCTTCAGCAGCGTTCTTCCAAGAGGAGCAGGCTTGTGTGTGTACGTGCATGCACAGTCCCTGGGGAGACCATCTCCGTCTTCCTTTGAAGGCTCTGTGCTATAGAGCTGTTTTCATACAGCACCGGCCATGGGTTTCCTGTCTCAGCTGACCCCTTGTCTCCTCGTGGACACTTCAGAAACACTTCCCAGCACAAACACCTTTCTCCCATTAACTACAGAGGCTTCAGGAGGAGCAGGGAGGCAGAGGGGGTTTTGAACCTCAAAGTGCCATCCCATTCAGGAACAAAAGAGACGGGCATTAAAAAACAAACACGATAACCACATTAGCCCACCAGTGGTCAGCACTAACCAGCTGATGCCTCTCAGGGACAGTGGGCTGCATTTTTCCTGCTGAATAAACACCACACCGACCTGCGCTCTTGGTCCAAGCTACAGCAGCTTTCGAGAAAAGAAACATTTGAAACTGCTGAAAAAGGGCCAAATCAAATAGATTTTTTACAACAGATTCTCTGGATCCACACATGCATGGTGCTCTGTCCAGCTGACACAACACAGGGTTAGAGATGAAAAGAGGATGGGGTTCACCATGGATCAGTTCCACATGGCCTTCGAATGGAGCAACAAAACAGCACATTGCACCATGTAGCCTGCACACCTGCCCCAGACACATCTCACACCCACGAAATCAAGTTAGATATTTGGTACACAAGCAGTCTCATACATGAAAAGTCTTCAATAACGGTTGAAGCTACAAAATGACAACTTACAACTAAGTAAAATACTGTTTTTCCCTTTTAATAATTTTCTCCAAAGAAATAAAAACGCCAGTCTGATACACAGATCACGGTCTTTATTTCCAGTTGGTACAAAGCCAGAATTAGTGAGATAAAATAATACCACACTGAACAATGGAAAAATTTGCTTTAAGGATCCCAGGGGGCTCCCTCAGGGTGTGTGGCGTTTAAGCTGGTCCAGTTTGCGTCGCAGCATGTTATAGTTGTCTCTGGTCCCAGGAGCCTTGGGGTCCAACTTTAGAGACAGCTCATAATGTTTCTCTGCCAGCTCCAGCTTCCCCCAGCGATGATAGAGCACAGCTGAGGAAAAACAGATACGCTGTTCAAGCTGAGAAGCTGCAACCGCTCTAATTGTATTCATTTAGTGCATTCAATACAGGTCATGTAGGCTTCAGTGTTATGATGTGATATTCCTTTGGGTTGCTTTGACAATTAGTCTTTTAGCTTTTGAGTGCCTGGACTCTCTCACCAAGCCTGTAAAATGAAAGACATTGCCAAAGTTGTCGCAGCTTACCTAAATTGCCATGGCAACTGGCGGCATTTGGGTTTATCCGAAGAGCGCGGAGGAAGAAGCCCTCTGACTCCTGAGGAGAAAAAAATTAAAACAGTGGATTAGAGATGTACCACTCCTGACTTGAAGCTGACAGGGAGGCACTCAGTAAGGAATAAAATCATCAACATGCATGAAAAATAATATTCTGAGCTGATATGTTTATACTACGCTGGATGACCTTGTATTTCTGTAATTTCCCCAGGACATTAGCCAATGAAAACATGATAGTGTGGTCGTTGGGGAGGAGCCTCAGAGCCTCTTTGCCGATCAGCTCCGCTTGACCCAAGTTACCTTGAAGACAGAACAAACATGTATGAAATGTGAGACATTAACTCCTGCTGATACACACACACACACACATAGCACATAAAACTTGACACACGCTCACATATACTTTTAGTGTAATCTACTGATGCATTAGCCAACATACACGCCACTAAAACTGTGTGTTAACATTCATACAATATAAAAACAGCTGGTATGGAGAAAATCTGACTGCTTCCTTTATTTGTCAGCAGTATCTAAAGCTGAGTTTTTCCCTCTCCACACATGGAGGAGCGGTTTAGTCTCCTAATTAAGGTTGAACACAAGGCCCACTGGGTTATTGATCTCTGTCACAGACCCATCTGATGTCTGGCCAGAAGTGGAGAAAGAGAGAGCGAGAAAGAGAGAGACAGGTAGAGAGACAGACAGAAAGACGACAACGACAGCCACGTCATGAGTCATGGCCTGTGCCCTTGACACACAGCTTACAAACATGTGACCACATGTGTGACCGTGGCTGAGAGCCTGAATGTACACTGATTCCGCCTTTTGTTTGTGTAATGATCAAAACAAAAGAGGGGGGATTGAGCATCAAAGAGAAAAGAATATTCCCCATTCCTTGCTATTTGAAAATGACACCTATTGTTCTGCTTTTCTCTCTTTTTTTGTTTGGTGGGGTAGCTGGGGAGAGGAGTAGAATTATTTCTGTCAGATTTGGGGAACAAATGCGGTGGGGGAACTCTGAGGGGGCGCTGTTCTGGCTGTGCTTGCCCATGTTTGATCAGGAACATACTGGGCTCTGATTGGACAGTTCCAGTGCCCTCCTGGGAGACTCCGCCCCCACGGGAGCAGCTTCTGACAAAACGGCTCGAGCTTTTTGGAAATCAGAGCATTCTCCACACGGCAGGGAAGAGTGCCTTCAAAACTCACAACACAAAGCTTTAATACATAAATTTCAAGCATTACTGATTCCTGCTCTTCCGGTCTAATCTTGTTGGCCATTTAGATTTCCTGCCTTTCCAAAATAACAGTGCTGTGTTTCTTGGCTGTTAATGCTGGAACAAGCTGCACCAAGAACAGAGAATGCTTTGTAAGTAAAGTGATTCATAAATTCACATATAGATAAAACTCATTGTCATTATTATTATTATTGTTCTTATTGCATGGAATTATACAAAATACAATATTTCTGATGAAAATAAATTAGCAGAATGAAATAAAAATGTTGAGTTGTCTAGTGACCTCTTTGTTTATTAAAACTGCTGATTTGTTTTGGATTGCTAACAGGTTTTAATTATTTGGTGTGATTTCCTTTGATGAAATCATTAGCACTTTGTTTTCTACACTGTATATACAGTATCTGTGTGTGTGTTGTTGATACCAGTGTTGTCCAGCAGAATGACCATGTTGTTCCAAGCCAGGCTGTGGTCAGGCTTTAACATGGTTGCATTCCTCCATGCGTTCAAGGCATCAACATGTCTGTTCTGGTCAGCATACTATCATTACAAAACAGAAATAGTGTTAGAAAATTCTCCCTTTTTAGTGTAAGGCAAAAAATTCCATTTTTGATCAAGTTCAAATTTTAGGATGCAAGTTGTAAAGCAGCATCATCCCAAAACTAACTATAACACTTATATCTGTTTATCAAAGCACACTGACTCTAAACAGGGTGAACACCCTCGAGTCTCACCAAGCGTCCTAGGTTATAGTAGCAGTCTGGGTATTTTTTACGGAAGCGAATGGCATTCCAGTAGCTCTTCTCTGCTTCCTCAAATTTCTGCAGGCTGTTCTGAACGATACCCAGATTCATCCACGCTGCAGCAAAGTCAGGCCTGCACAGATTAAAAAAGAAACATAGAAAGCAATCAGCAGGGAGATATTTGGTGCTGGTGAAATGAAAACATTTTCCTGCATGTGGTATGTGGTGGGCAACGTACTGAATAGAAACAGCTTTAGACAACAGCTGCTCTGCCTCAATCAGTTCATTCCTCTCCTTAAGGATATTCCCCAGGTTATTCATGGCATGGACGTAGGAAGGATGAAGCCTGAAAGTCCCAGAAAACTGCAGTTAACATGACTCAGCCCTCTGTCCCCTATACAGCCAGAATTCAACTAGGAAACAGCAGACTGGATTGGTGGTTAGGAGACACACCTGACTGCCTCTCTGTAATATCCAATAGCAGCAGTGGTATTTCCTCTGTCAGCCAGGTTCTTGCCTACATTATAATGTACCTGAGGAATCAGTCATCAGTGCGTTAGACATCAGAGCATGACTTCAGTTGCTTGGCTGCAATTTATTTCCACATGTGGACTAACATTTTACTGACATACGCTCTAAAGAGGCAGGGAGACGCACAAAGAACAGATAATTACCTTGGCATTGAGCGGACACACGGACAGGGCGCTGGTGAAGAGGCTTTGCTCTGACTGCCACTGCTGACTGCGGAGAGCACAGCGAGCTACATACACACACAGAAGTGCAAGCGTAGACACACACAGCAGCTTCTGGAATAGGGAAGAAAAAAAGAAGACATTGCACAGCCATGTACTGCAAGTCATTATAACCCTCAAGCTTAGAAATAAATTATCCGTGGCTCAAAGTTAATACCCTGCAAATGTACTATCTATGCCACACGTAGACGCCACCTGCTGTTATCATCTCTTTACAGGTGAGTCGTTAGTCATTTCTCCTGTCTGATCCTGCTCTGCATCGCTGAGTTAAAGGAGCATCAAAGCTGCATGAACAGGTGGTTAAACAAATGTTTAAAACCAGGAAAGTATGATATGGTGGCTTATAGAAATAGAAAGGCCACTGGTCTGAAACTGAGTGTTCTTCTACTTCTTTCACGCAGACAGTAATTTGTTAACTTTTAAGAGGGGGGATGCAATGGTCTCATGGGAGCTTTCCCCCCCGCAACACAAAGCCCTTGTACTCCCCATAAGCTTGGTCTTGGATGTATTTTCAGTAGCACAGAGGCTAATGAATGATCACAGAAATATTATAAGAATATTACAGGAATGCTACAGGGAGCGGTGTGTCTCCATGATCTTCTCCACCTTACACTAAAGCACGTTACTTACACTAAAACACTACTCGTCACTGATAAATTATGAAGACTCCAGCAAGATTCCACTGCAGGCTCACTGGACAGCACGAACTACAGTCTCTCATCATCCAGAAGTTTGTTCAGGAAATATCTGAATACATGAGCTCGTTAACAATCTTACCACTCATCAGTGGGGCTGGTATTATTATTAAATAATATAATTATTATTTATTATTATTATACATAATAATATACATTTTATACTTATGTGACAGTTGGAGTACTCATACCCATAAACTCAACAGCCCCTCTGTCCTTGCACTCACTCGGCTGCTAGTCCCCCCTCACATTGCTTACTGCTTTTAGGTATGATTTATCTCTACCCTGTATTTGGACCAGCGGCAGCAGCAGTGTCCCAGGGAGTAGGCTAGCAGTAGGCAGTAGCCAGCTGAAGACAGGTAAAGCACTCTCTCAGCAATGACGAAGCCCACCCTGAAAAAAATGTTACAGGCCGGCAGGAAAGGGACGATCAGCAGCACCAGACCCAAGGTCAATGTCCTGACAGGAAGAGAAAGAGGTCACAAAATGCCAAAGGATTATATACATGTGTATGACACTCAGAAATGTTTTTTCTACACTGTATGGTAAAAAAGTTGTAGGCTCAATAAACCACTCCAAAAACCATCCCCCACACAAGAAACTTTTCCAGTGAATCACACACAGTCTGCCTCTAAATCAACAGAGAATTTTAAAACTCAATCGAGACGTAGTGCTGTGGACACACTGCAGTAGAAATGATACGATTTTCATAATCACGTGCAAGTCTAGAGAGGCCAACATGTGCTTCATCTCATCTACTGCGAGTGTGAGATGGCTAAGCTTGCTTACCTCCTTCTCTGGCTGTCCTGTGAGCATAAGGCTTGGTTTATCAAGCCTATCAGGATGCACCAGAGCAGCAACAGCCACACCATCCTCCAATCAGTGGCTGACTTAATGAGAGGAACACAGCCCATGGACCAATCAAAACACAGCCACCAGGGACACAGCAGCAGCCAGGCATTCAGAGAGTAGTAGTAATTATAGTTCAGTATCTGCCAATCAAAGAGGCAAACAGGGAGAATGGGAGAGAGTTGGAAAAGATGAGGGAAGAAAAGCATTTCACATTCAGAATCAAAGTCAATGACCGACTTTAAAATGATGAACACTACATGGGACAAACTTAATGGCAGATGTCTGCATTTATCCTAACATACACCACAGGTAAAATTAATAACAGTAATCATGTGTTTACAATGCAATATTCCACAGAAAAAATCTTAGGTAGTTCTTTGACCGAAACATTGCAGACCAAAATACCACCCCCACCCCCCACCCCCCACAACCATGGAAACGGCTCTTCCCATCACAATGTACCCCGTCACGTTTCAAAAACATCTCAGGAATGTCTCAAGGATCATAACCACAGCCTGCAGACTCCCCAGATCCCAACCTAATTGAGAATCTGTGGGATGCACCAGAATAAGCTGAAAACACCCTCCCACCTAGAGGTCCCACCCTCAATGCACAGGACCCCAAGGATCCAATATTCCAGCGCCGGTGACCAAAAAATACAGCCAGAGGTCCTGTGTCTCTTTCCCTGACAGGTCAGCTGTCTGTTTGGCAGCACAAAGGGAACCAAATATTAAGCAGGTGGTTTAGATGTTGTGCTTGATCGGCGTATATTTTTAATGTCAGGATGATGAAATGAATAGAGATAATTTATGGATGTAACCGAGTCTAGCTCTTGTTTGATTAAATGTTGCATCTCCTATTAAATAACCTCCATAAAAGAATATTACTCACTCGAAGAAGTATATTTTCTGCAAAAGAAGCAGGGTTATCCACTTCAGTGAATGCCGGTGGTCCTGTTCCCATGATCCTCCAGCGTGCATAGAGCATTGACAGTCCTCCGAGAGCCATGAGAGCCAATCGTGTAAGCAGCCCCTTTCGCAATATCTCGCTTACCTGTCAAAAAGACATCAGCACTTGTCAGTGACAAAGATACAGGTCCACTTGCTACTGGCAAGAACTGTTTCATGAGCACAGTGAACTACCATTCATTTTGCTTTACATAGAGAATGTATGTGATCTGACATTAATCATACAAGGGAGTGCATAATTTATGAAAAAAAGAGGGGAGGAGTATATAAACTGTAACTCACATCAAGTGAATTCTTCCTAAGGAGCAGCCTCTGGCTGAGTTCATACATGTTAACATTACAGATTAGGAGGACATCAAAGGCTGCATTCACACCCTGAAGCAAAATACACAGAGAAGGGAGGAGAATTGGCATTTAAAATGCATATAGGTCAGCAAAAAATTGGCTCTTTAGCTCCTATCACATACATGAAAAACATGAAACTTTGAAGTTTTTCATGTATGCAAGAACAAGACGAGATCACATCAACTGGTATGCTTTCATAAAGGGTTAACAAATGAGTGCCATTAATGAGGTCTCCCTTAAAACATTGTTTTTAGTGTATGTGATGAAAGGAGGACTTTGTACCAAGACTGTGATGCCTTGCTCTTTACACAGCATCGCTGCAGCACACAGCAAGAGGCTGACCACAACCCACTGGACAGAAAACCTGTCATCTCTGTCATTCCCTGGGAATACAAAGCCAAGACCAAGCTAGTTAGGGGCAGTTAAGACTTAAAATACAGATTTTCAAACATTTAGTTTTTTAAAGGAAGCAGGTAGAGAGTGTTTAATGCAAGTTTTTTTTAACAGCACATATGGACAGTGATTTGTGGTAGTACAGTATCAAAGTGGGCAGAAAGATTAATACTTGTGGTGCCTACCTCCACTGAAAGCTTTGCAGTAGGTGAGGAAAGAAAGCTGGAAGAACAGAGCACACAAAAGGTCTGCCCGACCCACTATACCTGCCACCTTATTGAGATGAAAAAGGGAGAGAAGATGTGACATGTAAAGAAAAACTATCAAGCATAAACTGAGAAAAACCGTTATCATATGCATCTTTTCATAAATTATTGCATTCTGTATCACATTCATCCCACTGTTTTGCATAGTGCATCCAGTTATAAATGGAGGCTTATTAAAAAAAGGCATGAAAAATCTCTCATTAAAAGCATGGCCTGTTGGTGTTTGTATTTTATACAATGTGTGGGTACAGTATTGTTGGCATCCTGGGGTTGCCTGCTTTGATACATACAGCAGGCCTAAGCCAACAGCTTGCCTGCCTCCCACCCCCCAGGTCTCACCCAGTCCTTGACCTGCATGATTAAAGAGAATTGAGAGGGGGAATCGCTGCCTTCCAGCCAGGCTTTACAGCAAACACACGTATGCTGGTGGGTCAGTAAGCATCCCAACACAGCTAATAGTCAGGCCGTGCCACCACACACACCTTGGCCTTGCACTCCCCACCGAGACAGGGCTTTTGTTCTTGGCATGGAACCACTGCATGTTTAGTATTAAAACGTCTGGACTAGTGTTTGAAAATGCCATGGTGTGCTGCTATAGGGAATCCATGTCGTTAAACTCGTCGTTTACTTGTAGCCCAAAATCACAACTGGTCTTGAGGAGCTGTGCAGGCCCACAACAGAATCTGTTCCTGACCCACTCCAAGTTCAAAGCGAGAACGCGAGCCTCCATAAATGGTGCACTGGGCTACGGAAGAAAACAAAACCGATCTAAATATGGAAACCACTGTGTTGCTAACCTGTGGTCTAAAACTGAATCAAATGCTTGATTTCGGCTTACATAAGTCTAAGGTGTTTCACGGAAGAAAAGAAATCTGTTTCTGTTGGTGCAAAAGGTTTTTTTCAACCTCATAATCTACATGAAGCACCAAATAAAATAAAGGAATGTGTGATCTTAAGGAAGGAAGATATACTGAGGGGCAACAGCTGTGCACATTTATTACAGTATTATATTAGACAATGAGACGTTTTTCCAAGTTCTATCGTCCTCCATACTCATCATCCCTCAGTGAAAGGTTGTTTTTTTTCAGTAAGATCACACTCTCGCCAAACTTAGATTCATTATTACAAATAGGCTTACACATACAAACTGTAGGTGCAGGTCGCTCTATCTCTACAAAGGCCTTTTACACCGTTTAGGATATTGAAGTTTACATCACAGGTATATACACTCTGTCAAGCTTGACTGAGTTTAATGAGTATTTTTTGCATTACATCTACTATTTTGTGTTGTTTTATTTCATGCTACTGTGAGAACCAGGCATATAAGAATTCTGATGTACTTAATAGAAATAAAAAACGTCTTGAAACTTGAACTCTACTTACACTTTCAGTGTGAATCGGGTGTGCAGCAAAGAAGAGGGCAGCAAGCAGAGAGGTCTTGGGAGCATGGTTCAGCATCCTACCCTTTTCATCATAGGCAAGCCCTCCAATCAGTATAGCAAACACGTCAATCATAAGGGCAGATATGACAGCATGGAGGATGATGTTAAGCACGTGGAAGCCAACAGGGTGCAGGCCTCCTGCCAAGAGGTAGTTCAGCCTGAAATAGGAAGAGTGGAAAATACCAGATGCTAAACATATGGCCGATATAGGAAAGTACAGAAGTCTGTGAGGGGTAAAACCTATTGTGAAGCCTGACGTGATATGATAGCATTGTGGTAGTTGCAGGTGGCAGTTATTGTGTATTGTATTTGCTGGCCTGTTACATAGGAGCGTAACTATAAGATAAAATAAGATAATCCTTTATTAGTCCCATAACTGGGAAATTACAATGTAAGGCAACGCGGGCAAACTGTTTGTATGAAGCAGCAGCGGACTGGACAATACTCTCAATTGTGTTTAATTAAATGCCGCACTTTGTTAAGACTGTACTGAGTGCCAGCAGTAAGAGCCTGAAGTGGATGGGAGGAAGAATTAATGACCTTGTTTCACCATGGTGCTATACAGTACTAGACTCAGAGCAGTGTTTGACAGATTCACATTTCCCCCTACAATCTCCCACCTACACACAGAGGATGAGAAAGACATCATTCAAGTTTCCTTTATTACGGTTTGATCACCACTAGCTCATAATTGGTGATTCATCATCCCACGTTAAAGAAGGCGCCTGCAGAGATGAAGACAAAGTTCTGGAAATTAAGGTGCTGCAAGGCCATATGCAAGCACCAGTACAGCTGCACATACTGCCATAAATGGCAAGTCAAACCAATGAGCCAAAATATGGCAGACCTGTTTAACTGTCTTACCACCTGAAGTGTTTGCACTAAGAAGGTTCACAGCCAGAAGTGGCACCCTATCTGAGCAGTGTGGGAGATGGGAGAACCGCAGAGGAAAGTAGGATCAGTGACAGAATGGTCAAAATGTATGCTCACGAGGCTGATCAAGCATACCCTGCAATCGCATATATGTTTTTTTGTCTAAGTTACACAAATTCTACAACGGAAGTGACAAGTGCGACACAACCCATGCAGCCACAACAGCCATATTTATGTGAAATATGCTAGGCTGAAATAAACTGGAATTTTCCTTTTCTATTCAAAATCATGGAAAGTGCAGGGTATATAAGAGTTAAGTGTTGACAGGTAGTATTTTGTGGTATCCTGTTGGGTGATTGGCTGACTCCCACCAGCCAATACCTTTTCTGAAGATGGTATGGTTCACTGTGTGAAAACACACACAGAGGGTACATGCCCTTACCTAAATGTAAGGACTGTGAGAGGTCGGTAAGATTTGTGACTGATGTTGCTACTCAGGTTGCTTCCCCAGAAGTCATTGCTCCAGATGTTGCTGAGGGGTGTCGTTGGTCTCAAGTCCTGAAACAAAAGAAAAAAATTAGACTGATGCCAGAGCCACTACCTGTTAATACTGCAGGACATTACTGTTCATGAAACAACATGAAGTAGATATTTTTTGAAAAACAAAGGGTACGACAATGGTTTTGCAAATATGTATATGTATCATGCTACTGGATTTTGAAAAATACCTTGTTGTTGACAATTGCTTCTGAATCATCAAACACAAACTCCCCGTCATAACTGTTAATGAAGCACAGGAGTGCCACCAGGGCGACAGTGACCTTGGCTTGAGCTGGAGTGAGCTTTGGCAGGGGTATCTGGCGATCCCAATGAACTTCAGATAATGCCATGATGCATGGAGTCTTTGGTCATTCTGTTTAATCATCTAGTACCTGAGGGGAAGAGGATGAGCGCAGGCAGCCAGCGTCATACTGTATGCTCCAAATGCTAACCAAATCCTAGGTTGTACATACTGAGGATTAATTAGGTTTTATACAATGGGTGGATTCATACCTTAACTTCTGAGAGGCATGTTGTGAGAGGTCAGCCTGTCTGGTGTAACTCCCATGTTAGCTTCTTTGCCGGCTGGCTAACTGGAAACAGTAAACATCTCGCTGAAGAAGCCAATGGTCATGCCTTCAAACAATCGTGGTAATTAGCTTTGCACTGTATAAGAGTTAAAATAATTACGCTGTCACAGACACATGACGGTGTAACGTGCAGGGTGCCTTGGATGTTAGCAGGCTAATAAAGCTTAATTTTAGCATGTGTTGTTAGCGGGTGACATTCCCACTATTACGGCATAAACATGACAGACGCACGGTAGTAGCTATAGCAGCACTACGCTCTAATTATTTCAAACATTTTGGCAGAAATTGTGACGATGTTCAGACACAAGACAGTTCCAGAGATGTGCAGACGGACTACTCGCGGCTGTCAACAAATATACACGGACAGACTGCAAACACTTCCTGTTCAATGTCATAGTCACGTGTTCTTTTTCAGCCAATAGTTGGAGTAGGATGCATCGCTCGCGCTAAAGCGCCGTTAATGACTTGTGTTAATGACAGTCTTTCATCTAAAATTTCACAGACACACGTTGTCTGTTTTATGAATTGTTTTAAAAATTGAACAGAAACACAAGAAGCAGTTTAGTCTCTCAGAAAACCGTTTTGGTTTTCCTTTTACAGAACTGTCGATGCATCAAAACAGAAATGAGTGGAAGACACTCCCAGTCAGGAATGCTTCAGTGTGTGAACACACACACTGATGGGGTGATTGCAGCATTCTAGTTTTGCATGAAGCAAAGTTCAGTTACAATAGCTTTGCCATTTCATTTTTTTCCATCTCATCTTAAACTTTGAGGTACTGAAGAGATTGCAAGGTGGTATAAAGGGTTGTTAATATAACAGCTTGACCAGTGTGTCTGAAATTTTATTTTGTTTATGCATGCTTCCATATGAGATAATCTTGAAAGGTATGAACATGATATTTTGCTTCGCGTTTCAAGCTCTGAGAGTTATTGGGCTACTTGGCTTGTGTAAAAGTGGTTTCATTAAGTGGTTGGAGGAGTATTCATTTATGCATGGAATGTAACTGTTAGGGTGCAATGCATGTCATTTGTTTCATGTTCGGTTTGATTATTGTAATTGTTTACCGAAGACATTCAGCGTCACATAATTCCCACATTATCCATGGTTCTAAAGATACTTTCATTTTTAATTTAAAATGTTCATCTTTACATTCCAATATGATATGAGATAAGGATCTTAGCACAATTATGATAATAGCACAATTATTGATTATGGAAAAGGTGCTGAATCCAGACTCAATAAAAGCATGTGGGACACCAGTGTTATGAGGAACATACAGCAGCTGTGCATATGTCCGTCCATTTTGCCAAAGACAAATATATTTATTTAGCTCTGGGGTTGGATTTCTGAATTATCAAGTTCTTAGATTTACAAAGTTTCACATATATTTCACAATGTGAGCAGATCAAGCGAGAGGTTTGAGTCTCAACCTCAATTTAATAATGATCTATTAAATTAGAAAAAAGATTTAATGTACCACCCTGCTTTTCAAAGACATTCTGGAGTGGTGTGTTGCCTTTGTGAGTGCATGGAGTAACAACATGGTACATATATTTCTCTATCATAAACTGTGCAGCTGTCATCTCAAACACTGGTAATCTGTTGTCTGTCATAAGATATGTTAGTAGAAAGAAGTGTTAATAGAAAGATGAGTGTCTATAAGAATTAGAGGTGCTGAGGTTGTGGTGAGGCCCATGGTAGGCTTTGGGATTTTTTGCTCCACTTCACCTGTCATTGCTTAGGGAAGACGAGGAATCTCCCTAATGGCCAGAGCCAGGGGGCGAGGGCAACGAGAGGGGGGATTGTCAAGGGCACATTCTCAGACCTTTAAAATGGGTCTCAGGGTCGGTTAGAGCCGTAGACACTTATTCAGCAAGAAAGCACACATAATTAAGTCCATGCTTTGAAACATCACCCCTGGTATCTTCACAGTCAAATGCAATTTTTATGGGTGCTACGAGTTTGAAGAAGCTTCAAGAAGAATACACCAAAATTGTTGCTGCTGGTTCTCGGCTCACATATTTCTTGATTCTCTCTGGCCTTGACATTAAAAGCTTTCAGCAGACTTTTTCCTATCTCACCAAGAACTCAGATACTTCAGCAGAAATATTTAGTACCCCCCAAATTCCCTAATTACCACACCATGCAAAATGCATGAAGTATGGATTTCATCTCCGGGTTCTTCACCCATGTCAGTCAGTTGGAATTCGTGTTATTAGCATCACTTCCAGTGGGCTGGCAAAGGCGGGGTGAAGGAGATAATGAGGGAGGATGTCCCAGTACCACCAGTAGAAGATCTAGTGGCCCAAATGCAGGGAGACAGGGCTGCCAGTGGAGACCTTGTCAGGGAGGGACCACTGTTTTTATGATCACACAGAAGGTGACAGACATTGATTGCGTGCAGTGTGACAAAGAATCACAGCAGAAAGAAAAGGTCAGGGTCAAATGGCGTGAAAGGGAAGAAATGGCTAGGCATCCCGCAATGTCCTGAGATGAACGATGCAGCCTGCATGTGTTTTTCATCATTAGCTGTTAATCATCGTTGGCACAGTTTTCTTTTCTCTGATCACAGTGGGTGATATACAGTGATATTCTCCAAAGTCTTGTTTATTAAAGAACGTGTTTACTAATGACAGGCAAAGTTTATATTTGTAAAACATGCCTGGTGCTGAAATATTTTACATCTTTTAAAGATTATATGGTAAAAAATAGATGTGCCAGTTTGCACTCGGGAAAAAAATAATCTCTTGGGCTAATGTGTGTTTATCCCCTTCAGATCTCAAACATCAAATGTGTATTTTCAGCCCACGAAAATGAATTGTTTTAAAATTTTGACTTCTGCCTTGTTATCAAGTAGAGTCAAACTATAGGTGTGGGTGTAATATTGACGCACTGTGGATACACTACTGTTACTATTACTATCCACTGCTACTGTGATGACTTTCTGTGAAGAACAATATTTTTAAAATTGCAGGCTGATGACAATATTATTCTGATGGTTTAGGACAATAAGTTCATTTCAATTTCAAAACTTTTATCCACATTAAATTAATGAGGAATCTCCAAATATCGCGAACAAGTGGACTAAACAGAGTTCCCAAAAATTAGATGATCTCATTCTGAATGCGTCATGTGAACTATTGCCTTCAGTGAGACACTGGGAGGTGCTCATGTTGTACCTTGTATATATTTTATATCTATAAGCTTTGAGTTCGAGTCTGGGTCTCGTCCCTTTTGTGTAGGGTTTGCATGTTCTCCCTGTGCTTCTGTGTGGGTTTTCTTCTGGTACTCCGGCTTCCACCCACAGTCCCAAAAACATGCACATTAGGTTAATTGGCTACTCTCCATTGCCCTTAGGTGTGAGTGTGTGCGTTGTGGTTGTCTGTCTTTGTGTGGGCAACCAGTCCAGGGTGTACCCTGCCTCTCGCCCTTACGATAGACTCCAGCCCCCAATGACCCCGACAGATAAACATTATAGAAATTGGATGGATGGATGTTTCCGAGGTGTGTTGTGTTGTGGAATATGGTCATGGTGACAGAGTCAGACAGAGTGCTCATGCCATGCAGCCCACACATATTGCCATGGGCCCTGTCTTTGACAGTCTGGACTTGCAAACTGGCCCGGAAATGAGTCAGACAGAAATAGTCCTGGGTCAGACAAAACCAACCAAGACCAAGACCAGGTTTTTTTTTTGTTTGTTTTTTAAAAGTTAGTTGTTTCATTTCTCGAGAACCATTCCCTTGTGATTTTAGTGATTTTAGACAACATTCCTATTTTTATCTCAGTGACAGAGGTGGAGCAGATGTCTGCAGCAAAGGTGTGTGAGATATAACTGACTGTAAAGCAGTTACTGAGTCATCGCTTGTCACACGCCCTTGTCTGAACCTCTTTAAAAGGCGCTTTTCGCTCATTATTTTGATAAAGCTGTAAGCCTCACCTTTTCTGATCAAAAGTTTTTTAATATCACAATCCCCAAAGTTATCCTTAAAGACAGTATTGTATCTTTATATGTGTTTCATCTTTTCTAAAGTTCTTGTAAGCGACTATTGATGAGGTTCAGCTGAACCGTCTGCTTTTGAAATGTTCACCTCAAAGGTGCTGAATCCAAATCTCTACACGACTGAGCTGCGCCAAGGGGACTTCACATGGAAAATCAAACGCTGTTTCAAGCACTTCCAAGCTCTTCATCATGGAGTTGCTGATGTTCAAGGCTCTTCTAAAGCTCCCCCTGCCAACCTGCATGTAAGAACTGCTAATTTGTTCACCTTTTGTCACTCACTTGCATATGCAACACAAAAAAACCCCCTCATACATACACATACAAAACTGATTTTGAGCGAGAAACCTATTTATACTTGTACTTTTTCCTCTTATATCCCTGACTGTTCATTTCTCAGCTGAGTGTACTCAGCTCACTCTCATTTCCTTCTGTTCAGCAGCTTGGAAAAATATAGCATATCCTCTCAGACAGTGAAAATTCAAGCCCACTGAAGGATTTCAAAACGCAACCTCCAGCCAAATAAAATCTTGCAGAGTGCGCATGAACATATATTGAGATATTGGGATTTGAACACAATAACTGCCATTCTGTATTTTTAAAAATCTGTTGGCACTCTCAGTTTCAAATTTAACAAAATGCTGTTCATCTGCTTTTTTTTTCTATTTCAAGTAGGTGGATTGCGTACACAGTGAACCTCAGCCTACAAATACAAAAGAGAATAAAACAAGCTCCCCAAAGTTTAATTATGCAATGATTATACCTTCAAGGTTCTTATCAGGTCTTAAATTGACAATGTCTGAAAATATCATATCATTAACATGGTAGAATCACAACCCTGATTACAATATGCAGTCGCAATAATAATATCAGTGCTGTAATTTCAGTTCTGTAGAGGGATCAGTCATCAGCCTACGTATGCATTCTCAAGCTGAGTGGGAAACAGCTGGAATCTGTCTGACAGGTGCCGCTGGAGGACAACCTGAGAAACATCCTCTAAAACACACAGTGCAGGATCCATCCGGAAACCATAAGTTCTGCTTTTCACAGTTAAGCCTTGTCTTGTAAAAGAATGACATCAATACAGTCAAGTCCATTGAAGGTGGGCTGTCTACACTTTAATTAGATGTGAAAGCTAACAGTAATTTCAGAGTTCTGTGGCCTGCACGAGGAGAGTCCCTTCACAGAGGATGGTGATGGAGAATAGCTTGCATTAATGAGGCAAAACACAGCAGGAGGGGGCAAAGAAAGTATCACTTAAAGAGCTACAATGGCCGCAATATCTATTTTCCACAGAAAAAAGTGATGAGGTGACACATTATAATAATGATGCATAAGTGCAAAGTAAGCATCTCAGAGTAAAACAAAGTAAATTTATTCTTAAGGAATATGTGTGACAAACTGGAAGAGATTTAATATTTTCTGCTGAGTTGCTGTCACTCTGTCACATATAACTTCATTCCTTTCAAAGGCTGGAGAAAAACATGGTTACTGCCATTTCTTTTATTATAAACTGTTTCCTTTAAGCAATATGT
This sequence comes from Scatophagus argus, assembly GCF_020382885.2. NCBI lineage: Eukaryota > Metazoa > Chordata > Actinopteri > Scatophagidae > Scatophagus > Scatophagus argus. The sequence continues at coordinate 6,973,864 of NC_058503.1, read as the reverse complement.
GTCTTATTTAATTAATTTGTTAGGCTTATAATGTTATTGAGAATTCTATTGTGCTTTTTGTTGTGTGTGTTGGTTTATTTATGACATCAAATCTGTTAACCTTAAAGTTCAAACAAAAGGGAAAACATGCAGATCCAGTGTTATGCATGTGACTCCAATGGTGTGTGTTACTTTCGGTCTACAAGATAAGATGACTGATTGAACATTAGTCCTCACTAAGTATGCATGCAAGAGTCACATCCATATTCACCTTATATTTACCTGTGATTGTTTACATCTGGGTTAAAACAGATTCAGAATCATCCAACCATTGTGTGTGTGTGTGTGTGTGTGGGTGGGTGTGTGTGAGAGTGAGTGTAGTTCTCTGCACTTTGTAGATGGCTGGTGGTGAAAGACTCTTTTGTTCTCTACATGAGGCCGAAGCACAACCAGGTGGGAATGGTGATCCTCTATGATAAGGGCTTTCACATCAAGATGAGCACCCAGGAGACTGGCGTCCATCACGGAGTCACCATCGAGAACCTCTGCAGGCAGGCATCTTATCTTGCCATATTTACATTTTGCTGTGATGGCATGGCCACACATTGCTGACTGTGCTGACTGTACTCCTACAAAGATTATTTGTGAGGTGTGTTTTATATCTCTGTATACATGCCACAGATGTCACATCCATATTGTCTGGGGACAAAGCATGCTGTCTCCTTCAGGCGCAACAAACAAAGCTGTGCTGGACTGTTTCTGGCGTATATGCAACCTGTTTAAAAACTACAGCATCCATGGCTGTTCCTTTCTCTTCTTGAGGGTCATCGCTTTTTTCAGCCCCTTGATTCAGCCACGTATGTCTTTCTTTCATTCATTAACCCATTCATACATTCATTTTTAAAAGTATGGGAAAGCCTTTTACCTTAGGAAGAGCCACCAAGAACTTCATTCTCATCAGAGATGTCAGAAACAAACACAAAAAAACATTTTAATAAAATGCTATTTATTTGTTTTTTTTATTTGGTCTTTTAGTTTCCATGATAGAAAATGTCCTCTAAAAGTAGTGAATGTAAAAATAAACACATGAATTTGAGAAGTACAAACATGTAGCAGCTTTCTTTCTTTTTTCTTTTTCTTTTTTTTTTTTTTTGCTTTCCAAGAAACAAACATAAGCAGATCGCTAACCAAAAGCTGCTGCTGAAAACAGGGCCTGAACCATCTGGTAAATATGCTGTAAATATAAAATAAAGTAAACTGAGTATTAGTAAAGTATAAGTAAATTAAATTAGTACCGGTACTGAAGCTCAACTACTGTATTATCTCCACTATCAAATCTTTGCACAATGAAATTAAAGTTTGTAGTCCCCTTCATGCTACGCGCATTGAACATATACACAAGTAATTAAATTTAAATATAAACTTTAGAAAGAACTTCCCCAAGAAAACTTAAAAGCCAAACTCCAGACAACCAATAGCTGCTTCAATTCTTCAACACCTGCAATCTCTAGACAGAGATTAAATCCTGTCCAGTTCCATTAACTTTACTCAGTGCCTCCACAGGTGTCTTTGGCCCTGCCTTCCAGAATGACGGAACCATCATAACACATCACAGCTCAGAGTGGAAGAGTGGCAGCACCCAGCTAGCCCACTGAAGAGCGTAGGCCTCTGGGCACAGAGACGGGATGGATCATTTGCTAGATGCCAGGAATGACTCTCTTAGGGGAAGGCAGAACACTTTGTCTGCATGTGACCCCCCACAGGGTTTATTCTTACATTTGTGCAGGGGTCAGATTCATACCAGAAGGATGGTTGGACGAATCGAGTGGCCAGAGGGGGGAATGTAGAAAAAAAAGAAGTGATGTATGAGACCTGGAAGTGGTAAAGCTGGTTTGTTCTGTATTGTGCTCCCTGCTGCTGCAGTCTCCCTAGTGTTGCTCACAAAAGTGTTCTGCCAAAAACCCTCTTGTCCCCATTTCACCCCAGGCCCTGTCATGATTGACACCCTGTCACATTATCTTATGACAGCGCTGGTGGAGAGAGAGTGTGCTGAGGAGTGATACTGGGAAGTAGCTGGGGACTTACACATACACACACAGTCACACATACAGTAGACACAAAGATACCCTTAGGAGCTCTAACACACTTGTGCTTCATATTGGAAGTATATATCACCCATGATGTGCAGATATATGTGTATGTGTGTGTGTGTGTGTGTGTGTGTGTGTGTCAGTGTGTGTGTGTATGTGCACTAATGGCAGAATTCAGCACAAACACTGGGGAAGGTTCATAGAGGGGTGCAGATGTTTTGCATATCATGTACATTGTGCTGCAAAGACGTGCTCTTTTAGGCAGCAGGGTGTATAGAACAGACCACTGATTTCTTAATGAGATGAATATGGCTGGTGGTAGCTCCAGGCTTTTATTTATTTCATTCTATGCACAAGATGCTGTAGCAACGTAACATCTCTGACATATGTACCAGGTAGTGGTAAATCAGCATAGAGACCAATGAAAAGAATAAAAACAAGTGAAAAGTTCATGTGATGTGAGGATCAGAAAAGGCAGTTGAATCAGTAACATTCTGCTTTAATTGAGGGTTTGGCAAATTAAAATAAATGAATAAATAAATAAAAAACACCTTGCTATTCAGGATATTCCAAGAAAAGTGCTAATCCTAAACTTTTTCATATAATAGTAATAATAGTAATTTCATTGTAAATAGTAATAAGCCAATTACACCGTATATGCTAGCTACATCACCATGATGGCCACAAACCAGGGACATTTACCAGAATTGTGACCACATTTCTGTCTTGATTGGAGAACACTGAGAAGTTGTTGCTCATGAATTAGTGCTCTCTAATGGCTTTGGAACTCAGATTAGACTTGTCCCTCATAAACTACTGAAAGAAGTGAAAGACTGTGATCACCGTTCATCTAGACTATATTGGGGTTGAACAGTGACATTAAAATTTTGTACTGAAAACAAAGCCTGAGCTGAAAAAGGAAACACTGGCACCGACACATTTGTCAGTTTTGGCATTGAAATAAATATTAGCGCAGAAAAGATCATCTTGTATTTGTGTCACGTTCAATTTCTTTTTACTCCACTGCACATCTTCTTTTCAACCATCAATCAAACATCACACACGTGCAGATCTGTGTATTCTGACATGCAAAAATTGCACCTCAAACAAAGTTGTTGCCTGTCAGCTTTCAACCTCTTTATGGTTCTTCATACAAAAACAACTTCAAATGTGCTAATGCGATCTTTTTGTAGCTAAATTTGGTTCTTGGGATTAGTGTGTTCCTGGGACTGTTAGGGTAGTGTGAAGGCCTCACCTGAATCAAGGCTTCTCCACACACCTTCAGGCTTGAACTTGGATGTGAAGGTCATCACATCACACAATATCCTGAATATTCGTGGTTCTCTTTACTTTCAACAGACAACTTCTGGAAGTTCTGCCACATTTTAACACTTATTGACCCTGAAACCTCACAGTGTGACTCTATGCTAAAATACACTAAAGTATGATATTTTACAGGCCTCAGTCCTCGTCAGTAGTTGTTAAGGATAGGTTGATGTTCTCAGGTCTTTAAGTGGAACCGACAGTGATAACGCTTTCTGTAAATGGGACTCACAGGGATCCAGTGCCAGCAGTGGGCCACCAATGTTTGTCCACATGGGTATGACCCTTTCGAGGGCCAGGGCAGGGCAGGCATGCCGGTAACAGCTGGGCGAGGATGATGGGTGTCAGAACACAGCACATGTCAAAGCCCAGACAAGCATCTGACAGCTGGATGACATTGAACTGGAAGTTAAGGAGAATCTGCCTGTTGAGTTCATCTTCATCATCATCAGTTAGATCCATTTTACTAAACTCTTACGATATATTTTTACAGAATGTTTTATTATATTTTGGAGGATTGCAATGATGATAATTAATGTTTATTCCATTCATACACACACCACATGTGAGTATGATCTAACCAGTCATTGGTAGAATCTGGACAGTATTTTTTGGTATTCCCATCAATTATTTGGCAGGTGTATTGAACAGAGTCAGGCCAATATGAAGGCCCCATTAGCATCTGAGGCCTACTTTGAGGGCTATGATTCATCCACCTCCGTCTCTCATACTGAGAGGTGGAGACTAATCTCTCTCAGGGTACCCCCACAACACCCTATTGCCTGACTTTACCCCCCCCTCTTTCCCTTCTTTCGCCTCTGGAGGCCTGCATTAAACATAAAGACTCTGCATGGATGAGTGAGTCAACAAATTACCACAGCCAGTAAATGAGAAAAAATGATCTACCCCTCTATATGCCACCAGTCTCTTATTTTCTCTCTCTTTCCCTCTTCTCCTCTCTCTTCTCTGTTTTCCTTCCTCTCTCCTCCCCCCTTACCTCACTGTCCTCCATTAGGTTATTGTCTCAGGCTTTTAAATAAACATGATCTTAGCCTGAGCTTTGCCTTATTGCATTTAGTTAGAGCATCCCTCCTCATGCTTGACTGGTTGTGTCCATCAACTCAGGGGAGCCTGACTGCAAAATCCCATCTAATACACATGAAACTGATACAGCTGTTGGTCTAACCTTTGAGTGTCTCCTAAGGAGCACAGTGATATTTGCACTTAATAAAATTATGCCTACCAGGAGAATATGCCGCTGACATTTGCCATTTGTCAAGTTGAGGTGGCAGTGAGGCTTTATGAGTCATTAGTGTTCAGGGTACAGTCAAGACTTACTTAGCCTGCAGTCATCTATTACTGTACACTGGAGCAATTGTCGTAAAGATCACATGTGTTTCCGCTTTACATAAAATCACTTTTTTTTACCCTTATACCTAGATAACATTGGTTCTTTTTCCATCTTTCCCTCAGCATGGAATAAATCAATTCCACACTCTAATGCAGAGTCAAATTTAGTAAGTGTCAAAGTGAACCTTGAACTGAAAAGCAGTAATTTTGTACTCTGCAGCTCTTTGCTCAGGTAATTGTAGCAGTACTTACTGAATCATACGTGTAGGGACAATGGAGCAACATGTAAAGTCAAGGACTAAGAATCTGGCAACTGAGAGTTTATACTGTGGGTACTTTCTTTTAAGTAAGAGCCACTTATTCCATTGTTACAAGGTACGGTAGCAACAATCTTTGGTAAGAATTTAAAAATGACCTTTTGTTGGGTCTCTCTAAAAATCAAATTAAAGAGTCTAATCTAACCTAATCTAACCTGCTCTAATTGGAAAGTGTCATGAAACAACTGTTGTTGTGGTTTGGTGCTATATAAATAAATTGAATTGAATTAATTGAATTAATAACTGGGCACCCATTCTTCACCTTGAGAGCCGCACACAGATTATACAAGTATGACGAACCATGTGTGTCGGTGAAGTGAGTGGAATAGATGTGTTTTGTGAACGTGTTTTGTAGCTCTTGTCAGTAGTTTTGGCATCAGATCTGCTCCATTTTGGATCTAAGAGTAAATTGCTGGCTTTGTTTGAAAGTCTTACACTGTGCAATGACTCTCGGTAATGGATTTCAGTGACAGTGTGTTTATAACTTTTACTGTTGAAGGACTGTTCCTTAAATGGATGTGGCTGGTTTTCACTGAATTTATTGTAGAATATTTTACATGGAATAACACATATTCTATAGCCATGCAGTGCTGCATGTTCCTGACAATAGCCTACTGATGACTGTTTGTTTCAAAGTTAAGCACAATAGTTTTTTAATAAGTAACCCAAACTGAAAAAAGGAACTTACATGTACTTACATAAAATGACACAGAATTTACTGCCAAATATTTTCCCAAACTTTTAGCTTCATTGTTCAATAGGACATATCCCACACTTACAAAATACCTAAATTCCTTTTAAGTTCCAAGGCTTTAACCACCTTATTTTCTACCTTCACAGGTCATATTGAGCAGGTGCACAATTACTACAAAAACTACAGTTACTGTAGCACCTTGCAGAGTGATAGATGTTGCAGATGTCGCGCCCTTCCCTGATACAGTCAAGAAGAGGTCATGCTGTGTAGGTAGGATGCCTCCTGTTGTTGTAGGACAAAGGAAAGGGACAGAAGAAAAAGTCTGCCCTGCATCATTTACAAAGGACAGGTCACTGGTGATCATAGAGTTAATGTGCACTGACTTACTTTCTTTTTGATTCATTTCTTTCTTTTATATGCACTATGCAGATGTACATTGGAAGTTAATTATTGTGCATAACTGCCAGTAACAGAAATGAATAGCATACAGCATGTTTGGTTAGTCTCACATGAAACAGCTACTGGCGTTGTTATGAATTTGACCTAGATTAAACATACAAAGTAACATAAAAAAGTTTACTTGCTGTTGGTGCCTCAACACATTGATTCTTCTACTGTAGGTTGTGTTTTTGAGTGCATATTTATTCTAAAATTATATTTGAAATCATCATCGATAACAATAACAACGAGATGCAGTGGGAATAGATCAGAGACATTACAATGAGCACAAAAGAAAAACAAAAAGAAAAAAGTCATATACAGAGCCTATAAAAAGTATTCACTACCCCACCTCCCCCTGGACTTTTTCATGTTTTATTCCCAAGGACAAAAACTATACCCAAGTAGTCTATGTTAAAGTCTATAAAAACTTTTGAAATATTTATAATATTATTTTTAAATATTTCTGTATATCTGTTAAATATTCATGAGAACATAAATAAACAACAATAAAGGTTAAAGATCAGAAAGGAAAGAAAAAAAACTATATCCTGACAACACAAGCTAGTAACCCCGCAGCTGTCATCACATTTTGATTCAAATACAACTAATGTGAAGACGTACAGAACACCTCCTGCCACTCTTACTTGTAAGTGTGCTCACATCACTCACAGCGAGAAGCTGACTGACAAGCAACACATTTGGTGCAGCTTTAAATTGAAACCACTAAAGTTGTACTGAAAATGTGCTTTCATGTGACGTTCTACTTTTCATGTTAGTCTAGGCTGATGTGGCTGCTAGTATTTCTATTCAGTACATTTCTGACATTTTGTCATGGTATGATTCATTTTACTTTTTCCTATTTTTATTTATTTATTTATTTTTTCGTACTTTATATATATTTTTTTATTATTCTTTTCCAATGTTTTATTCAAATATGTTGTGTATGTGTTGGTGGATTAAATGGTGTAAATTTGAACATTGTTCATGCTTGTTCATTTGTTAGTGATACTGAATATTCTGTGGTTTCATCAATTTTTGGTGTGTTGGAGCTTTTTAGCCTTAAGAAGCTTTTGCTACTGACCATAATATGATTATCTTTCTGTTGCAACCATCCTGGTTTTTCTTTTTCTTTTAGTTTAGATGCTAGCGTTAAACATGCTATTGCTTTTTAGTTACTTGCCTGTTTATTTAACTGTTTTTATGGTGTGTTATGGTGTCCTCTCTGAGCTGATGCTGGGATTTGCTTCCACTGCTGAACTCACGCAAACAAATCTTTGGCTCTCTTAGTATTTTCAGCATTGTATTATTTCCCCACATTGCTATGTAATGCATGTTTTATTCAGAAAGCAGCACAGTCAAGCTTGAAAAAATCATTAAAAAAAACCCCCCAAAAACAAATACGTATCTTCATTGCATTCAGAAGGAAAAAAAACCTATATTCATGATGAATAAGTCCTTCTGTAATTATTTTCAGCTCCATGACAGAGGTTTAGTGGTTGTGGGGTTTTTTTCTGCACTTCCTGAAGTACAGAGAAGCTGATTTACATGAGAATCTATTGAATTAACTTTTCACCTTTTTGATTCAGCTGTGTTTGAGCCACATGACTATAGTTTCACACCCAAGTGTCACCAGTCACCACCACAATCATTGGCCCTGTTGATTAACAAGTGCTTCCTGCCTACTCTTAGAAGGCTAAACATATGGGAAAGTGAATGCCTACCGGAGTTATTGTGGAGTACTTTACATTTATGCCATTTTTGTTTTTGTTTTTTGGATTTTAGTACCTTTTTAGCCTTACTGTTTCACTATGACCAACGATAAAATTTGGAATTTGATATAACATACAAGCTCAATTTACACAAATCAATAAATCATCATATAGAGAGAATGGTGTGATAAAATGTGGTGATATTTTTCTCCAGCGCTGAGTACATGACTGAGTTTTCCTTTGTATTGTAATGTAGGCAAGAAAACTGACTAACCAAAACTAACTGCTAATTTTATCAGCACCCCCAAAATTTTCCTTTTGCCGATTCTGTAAATAAAGACAGAAAACAGCTCATACAGCTGACGGCTCAGTGCATCATGCCCCCCATTACAAAACTTTTGGAAGATTGGCACTTGCAAAAGAAATGGAGACAGTGGCAAGATGCTGCACTTGTGCGCATTTGTAGGCGCAGAGAAGGACAGAAATGGAGGCAGCCTGAACTTCTCCCTCTCCCACCCAGAGACAACAAAAGCCTGTGTGTCTGCGCTCCAGTGAGTCAGGATCCCTTGGCTTCCATTACCCCTTACCACTGCCTTAGTCAGTCATACACACTGTGTGTTCAGCCAGCAAACTCACAAAACATTCTGGTAATCTTACAATTCTGGTATCTTCTGTGTTTGGCCATAGAGACGGACTCCCTGTAGGGCCACATCAGTAATAATGAACTGTGTGGAGAGGGGAGAGGCTCGTTTCTGGCAGGGTGAAAACTGCACTGTAACTTCATCCACAATGATTGCGTCAAGCTCAACAAACCATTTGATGGACAATATGTTACTGATTACATGAGTCCATTCACACAATGTTATCACTAAAAATAACAGGCCCTGTAAATAAATACAAGTAAGCACATTTATCCCAATAATTTTTTGAGCAGACACTTAGGTGATCCTGGCAAGTCTCCCCAGTGTGAAATTAATTACTGTGAAGTTGTCATGCCAAATATCAAAATCTTATTTTCAAACCAGATCTACACTGTCTTAAAAAATTAGAGCTGTGCCAAGCCAAGCAGAAAATAATCTGTAACATCACACAATCCATGAAGGACACTGATTTTCACTTTGATACTGTTTGATGTTGTTTGATTTTGTTTGTTCGCTTGTTCACACGTATCCTCATGCCAGTCTGTGTATGTGTGGGCAATCCACGTGCACAGCCATCACATGACTTTGAATTTTCGCAATGGAGTGGAGTGTGACTGCAGAGCGGTGAAAGGTTACATTTGGAAAACAAGCCATATGACAAGAGCTTTCTCTTTTGATACCGCGATTGGCAATCTTCAAATGCAGCCAAACAAAGACAAGTAAAAGGAGAAAAACAAAGGAAAGGCAAAATTGAAGTTGTCAGTTTGTACCTGAGTTGTCCCAAACTATCCCATTCTGCAGCCAGTGGGGGTTTCTGTCAGTCAGCAGCACACTTTTACATTTCTCTGCCTCTGTCACTGCTATCCTATTTCTCTGTGTGGGCTTTTATACATCTCCGGGTCTGGAGTTTGAAATGAATATGTTGGACACAGTGTGAGGAGGGGGCAGATGACAAATATATATATTAAAATCATTCACATTTTCCAGAAGAAGGTGAAAGAAATGCGGACAGATGGGGACTGACTGAAAGTAAAGACCGTCTTTGATCTCGGTGGAATGAGGAATGGTGGTGTATTATACGTACTGTGTTTACTGAGCTAGGCAGGAAGCACGTTGCTCTTTTGTTTGAACGTGTAACGTTCCAGCACACAGTGATGGGACCCATTCATCTTCGGTTTGACCTACTGTAGCATGTAATTCTTTTTATTTTTACACATGCTTGTTTGCTCTGAAGACTTTTATCATCAGATACAAAAACTCCCAAAAACACCCTAATACAATCCTAGAGTAGACACACAGAATAGGACTGTGATGGATGTAGCCAAGCATTTGCTTTTACAATATGGAAAAAAGGTTTAATTCTAAGTGTAACCAGGGCCATCTATGAGGACTTCGTCAAAGGCTATTCTGATGTGAAATTCTCTTGTGTTATTGTCAGTACATTACAAGAGCATTTCTTAATTCACATAACAGTGTGTGCGCTTTGCTTCTTCATAATGTCATACCCATTTTCTGCTCTCTTGCTCTCAAACACCATATTCATGCACAATTTGACATAATAGCAGAGTTAAAAACATGAAATTATAAGGTAATGTCTCACCAAAGGCTATAGTCACATTAAAAAATGCTTTTCAAGTGATCTGGAAGATTGCTCTCTGCAGTGAAACCAAACAGTTTGAGCATAGCACCCCCTGCAGGAAGGCATTATTCCTTGCTAATAATACACTCGATGCTTGGCCCGAAGCAGAGGCTCTCATTGTTACCCTTTCACTGCAATTACAGGCCTTTCTACTTTGATTGGTGGGTAATTGAATTGGTTTGAGCCTGTATGATTTCCTTTCGAATTTGCCACTCGTAGTCCAATCTTGGCACCAGATCAGACAAAGCCCGTCTACCAGTAATTAAAGACACCAAAGCCAGGTGTAGAACTGTGGAAGTAGGGAGCCATAGCCAGATGAATGGAACTGATTAGGTGTTTAGTGAAAATGAGATTTTCTGGCTCAAAGACAAAGTAGAGCTTCTCACTTGGTACTCAGTGTTCAGTGGGGTGGCAATTGACTGCTGCTGATGAGGTACATGAGGTAAAGGCCCAAAAATGACTTTGTGCATTCATCGATTTTACAAAGGAGCCACACGGTCAAAGTCTGAGCCTAAATGCGAGAGATACATTTCAAGCATGAAAGAGGCTTTTAAATTGAACTTATATGGAAAAACAGAAGATTTTAGTTCTAATTAGGCAGAAAACAGTCTGTCCCAGATCAGTTACAGAGATAATGAAACCCAGAAAGAAAACCACTGGAAGTACAGCTTTAAAATTTGTGCGCTACAGTGACACAGAAGTTTAACTTAAGTTTGAGCCAAAACATTTTTATCTCACTGTTCATCTTTTCATGTTTTATCTTAGAGGTTGTGGAAAAAATTCTTGAAGTTTACGTTGGAAGAAAAAAGATCAATTTTATTTCTTGAACATAGCAATTAGCAATCTTCTGTTTTTCCATATAACTTCAATTGAAAGGTTGGGAGTTTTTACTGCGTACGGCAAGTGAATAGGGTCACATATTGGTCCTAAGTGAACGACAGCTGTGCTCAGGTCAAGGTCAGCGTACTTTAAGCGGTGGATGTACGCCAACTGACTGAGTGGAAAATGAGAGTTTTTTCTCCCTTCATTGAGACTGGAATGGATTTTAATCAACACATTATGCCAGTTGTTAATTGCTTTTGCCGCCCGCTGCTAAAATAATTTGCTACTTTTTTTATTGTAGTAGTAGCCATCTGTTTCAAAACACAGGAACAGGATCAGGCCTAGACCTGGGGTGGATGTTGACATGAGATACAGACGGCTAATTTGCACTGCCGCCACCTTATTTATGAGGCTAAGAATGTGTGGAGAGGAGGAGAAGATTCTCAACAAGGACCTAAAGTGGGGCACAAGCCACACTGAAATTATGAAAACAGAATATTAGTCTTAGAAAAAACAAAAAGGTGCCTTCATACATCAGTTTTGTTATGTAGCCATGCACCAAACACATAAATAATTTGTCATTGCTGCACAAATGTACATGCCAGATTATCCTGTTCGTCTTTTGAAATAGACATCATTTTGCTCTCTGGAACAATGGCCTCCTTATGAGTCTCACCCTGCTGTAACCCCTGTCCGTGTCCCTTTAATTGCTCAAGGCAAGAGACAGACTCACTCAATGATGTCTAGAAGGGACAATGGCTATGAGGAGCTCAGTGTGAGAAAGCTTTTACCCCTCTTCACCTCATATTTACTCTAATCAGTCTTACTGTTGAGGCACACAGTCCTGGTTGTATGGATTGAGAGAATAATGCCTATGCTTTCTCTTTGGGCTGGTCTCAGGTCTTTGATCAATGTGTTTTGTGGTCTATAGGCTGGTTTCTATCTGAATGTAGATGTGAAAGTAGGATTTTGTTCTCCTTCTTTGAGTTTGTTTTAAGTGCATCCATGAAAAATGTGTTTTAGTGCAGTGTGTTTTTGTCTGTTTTTAAAGTTCTGGAAAGTGAGCCAATCACTGAGTATCTTTTCTACTCTTAGGAAAGGTGTTGAAATTCGTTGGCTAACAATAATCAGATTGGTCACATTGTCTCTGTGATAAATTCAGACTTTCTGGGGGAGGATGACAAGTGTGTTTTGAATTGTATCTACCTTTCAACACCTTCTCCTTCAGAACCAGTTTTTAATTACCCGTGTTAAGAGCCATCAACAACTCCACTGAGCCAGCCATGTTTTTTTAATATTAGAATTTCTGTTCAGTGGCTCTGTCATCCATACAGCCTTTGCATCTGTGTGTTCATGTGTGTGATGGTGTTGTACTGCAGTATAGGCAGAAAAGGCATTTTATAGTCTGTGTGATGCTGTCGGAACGGTTTGGAGGCGACATCTCAACAGGAGGGGACCAAGCCATCAAAGCCATCATGTACTTTAATTACAGGTAATCTCAACTCTCAGACTCTCTCGCACTCCCTCTGTTCTTAAGAACTTCCTCCTCAATTACCAAAGTGCCTCAATTAGGCCCTAAATAAGCAGTGGACATGCACAAGGGAGAGATGGGCAAATTACAATGGTGAGGGTAAAAACAACAGGCCCTGTAAGAGCCAGTGTGATGCAGAGGCAATTAAAAGACAAAAAAGTGTTCTACCATGCAGGGTGAAAATGAGAAAAAAGAGAAAAAACCCTTTCATGAGCTAGTTCTGAGCTAAGTGGAGCTTAAGAGGCGATGGTCGAGGAGAAGAAAAAGCAAGAAAAGAGAAATTAAAGACAGTTGATTGGCAAGAGGGCCGATGTCACACTGTTTCCCTACAGGACCATATGTCGGGGGGAGCACTCAGTCACCGAGAGACTGGAATGTGTGAGTAAGTCATGATTTCTATAGAGCAAGTGGGCGTCCCACAGGCAGCTGATTCTCTACAGTCTCCCCGCTTCCCCTCACATTCATTATCCAGCCAACCCCATACACACTCCATCAACTGTGAAACTTACTGGGCTTTTGAATGGGCAAATGAAGACCCTGTCTCTTTTAATGGGCTAATTCTGTGTCTAACAAGGAGCATGCTTAAACTGCAGCCGGCAGTCGAGTGCATTAGTCAATTAGCTCAAATTCAAACCGGAGTGATTGTCTGATGAATTAACTGGAAAAATATACACCATCAAAGAGCAGAAGGGATACAATTAGAGGATAACACAAACACCATTGTTTAGAGTGTTTTGTTGTGAGTGGGTGTTTTTTCTCACAGTGCCTATCTACTGGATAAACTACACTTCATTCTGTGAACGGCAGACTCACGCTGACCTGGATGGCTGGTTCGAAACTGGAGACGAGACCTCATCTAGATCCACAGCAAGCAGCACATGGCAAAGGACAGGACTGTCATCATTGGGCATCGCTGTGAAATGGAGAAAGTGCTGCGCACTGGGATAAGCTGTGACACAATACAGAGAGTATGTAAAAAAAAAAAAACAAAAACAGGAAAAACATCACAACAATATAATGCAGTCAATAGGAACAGCCCTGCAAGGCAGCCACAGAAATGAGTCAATTCTCCTTTGGTCACCTGGTTGCATTTCATGTAAACAGCATTCGGGACCATGTGGTCAGGGCAGCTCAGCATGTATCCAGGAGAGGGCAGTGTTATTCAGAGAAGGGGTGGGGACTGCACTGCTTGATCTGAGCAGATGTATGCTGGGAGAATCATTAAACAGCATCTGTCCAGTCAATTACCCTCTCCGTTTCTCTAATCCCATGTTTTCTTTTGTCTTTTTTTCCTCCTTTTTGTAACACATAGAGGGATGGTAATTAAATTACTCAGACATTGAACTGAAACAGTGTGTAAAACAAGTCTTGATGAAAGGGAGTACAAGGAATCATGGAATGGTCAATACAACCGTAAAAATCCATATGAAAAAATCTATATAAGGACCTTGTTCTATTGTGAAGTCAAAAAGGATATAGTTTCATTATGATACTTTGGGATTAAAAATGTAGGCAATTTTCAGTCAGTTTTACTTTCATAATGGAAATTAAATAAATGTAAAATTTCCTCTCAAAATAAAGCACTCTGCAACTGCAAAGAGCTACAAATAACAATAACAATGTACTGCTCATGAAAACGAGCTGTAAACCCAAATTTATTTGACACATTTTACTTTAACAGTTTATCAGATTTATGAAGCCTCTTTTCTCAACTATGGAAAACAGCTGAGCAACCAGAGCCATGAATGCCATAGTTCTTGTAATTTCTTTGATCCTCTCATTGCTCATACCAAAAGACAGGAGAGGCTGCTGGCTTGTGTCCGGCACTGAGCTCTGGCTAGTTTTAGCTTAAGTACTGTGATGGATGTAGCCAAGCATCCATCACATGTATTACAATTTACGAGCTTTGTGTCTTCTTCATTCACTGTGAAGAACGTCCACGCTTTGCACACGTTGGCGTGCGGCTGTGAAGTTACCTACCACTGTGTGTATGCGCATGCCTAAAACGGAGCGGTTTGGAATGGGAGATACTGGAGACTGACCGGCCTGTCTCCAGTCCAGGCCGAGAACGCTGAAAACCGACTGCTTCCAGTCTTTGGCAGGTCGATCAGTGTGTCCCTAATACAGAATGTGTGGATGGTGACTTATTAGGAATTCCAGTGAGTACATTTGCCTGAATGCATAGACAATGTCTTTCAGTTAGGGCATCATGTATTTTGTCTACATTCCTCAGGTACATGATGGTTCTACATTTATGCGGAGTGGAACTTAAAGTCTAGAGTGAAACAAGGCAGTTGACATTTAAACAAGAAATTGAACTGAGAGAATGAAAGAGAAAATCCTGATCACTATTACACTGTTTTAAGTTCCTCGCAAAGTAAATCTTAGTACTTAAATTGTTTTTTATACAAATGTTTCTAAATGTGTTGAACAAATTTCCAAATGTGAAGCTTGAAAATAATAAAAGATAAGTTTTCCATGTTTGCATCAGTTTTGTAACTGCAGCCCTGTTTTCAGCTTTGCCGTAATGCATTTTACAGATTTTCTCAAGAACACTAATCCACATCCACATGTATCCACCATACATGGTTTTCATTGCATTGGTTCCTTAATGATTAATATTTTAATATATAATATGTATCGACATATTTGGGTAAATTGTTCTCTTGAAGGTCAAATTCCCTTATTAGACAAAAGCTAAATGTGTGCAGTGTAGTGTAGTGTAGTGTAAAATCTGACAAATCTACTCATGGATGCCCAGGCAGGGCAGGCCTTTAATAGAATAATTAAATAAAGTTCAGGATTTATAATAATTTACAAAATATTTCATGTTCTAACTTCACACAAATACATAAGATAGATCGAACTTAGATACAATCATAAATCTAAAAGTTGTTTTAAATTTGCTTTCTCTGGCGATGTGAACAAGAGGTCTTGTGTAAGTACAAAGTGACTTTATGAAAATCAATATTTTTACGATTAATACTGAAGACAGGAGAGACATTATCAGAAACGGGGGCTGAAACAGAAGAACAGAGACAAAGCGGCGACGTGAAATGACATCACAAATTATTACTCGGGTCAACAAATCAGACATGAAACAGCAGAACAGTAAAAAAACATACAGCAGCAGCTTCCTGGTTCACTTCAAGAATACAACATGTCCTTTCCTGTCACAGTTGGCTTTAAACACAATACGTGCCTGCATAGAAAAACTCAGAAATTATAATGAGTGGAAATTGCAGAGGAATACTAATAGCCTATCTCAGAAGTAGAAAATCGTCACTGCATGTCAAAATTTCTGCTCAATGAATGTCTCATCAATAACCTGCACACACAGCCTACTGTCCAAACAGTTCTGACCATGGATAAAAAAAAAAATAGAAAAAGCACTGTTTCCATTGATCAGGGGAGAGCACGAGGAAATCAGGCAACTTGGAGTCAGCAGCATGCTTCCCATCTCATCGGTAAAAAATGGCAGGATTTGCTGTACCCCATTCTCTACATGTCGATGAGGTCGTCGCCGCTCTCGTCGCTCTCCACAGTCAGCTGACGTGTCCACCATTTCTTCACCTCGGAACCTGAAGAAGCCTCATCGTTGACAGGGTTCATCTTACACACTATGGACTTGACACTTGTGCGACCTGACAAAGAACAAAGAAGTCACTGTCTGATTTCACAGGCTTTTATTTTTACAACTCCCCAGACCACTATTGTAAAGAATACTCTTTAGCTGACTTCTCTGACATCTCCCTGGTTTTCCATGACAGAGACAAACACTTGAGGAAAATCCCTTCCAATTCAAAATCACTTGAACAGCACTTCCTCTACAGAAGTATGCCACTTGCCATAGACAGTACACAGAGGCGTACACACCTGCAGGCAGCCGCCACTGTCCCAGCTTCCTCTGTGGTCTTCCCAGGTCTGAAGAGTCTTGCCTGTATCCTCCTCTGTCTGACAACGTGGGGCTCAGTAGCTGCTGGAGACCACTCATCTAAACAAAGAGGAGATATCCTTTTTTTCCACCACTGCAAGCGCACACCTGCAGATTTTATGATGTGCTTGCTACACATCAAGCTGTGAGCATGTGCGAGTGTGTGTGCAGGGTTGCCGTGGATGCTGGGCTTTACCTCAGGCTGTGAGGGGTTGTCTGGGTTGTTAGTGTTGTGGTCTTCACTTGGCACGGTGGTCTCTATGCTCGGTGGGTTGAGAAAGCGACTCAGCTCCTGCTGCTGGCTCTCTCTCAGGCTGTGGATGATGCTACATGACTGCTGCTGCTTCTGCAATCGCACAGGAACATGTGTGGTCAGTGTGTGGAGACATACTGTATGTGTATGTTTGGATAAAAAAAAAACAACCTGGGAATGAATGTGTTTTCAGTGGGCAGTGTTTGTGTGTTTTCTGTTGACAGACTAACCGCCCGGATGCGTTTGAGGCACTTCTTGAGCCACATACGTATGGTCTGTTTGGCAACCTCTTCTTCAATGGTGTACTCCAACTGTTCCCTGGCCAACAGCTCCTCCAGCTGGAGAGACTTTCTAATGTCCACTGAGCGATATGACAGCATGCTGTATGATTACACACACACACACACACACACACACACACACACACACCAAACCCAACACACAGAGCCATACAGCCAAAAGAGGGACAAATTCAGTGAAATTTAATCACGCTTCCTTAAAATGAAACATTATAGCTTTAAAGCAAAAATATGCCACTATACAAGTCAAGATTGCACAGAAACAGCACCAAACCATCAAGACATAGCCGATCAAGACAAGACTTCTAAACCCTGAAATGATGGGATGCAATATGACTAATTCTACACTCCCAATACCCCTGATTATTTCCATTCAGTCACGGGCAGTCAAGGTGTTGAAGACATTCAAATTCCAAAAGAGTTGAGACGCTGTACAAAACATGAATAAAACCAGAGTGCAACCATGGGACAGCAGTTTTATGAAGTGTTGCTGAGCCCATGTAAGAATATCCTCTATACTGCACAATCATGTGTTTCACAAAGTGGTGAACCTCGCCCTGTTGTTGCCTGTGATAATGCATCTTTCATACCCATCCAATCATAATACTCTCACCTGTCACCAATAAACCTGTCTACCTGTGGGATGTTCCAAACAGGTTTTTTTGAGCGGTACACAACTTCTACTGCTTCTGTCCTAACGTGTTTGAAATGTGTTGCTGGCATCTATTTCAAATAGGCATATATTTAATAAAATCAATGAAGCTGATGAGGTAAAACATTAAACATATTGTCTATGTACTGTTTTCAGTTGAGCAGATCTAAAAAAGGAAATTTAATTTTAAAGTTTATGCTTCACACATCATCCAAACTTGTTTGAAATCTGAGTTTCAAAGATATACTAATATTATTCTTCTCAATTGTGGGGCAGTTGGCAGTGTCCTCTGCCAATAGGTACTTATTTTTTAGTATTTTTCTGCGTCAGGGCATTTCTGGGGGTCAGTGATTCCAAGGAAAGGTGGTTAATTGTTGAGTCTCATTCGCAAGTCATCAAATACCAAAAGTTTGGGTTGGAGGCTATGCGATGGCCTGAGACAATCAACTATCTTCCTCCGGGATCACTAAATACTGTGTTTACAAACCACCACTGACACATCTTGTGCAGTGTTCCTTTAAGTGCAGTGCGCTTGGCTCTGGTCAGAAAATATCTCTATAGCAGCTCAACTGAGATATCTGGACTGACATAGTGTATATTTAAAAATTAAAAGAAAAAATTAAGTAATCGATTTTTTCTCATAAAAAATTGCAAGGCATAAAAGGGCTACAGCAGTACAGCGAAGTGTGTGTTGTGTTCACCTGAGCACATCATGAAAGGTCACATCCCCACCACTGTGCAGTCGCTCCATCTCATAGCACATGTGTTTAAACAGCAACTTGTCTTTGTCCAGGTCCACCTCCAGCCTGCCTCGGAGCAGACGAAGCAGGAACTTCACCCTGGAGGTCGGGATCACTCCCTGAAGGAAAATAGTCATAGGAGTCACAGGGTTATTTAAAAGACTTACACCTAAATTTTAAATCTACACAAAACACAGCACAAGCTCATTCAGGAATCTTATTACGGATAAATGAAATATAAAAAAGAAGCTACAAGTTTCTTCCTACTGTAGTCTCAT
This sequence comes from Scatophagus argus, assembly GCF_020382885.2. Lineage (NCBI taxonomy): Eukaryota > Metazoa > Chordata > Actinopteri > Scatophagidae > Scatophagus > Scatophagus argus. Next base: position 6,955,172 of record NC_058503.1, on the reverse strand, counting down.
TCTATAGAAGCATAATTAGGTTAAAATCTCACATACCAGGCTCGAAATATGATTTATGGTGCAAAGTAAAATAAAATTCACTTTAAGAGGTTTCTTTAAAACTTATGGGAAAGCCTGAAAAATACTCTTGATCAGCATGCTTTTTTTTTTTCAGGCCAAGAGCAAAACGCTTGTTTGTTTTGTTTTTTTTGGTTTTTTGAGGTAGCTGAGTGGGAGTGTGGAGAGGAGAGGTTGATGTCAGACCACAATTACAGGGCTGGAGAGGGACTGCAAGAGCCATAATTGAGTGTGTTATATTTAAATTAATATAGAAACGGATATTTTCGTTCTGTGTTAAGATTATATCTGTTATTTGAATTATCCTGCCGTAAAATATTGCCATTGAAGTAATTATGATTTTGTTTACGACAATGGTAGTGCTATATGACGTGACAGGTGTGGTTGAGAGCAACGTGGTGCTTATTGAATAACAGAGCAGTTTGTATAGAATGGAACAGAACAAGTTTTTGAATATATCATCTGTTCGGTAGTGAATCGAACTGAGACATAAATGTGGATTTGCTGCTGTAACTGAGGAATAATCAGTAAATGTTTGTTCAAGATACCTGCACAGTCCTAAGTCCTTTGGAACAACAGTGAGACACGTATCAGTAAGTTTACCATCTATACAAACTAAGCGGTCTTAGACTGTGGAAGAAAGAGGCCACCATGGGGACCATACAGTATATAGGTAAGGCCTGCTGTTTACATACAGTATGTATTGTTACATTGTGTGTATTGCATGTTATAATTGTTGGCTTGTTGTTGGCTTACACAAATACTTGAAAAGAAAAGCCTACAGCACATCTAGATAACACTGGATAAATGTGAGGAGGGTCCACATTTTCAATCCAACATCCGCTGTTTTAAGTACTTTTATTCCTATCATTCAAGGCCATACGTCATTGCCTTCAGCTCATCTCATTAGCTTTTATTTTCTCGACATTATCCTTAGCTCACGGTCATATGATCTTCATCCTCTCCCCTCTGCTGTGTCCTCATCTCCTCTCCCACTGCTAATTTCTCACCTCCCGTTTGTCATCCACCATGTTCCAGATGATTTGGAAGTGCCTCAGGTCATTATAGCTCAACAGCTGGTCCTCCTCGGTGGAGTAGAACAGAGAGAAGTTCTCCACAATGATGGCTGCAATAATAGAACGGGATATTAATATTCACACATCCAAATATTCCATAACAGCATTACCTATGTGGCTTTTATTTTAAGAGGCATAAATCCCTGTATAATGATGAATTCAAGCTGTTGTGCTGCGATTTCTCTAAATGAGCACTGCCGCTACATACAAATGGAAACCCTGACTTCATGACATGAGCTCAAGCAAAAAGATAATCCCTTTGGCTTTATTTACTTTTATTCAGTCACTTTTCATACATTGCTTCTCTTCTTTTTATCATTAACAGTAGCTTCATATTGTAAGTATCTGTGGTATATGCCTCACCAGTCTTTTCAGACAAGATTATAACCCATACTGAAGTGAATAATACACATACAGTCCCCAAAACAGAGAATACACACTGAACACTGCAGTCAAAAAGGTGTAAAGAGAAGGTCTGGTTTCTAAGTTCTCTACTGGATCTACGCTTCTCTACTGGATCTACTCTATCCAACTTTCCATTTCTTTCTGTCATGTCAATCTGCCTCTTTCCCTCTTCTTATATGGCAGCCTTCAACGTGAGAAAGACATAATAATTTCTCCATGAAGGGGTTTGATCAGTGAACTGGTAATAACCTGTTATGAACTAAACTCTCATCTCTGGAGAAACTCTTTGCTGTCTTTTGGGAGAGATGACAAAACTACACGGAAGCGTGTTTCATGAGTTCTGCACTCTTATGTAACAGCAGGCAGAAAATGAAAAAAGAGCTATTGTTGCCAAAGCAGAAGTCTGTTATCCTTTAGTGTGACTCCATTGCACACACACATTTGTTTTTGTCACTTCGGATGCTGCAGTGACTTACATTCATGTAATGATGGCGCTAGCCTTAATTAAAGTCTTAAACCTAAAATGGGTTACCTAACGGGTTAACTAGCTTTTTGTCTGCAAAATGAAAATGTGTTCCCATAATGTGAATGTGTGTGATTTGAAGTTTACCTACACACACTGACCTACAAGTAGATTGAGCATGATGTAGGCTATGATTACATAGAAAGAACAGAAATAGATAAGTGCTCCAGCGTAGTTGCCACAGTCAGTCTCCCAGTAGCGATGTTTGTCTGGGGTGCAGAAAGGAGCCTGCACCTGGAGACAGTAAAAAACAAAACATAATTTTCATCAGTGTTGTATAGGGCATTAAAATGTATTAAATGCTCCCTGAAATGTTATGGTAAATGCTGGTTCAGGCAAATTACAAAAATAACTAACTTAAGAGTAACCAGAGTTACTCTTAATTTTGTTGTGAGCACCACAAAATATAGTGCAAACAACAGACAGCGTTATTCTAGATTTGGAATAGTTGGGCTATTCTTCTGTCTGTAGTGACGTGTGCTGGAGTAACTGCTCCTCTCACCATGCAGTCATGCATGATTTTGTTCCAGTCTTCCCCTGTGACAATACGGAAAAGAACGGCGATAGCCTTGCCCGCTGTGGAGAAGTTGGCATGTCTGCGATAAGGAGAGACACATGGAATCTTAATAAAAATCTTAATAAAGACGTGTTTTACTATATCTACTTCAAAGACAATCCTTACCGGTTTATGTTCTCTCCATATTTGACAGTTCCAAAGAGAACAACCCCAGCAAATGCGTAGCAGAGGAGAAGGAGGAACATGCCCACAATGATGAAGAAGCTCTTGTACATGCTGACCACCACAGTCAACAGCAGCATCTTCAGAGTCACCTTTATTCATCACACACAAATAGCATGCACGCTTTAAGAAGCATATTTTGTTTCTACAATACACATTCTTATTTTGGTAAAATACAAGGTCAGGAGTATGTTATTGCACAAAAATATACTCACATGTTTCCCACATATTGTAAAGAATCTGAAGACGATCACACAAGTCCCCATCATGTAGGTATATGCATTCTAGAGGGGAAAATTAGATAATTAATTGTGCACACTGGCTTAATTAGAATTCCTAAATCAGCCCCTTAACGTGGCAGCAATTTGTCTAACCAGTAAGGAAAAGTGCAGGACTATCCAGATGACACCCAGTGATGTGACCAGCAGGTCATAGCGATTCCGCCTGCTCTGCCAGTAACCAGCTGGAGACATGGCTATCAACTTCATGGTTACCTGGGTAACAACACCAACAAATGACATAAAAACAGATGTCTATACCAAGAGGAAGCAATCAAAACAAACCCTTAAACTGACAGAGAGAACAGGCTCACCTCCAGCACAAATATAAAGGTGAAGACTACTGACATGGTGGCAAGGGGAAATGTTACTTGATCATCTACGTCCCACTGGAGAAGAGCAGATTCCCACACATGTCAATATCTCACTTCAAATTATGTTGTTATTATGTTCAAATGTTTAATAAGTGCACATATGAAATGCCACGATTTAATGTGAGGCTTACCTTGACTGAGAGCAGCACTGACTGTGCCAACACCAGCACAGCAATGCCCCGTTTGAAGAAGGGATGTTGAGTAATGTCATACATCTTGGCCCTGAAACCTCCATTTTCTGTCAAGCAGACAGAAGAGCGAAGAAGAGAGAGAGATTTCCTGAACAACTGGAACAAAATGTCTCAGTTTAAATGGTTTACTTCAACATTTTCCTACCGTCAGCGTGGTTCCCCCTGATCAATTCAGTGATCGAATCTGAATGTCTGAACCAGCTGCAGCTGTGTTGTCATCAGTGGTAGTATCCCCTACTGTCCTGCAGATGGCACTCATGGACTGCTGAGCATTCTTATTGGTTTGATAACTGTGCTGCAGGTTTTACAGGCACTCACGTATGTACACGCATTTGTGTCCAACAGCGCAAATGTGCTTTAAAATGAATTTTGATATTTCCTAGGGAGGTTACTTGCATCAAAACTGTCTCAGAATTTCTGTGTGTCCCAAAGTGTAAACTTAGTGGTAAGAGGAGCTGATGTGATTGGCCTTTGAAGAACAACCTAATTCTACCTAATGATGAAATATTTGCACACTACAATACACTTGCCACTCTAACTCTACTGTGGGTTTTTAAAACTGCAAAAATTAAATTCCCTATCCACACAGCCTTGCATGTCAAGTTCATGCACTCTAGCTTTGATTTTGAGGAATGATTTTGAGGAATCCTTGTTAGAAGAGATCCTTGTTGCAAACCTTTGTTACAACTGGCCCCTTGTGTCCACTTCAAAGCAGGCAGTTTCATTAACATAAAAAAAAAAAAAAAAGAAATGTAATAACGGTACATCCAGTGGCAGGCTCTGTGATTACATATGACTGCTGACCACAGAGACAATTTTTGGAAGTACTTTGAGTAGAAGTGAGTAAAGGCCAACTCAGTGCTGTAATGATCTGCCAGTAGTGAGTGAGTGGCGCCAGTGCAGAGGGCTTTTGGATGTGGATCAAAGTAATGTTGAGACTGCTGGTGTCAGCGGCACTGCTCACTAAAACTGAAGCTATTGATTTCCGGTTAGTTCTTAGCCTCAGCTGTACTAACAGGCCATTTCCCACGCCGAATCCACGGCATTTCAACTAACCCCCAACTCCCATCACAGGAGCATGAGCAACAGTGCAAATGTACAGTATTCCCATGTTGAAATGTGATCGATAGCAATAGAGTTCTTGCTTGTGTGTAAAATTTAAATAAAGTCAACACACACCTGGTTACTGCTTGTACATTAATGCGAATTTAAAGCTGGCAGTTTCAGCAAAGGCATGAAAATATGATCAATTGGGTAAAAAAATTTCCCATGGAAGTCATCATGTGGCGTGCATGATTCAGGTGTCTGAGCCATTCGCATTATCTGTCCTCCAATTTAGCTTTTCCATTACTGCTGCTAGCTATCATTTGGGTAACATGATGAAACCCTCCAGATATCAGTCCTCAATGAAGAACAAGGACTATTAAACATGGATTAATCGTCTACACCACATGATCAGTCGGGAAATGAGGCAAAGAACCGACTTTCAACATTTCATTGTTGATACTCTATCACCAAAGAATTTGTTGCATATGTTTGTGTGTGAGCACCTGGGCGAGGGGGCAGGTGGAGAGGCTGGGCTATTTTCAATCGACTCTTCAGATCCTCCCATCTCCTCTGGTCCACTGTTAGGAGAGCAGTGCCCTGGTGTTGGAAGACATGACATATTTCAATGCTGCATATAAGGTGCACACAGGGAAAAAAAAACCCTAAAAATAATTTTGAAAAAGTGCGAAATTTTATCTGTATGTGTGGCTCTTACCTTGTTCTCATTGAAGTTTGCAATGACGACACCAACAAACAAAGTGAGCCCAATCATGCAACCCAGAAACACAAAGACATGGATGTATATGCCATGGATCTGCAAACACAGAGGCACCTAACTGTTAGACTCAGACTTAGACTAGATTCTTAGACTTAGAATGTAGGACTTATTAGAAGAAAAAAAGGAAAGATAGGGTTGTCAGTACTGGTCCAACACGGTGGATAATGACGTCGCGGACTTCCACCCAGCCTTTGAGTGATAGCACCTCAAACAGAGCCAACATGGCATTTCCCACGTTGTCAAAGTTAAAATTACGAGGGTTGGCCCTGAGGAAGGACAGAATGGATATATCAATCTCTGGCTGTAGAAAAATAAACAATCTTAAATTAAGGTGTAATAGAAAAACAAGCAGATATACCAGACTCTTGGTACCCAGAAACCAGGTTTCTTCTCTCCAGTCTTCAGTTTCAGGTTGAGGTTTTTAGATACGCTGACATTTATTCGGAAGATACCATGACAATCCTCCTACAACCAAGAGCACAGTTTACAGCAAAACATGAAGAACGAAGCAAGCATTAAAACAGAAAGCAAAACAGAAAAAAAAATGTAGTGAAGTGGTTTACTTTGTATGGAGTAAGAACTCCTTATCTTGAATAATTAAAGAGTCCCAACATTTCGAATACAATCTATTTCTCCTCAGTTATATACAATGGGTTATTGGGTGATATTACCGCATAATGATGAGTGTATCCCCGTTTACGGCAGTTATCTTGGTGAGTACAATGGTGTAATTATTATTAGGAACAATAGCAAAAATGACAGAGTTTTAATGAACTGGAACTCTTTTTATAAGACCTACAGTATTTGAGCACTATACTGTGAAAATGTCTGCAAAGCAATTTCTATGTATAATACAAAACTCAGATATAAATTTGATGAAAGAAGCATAATGACTGCAATTAAGAACAGATTAAAAGGAAAAATTGATTTGGAGAAACCCCTTGTACTCATGCTCCTCTGCAGGGAGTGTGCAATGGGAGGGGGTGCGTGAGCAAGGAGATCATTTTTCTTGCAGTACCCGTTTAAGGATGTGGGGGTCGTTGCACTTTGCAAGCTTTCCGGCAAACAGCTGAACTCCGAAGCTCGCGAACACCAGCATTAGTGTGAGGAGCAGAATGGAAACCTGCAGGAGAATCAATCAAGAGGTTAAGGGAGACAGCTGAACATAATCCAAGGCTGTGAGATTACAGAGTAAGCTAAGGATGTCAGACAGCTGAGGATGTAGAGACCTCAGCTGGGAAAATCCAAGTCAGACTCAGAAAGAATCAATAACCACTGCAAACTGGAACTAATAAAGTTCTTTCTAGGCAAAGAAAGTAGTAAGCAGAGCCCACAAATGGCCAAGAATGTAATAACAACAAAAACACAATCCAAGAAAGGTGAATAATATGCACAAATCTTGGCTGGGTTTTCGCATTTTATAATCTGTGAACTATAAATCATGACTGCCAGCCTTTATTTCCAAAGCATATCACATTTTTTCACACATCTCAAATCTCTGTAACCATTTTTTTTCCAAACTGTTACATTCAGGCCCTATCTGCCTAACTGCAAACAAATTAAGCTTAATGTGATGAGTAGTGACGTAAGGAAAACACAGGAGACAGAGTTATGTTTATGCACATTTACATTCCTGGAGTGCTTATCTGTGATAATAATATATATAATAATATATATCAATAAATGTAAAGAGTAGTTCAACTCAAGATCTAATGTAAAAAATAACTTAAATACTTAAAAGCTAGTAGATTTTAAAAAATAGTCACACTATTCTGCCACATAAAAGCTGAAACTCTAGACAGCTAACCACCAACCAGGAAAATCTCTTTGAATCCTTTGAGAACCTCCCGCACCACCTTCCTCATCTGGGGTACCAGCTTGAAGATCCTGAGCGGACGCAGGCAGCGCAGCATCATCAGCAGTTGAGCCCCAGACTCAGGAGGGACGTCATGAGGCAGCCAGCACAGGAAGATGAGACTCACCTACAGGAGAACAACAGCAGTATGGTGATGAACGGTCAAGGGAAAAAAACGCACTCTACACATGGTACAGTTGCAGTGTGTTTATGTCACAGTTTCACCATTTAATTAACATCAGCAAACTTGTAAAGATCTCATTCCCTCATCACAATCAGATGGACATTTTCTACTGCAACACCATTTAGCAAAAGATGAGGGTTCAGTAAAGTAAAATAAACAGGCTATGGGTATTTTAGTTACTTAAGCACAGAAATAATGAGGATAAAGTATGAATTATGTTAGCTAAAACTATATACTACACTGCTACATACTAATTTTTATGCATAAATATTGATACTGTTGCAGACATGAGTGGAATAAACATATGCGGTCTTGGTACAGGGAGCCTCATGCTATTATTTTATTACCTTCATGAGTATAAGCACAACTCTCTGCTGTAATATTTATGAACAAAATGTAATTTTGGTATCTTCTGTGACCCAACCAGCCCACAAACCATATTTGGAAGTTCAGCTTCCTTCACGCTGTAAAAATTAAAACTAAAAGACCCTTTTAAACATGCAAATGAGATACACATAAGAAATTGAGTTATTTCAGAAAGCCAATAAAATGTGAAATGAAATTGAAAGTTATTTATAGTCACTGGCTATTATTTAAATAAGACAAATGAGATGTGATTGGTCTACCCTCAAGGACTTTTCAGTATGATAATTTATGTTTAAATTAAGCACTCTTTAGATTGTATGACATTTCTCACAAGATAGATGAAGATGTCCATGACTCCTCCAAAATCTCTGATGACAGCTGTTGGGGTGAAGAACAGACCGTCGGCCATGATCTTCAGGTTGAGCTCGATGCTCATAAAGATCACAAACACATACTCCCCAATCTGAAAAGGAGGGAAGGGGTGTCAGCATCAGCATCTGTACAGTCACACATCTGCTCGCCTGCTCACTCAGCCAGCGATCCACCTGCTTTTAATACCTGCAGCATGGGGACGTGCATGACACGGGTGAAGGGTGATTCAAACATCATGGAGATGCAGGAGCAGATGGTTACTACAATCATAACCCAGTCCAAATAGGTGACAAGGCCCAGAAGGTCACTGCGGGGACACACACATTAACATGGTTAAACTTTTTATTTCTGTCAGAATTTACATAGAGAAACTCAAATCAAGTAGGTCAGGAAAGCTACTTGGTTTGCAAACCAGCAAATATTCAGGGATATTTCAAAGGAGTGAGAGGAGAGCAAACAAAGAGAGAGGGAGAATATGTGAGCAGAGGTATCAGAAAGTGAGAGTGAATACATCTTTCTGTGCGTGTGTGAGTAGACCAATCTGCTGTACAGCAGGCAGCCAGTAAAAATCCCCCCAGCACTAAGAGTATCTGATACAAAGGATTGCCTCTCACTTTAATAATCAGACACTGTGCTAGGCTGAATTACAATAAGGTTGCATAATGGGTGAAATCTATTTCACAGCTCTTCACTTCACAATTTTCATTCCTTACCACAGTTTTGGGGATGCACAACAGGCAGGCAATTAGGCTACATAATTGATACGTTTTCCACTGCTGTAGAACGAACAGATCAATAAAGAGTGAAGGAATCAATAATTCATCACACTTACTACAGCTGGTGATATTTGGTGTTCTTCACTGCTCCCGTTATGGGGTCAGTTTTGGATCTAGATTGGAATAGATGCAAAGAAAATTAACTTTCAACATTCTGACAGAAAGAATAAAACTGCCTTTTGGAAATATCAGAATCATTCCAGATATTAGAAATTCACCCTGGCTACTGATATGCTGTAACTTAAAAGTTGTAAAAACTGGGACAACATTGGTATATAAATCATCAAATCACACATCAGTTTGCTGATGTCATGGTACAATAACTGAATGTTAAAAACTAATTTGTGACCATTCAGATTTCAGGCAGACAAAAGAAACTTCTTTAGACTACACACACATATAAGACTGATCTTACGCATTGAAGCGAGCTCGAACAATCATCCTGCAAAAATTTCTGAAGCGGTGCTCCCGGCCCACAATGAAGAGAGGCTTATCAAAGTAAGGATGATTTTCTCTCAGCTCCTCCTCCTGGACCTTTCTGCTCAGCAGAAGAAACACAGGCACCAGTTACTATAGGTACTAATGACACAGCAACGATGAATGTTACAACACAAAATGTCCTCTCAGAAACCTACTTTACAGGCACATAGTTAATGACTGGATATATGAATACCTTTTCATTTCGGCTTGTTCTTTCTTCTCTTGGATCATCTTAATCTCACTGTCCTCTCTCTGTGCGTTACGATAGCGTACTGTACTGGAATGCTGGGAAAAGAGAAGACAATGAAGTTGGAAAAGATATATTTTAAAGAATACTGGTAGAATATATAAACAAACTAAAGCCTCGTGTGAGAACAGCCATTCTACAAACATAAAAGCACACAGTGCAATATGTTTGTCAGCGTTTGTGTGCGTGAGTCTGCTCACATCCTGGGTGAGCGTCTCCAGCGACTTCCCTCGGCTGATCCTCTGACTAGTGGAGCCATGTCTCAGAGATCTGCAGATACAAAGAGTACAGTGTACAGTACAGATCACAGAGTACAGAGCAGGAACACAAGATTCCACTGAGTGTGTGTGTGTGCTGTCAGACCTGCGCTCTTGCCGTATGTGATGCTGGACACTGAGTATGGAGCGCTCTTTGGCTGGCTGGCCTTCAAAGGAGCCACTTAGCATACGCTGTCTAGTACAAGCCCTGAGAAACACAAACACATATTTTTTTCTTTAATCATGATCAGTATAAAGATGATTAAAATACATCACAGCGTAAGGTCATCAGCTGACAATATACAGTATCTGGTGTTCATCATTCTGAGTGCATAAAGGTGGACCCAGAATGTCATTTTGAAACAGGTTCCAGTCATTCCATTAGTCAGTGTTGGTGTGTGGGTGTGTGTGTGTGTGTGTGTGTCACTCTGGGCATTCCTGTCTCTTCTAGCTAACAGCAGAGTCATGTACCAGAACATAGCTAATGACAGTGTGGGCACCAGCAGTGTGTGTACTTTAATCATTTACAGAGACTTGAAGCGATTACTTGTTTATTGGCACTAAGCACGCATGAGTGCCTGTGTATGCTGTGTGTATGTTTGCCTATGTTGATGCGACTGTGAGCCTAATTGTGCGTTTGTGTGGAAGATAGCAGGCCAGACAGAACGTGTTATGACTACTGATATGCTGTCTATCTTTCAGACTGACTGAATAAGCGAGGGGGGGAGGAAGAGCGAGCCAGATTGGACACGGTGCCGGAGAGCTAATCTACACTTAGCGCCAGCTCTGCCATGCTGAACAGCAAATTATCCATTTACTTCACCGCGACAGTAAATGAGTCTGAAGAGGGTCTGTGTGTGTGAGACAGAGAGTGAGAAGCATTAACAATACCAGAGTGATGTTACCGCACAGCTACGTCTAATATGCACACACATTATTACTTTCACCCACACAAAGCCTGGCATGTATTTCCTGACTGCGGATGATGCATACTAAACACAACTAGCCGAGTTCTCCAAGGATTGTGTCAATCCAAAATCTTATGATGAAAACAAAAGAACAGGAACAACAACTGAAATGTGAGCAGTTTAAAGTTGCAGGCTAAAAAATGACTACAAATGTGGGTTAGAACTGTGCTTGAAGCTTGTTTCTTTGACATCTCAGTTACATTGTGTCAATAGCATTTCAACGAAACTAAATCCACATTGAAACAGAGTCACTGAAATGCAGTTAAAACAACAACACAACTCAACCAAATGCAGCTCAACTTTAACCTTAGATGTCTTTTGTCCTGCAAATCAACAAAAGCAAGCTTGCCAGGGGAGTGTGGATGTGTCTTACCGCAGTATTTTATTGATAGTGGTTTCTTTTTCAAGGAGGTTACGAGCTCGGATACTAAATATTGACCTGCGAAGCTGAGAGAGCCCATAGCAGAGAAAATCCATTAGTTGGCACTTTATTAAATTTAGTGCACAGTCCAAAAAAAACAACAACAAAAAACACCATCAGAAACACAATTGCAAACATTAGGGACAATTTTGCTCACGTTGCTCTACTTCTAATTGTTGTGGTTTATCTTTAGCCATTAAAATGGACAAATGTACGAGAGAAAGAGAGTGAATGAGTAAGTGAATGAGTGTGTGAAAGTACCTTTTGGTCGATATACTTGTTGTCTTCAATGGCTGAACGTTTGGAGTGGTCACAGGAGGAGGATGAAGCGGAGGGGAGACGTCGGAACAAACAACTGGTGTCCTGCTGCTGACGATCAATGAACTGCTTCATAAAACTCTCCCTAGAGTACACAACAAACGGCGCACACACACACACACACACACACAGACATACACAAATGCGAAGAACTGTAATGCATGGTTTCCGACTGGAAAAAATCCATAACCTTACGGGTAGAAGAAACAAGCGCAATTTTATTGTAACACCAGAGCTTCTTGGTGCAAACTCAGCTGTAAAATATGTCAGGGGAATCTCTTGCTGCATAAGCCTGCCAGATGGACTGCAGAGGGGGATTTCAAGGGGAGTGAAGGACCCAGCTGTGCACTAATCAGCAACTAAATGATAAAATTGATTACGAGATCCACTGTGTTGGATACAGTTTAATTCCGTCTGAAAACTGCTCTCCTGCTGTATGAGACACAAAAAGATCCAACTGCAGAATATAATGGGTTGCTATCCAATAAGGGGAACTCTGTAATCTTTTTTTCATGTTTGTCAGTACCATATGATGGCAACATTTAAAGGTTTTACATTTCTATGGCTTGCTGTGGTGCTGTTTAAGCAATAAATCACTACTTAATAGATTAGATTGACTGTGTTTTTCAAAATGCTGGAGAACATACTACTGTGAGATACTGCAATGTGATTCTGAGCAGCAAAACAAACATTTAGGTCTACTGAGATATAGTCTGTAATAAATGACTTGACATGTGTACCTGATCCTGGGCACAGTGAAATCAGACGGGAGTTTGGAGATCTTCACCATCTGAGGTCTATTGGGGAACTTCTCAAAGATCCTGAGCCGTAGGGGCAGCTTCTCTTTGGTGTCAGCATTGGCTTCACTTTGCTTGAGCTATGAGAGGGAGACAGAGAAGCAGTTCAGGCACCGAAGAGCATGACAAGTTACAGCAAAAAGGAAAAGTCAGCCATGTGATGAAAATGAAGAAAAGGAGGATTAAAATAAGATACAAAAGGAAAGAGTTTGTGTTTGGGTGTGGAAATTTTTAAGGATTTTGTTGTTACCCTTGGTATTTATGGAGAAAAAGCATGAGACTAAGCCTGCTAATGCAAGAAAAAAACTCTGAAATGCAAAGGATTTACCAAGGACTTATGAGTGCAGCTTTATGTTTCTGCCTGATGATGGCAGCAACACACTTACCTACAACACACACCACATACAGTACAGACAACAACATTTAGGATGAGATTCCACTTACTTTTAGAAAAGAATGGAGAAGGCAACAAAAGAAAAAGGAAAGATTACTCTTGAGTGGTTAATGGAGAAAAGAAAAGGTAGTGACAGTCAGAATATTGTGAATGTGTGCAGGCCTAAGCACTGTGGCGCAGGCTGGCTAAATGCAAATATGACAAAAGGAATGAAACCAATTATTCCAATTTAATTACATATGGGGGAGTCTGATTGAAATTCCCTTGCAGGTATTCTCTGTCTGGGTGCCTTGAGATAACCCCTGATGCATTGCTGATTAAGTATGGAAGTGAACTCCATTTGGAGCATTGGTGAATGGCAGCTTATCCTTCAGAGCAGGAAACCGCTGTGAAACATACTGACTGGGCTTTGTGAATGTTTCTCTGTCAGTCATGCTTCTGTCTGTCTACCAATGCAAACATCCTTTCACGCTGCTTGTGTGTATTGGTATTTTCTCTCTGTGCTTGTCCGACTGCGAGCACCCGAATGACTGGAAGAGCCTTTCATATTTGAGGGATAACAGCTGGGGGATGGAGGGACCTGACAAAGGAGGGAATGGAAATCTGTCTATCTATTTTCTTTCTCTAGGAGACTAAAATGTGGGAGCTTCTTTTTTACCCTGAGTGGGTGAGTGGCATACTGTGAAGACGGAATTATGCACCAGCATTTGCTTGCCTAGGCTTTCTGTCTATATTCTGACTCCCAGAATAGACACGGGATGGAAAGAGGCAGAGTCAGAGGGAGGATGAGCATGAGACTAAAACAAGTGAAAGAGAGACACAGACATAAGGAAATCTATGGAAAAATTAGTATAACACAAAACTTAAGGAATGATTCCAAAAAGACAAATTGGTTGTAGCTATAACATGGCTTAAGGCAATACACAAAACTCCTTCTTACACTGTATATGCTTCAGCAGTACTGAATTGAAAGTAAAAACGCGTTGAGCGAAACAATGAGCTTCTTTCGAGCACTGCAGTTTCCTTGGATGAAACTTGTAGAAAGTGCTGCAGTCATCTCAAATTCTACCTGTATGTTTGGTTGCTGAATTCCCAGCAAGCAAAACACACAAACAAAAATTCACAAACGAGCATTCGCGCCCACGCACACACGTACACACAGAGAGTAGAATTAATATGGACCATAGTGTTCCCAGAGGTCCTAATCAATTGGGCCAACTCAGCTAGATGTACAGTTTAGCCGAGGCGCTATAACCTTATCTGCATTCCATTACAGCAAAACTTTTTGTGCCACATATTGTCCTTTGTTGCTGTACTGTGTTCCTTTCTCAACTCATTCAAAAAGAATCTGTTCTTCTCCATCAAAGTGAGCATCTACCCACACTTCTTTATATAAGACTGCCCCAGTCTCTCTTCATTGCACTCTTCCCTGACTGATCTCCCCCTCTTGCTTCTTTTCTAAAAGGAAAAAGAAAGCTGCAATGACAGGAACAGGCATTACCAAAAGAACTGCTATTAAAATCTTTTTTTTTCATAAATAGACTGGTATAGTGCGAATGATGCACACTAATTCATGTACTTCAATTTATCTCTTTATTTATTTATATGCTGTGTCTGGGCCCCACCTCCTGTGGAAATAAATAAGCCAAGGATGTACTGAATTTAATTTTAGTTTACACTGGTTGGGAAAACGGGCGGCACGGTGGTGCAGTGGTTAGCACTGTCGCCTCATAGCAAGAGGGTTCCAGGTTCGAATCCCGGTCTGGGCCCTTCTATGTGGAGTTTGCATGTTCTCCCTGTGCCTGCGTGGGTTTTCTCCGGGTACTCCGGCTTCCTCCCACAATACCAAAAACATGCACATTAGGTTAATTGGCTACTCTAAATTGCCCCTAGGTGTGAGTGTGAGAGTGTGTGGTTGTCTGTCTTTGTGTGTTGGCCCTGCGATTGACTGGCGACCAGTCCAGGGTGAACCCCGCCTCTCGCCCGTAGTCAGCTGGGATAGGCTCCAGCTCCCCCGCGACCCTGACGGATAAGCGGTATAGAAAATGGATGGATGGTTGGGAAAACAAATCCACTCTACAATGGACTCCCAATAGATTCTTTTCCTTGGGGAAGTACTATGACTCCACAGAGCAAATAATTTCCGGGAGGTCATCGTAACAACTGTTTGTTAGCTACACTACCAAACATACAGTTTGCTTAATTACTGACGCTATGTAAGGCTGTTCAGTAAAAGGTTTACCTGGTGAGTAGGTGCTCTCATAAGTTGCCATAGATCACTATTAACTGTATGTATTGACCAGCCTTCTTGCTGGTCAATACATGGAATCAATAATGGACAAGCAAGAGCTCAGGAACAGAGCACTTATCAGCAAAATCTATTCTCTACTGATTATTGGCTTTACCTGCTCCAGTATAACAGAAGAGGAAAAACATAACCATGTATGCATTTACATGCACATGGACTATTTATTTTTGCCAGTATACTTAATGTGGCTATAATCAATATTTCTGTATCTACAGTAAATAATTTAATTGCCTCTATGCGTATATTTGTATGTGAAAGGTATTGCTTGTTGTAATGAACTCTCGGAGAACTATCACTCAACTGCACAATCCTTCTCTGCTTTAAAGATCATCTTTCAGCTAATTATTATTATCTTCCCAGCAACAAAAGACAGACAGACAGTCTTTTAGCATTGGTGGCGACCAAATTAAAGCTAAGGGAGCGAGTACTATACTTACACATATCTTCCAGGTGGACATAAACAAATGAAAGCTAAAGTTGTGTTACATCTGCTGTTTTTGTGATCAGGCAACTTTGCTAATGAGTTTGCCACAGCAACTTTACAAGGTGAAGTCTTTACATCTTGTATCCACTGATCTAAAGTAACCAAAAAATCATGCATGTCCAGGTTGTTGAAGGATAAGCACCATATCCACTTGTGCATGTGTAATGGAAAATATCTCTTTATGTCACAGGGAATGGTTGATAAATCAAAACTACTGCTTCCTTTGCCACAGATGAGATTTAGTGTATTGTGGTGTAACAATGGAGCCGAGACTAATGTGTTTTGCCTTGAGACCCATTCAGGTGACCTGCCGTCGCTTCCCCCTCCATTCAAGCCAATTTCAAGCTTGGCTGAGCCAGGGAGCTTTCTGTAAGGGATTTCCACAGCTTTCCTGACCAACGCTGGGAGATGAAGAAAAACTAATGCTGACCATTAGCATTAGACCAAATTCAGTCGTAGTCATAGTTCTGTGGGTGTAAAGAATAAAGTAGTCAGCATCGCACAATACAGTATGGTACGAAAATCAGCTGGGGAAAAAAAAACCCTCTTCTTTTGAAGGGACAAATAAGTAAAGCACCAGCAGAATGTCCCTACTTACTACTGTGATCACTATTAATATCTCCATAGATTAAGTACACTATCAACAGACCAAAGCATCGGGGCACCATTACACCAACAGGGACTTTAATGACATTGCGTTCTAAACACATAGACAGCTTTGCAGGTAAAACAGCTTCCACTCTTCTGGGAAGGCTTTCTACAAGATTGTGTTTTGCTTCTGCGGGAATATTTGCTCATTCATGCAGTAGAGCATTTGTGAGGTCAGACACTGATGTTGGACTAAAAGGCCTGGCTCACAATCTCCATTCCAGTTGATCCCAAAGGTGTGGGATGGTGTTGAGGTCAGGGGTCTGTGTGGTTCTTCCATGGCAAACTCATCCAACCATGTCTAAAGTAATCTTTGCTCTGTGCACTGGTGCACAGCCATGCTGGAATAGAAGTGTTTCCCTTCACTGGAAGTAAGGGGCCCAGCCCAGCTTCTGAAAAACAGCCCCATAAAGAGGTGTGTCTGAATATTTTTGTCTATATAGTATATAAGAACATACAAGATGCTCAAGCTGTCACGGCAGCTTTATTTCAGCTTTGCTGCAGCAAAAGGTTGAATATTAACCTTTAGCTCCTTAACAAATGATCCTCCAACTACCAAGCAACTTGGAAATCACTGATATGTCAGTACAAACAATAAGCCAAAATCTTTCATTTCTGTCCAGTATTCTGGTCACTGGATCATTTTAGAATAAGCCTTCATAAAAAGCACAAGTTATTAACTCTGAAAGGCCTGTAAATCCTTGTTTTAGCTGTGTAATTTATCTGAAATCTCTGGTCAATCCTGTGAAAATGCCTCGAAGGCATGAGTATGAATATCTGTGAAAATAGCCAGAGGAACAACAGGAAACTGATAAACAGTCGCCTACAAAGCTGCTGCCCACACACTCACTGAGCGCCTGGTGGAGAATGTACGTTCAGTCATCTGCATTTTACAATTCAGACATCAGAGCACGTTATTCACCAATAACACCAGACAACAGCTGTGTATGTGTCAGAGTGTGTGTATGTGTGATTATAGACCTGCACACTTTTGTATAACTGCAACACAGCCTTGTTTTATATGTAATCCATCAGTCAGAAAGGTAATTGTTCTGATAAGTATTAACACACCAGAGTAAAAATAGATTAAAAAGGTATACTGTGTGGTCAAATGTGTGGTCCCTGTCACACATACTAACATATTTCCACAATTTCGTCATGGTCTTGGGTTCCTCAGGCCTTGGCCCAGTCCAGCTGTAATACCCAAGGGTGGGAAGAACTGAGAGTGTGTTAGCAGGGTCACCCTCTCTTCTCATTAGATGGGTAATGAGCCATGTGGTGAAGCTGCCTGTAAACCTCTAATAGCTAACACACA
This sequence comes from Scatophagus argus, assembly GCF_020382885.2. Classification (NCBI taxonomy): domain Eukaryota; kingdom Metazoa; phylum Chordata; class Actinopteri; family Scatophagidae; genus Scatophagus; species Scatophagus argus. The sequence goes on along the minus strand of NC_058503.1, from coordinate 6,937,514 downwards.
AAACAACTGCAGATACCATTAATACCATTGCCTTAATATCCAATATCCACTCTTCTGTGTACCTTTAACCTGGTGGTCAAGGCACATGCCATGTGCATTGACCGCAACATACCTAGTTGGCCCCTCCCCCCTTTCTTACCCCATTTTCCCCACTTGTCTTATATACTATACACTCAATAAATGTTTCAAAAAGGCTTAATAAAGTAATCTTAAAAATAAGGGATTGTGTTGTTTTTATTTGTCATTGTTTTAAAATGCTTTGTGTCAGAAAATATTATTAATGTTCTAAGCATTGACGAAAAAATTGTAATAGAGTTCATAGTATAATATGACTTGAGGTACACATCTTCATTGACTTGGTCCATACATGTCACTTCTATGTGAATATTTGCTATAAAATGGACCTTGTCACAACATTGTCACAACATTTAACTGGGCCTTGTACCTAAGTTGTAATTGTTCAATCAATAATTTAAACAAAAACTAAAATCACAAAATCTAAGAGCAAAATGTAGTCCAGGTGACTTTAAATGATTTCTAAATCAGAGGTGGGACCATGTCAGTGTTTTGAAGTCCAGAGTCCAGTCTCAAGTCAAGTTTGACTAGTCTCAAGTCGGGTCAAGTCCCAAACTCCAAACTGATTTTCAACTGCTAAACAGTCCTAATGAACTCTTCACTGAATGTAATTCCATTTTAATAACAACAGAGACTTGATTTACCATTTTTTGTGCCACTTCAAATGTTAAAACAAGTTGGATGTTGCGCATCTTTGTAATTTTCGACCTGTATGTTTTCATACTGCAATTAGTTTTTTTTGTTGAGGTGCACTTGAATGCACCATGAAGTCCAAAAATCAAAAATCTAAAAAAAAAAAAAAAAAAAAAAAAAAAAAAAGGTGAAAATCCCAAGTCCCAAAGTCAAGTCTAATATCATCAAAAATGCGACTCAGTCATGTGACTTGGGTCCACACCTCTATGTTCATTTTTGATTTGCAGGAATGTTTTACTAATGGGTCAGTTTAGTCAAAACAATCCAATCAAAATAAATTTGTGATTTGTGTAAGTGTAAATTTACAAAACAAATAATTTAATTACATTTTACATTTTTCAGCAAAATTTCTTACACAGGTAATATCGTGACTGTGTGCTAGTGTTCGTGTCTTCATGCTAGTCTTTGAACATGACAGAGGCACAGGGCCTGGAGTGCTTTCCAATGGAAAGCTGAAGGTGACATTCAAAAGATAAGAACACATTGTACTGGGATTCTCAAAGGAGTATGTTCCTCTCTTCTCTACACCCTCTCTCTTTCTGGCCTTTCTTCTCCTGCACTAAATCCCCAAATAAGTCCTTGGTGCATTAAATCACGCAAATGGAGGACAAGCTTTTAGTTTAATTCATAAATAATGAAATCCTTGGTGTGAAGTCATGACATAATCACACCATGAAGAATTTGATCAAACTAAATTCGCCTTAACAAAATGTACACTCAATGCTGAGTGCCTTCTTGTGGTTTTTGGAGCAGAGAAGATGCCACAGTGACATGGTACGTTCTGACATAGCTGTGGAACAATGACTACTTATCCTGTACCTAATTTATACCCACAGTAAACATCCTCTCTGTCTGCTCTCCTTCCTCTTGCTCCCCTCCTGTGTGTTCATCTCCTCCTCCACCTCTTTGCTCACTCCATGTCACTCACTCACCTCCTTCTACTCCTGTTTGATCTCTCACAGCCAATGCCAGATTGTACTCTGTTCAACGGACAAATATGGAACAAGAAGATAAACGCAACTCCACTGACGACCACACGCTGTCACTGGCATGCTTCTCTACACGCTAACTTTGACAGGCCTGATGCACTGGGGGCAGCAATCTGATTACCTCTGTGTCACATCACACCCTCTGTCTGTGGACTGTGGAGCTTCCCACAGTGTTTCTTTAAGGATGTTCATCTGGTAGTGAGCCCTCCTTCCAAACCATGTCTGATAAACTGATTATACCCCGGGGATCTGAAAGAATAGCTATTCATCATCATTGATCATAGTACAACTGATGCCCATATAGACCTCAATGGTACAAAGAGAGACAGTTTTTAACACACACAACAACAATTCATGATTCAAATTTTCCATGTGGAGGCCCTGCACTACATAGCAATATGCTTGGTACAAGCTATGAAGCAGAACAGCCAGCCTTATCATTTCTGCAGCTTTTAACTGAATCTCACGTGGTCAGATAATCTGGGAATCTAATATTTACCACAATTATCCTCGAGTGTGTGCAGAGGAAATCCTTTCTGAAGGCCATTGTGGGTCTGGCTCTAAAATAACAAAGGCCAGAGGCTACTGGGTACACACATGAACAGTATAATGGATTTGATCACGACACCATTAGAAATTACAAGGAGCATGGCTAAGCCAGGAAATGAAAAGAATACATTTGTACCAGGGTGTCCTCCAATGAATTAAATTTTTTAAATTGTTCTGCTTTGATTGGTTCATCTTTCCTTCTCACTAAAATATAGCCCAACTGACACTGAATTTTTGAGAAAGATACAGGTACAGATTTTGGCATTTAAAAGTTGAAAAAATAATAATGATAATATAATAATGATATGTTGGCCAATATATAGCATTAAGGTTGATTTTTATCCTTGAGGTCCCGATAAAGAAGACAAATTCCAGCTAATGTATTCGAGCATGCACCCATTGTCATTCTAGTATTGGAGGAAAAAATGCACTGACTTGTTTATATTCAATCATAATCATGATTAGAGCCTGGGTACCGTAAAACCTGAGATGCAGCGACATCATTTGACCCATGTTGATATCTGCACTATCTGCAGTAACCTAACACTGGATAATATACTGGCCCAAACTATTTATCAATCAAACTCTAATCCAAAAATGGAGTGAGCACAAAACCACTGGATCATACTTTCAAAAATAAACTGTAGTTCTATTTTCTGGTCATGACAAACAGCAAAACTTAAAAGTGACAAAAAAAACACAAACATTGAGATGTTATCACACAGTTCCTCATTTTGGTTACATAAAGGACAAATAGTCAATAGAAAGAAAACCATTACTGTGCCCACAGAGCACACATGTCCTCACACAGCTGAACACCACCTCTTTTCTGCTCATAAGGATCTGGCAGACTTTGAAAGAGAGAAACAGAAAATGTCAAAAGACAGTATAAGAGGCCGAAAACCTCAATGCGCAAAGGGTTAAAATGTTGGTTTTGTCTAAACTAACAACAGATGAAAGCAAGGTCGCTATGCTTTTAGCTTTTTTCACTCACTGCTTAGCTGCTTTTACTTGCACAATTTCCCAAATGTGCTCCTCATGACTCATCTACCTGGCCTGAGGACCACTCTGATTGCCAGACACTATATTGCTAGACACTTTTACACAAACACACAAAGAAATGCAAAAAAAAAAAAAGCGTGTATGCAAAAGCACAAACACAGATTTATCACCACTGACAATTCATACCCATACACACTCAGAGACACATGCACAAACACACATTATCATTATCATCTCTGCCCTTAGGGGTAAACACCTTCGTCTACTGGGTTGATATCTACCAGCGCAGGCTAAACAGTTTCCCCTTTCCCTGCCCCTCGCTTTGGTAATGCAGACATCTCTCTGTGGGCAGAAATGATTTGTTGGATAGAGATGGGAGATCAGTCTCTCCTAACACAAAGCCCACCAACCTGTGAGATCATAGAGGTAGGAAGCCCAATAATGGGCTGTTGAAGACAAACTTGTCTTTCAAATCACATGCAGCTATTGACCCATTCTTGTTGTCTTTCTCAGTTTCAGCGTGTCACTGTCAACGGTAATTGCGTGGCAAGTTGATACAAAAAAAGAAAAAAAGAAAGAAAAAAGAAAAAGCAATCAAAACCATTGCCTGCATTTATCCTGAAGGAATGAAGGGAAATAAGTAAAGAGACAAAATGTCAACCTATGAGAATTCATTAATGGTTTCTTTAAGTTGCTGCCTAACATACATGACTCACTTCCGGTCTTCACCTGTCTTAGCCAAGACATGTTTATGAATACCGGTGAAGAAAAAAAATTCCATGAAAATATATATATATATATATATATATATATATATATATATATATACACATAAAAAGACAAAAAACGTATTCCAGATATGACACTTTAATGTAATTTTACTTGAAAATCACCCAAACACATACCTGGCTGTGCTAAATCCACGAGCCATGACATCATTATGACTTACTTTATGATATACAGACATATGCTAGCAAGAATTATCATGGAAGGTTTTAATTACTACACTGTACTTTCACATAGAGGACAAAATCCTGTGGCATGACATATTTCAGACTCTGTTTTGAGACCAACTCCTGCATTTCATCTGTTTGAGGGGCTGACTGCCTGTGACCAAATATTCATGCTTAAACTTAATGAAAATGCATTCAGTTTGACAGAATTAGAAAAATCAGGCAGTTTCTGCTGTACGACACAAAGGTTTTATGATTTATGATATTTCATGAGCAGTCAGCACTGTTAGCCCCAAGTTTCACATCAGCTATGAACGAAAATGCACCGGTTTTTGTGTGCATGTGTGTATGTGGGGGTGGGGTGTGTACTTCCTCCTTTCACTTCTCCTTTCCCCTGCTGTGTACCTTTCTCCTGTCCCATACTTAATTCCATTAAAAATTTCTAACCTAATTTCACACAATAAATGCATTATCAGCAGCGATGAGTGGAGCATGCAACCGGTGCACACACAGACAAATCAGTGTGCGTGCACATGAGTGTGTATGCACATGCACCTGTGTTTACATGAGTTTGTGTATGAATTGAAAGCAAATAACTTTAATTCCTGTTCTCAGGCTGTGATTATAAAGCGCAGATCAAGAACTGTTTCACAGCTCACGTCACACCACATTAAAGCAACCTATCACAGCATGACGAGCTAACACTGATCTGCTTGATCAGAGTATGACTACCCACGAACCTCTGTGCTTTGTGCAATCTTTTCTAGCTTTGACTTTCAGATGAAATAAACAAATCAAGACAAATGGTCTGACGAGGTTGACAGATGCTAGTCGTTCCCCTGAAAAGCTGGGCCGCAATCAACGCACAAACAATGACAGATGTTTTTAGCTACATCCCTTATTGATGATGTCATTATCAAATCAGCAGCATAGGGAGACACAGTAGTGCTGCTGCTTCACAAACACACACACACTTGGCTAGGGCAGCATTTGAGGAAAGGTTGCTCATGTGCATGGAGTCACAGGCAGAAACGTAAACCAACCCTGATGACGACATGATGACAACCAGTGTTTGGCCTCTAAGGTACCGTATATATGCGTCAGAACGCAGCATCACCGTCATTCTAAACAAGCACACCTCTTCTCGCCTCACCCCAATGAGGGTAGCCTGGTGAGACACCTCACGAGTGCTACTCAGAGAAGTTCTCTTTCACAGCATTCGTTTCAATGTCTCACTATGGGATATCGAGACTCCCGTTTTGCCAGACAAGCTTATCTTAAAGACTGACTGCCAGTAAGGCCAATGTGAACAACCTAACCTTGTCAGAGTGTTCCAATAATTTCTAACTAGCTTAAAAAGCTGGATGAAACCGCTCTGATGAGGAACTTCATCTCCACCACAGGTCTGTCAGGAGGAAAGAAAGACAAGGACACATTTCTGTAATATTCAAATTGAAAAAAAGACTGTACTGTTTCCAGTGAGGATGGAGTGCTCTGTATATTCAGAAAACAAAAAAAAGACACCTCAAGTGGGTCTGGGTGGTGCAACCTAAAATTTATATTAATACACATGATTTGAAGCTCAGACAGTGACCTGAAGCTCACACAGTAACATATCATTATTTTTCTTAAAAATTCAATGTAAATTCTTCTGTACTAACTGTATTACTGGGACACATTTCACATAGTACAGAGCAGTGTCCAAAATGAACTTTTTGACTCTCCAGCCAAATAACTGGAAGGTGAAGAAATCCACTGACCAAGCTTATTACTTTCTGGCCAAAATGTATGCAAATTGGATATGGCTTCATTATTTAAAATTACTGCAGTAAAACATCTTGAAAATCATTTCAGACAAAATGATGACTAAAACACTAACATAAACTGAGCACTAAAATCTTGGCAAAAAAACAAAACAAAAAAGACAAAAATGTGACTTTAAAACGACTACAATTTTCACTAAGCAACTAAGGCTAAAATAAAATTTAAAAAGGTAATGTATAACAGGAATATAATGGAGGCCATCTAGAACATGACACTGACAGTGACTTGCTGACATATAAAAAAATAATTTGAATGGTTCACTATCTTCGAGCATAATTGTGCTGTGCAGGTGGGCCTTATCACACAAAGCATGGCTGCATATGTGAATTATCATTTCCAATGTGACATGTACACACATAGCAGGCACACATGCAACCACACACGTCCTGTATGCCTGAAGCCTTTCATCGGTACAAGCAAAATACAATGGCGTCTAAGGGGAGCTGACATGTTTGATTGGTTTTCCAACTGATATGTCTGACACACGTGGACCATGAAGGGGAGTGGGATGTTTGGACACGATACACTATCACCATCTACTTTCAGAAACGTTTTCTCCACAGCAGTTACAAATTCAACAGTCAGTATGACAGCAAATGCAACTGGTTAGCTCAGTCCAACACATTAGCCAGTAAGTACTGGTAATTATTCCACCAACAACCTTGTATTGTCAACTCCGCTTTCCACCAAAAACACACACGTCAACCCTTATTTGACTTCAAATAACACCAACACAATATTCTATCATTTGCATTAACACGCTCGTTGAATTTTATTTGGCTTCAATTTGTTGTTCCATTGTTTCCAATTAATTTGAACACAGCAACTGTCTGTGTGTTCAGCCAGCTGTGAAGAAGAAAGGATTAAAAATGTAACAGGGAAGAGAATACACCCATGGCTTTTCCATATCCATTCCATACCAACAACACTCGCTGAAACAAAATCGTTTTTGAGCAGAAAATAAATAAATAAACAAATAAAAAGTAGTTAAATGTTTATTATTTTGTTTGCTAAGAGCTTGCCATGAACTCCAGTCACATTCAAGACAAATAACACACATTACAGTACCAACTCAATGAAGTCATTCATCAAACAGCAGGCAAAAATGATTCATCACATACACTGTAATTGGCCTCTCATCCCTCATAGCCTACGTGTGTATTTCTTATAGAAAGGTTGCCCATGTCATTGGGCCTTTGCCAAATGTTTGCAGAAGCCTTCTCTTGTGGGAGGTTGATCACCATCTATGGTCTATTTATAGCCAGTCTCCATATCCATGATTGAAGCACCTGTAAAATAGGCAATTTTACAGTCACTGCGCCTAATCACTCAGCTGTGGGTGGGAAATAACCTGCCCAGGCAAGCTGAGACCTGCCAGCCGGATATGTGTGCACACAGTGCATATCGTTTATGTGGACATGTGTGTGTGTGTGTGTGTGTGTGTGTGTGTGTCCAAGCCTCTATCAATGAGCAGATTAATTAATGTATTCAAAGATATTGTAAAACTACAAACAGAAACAGGAACTGATTTTAATTGGCTTTAAATGTAGGTATTCCTTTGTCTATGACCACTCAATTTCCCTTCAAAAGTTCATCTGCAATTGCTTTTCATTTGCATCTGATGACAGAACCTGCTTATGAAAGTTCAGCCACTGAGTAATGAATAGCACCAAGGCCTTGTTAGTGTGAGTGCCAGCTTTTTCACACAACAGGGTTTTGCTTTTTTAAAGTTAACTGCCCACTTACTCAAATCTCCAGGGAAGAGATCCCAAAAAAGATGAAAATACGCAGAGCCCTGCTCACATGTGGTAACATAATACAACCCTGTCACTCTTCCCAAGGCAGCAACAAAAACTGCTCAACTTTTAAGTAAAGTGTAGCAGCAAACAACAAGCAGGAATGGCAAGACAAGCAGGCAAACCAATTAGCAGTTCAAATCAGGAATTGACAAGAAAGACAATTGTCAACCTGGTTACATGTTTTTCATGAACAGTGGCAGAGTCCATGATCAGAATGAGCAGTTTGATATATTTTTTGTACATTAAAACCACCAAACATTAGAAACAGAGTTGGTTAGCAATTTATACCAATCAGCCATCTGAAAAATGTTAGACATCTAAAAGACTACAAATAAAAGATGAGTACAATACAAGATGAAAAGAAACTACTGTTCACTGCAACATATTGAAACAACTCAAATGGAACTCATTCATTGGAAGTTAATCACTTCAAGGCACCAAACGTGACCAGGATGGAATGCAAATATTTTGATCAAGCTGCCTCAGTGGCTTAGTCTGCCACTACCATGTCACAGTTTTAGCATTGCTCACTGTAGTATTGGAAGGCCAAAATAGCTTGAGAGCAACAGTGTTCATGTACACAGATGATTGTTGAACAGTTAATCGTTTTGATAGTTCTTGATCCTTTCTGATTTTCAGTCCTGAATTTGTTTAGCCTCTAAGCATAATTTACATGAACATCCTACCTGTTTGAGCTTCTTTAGGTCTTCATCCAACTCCAGATTGTCCAGGATCACAGCCACAAAAAGACTGAGCAGAATCTAAAATGCAAGAAGTGCATGATATTCAAATATCTTTATGTCATTATCACTATCACAAAAAATATAACTTTTCAACAGTACAAAGTCCGCTTAGTAATTGCATTTGTAGCTTGTTCTCTTTTGGAAGACATCCTGTCTGTCTGGGGTGAAGTGTGAGTCATCCAGAGACTTTCTGTGCTGTCTGATGGCTCCCCATATAAAAAAGCCAAACACTGAAATGTCAGCAGTTCTTACGCCTGCAAGTCTGATTAACTGTGATTAGATGTACCACTTGAGAGAACACTAAAGGGGCAGGGGCCCTAAATGAATGCATTAGGAAAACAAGTCACGTATCCCTTTGCCACTTATTGTCCTCCACCTGATTTACTGATCAACACAACAGAATATGAGTTGAGTATAACAGTGCAGCAAATTTAGAACAAACTAAAGGCCACCTCAACCTAAACAATTAAACTCTATAACTTATTTGACTTGTACATTTGCAACAGCACAGCAAGGTCCTCACCAGAGTAGCGAACAGATGGTAGAGGATGAAGTAAATGGCTACTACCGGAGCCCACATATGACCTACAGCCACCAGAGTCTGGTCCATGACATCTACCCAGCCCTCCTGGGTTAGGATCTGGAACATGGACATGAAGGCCTACATGGGGTAAAGCACAGAATAAGAGACAGTGAGAGAGGCGAAAGGCTACACAGGGCAACTGAATACATAAGTGAAAGCTGTGAACAGGGGGAGAGAAAGATTGAGACACAGGGGAAATTACACAACAGAGAAATGGAAAGATCTGACATTTGAAATATGCTTTTTTTACAGGACTGCAAATATCACACAGCTGATGCACATATCCCCTTCTGACCATCTCTTTCTAGCTGGTGAGATTTGGAAATATAAGCCAGGGAAAGCAGAGAGGATGAGAGGAGACAGCCATTCTTTTTCTACTCTTTTCTGCTGCCCTCTCATCTACTTGGTAGAGGTCAGATGAAGGTGTATGGGAACAGCCAGCTGCAACACCGTGGCCCCTGGAGTCAAATGGCACGTCTGCGCTTCCTTCTTAGTATCTCACCTCCAGACAGGAGCCCCGTCCCTCCCAGCCCCTCCCACTCCCTCCCATGTCCTAGTCACTGCAGATAAGGATAAACCCAGCAACAGGTCTGCCCAAAGGGGAGGCAGCCAAACATCATTAACTATGATGTGTGCACGTGTCTGTGTGCATACATGGGGGTGTGTGAGGCACAAGCAATATGGAGACGACTAGAGAAAATGTGAGAGGGAAGGGTAACACAGTATACAAGTGGCATCTGTTTACAAGCTACCGACTGTGTCTAGGATCAGTGAAATGTTGGAGGAGAGAAAAAAAGTGAGGATGGAGAGATATAGCTAATGAGAGAACAAAGTTCATGAGCACTCTGAAATCAAAGAAGGTACCACATCTGTCGACCCATCATCATCAACATCTGCAAGCCTCCCTTACTGGCTGTGGTGCCCTTCCGAAACTGCTCATATGAATTTATATGAGTGCATTTCATATACTACCTCTGTTTTTTAATTTTAGTCACATTTTGCATTTCCGTGAGAATAATTTATTTGAACATTATGTTATATGCACAGGGTTAGTAGTATGATGACCTGAAGCACCATGTGGGACCCCAAGTGCTGTCATCTTCAATGTGAAAGGGCCATGAGTGCAGATAAAAATCTACCTGACGTGACCCAGGCAGAAATGTTAGACGGATGAGGTAATGTTATATTAAAAGGATTTAAAGTTTTATTTACATTACATTTAGTTGCATTCTCTGAATTCTTTCCTCACTCTCTCACTCTCTCCTGGAAGTGATAGCAACAGGTGACCAAATGAAACATACCACTACTTCCAACGAAAGTGCAGATTTCTTTGGGATTCTCTCAGTGTTGCTGTCAACGCTTGGGATAATGTAAGTTCATTTCATTTCAATATTTCCTGTTACAGAAATGTTACAGATTTACCATAAATCCAAAATCATGTGGCTTCAATGAAATAACTGGTGTTATAAGCCCACTAAAATTACGATCTTAATCCTGACTGATTGAGCTGCACTCCAAAATAAATAAACAAAAAATTTAAATACTTATAAATACAAATACAGTAACATTTGTGGGTATATGACCAGTCATTCACAGGAAGTCTTGCATAATAAAATGCAGGACGGTGGTCATATCTGGTGATTTCTTTACATGTTCTTTCCTGCTATCAACACAGAGAAGCTAATTACAGTAAGTCCATCATGCTGAGCAAAAGCTGAGTGGAACAGAATTTATTTTGACTCCTGATGACGCATTTCCAAAATCTGCTATTTGTGCTTAAGTATGTGACTCAGAATGACTTTATTTAAAAGTGATGATTCAGTTTTGCACAATTTACATAAAAGCATGCATACAAATGTATCTAAGAAATAATCAAGGTTTTCTTAAGTTATACCACTTGTGTTTTTTAATAACAAAAATTTAAGCAAGCAAGTTCCTTACCCTGGGGAATGTGGTGAAGCGGTCCAGCTCCTCCACAAAGCAGAACATCTGCAGGCTGATGGCTGACATGACGATGAGCAGACTGGCTGTGAACACCACCAGGCTGCCTAGTTTTTTACCTGGTCCAAATATCTTATACACAAAGTCCTCCAGAGCTGGGGAAATCTTAATCAGTCGCACCACGCGTAGCACCTGAAAAAAAATAAAAAATAAAAACATACATCTCCACAGTAAGCATGCTATTTGTGTGTTATTTCTAGTCTTTGGAATAGTAGTTTTAAAATCAACATCAAAAGAAGAGAAAGGTGGAATTTTAAAGATGATTTACAATAAACATCAGAAGTATAAAAGCCAACAACATAGTAGCACATTGAATACATATTGATTTAAAAAAAAAAAAAAAAAGCAAGCATTGATCATGACCCACTGGTAAAGGTGCAGCGATACTGTACTTGTCAACAGACTTAGTCCCTAAATTGCTTGTGTTGACAACAACTCCCAAAAGGTAATGCATCTTGGTCAGGCTTTGATCAGGGATGCAGAGAGTGGCTATTGATCGAGCTCTGCACTGTGATACCCCTGGCCAAAGATCTTTCTTCCATTCCCCAGATATAGAAAGGAATAAAAAAAAAAAAAAAAAAAAACTGGGAATGCTGGTCTAAAAGGGAACCTACAGTAAACAAATACAGCAATAACACTCACAGCATGATGACAGATGGGATGGGAAGACACTACCTTCCTCTTCACACAGACCATGAAGACCACTATAAATTTTACAGCTGATGCAAGCACTGAGGCTGAGAACAAACCATACAAAGGTAAGTTCACTGAAGATACAAGGCTTTCTTTATGGCCCAAACCTGGGACCAACACAGCTTAGAATAAAGAACAGAATATGGGGATAAAACCTTCTTCTGACAACTGTAAATCTTAGCAAAAGAAAATCTGCACGGCTCTCATCACCGAACACCATAGAAACTGATAGCATTTCTCCTGACATGACACCAAGTATAGGGCTGTGAGTCAATACAGAATCATGATACTGATCCTTTTAGTTTCAAATTTATAAATACATTGTTTCATACAATATGTAATATTGATATTAATATTTGGATTATTGTTCACATAAAATAAGAAACAGAATAACAACAACAACAAAAAACAAAAAATACACTATTTAATATCATTTCGTACTTGCAATCTCTCTGAAAGAAATAAATTGGATTTTTTCAAAAGAAAAAACAAATCTCAACTCCTAAAATGCAGACAGGGATGAGCAATGAACAGTCCTAAAAACTGGCTGTGTTGCCTGTGTGTGCTTCTGGCTCCAGCCTCTTGCAAGACAAAGCAATACTTAACATAAAATTGAATTGCATAACAGGTCACATTGTCACTGTCACAGATATCCCATCCAGCATTTTAAACCCATATTGAATCGGATCAGTGCATCCCCACCAGAAATGTCCAAAAAATGATACAATGTCCTGCCTTTCTGAATGAATGAATTGACTCAACTGTTAAATCATGGTGCTACAGAAGTCATTGCCATTCTGTACGCACAGAGAGGAAGTGTAGAGGTGGGTTCCATTGGCTGATTAAAAATCATTATGCCAAGTGTACTGAGTGTGTGTGCGCGTGCGTGTGTGCTTCAAAGCTGAAAGTAGGGCTATAAAGCATGTGACATTTGGTCCAGACTGAAAGACAATTAGTAAGTCTAGCCTTTAGCAATGAAACACTCCTTGGTTGGATAAAATTAAATAAAACTCTGAACCAATCATTGATTATGTAGCCAAGTCCCTTCTTCTAAAACCAGCACACATGATTCTAGCAAGGAGCCTTAAGGTTAATCAGTTGTGATTAAATGTCACCTGTCTAAAGTGGGATCTACTTGGAAAGGAAAAGCTCTTAAGTCATAGTTGTTTTGCTCATTAGCCAGCAGATAACTAATATGACAGAGAAATGAAGGGTTCACATGATGAAAAAAATTCAAACTGTAATTTCGGCAGTACAAAAAGTGTTAATAGCAAGGGATAACCCTTGTTTGTGACCATTGTTTCTGCTGAAATAAAAGATTTAGCTTGTAAATATGACATGCAGACCATAAGACAGCTGTCTGCTGACAGCTTAAAGTGTACATTTTTCCAATTTAATTCACAGTACTGTTCATAAAAACTGCCATCACATTTTTCTTCCTCAAAGTCCTATGTCAGCTCATGAATGCAATGCTGCTTAGTTTAGTTTTTTGGTTCTGGGGTGGAAGGTCGCTTTAAAAACAATGCAAAAAACAAAATAAAAAAAAGAACATCAAGCCAACCATCATTTTTTATGGAACACAGCATACAGCGCATGTTTTTGCTTTAGTCTAAGCACTGCACATGTGTAGAGAGCTGTTGAGAGAGTCACACAGGATCAGGGCAGCTTGCACGGTCAAGGTTCATTAAAGAACCATCAAGAAGCCCTTTCCCATCGGATCATCCTCAGAGCTTTTCATTGGTTTCATTATGTGACCTACAGCAAGGTCACAGGGTTGCATCATTGAATGCTCTGTTCATGGATGATAATGCTACAAGGTGCTATTGCCACATGGGTCATAATATTCACTGCTAATTCATGTACTGCCCCGAGAACTGGGGAAACAAAAAAAAAAAAAAAAAATGGAAGAAGAAAATGGAAAACTCACACTTTGAACACGGACGTGCAAACACATGGAAGAACACAGACTTTATACTATAGACCACTACAACTAGATATATCTCCAGTGAGGTCACATATTATTACTCCCACCCACAGAATGATCAAGACTTTCTCCGCTCTCTGCCTCATATTCAGAAAGTGAACACTGCACATACAGGCTCAGATTTATGCTAAACATCTTTAAATAAAACCACCTTAGAATGATTCTCTTCTCTGAATACATCAATTGTTAATGTATCCAAAATGTGTCATGACTGAAATTCGCTCCAGTTTAATTCTAAAATCAACTTAACTGAATCTCTGTTCGACATTTCTGGTGACAGCACTTTAAAAGCATTTTAAATGAATAGAGGAGAGGTTTTCAAAACAGAAGAGTGAAGTGACTGATATGTACTCATTAACACATAGAAAAGAGATGTCACAAAATAATTCACAGCTTCTGTTCTGCAATTTTATCTGAAGTGTGGATGATTCCGTTTCATATTAAGAATGCAAAGAAATGTATTAATGTTTATTGAAGCAGACATTTATGTGACTGTGTATTGTAAAAATGTGTATGTGTGTATCCGTACCTGAAAGTAGGTGAACTGAGAGTGGTAAAGGTCAGGGTAGATGTGCAAGGTGGTGCCCATTACCAACAGGGATTCAAATTTGTGAAGGGAGGAGCTGATGTAGCCAGTGAAGCCCAAACACCAGATTTTCAGCAGAGCCTCCAGGTCAAATAGCACAGTAAAGGCAACCTGAGGTGGAGTGCAGACAACAGCAATATTCTAGTTTACTTCATAAGTCCAGTTTCTGATTTTTTAGTCTTCTGCTGTACAAGAGGGAAACAAACAGTACTACATTTATTTTACAATTTTAGTTATTTGTTACTTACAGATTATGAGAATGAGGACACTCAACCGGCTATAACACTTAAATGAAATTTACATGTTAATGAAAAAAAAATCAATATGTTTAAAGACATAACACTCTTCCTAATATAATGATTAATAATATGAATAAAGATTGATTGATTGATTTTTAATTTAAATAACTTTTGTTGATAATACTATTGCTAATAATAAACACATCTCAGAGCCAAATCTTGGTTTGGGAATGAACTTCACAAATCTTTTAAGAGAAAGCTTGCATTAGACATCATATTGCATTATGGGAAATGCAGGACTTTGTTTTTGGAGCCATCTTACCTCATCTGTCTTTTGCTAGTCCTCCTTAGTCTGATTATAAGAGCAATATTAAATCGTTGGAGGACCCCTTTTTAAGTACAGGATCTGAATGCCTCTAGCTCGTCTTCAGCAGAAATACGGTAAGAAAGAGAGAATAAAATTGACACCTCACCAATAAAACATGCACTGCTCCATTTAACTCAAAACCCAGTGCCTCCATTTCCTATTTTCCCTTCACAGCCTTCACACAGATTGGAGCAAATCTGCAGATCGATGGCAGTATGATATAGATGGACGGAGGGAAAGAAGGTAATATTGTGTGTGGTTTTTCCCTTTTCTTATCTCTTCCACTCAGCTGTGTGTGAAGGAGAGAGGTAAGAAGAGGACGAGGGAGGAGGGCACACACTCCCGTCTTTGTCGGCGCTTTACCACCTGCATACTGATGTCACAAAACCAACCTGCATGACATATACTGTAGAGCATCGTGTGCATGTGCGTTTACCTATAAAGAGTCTACTGTAGAGAAAACCCAAATATGTGTCATCTAACAGTGTTTTAACCAAAAATGCAATGAAAAACTCACTACTCCTGACTTATAATAATACAAAAGCTAGGCTTTAAGCAAAACTTTGGGTCAAGGTGCTTTGGGCCTTTGGAATTAGAAAAAAAACAGGAATTTTATATATATAAAATAAAACATCTCACCTCTGCCAGGTAAAACTCATCATAGTGCCTGCGGTAATTCTCGCCTTTGTAATAGTTGCTAGCAGCAACAATGACGTCCACAGCAACCATGCTCAGGATGAACATGTGGAACACAGAGGACCGCATCAGTTGCTGTGGAAACAGAGCAGTGTTCAATTGCAATCAATGTAAATTACACACAAGAGCCAAAGGGGAAAGAAGAAGTGTGTAGAAAATCAGCAGCTATTTTTATTTGTCTTCCATTGAATTTGTTCAAATTCTGGTTTGAAATCTGGTTCAGAAGACACAGTGCTTATGTCCCCAATATCTCGTACATCACTTTAAGCTGAAAAGCAAAATGAAACCACAACCTATTTACAGTGAAGAATATGACCAGGCTTTTTCCGGCTCACATTAATTCTTTGGTTTAAACTGAATTATACTGTACAAGGGCATAATCTAACTTAACTACAGCATCGCCTGAGATACACCATTTCCAGTCCGACTGATAGTTATGACTAAAGCAGATAAAGCGGAAAAGAAAGGTAAATTTACAACAATGCCAGACTAAATTATTCTGAATAGGAGTGAAGATGCTAGGGTGATGAAAAATTTTAAGTCAGATCTGCTTTTCTATTTTTACTAGCACAAAAAAAAAAAAAATGAATGTTTAAAGACCATATAAAGAACATCCATGTGGTAGTACAGACATGTGTTCTGTCTTTCTGGAGATGCCAACTATAGAATGAGCTGTGTATAAGAAGATGGAAACAGGCAAAGAGGGCCAGCAGCTAAACTGCAGGAAATTCAAAAGCAATCAGGAGCCTTTCATTGGGTGCTGAGAGAAACATCCACCCAGACAGCAGAATCAGTGTGTATTCAGACAGCCGGAAACAAGAGGCGAATGGAACAATAAATGTATGTTATTTCCTGTGGGAATAGAAGTGGGACTTAACGCCTTCAACAATATCACATAATAGAAACAATCATGACTTGAAAGAATGTGAGGGGGGAGAAAAAGTCGGACTAAACAGGCACTCTTCATTTAAACAAACACTGTAACTGTTCCTTTGGAGACAATATGACAGATGTGATCACAGCCTTGAACTGCATGTATGTGGCAGAATGAACAGCTTGTGAGTGGGTAGAATCGCTCACCCTAAAAAAAGACTTGCCTGTGAGACCGGCAATAGGAAGGAAAAAGTGAAAAATGAGAGGAAGACTTTAAGACAGATGAAGAGTGTTTTGCGGCATTGCTGGAAAGATCAAATTCGCCCCAGGAAAACGGGACCACTGCCATCGACCCACCTACACACAAATACACTAACAGTACAGAATCTTTCAAGTCTAGAAAGCCTGATCTGCAGTCGCATTGCTGTTTTTTAAAAACAAGTGATGATGTTGGAATTAATAGACGAAATTATCCCACAGAACTTTCAACAAGTGTAATAAGGAGAATAAAGGAAAAATAGATCACATTTGCACAGAGACAAGAGAGATTCAAAGAGAACATCTTTACCACAAAAATGACAGTATTTAAGCACATGGAATGTTTATCAGACAAGGACTTCTTTTGGTCATGAAATAAGATGACTGTTACCTGTCAGGAGCAAGGGCAGAGCAAGTAGCACGATTGTTAGAGCGCTGTTAAATGTCACTAGGAGGAGATTGGCGTGAACGCTTGGGTAAACAAACTGGGACTTTGACATGGAGGCCACTGTTGGCATCCCATCTCCTCCCTGTCCACATCAGTTTTATTCAGCACTGGCAACGAACGATCTTGAGTAGATCTCCTTACCTAAACCAAACCAATCTTCTTCAGAAAATTTAACTGAATAATTAAAGTTTCAACTGTAGAAGTGAGAAATCAGAAAGCACTCCTATCAATCCTTTTGTGTCGTTTGTAAAAGTTTTGGAAGGTACTGTTAAGCAATGTAATCGTAGGAGTTAGCTTGAGTTAACTTTTGTACTTCTGCAAGTTAAATCACTTGAGGTGAGCAAAAACACGATTCTGACCTTGTGTTAAATTTCTCTTCAATAATAATATGGTATGTCATGAGTACACATATGTTCATACATTTTTTTCATGAGGAACTATTGTACTTTTGTAACTGTTTTCCTCTTTTATCTTATTTTCTGTTATTGTTCTGTCTTTTATTAAGCATTACATGCTATTAATTTCAGGCTCAGAAGTGAATTTTTGTAATTCTTTAAGCTCAACCGATAGCCCAGACTGACAAAGCTGCTAGCCTTAGGATTGGGTGGGTTTTTTTTGTGCACACACTTGCCCACTCTGCACACACAGTGGTTAGGCTCTCTGACTGAGACTGTACGTGACAAAGCAGTTTGACATTTCCAGCAACCAGACGCTCTCCCCCTTGGGTGTTTTGGCTGAACAGAGTTGTGTGTGTATGTGTGTGTGAGGGAGGGAGCTAGAGGGATAGAGGCAGACTGACAGAGAACAGAAAGTGTACATTTGTGCGTATGAAACACATGATTTTCTCAAGGTCCTGACGCTGTCCATATTCCCTGTCAGCTTTTGGGAATCGCACTGCTAAGAGGAGCTGGAGTGCAGTGTGCATTTGCAACCTCATGTGGAAATACAGTCTGCCCATCCAGCTCTGACACAGAATAACCTTTGAATCTTTGCCTCACATTCCCCCTCGTTTGGTGCACTTCACCAGATAATGTTCTCCATGTCCTTCCCAAGGCAAAATGGCCTAGTTTGTCCAATGCAGCTGATAGCACTGGCACACAAGACTTGGCCTAAAGATGTCAAAATGAATTTAACAGCATCAATTTTGGGACAAGATGGCCCTCCCCTGCTGTTTGACGTTTCTAGCTTGTGTGTCTCTGAAATCCTTTCACACTTGTTTGATGGATGCTATTTATTTGTGTTACCTCTGGCTGGATCTTTGAAACACCAGGTGCTCACTGTGCACAGGCGCAAGCATGCATACACATGCACACAGACACACACACATACACAAGTTGAAGTCAAATTTGTCAAGCGAGTTCACACGTGATGTTGTGACTTTTGGTGTTTAACCAAGAAACACTGGCAACACTCCGTCTGATAGCAAATATTCATTTCTAGCACATGACACAGTACATTCTGTAAAATACAGCTTGTAGTCAGCTCTTATTTGCTTGTCTACAGCAGAGTGTACATGATACAAATTATGTATGCAAATAGTGTACGATGAAAAGACATAATTTCAAGTGGCATGTAAATTAGTATTTGGTGAAACAGTCAACTCAGAGTGTTCTTTCTTGTGCTAAAAACAAAAAACAACATTATGAGAATCTAAACACTGACCTCTCTTTTCACCAGTCTTCTGGTTTCTCATCTGGGTACTTAGTTTTTTTTTTTTGTTTGTTTGTTTTTTTTAATCAGTCAGTTTACACCCAGTCAATTTAAACAGTGCAGCACAGCTTCACACTCTCTGAAGGCTATCTTGTCAGTCTCAGAGAAAAGATGAGAACCTTTGGCTGTGCTTGTTAAAGGTATCCCGACATGATCTGCAGTCAATACATGTATCAGTCACCTGGAGGACGGGATTATATGCATCATAGCTGGAGCATTTCCAGTGGCTGCAACTGTAACACACCCAAGACAAAGAGGCCAACTATCAGACCAATGAATGCTTCCTCATGCTCCGTCTGTTCACTCAGACTGCCAAGGACGACAAATGCTCTTTCCGCTGGTACATGAGACGAGGGTAGCACATGTGCACATAACAGGCAAGATAGAGCAGCATTAACACGGGAATTGTCACCAACAGACTGGGTCATGTTCTGGAATCATCTCATGCTACAGTTTTCTCTCTCCTGCTTACAGAGATTAAGAGGAAACTCAGTGGGATTACAGACTTCCTCACTTAACGTATCCCTTCAAGTCTTCTCTCTGGCATTTTGTTGACGTCTAACAAACAAGTGATGACAACCCAAGTTCTGTAAAGGCTCTTGTCTTTCATGTGTGAGGTACACGGCACTGAATGAAAAAAATGGAGAACGGTCAAACTAATTCAGAAATATATTATCAAATTGGGTAACAGCACAGTTTTACTCATGGCTAACTGTGGTATCAACATAGAGTTATTTTAATCTAAAGCTTTGGGCTGAAGGAGTGGGTGTGTAAGATCTTGCTGGGTTGAGGATCTAGTGAAGTGGCAGCCCCTTGGCTTATTACGGCTCGGACAAGAGCAGGCTGACTCATGTCCCCGGCTGGAAAACAGGTCTTAATAAAACATGATGGTCTGCCTGTCTGCACCCTCCTACTCTTAATAATATCTGCTGCGCTTTGCCACCTCTGCACTTCTCTCTGGTTATTCCTTATAGACATTTGATTTATTTCATTTCAGCATATATCACTGTTCGTGCATGTGGCTGACTGCATCCCAGACCGAATAAGCATTCCTATTCAGTCACCATGTTCTGTCTAAGAGTGTTGATCTCACAGGACTAGTCACATCTTTCACTTGCAAGTCATTCAGTTTCCCATCATACACATTCATCTACCCTGCTATCTTTTTCTTCCACTGTCGCCATCTATAACAAGGTTTCACTGTGATTATGTCTCCCTAACCAATTTCACCTTTCTCTGTGCTCTCCTTCTCCTTCTATACGAAAAGACAAACTGACCTTAACCTTGACACATTGTGTGTGTCTGTGTATGTGTGTGTGAGCTTCAGGTAGTGAAGTGTTGTTACTGGGAAGATCCAGAGGGCAAGGATCGGTGGCATGGGTAAAAGAGGGTATTGGAAAATCAGTAACCTCTGGCTTGGGAGGAAGAGGTCAAAAAGGCGTCGCTTTCAGTAGACTTCAGTACCCCCAACAGTGAGTTACTGGGTTATCCATCACTCTGTATTTAGTTCTGTCGACAGAGGTCTGAAGCAGGGGGAATGAGCGGCATCAGATGTTCATCACCAAAAATGCTGTGCTAAATTAATCATACGATCCTCCTGGATAACTCGAATTAGGCAGCATACATCATGTTTTTCATACTTTTTCTTAGAGGTCATTTTAAAGCTGTTTTAATTATTCTCCGAGAATTATTCTTTCCCTGATTTATATGTCCAGTCTATTCTATTTTACATTCTAAAGATTTTTGTCCAGTGGGATAAACCTGCATAGAGTGTCACCCTCTATTTTTGCTTATAGGAGACTAAGCTCCAACCTGCAGTGTAATTATGGCATAGTGGAGCACCAGGGGCTAATTAGTAGACCAGGTCTGTAGAGAAAGAAACAGGATGCTTCATTAACCTGCACTGGTCTATACTGCTGCCATGAGAGGAAAAACTGAGAAAGCATTAAAGAACCTTTAAAACAATGTCTGTCCTATGAACATGTACAGAGGACTCAGAGGGAAGCAAATACAGCATTTTACTTTCTTACATATCTGATGTGTAATTATGAAACTGGACAAGGAACTGGTTAGTTAAATATAAAGTCTAGAAACCAGGGAAACAGTTTATATGCCTCTGCCCAAAGGAGTCAAATTCGACCCTCAGAATTCTCTCAATCTCACTCCGACCATTTTCAAACAGTGGCCATTTCCCTCTGATTTCATGTTTAGGGCGGGAAGCTCAAATACTTAGAGTAATGTCGTAATGGTTGCATGTTTCAGGTTGCAAGTCTTATTAAGCATATCTGACAAACTGTTATCATTAAAGAGACAATGAATTGGGACAATTTGGAGAGACATACGACCATATTTCAAGGTAAAACAATGTATTTGATAAATAAGTTACAATTAGACAACAGCTAAACTTAGCAATAATCTGCTATCTGCCATTACAGATTGACTGTATTAAGTCAGTAACTTCTGGTTAAGTCAGTAACTATATGTAACATTATGCCTACTGGAACACATATTGCTGTGTAATGTATCACTTCAGTGGCCTTCATGCTACACATAAAGAGCCTGGTAGGAAATGCCTGCTCTCTTATGTTACGTTACCTTACATTGCAGGCTTGATCACATCCAATGTGTTTTACTTGACTTTACGACAGATGTTATCAGTTGTCAAAATTAAGACTTTGTTGAGGATACTCACTGTAAGATTAATAGAGACACTGAAAAACAACAGTCAGAGTGGGAGTGGAACGTGGTGATGCTCCATGCTTTGAGGCTATTTTGGTTTGTAGCCCCTCAGGAGGGGAAGCTGCCATTTCCTCTCTGTCTCCAAAAAGAGCAGGTGGTTAATCAATTATGTGTTATCTCCAACTGCTGCAGCCCACTGGACCCAGACAGACCCAGACAGCCACACACACGTGCAGAAATGGACAGACATCAACAGGCAGGGCAACAGGCTGACAGTCAGACAAACGGAGGCCTGACCTGACACACATAGGTGGTTTAAAAGACAGTCGGACAGGTATGTGTTATGTAGCAACAGATAAACAGGAAAACACGCACACACAGACCACCTGTCTGTAGATAGCGCCAACCTGCCAGCCCTGAAACATTTTAATCATTTGACGGCCAATTACTCTGGAGCCAGGCAGAGCAGAACAGAAACTCACACTTCACTTCCCCGACATTCGCAGATGGCCCTGCAGGCTGATCTCCACTGCCTGTCTTCACTCTACCTGTCTACTCAGCTAGCACTCCCTCCTCTGATGTGGGTGAAAAAGCAATGAAATAAGATGTATGGTAAGAGGGATGCAGATGAGGGTATCCATTATCAATCAAAAATGATGCCACTGCAATATGACATACTTTTGTTCACACCCTCTATTATGAGAACAGAAAATGTAGAAAAATAACAATTTGACCTGTTCTACACCTAAACACATGTATGGAGAAGCAGGTGCACATTGCTCTACACAACATCAATTACTAATGTTAATGTGCATATGCATGGTTCTAGTGATACTTTAGTGAATCCATCATAATCTGTTCGCATTCCATGTCCTGTATCACTTTATTCAAATGATCTTACACTGCCCGAATGGTACTTATATGTTCATTTCCTAAACATAAAAATAAGTATATTAGTATCATTATTATATATAAATTTTCAATTTAGATGTTTAATTACTATATTTAATGCAAAATCATTTTAAAATCACAAAAGTTTCAATGTATTTATTCAGACGGAGGGACGCTTTGTCTTCATGTTGTCTTCATCAACACATTATGCAATGTTTTAAATTTATGAAAACAACAACGCAATATATTGGTTTTAAAAAAAATCATGACTTTTGATTGAAGTCAAAATTGATCAAAACATTCACTCACAAATTTTATATATCTAAGACAAGATGGACCCTTTCCAACTGAAAATCTGTAAAACAGAAAACATTAGCCTTATTCATAATTCCTCTGTTGTTGGTCTGTGATGAGGCCTTTGTGGTTTGATATGAACAGCTGGGTTAGCTCTTGCGGTTTCCCCAACCACTCTGAAAATCAAAACAATGTTTTGATGGCTTGACATGCCACAAAATGCTGTCGGTGTGTGACTGGCAACCCAACACAATGGCTGACTTTTGAAATGAAGCACACTGTGATGCATGTCAAAGTCACTCTCAGAACTACTAAATTGTTACACTACTTGATTTTTGTTTGCCTCATGCTTGACACTTTGAATCATCAAGTAGACAAAAAATTTAAATAACAGCAAAAGTACTTTGATGTGACACTTCTCTGCATTTTACGGACAAATATTAATGTTCTACAAGCTGAAAGATGGCTGTTAAATGAACGCAACTTCATCATTAGTGGAGACTAATTAAATATAATATATATAATATGATATAATGTATATCTCCATCTGCAATAAATATCTCTGGCCCTAAATTTGATTATAAAAAACAAAAGATAAGATGATTATTGCTTTTTGCGTTTCATTTTTTCTATAGTGCTTTTCATGTGTCAGGCTGCCTTTGACAGGAGACATCTATCACAATTTCTGGGCCATTGCCCAGAGCTGAAACGGTTCGTGTGATGGAGGCATGAGTTGCTCTACACTCTGAACCACTGAAACAACGTTCAACTCAGGTTGTCTCACAGGAAGTCAGCCCTAAGAGGTCTGCATCCTTAAGATGGTGTTAAGATTTAAAAAAGAACTGTATGTTAAAAAAAATATATATATTAAAAAAGTATTCTGCACTGGTATAGGTCTGGAGCTACAAATACCAGACTAGTTTTAATAATAGTTCAAAGATCCTACAGCATTGTACATCTCTAGAAAGTTAACATGGTAGCAACCCTTTATCCTACACCCAAAGAACTATGTCATTTGCATTAAGTAATTATGCTTGAACGTTAATTATTGGGTAATGATACTAGGCCAGACGGTCCTGTATTTTTTTTTGCCAGAACTCTCTGCATTGTCACCCCCACTTTGCTAATACAGCATCCTCACTAAAATGGCAGCTGTGTTCTTCAACACAATACTACTATCAATCTGAATATGGCCTAATGCCTCTATCCGTCAGTCGGTTAACCCTTAACTCAACAGTCAGAAGTGGTCTTCTCGTGGGCACAGAATGACAATAATAGCTATTTTGGTATGAGTGAATGAGGGAGATGAAGTAGTCTTTCTGTGTTCCATGCAATAGAACACAGGGCGCAAAAGGAAGTCAGCCGTGTTTATCCCTCTGGTTATCCCTCTATCCAAATCTTTCCTCCAACTGATGAAGAGGCTCTGGGAGACATGCTGCTTTAATGGGAATCCTGCATATTTTACAGTCTTTTTTCTCTCTCTCATTTCTTCCCTTCTTCTCTGCCCCATTTCTCCATTTTTATCGGTGTTCTCTTCTATGCTCTGTTTGTGTACGTACCTGTGTCAAGCTTTGCGCTGGAACAGTATTTTCTCCGTGAGGGTTTGTTGACAGCGATCCTCCCTCTCATAGTCATGGAACCTACTGGCAGTCTCTCACAGCAAGGGCCCAGCCTTTTACATTACACCACTATCAACTGTGGGCCAGCTGTAAACAACACCCGCTGCTTTCAGCTTATCTTTAAAGCCCCACCATTTGGATCACACTGACCACAAGGCAGCAGTGGCGTCCATCATGTAGATGTCATTTAAAACTCATCTATTACTGGAGCGACATCATTAGTGCAGCTCTACACATCAAACATGAGCCTCCACTCATTTAAAATCCCATCAATTTCGTTTGACAAAGCCACTGAAGAACCAGACAAATATGAAAACAATGAGGTGATACTGCAAGCGACTGTGCACTTGTTAAATAGATGAGGTTTACTGATTCTCTATTAACACAAAACATTTCAACAATGAGAGACAAATCTAAATAATAATGGAAAGTGTTACACACACAAGCACATATACACATGTACAGCTTAGCTGCTATTGTTGGTATGTTGTGGTGTCAGCTTTCACATAAAATCAACATACTTCATAGAATTATGCACGGGTGAGAGAGAAACACTTTACACCACCAGCATCAGCAGCATTCAAATTATGTGGTGTGTTTACCTGGAGGCAGGCAGGCGCTCGGCCATGTGGTTTGTTGACGTCTACAGCTACAAGCTGCCATCCCCCAGCAGCATCTTCATGGAACATCTGTGGCACAAGAGCAGCACATGAGGGGCAAAACTCACAAAGAAACCTTGCACACCATTCACAGCACTGGACCAAACTCAAATACGCACACCCACCCCATGGCTACATCTTCACAAAACATCTGCGGCTAGAAAAAAAGCTGAAGGCATCATACACAAAGATTCATACCCACACAAAAACAGCATGATCACTGCTAAATACAGTATGCAAGCCTAAGGATCTAACACCACAAATAAAAACAAACCAATATCACTGCTGAGACTTTCAAACTCACAGGACAGCTGGCTCACTCATGAATATCAATCACTGTTCTGATGTAAAACATTAACGCAACATCTTACTAACAAGCACAATCATGTGATCAGGATCCAAAATCTCAGTGAGCGTATACTTCACTAAAAGTTAAGCTGGCATAAAAGCTATCTCAAACTGGTGGTTTCAGTTAATCGTCTTACCTTTTCATAATGTACTGTAGGTGTCATGTGCTAACATTACAACAAGATTTACAGTCTACACCCACGGTAGGTAGTGGTTCCATGAGAATGTAACTCGGCACAACAGTGCTATGAGTGGAATGATAATGTCTGCATACTAACATGTTAGAAATTACAATGGTATTGCATGCTAACATTTGCAATAGGAACAAAACACAAGTACAGCTGAGGCTGATGAGGATGCCAACAGTTTTGCAGCTATTCAGCCACATTCAACTAAACTAAATTAAATTATTCTGATGGTAGCCCTAGATGAAAAGCAATTATAACTTATCCCAATTTGACGAAGAGATATTTCACCCAAAAAGAACAGGTCAGCTTCACGATGGCAGTTGAAAAGTCAGGATCATCCAAGTTATTAGAATTCATCATCTGGCAACCATGGCTGTCTCTACAAAATTGTGACAGTCCATCCAGTAGATGTTGAGTTATATGAGAGTAAGTAAAAACAGTGATTATACAGTATATAGTTTCTGAAATAATGAAAATGATATTCATTGCAACTGTGAGAATCAAGTAAAGGTGCAAACTTCCATTTGCATCACACAATTACTGCTTGCTTCTTACATTTATAAATCCTTCATCCACTCTGCCTCATTTGTCTTTCTATTCTTTAGTTACAAAAAATTCTTCCCTGTTTCAGCTCTGTCACATCTGACTCACATTTTATCACTTCCTGTGCAAGCCTGCGGTGGGCGATCACAACTTTTTTCCATTGTGTTTTAATATAATGACAGTAAAGTGAATACTATCTACAACACTGATGTCAAGCACACAGGACTGATATCATTCAACTTCAGACAAGCCAAAGTAGCCTTCAGTGTAATTCAACCTCAAGTTCAGCCCTTAATTACTATTCCACTCATCAAAATATGGAACAAAAAGCCTGATCCAGTGAAACAAAAGAGGATTTATCCATTGTCAATTTATCACTCTAGTTGGGCTCTACACCCTAATCTCTATTAAAAACCTCAATAATCTGGAGACAGCATAGCAAAGTCAAGGGATAGGGAGTGTGACACGGGCTGTGTCTCTCAGGGCTACCTTATACCAGCCATCCTCTCTCAGGAGCATGAAGAAGGGCACATATTGTTTCAGCCTCTGTGATTGACAGTCAAGTATTACACCACAGCTAATTAGTTTTCCCCCTCTAAGATAAATATTGGGGCATGACGATGTGATTACACTTAATTTGATAATGGAAAGAGAGCCTAATTGTTTTCAAGGTCATAGCACTATACGCATGCCAGTGGCCCAAGCCTGTTTTCAATCATAATTGAAGTAAGAGAGGTATTCGCTTCATGACTTTCCAACATGTATCATTTTAAAAACTAAGAGGGAATGACAGCAGTGGAAACAATTTACCACTTGTCTCCATTATCATTAAAAATGTCAAAGATTTAATTGGAAATGTGGATTCCAGTCCAAATGTATAATTCAGATATGCTTCAGTGACAGACAATGATAGCTTTCCTTTTAAATCACAAAACATCCGCAAAATACAAATGCAGATCCATGCATCTGCCCATCGTATTCTTTATATATTATGATGTGAATTAGTGTTTTAATTGGGTACTATCATATATTAAATCGCTTATGTAGTTTTATATTTTTTTCTGTGAAGTCACTTGACATTCAGCTGTAAAATAAATATCATCTCTGATTTTTTGCCTCATTATTTTCCCCATTTTTCAATTTTACTTTAATTTTAATTGACAGTTTATAGGCAGTGAAAGCTGGAAGAAAATATGAGCACAGAGCACCTTTTCAGGTAAAAATCTTGTAAATTTTCTTTTCAACATCCATATTAAACAAAAACAGTAAAATGTAAGTTTCTCTTTTACAATAAATATATACACTCTTCAGTTCAAATGTTTTCCTAAAATTGTCCTAATATGTTTAAACACTAACGGTGTCACTTGTTAAGTGGCTCATGCTGATTTATTAAAACCTTAACATTTGCAACTTTACTTATCTTTTTGTATCAAATTATTCTGGGAGCATTTTACACCTTTATTAGATAGCAACAGTGAACAGATGACAGGAAATGAGGGAGAGATCCCATGTTGCGTTTCAGTGTTCAGTGTCCTCACCCCTAAGCCACAGGGATGTCCCCGCCATTTTATGTTTTTAAGAGACTTAAAAATAATGAAGACAAACTAATGTAAAATGTTCTTTGCCGTTGTTTTAAAAGTAACTAAGGCGCCACAATAAACACTGTCACTACACAAAGGTCAATCATGTAGGACTCCAAGACACTAGGCAAGGTAAGGACAAGCCAGGTAGACCAGAGGTCATTCTTCCCTTGAGGCATACCGGTGATCCCAAAAATAATCCCTTTAGTTTGTTCTGGGACTGCCATTTCAGCTGCTTGCATCTTCGATCACATTTCCACACAGCCCAGAGCTCATGACCTTTTGCAGTGGTTGGAGACTGGTAAATCAAGCGCTTACCCTCCAGGCTCAGCTTCCTCCTTACCACAGTAGCGTGCTCCTGTTGATGGCCTGATTGTCAGTCTCTTGCTATATCTTATCCAGGCCTTTAAACAAAACCCTGTGATACTCGAACTCCTTCACCTAGTAAGTAACTCACTCCAAACCAAAGGAAGGAAGTCCACCATTTACAGACACAGTTACATGCCCTCAGACTTAATCCTCATCCCGACTGTTTCACTCTCAGCAGGTGGTCTAAATAGTATATAAATAGTATATACCGAGTCAGTTAGCCAAATAAATTTCAATAATCTATTTTATTAAAACCACACAATATCTGGCCTATTTTTATTTTTATAATTAAGCAGACTTGATTTTATTTCATCATACATCTGGTGGTCCATGGGCTCTTAGCCAATTTTCATGTGAGTGGAGGTATTTATTGATGACCATGCATTCTTGTAAACCTTAAGAAAGCTAATCCTGTCAAAATGTGTTGTGCTTTCCTTTGATTCTTCTGAATTCATGCAACTTTAATGAGCTGAATTTTAATGAACGAGCAGACTTTTTGCACTCTGTACCCAGATGACCTGCTTTAAAGAAAGTCTATGTTTAGAATCAGATCAGAGTTAGGTACCCCAAGTGTCTGTGAGTGATGGTTGTACCTGTGTTGTAGCAGTTGAGGTGGTACTGCTCCTTGAACCCCACATCTGCTGAAATTGCACTCTGATCTCAGCAAATGTTTCGATGATGACTGCAATGAACACATTCTGTAAAGGAGTATCAAGACAGAGCAAGTGACACAGACAGTGAGAGAGAAGGAATGTTGTGGCAATTAAAAATAATGACAAAGTTCAGGTCCATCTCTTGACATCCTTTTACTATCTGTAACATGACATCTATTCTCTCATTAGCCAAAGAACATTCTACTAACACAGGGAAATCATTATGTCTGTAGGTGAAAGCTTACATAATGTCAATTAAGTGTTCAGCTATCCATTGCTGCCAGGCCCGGGGAGCTGAAAGCATTATGAAAAGTGCAACAGGAAGAAACTGGCTCTAACCTTGACGAGCCATGCCAAGAAGAAAATGAGAGTTATAAAGTAGAAGTAGGAGCGCCAGCGAGGGAAACTGTCAATGGCTCTGTACATGAGGAACACCCAGCCCTCCTGTGATGCAGCCTCATACACAGTAAAAATGCTTGTACCTAAACAAACACAGACACAGGAGTCAGACGTGAGATGTGCAGATAGATGAAAAGCAGATTGTTATTAAAAAAAAAAAAAAACAGTATCAGTATTGGTCTTGTGCTTGACGTGATTCTTAGCGATGTCCACAAGCTTCACGCAAATTTGTATTGTCCAGTTTACAGGACAGACAATACAACATCCCATACTGATTAATCTGATGAAATTATCTTTAATGCATGTCTCTCTCTCTGTCGCTGCCCCTGACAAATTTGGTCAGAACTTTGCCAAATTATAACTCTCGGCTTTTTTTCTGGATAATGCACTCTTTGCAAATGAACTGTCCGTACTTTGAACATTTGGCCAAAGATGACTTTGGGAAAGAAACCACAGAAAGAAACACCTCTCCAGATTATTTTAATCTTTGAAAAGACTGTCTTTCTTTACACCTTTTTCAGGCAGGTAACAAGAGGCTGACAGCATCTGTCAATGTAACTGACAGACAGCTGGAAGACGAATATCCCATCGTTCTCATTTTCTCACACAGGGTCATTTTTCCGCATATCTTCACAGAATATACAATAACTTTATAAGTATTAATGTGAATCGCTTCATAGAACTGGCTGTTTAGTTGTTATGAGACAGTTAATGTGTATGTGTCTAAAATATGTGTATAGTTCATACCTAATTCATTGAAACCGCTATAACCGAGCTCCTGTCGGCTGAGGCCCAGCTCTTCCAGGTCCACGCATTTGAAACCATGAGGACACTGGTAGCCTTCCCCATCAGGGGAACAATGAGTGTCTGGGATGGCCAAGCTGTTCCATGACACTTCACTGGGTGAAAAATCAATAAATAATATGAATGCAACATGTGTAGTTGGAATCAATATTGAAAAAAGATTTTAAAAAATACTGTGTGTGAGTAAAAATATAGGTTGTGACAGCAACGTTAACAAAAAAATTGTTAGATTTCCAAGTACCAGCATCACACACACAAGACAAAAGAATATTGTCTGCGTACACACACATAAGCACACTTAGACACAATGTCCCTCCTCCCTCCTTCCCTGTCTCCCTGTCTTTTAGCCACAGGTGTTATCCCAGGAGCTGCTTGACTCTTCTAATGAAAATTAATGCCATCAAATTGCTTGCCCAGACATTCATCCAAATTGTTTATTAAGGGGTACAGAATCAGAGGGGATAATTTATTGCACTATCACAAAGGGCAATCAGAAGCACAGTGATGAATCCTGATAAAGCTAATTATACCAGGCTGAATAATACCACTGTGTCTTATCAAAGAAATCACTTTTCTTGATGACAAAGGGGAGAAAAATGAAGCCTCAAATGACACAAAATGTCCAGTGATAACATAATATTAATAATTTCGTGAGCCAAATGAAAAACAAAACATAACAGTGATGATAAGAAATAATTTATGGTTTGTTTTTTGAATCAGTAATTTGATCACACTAAGATTAATTTGTGAAGCTTTGCTAAACTGAAAATGTGAGGTTCTGTTAATAACCTCTGCCCACCTTGACTAACAACCACGTCCACAGAATCAGTGGGATTAATACATGAAGGGTCATGTTATCAATATCCTTTCCCCGAGTTCCCCATCCGATTTGAAAACAGATTACTGTGGACCTTTATGTCCCTGTTCTTTTCCATAAAAATTATCTAATAACTTAAAATATATTAAAATATATTATTTAGTATATATATTTAGTATATCCCTCAAACATGTAAACCATAATGAAACTTGAAATCTGCAAAAGACATCCTCTGGTGAAGTAGATCTACTTCATACTGCACAAACCTATTATTCATGTAATGCAATAGAGTTAAATGGTGGTCAATTGCAAAAATCAACATCCAGAAAAGGAGATCCTACGTTGTTCCAAAACCCAAAGCCATTTCCATCGAATATCCCTGGCAGAAAATGTCTCCCCTGCTATTTTTTCCCAATTTCCACTAAATCCCTTGTGTAAAAAGCCAGGGAGCAATGACTTTGGGGCAAGGGCAAATAGAGATTAGACACAGTCCTGGAGTGACATATTTTTAAAATACCCCATTAGAACCATAATATATATATATATGTATAAAGAGCACAGCAGCAAACAAATTAGATGCCCAATGACGATAAAAATGTTAGATGTTGAATGATGTTAAAAAGGCATGTAAGCTAAAGACGTGAGGATTTCCTGAGCTATATTTCCTCCTACTACTGGTCAGTGTGTGGGTGCTTAGTTGCACAATCAGTAAGGAGGGCGAGATGATTAACTATTGGGAAGGAATGAGCTTAATACAAAGGCTAGACAGTGTAGGAAAGTTTAATTATTATAATCAGTGTTAGCACTTCCTGCAGATTCTGGCTTTAATCACGACGGTCAACTCCCCTATCTTTTGCCTCCACAAAATTCTATTGTTTGTATCATACTATAGCTATCCTCAATTGAATGATTCAATTCAAAAACCCTCATAGATGTGTTTAAATACATTCCAATTCTGTAACACAGTGTCACATATCCCCAGTCTTACAGCTCCCCCAATGCTGCTAACCAGAGGTTTACACAGAATTTCAACATTAGTCATTTCGCTTTAATTAGTATTTTTAAAATAATTCAAATTTTTTAAGAACATCAATTTACAGCCAGCTGCCCACATGTTGTTCAGCTGAAAGAACTAGATGACTACCAATGTTTGCCTCCTGTCAGTGTTACCAAAACAGCTGATTATCGGACATGGAAACAATGTTGTACAGAAATGCTTCTACAAAAAAAAAAAAAAAAAGTCAATTTAATGTGTGAGGCTGCTGCTTACACAGTCACACCAAATTGATCACAGAGGATGAGAGGTTGTCAGGATCTGGCAGATTCGGCTCAGCAGGTGACAATTACTGACTGATCAGGCTAACTGACAATTGCTGATTTGCTTTGTGGTGATGAATTAAAAAAGGATGTGATGTCACAGTGTGAGGTGTAAACTCTCAAATACTGTCCAGCAGAAGCAGGATTTTCATTTTAACGTCTTGCTACTGTCAGCCAACAAAAATGCAAAACTGTTTCTGTTAGAATCAAATAAGAAATGTTTATGCTGACCCCATTCCTAAACGCACAAATAATATAAACATGGGAGCACAGCTCCTGCATGAAAAGCTTACATATTTTTCAGTAGCTGCATTCATACCCTCATTATATGTTTTGATCAACTCTGCTGCAAATTATTTTAGATTGCTTTTAATAGCCTGTAATGCCAATTAAATCCAGAAAATAAAGACAATTAAATGTCTGGCTGAGTGCATTCAGTCTTAGGAATGTCTGCACCTTAGGAGTATATGAATGGTGCTTAACTTTGATGTTTTGCCCCATAGTGTAGGTGATAATGTGCTACAATAAAGAAGACACTTAATATGGATATTTTCTAGCTTGTAAAGTCACTTACATTAAAGCTGGGATTATATGTATCTAAAGGTGTTCATTAAAGAGCAACATGATTCAATATCATTGCTTACAGGTCATGGAATCAGCAGAGATATTTATCTGTGGAATCAACAAAAAAAGTTTTTTGTCTTTTTACTTTGTTCTTACCCTTTCTGGGTTTCATTAGTAACACAGTGATGGTTGAACGTTCCAAACATTTGAACTCCCAGAATTCCATAGAGCAGGAGAAAAAACAGCAGGAAGATGGAGACACTCCAGATCTGTTCTCCGGATCGCCTGCAAAGCACGAGAGTGAACAAAGGCATATTAAAAAGTTACATGTAAAACTATACACAAATTGTGGAGACCATATTAAAAAGAAATGCTCATGACAGTTTTGTACTTCAGGATGTTGGTGATGCGAGAGCGAGGAAGCTCAAAGCGGAAGTAGATCCTGAAGGCCCGGATCATAATGAGCGCTCGGGGGATTCTCAACATTCCCCATGGAGACATCTGATCTACAAGCTCTGCAATTTCAAACACCTGAAACAATTAAAAACAATTACTACAATTAAACTGCCTGTGTCGAGCTGTTCAAACAGGAAAAAAGGCAATATTATTGCAGAAAAACTTGTAATAGTAAACGTTGACTATACCTGCAGCACCAGGGACACCCAGATGAAAAACACCATGAATCCATCAAACACACACCAGCGATCCTTGACATAAGAGTTATCCCCCTGTGCAGAGAGAAGACGAGCAAGAGGGGACATCAACAGTGAGACAAAAAGGCCAATAACAGAGAGTTAATAATAATAATAATTGGAAAAGAAGAGCAAGAAACATCATCATGAATATATAAATAAATAAGTATGGACATAATCATTATCTAAGGCTACATTTGTCAAGAAACCTGATGCATTTTACAAACTGCAAAATTTCCTGCCATGTCAGTCAAAAATCCTTTTGACAGACCACGATAGTCCTGTTTTTTCAACACAATAAGACAAGAATGATAAAGGCCCAGAAATGTTAACAAACTGCAATGTCACGGGGTTGGCAGAGATGGGCATTAATTACCACTTACAGAGTGAGAGTCTGTAAGAAGCTCTTAAGGGGGTCAGCAATCCACAGGAAGCTGCAAATAGGAGGGTGTGTTCTGAAACACTCTTCAGATAACACCATGTTTGATCACACACACTGACAAGAGCAAAAGCATGCAATTACTTTACCAGGCTATGGGGATCGTTTGTTTTGTGCAGCCACTTTCATCAGCTTGCCACAGAATACAAATTCCTAGTGTCCATATGGTCATAGACATGTTGAATACATCCGACTCACTTTGAAATACTAATGACTTCAGTTCCTAGAAAATACTATGTGCAATGTGTGTGTCAAGGTTAATTTCACCTGACACACACAGAAAATAAACAGAAAAACAACTTCCCATTTTACAGACAAAAGTGGGTTTTTACCTACCTTTAAGAACTAAAAGAAACATTAAGAGAAAGAAGAAGAAGAAATGTTCCAGTTTTCACACTGCTTTCCTGCACTGGAGGACAATTGTGTGTCCTCCAGTGCCTCCCCGCTTGTTATCCTTGATTTGACAATTAAGCTGTCCACACTTTTTATGGCAGTAATTACGGGCCTTTCATCCGCCAGCTGTCTGTTGCTGGTTACTTCTATAGAACATTATCTCTCTACCTCGCATCTGAATTGTGTTGAATCATCTGAATTTATGGCTCAATACAACTAGTAAAGCTGAATTTAAATTGTGATTAAAATGTGTTGCTGCACAACAAGACCACACCTCTGAATATTACCTGAAGAGAGGATGGAGCAACATTAGGTCTCCACCTGTTCAGTTAATGTTCAGGCTTCCCTTCATCTACTACATTTTAAATAGTAAATACTGGCTAAGGTGTTAAGTCTAAACTGAGAGAGTACCATTCAATACTTCATAACCTATCTATAAAGTTTCATCCAAATCTATCCCTACATTTCTAAGATACCTTTCTAAATACAGGGACAGAATGAGAGAACAACACCAAAGAAATCCCATCATATTAAACATCCAAAATTATTTATTTGTTGAAATTCATTCATTTGTAAGTAGTCACAATGCAACAACACTTTCTCTCATTTGTTTGTCATATTTTGTTTCCTTTGTTGATATTTTGTTGCCAAATATTTCAGTACTGTGAAATTTTGTGTGAGTATTTTTTTCAATCTTGTAATAACTCCATTTTGGCCATATGCTCCATGCAACCATGTCAATAGCTACCTTTATGATTCCTCTGATGTGCATCTTGGCGATCATCTCGGCGGTGTAGAGGAACATGAGCAGCGTGTCCAGAGTAAATGTCACATACTGCAATGGAGGGTAATGCTCAAACGTCTTGGGGGTGTTCATACACACAGAGATGACACTGATGATGGCACAGGCCCGCAGCAGAGAGTGCACCCACTGCAGGAAGAGGACAAAATAAGAAATAATGACAAATGTTACTGTCCAGCTATATGGATATTCTTGCCATGTTTTTTAGCCAAAATTTTCAAGGGAAACACATCAAAAAGTGAGACTTAAAAATAACACAAATGTCTGTCATGAATGGAACAGAGAAAACAGATCACATTTCACTGTGGAAAGCTAATGTGTGTACACTCACTGGCTTGTTGATCCAGAAGATGTCAGCGCTGTCTGTGAGGGTCTCATCCGGCCCAAAGTCGGTCATGGGCTGGGCCTCAACCCGTGAGCTCTGCTTCCTCTTCAGCATGCTGGGGCTTGCTGTGCTATACAGAGAGTGGATCTGACAGAGAGAGGGAAATGGACCACACAGTGGACAAAGCTAAATGAAGGACAGGAGAAGAACACTCTGGCTGCATCCAAGTCTGGGCAGTGGAAGTACCACTTTTTTGTTACTTCAATCATGTGGATTATAATCTAAAGAAATCAATTTATTGTGTACTCAATGCAGCTCAGAGGCGAGGCACTTGGCTTGAACGTAGCCATAACAGTAACTGACTTTAAAAATACCAGTGCACTTCTTAAACAAATGAAACGACTGTACAAAACTCAGGTTAAACAATATTCAAAATATAGTGTCAAATCAGATGTGTATCAATAGTGGCTTCTCAATGTAATTAGACGTAGCATTAAGCTTTAGTATACAGTGATGAGCATTCAGAAGAATAAACTACCCTGACTTGAATTGCCAGAACGGAGGTATGTACTTTAAAGTTAGACATGTGTTGCACTGTTGAATGGCCACTGTGATACACAACGCAGCACACATGGAACACAGGACAAGTGTATTCACATAGGAACAGCTCCAGTAACTTACCATTCAAAAAAGATCTCAAATGATCTTCATCATATAGAACACCAAAGCGCCAGTAGATTAAGCCGTACAACCTACTGTACATTGTGGTGAGTTGGCGTTACCTGTGCGTATCCATGTCTGTGTGGATGTTTGTGCGCATGTGTGTATGCAGAAAAAAACAAAAGTGTACAGGCTGTTTCGACATAAGAAAACAAGAAGAAATGACACTCTGAATGGAGACAAAGCGCACATACCAAAGGGAAAAGTAAAGCTGAAATTGCTCCAGCACTGCACATAACATGCGATCAGGCATACCCTGTAAATAACACACAACAGTTAGTCAACATCATGGCTTATATGGTGTACAGTACACTACCCACATCTACAGTACGCTCATAGAGACAGGAATGCCCACCACATCTGACATCAAGGCATATATGCGACACACTCTGTGAGTGAGTGAGTGACTGAGGTGTTGTGGAGAAAGAAGATGGGGTGGAGGAGGACCAGGGGGACTCACTGTGAGGCTCCTCATTGGTGCGTTCATCCCCAGGTCACAGAGAGGTGGAGAGACCAACCAGAGAGAGAGACTAGAGGTGCAAAAAGGAGAATGTCCTAAAGGCCTGGAGGTCCTGCGGCAGCAGTCAGTAAATGGTAGCAGTCATAAGAGCAGTAAAGACAAGTGAGACAACATATTCACAAAAACTGCAAGGTGCAGCTTCAGCACACATCCATACAATCAACTTCAGTCCACCCAATTTCTATAAAATTGTATTTTCTGATTTACTTTCTGTGGTATGTAACCATGTAGCCAGTTTTGGTTATATTGGTCCAAATTTAAGATTTCTGAGATCATCTCTTTCTAGAAACAATGCTCCTTTCAACGTAAACTGCTTCATAACTATTGTAACAGACACTTTGTTTCAGGAAAGAGACTCTTTTTTTTTAATTTTTAATGCTGTAAGCACCAGAAGCCTAATTCTAATCACCTTCATCAAACTGGGGCAGATCAGCATAGCTAGAAAGGAACATGACAACTTGTGAGCTCTGTGATTTGGGTAAATCAGTCTTTCAAGAAAAACACCATTGAAATATAATCCAATAATGTGAGATAGTGAGGTTATAACTCTGGAAAGATGAAAACAATCAGTAAATTCAATTTGTACATGTCTCCACTCATTTTATAACCAGAGACATAAAAAAGGACAGACATCAGACCTCTGCATCAACACAGAGGTTTGTAATTCAAAAAGCTTTGTGTCTACAGTGTTTAGGTGGGTGGTGTGTGTCAAAGAACACCCACATGATTCCCAGAACCCAAGGTTTCCCTGCAGAACACTGCACTGCAAACAGTTTGTTAATGTTATTCACTTCACCTGTCAGTGGTCTTAATATGGTGGCTGATCAGTGTATTGGTATGTGTGTATGTACTCTCTCAGCTGGGAATCTGGATCGCTCATAGCGAAAATCCTCAGGGAAAGGGCAGCACCGTTTATAGCTATTTTAATTCAAAACTCTAAACATAACCTCCTCCAGGGCGGCACGGTGGTGCAGTGGTTAGCACTGTTGCCTCATAGCAAGAGGGTTCCAGGTTCGAATCCCGGTCTGGGCCCTTCTATGTGGAGTTTGCATGTTCTCCCTGTGCCTGTGTGGGTTTTCTCCGGGTACTCCGGCTTTGTCCCACAATACCAAAAACATGCACATTAGGTTAACTGGATACTTCAAATTGCCCCTAGGTGTGAGTGTGAGAGTGTGTGGTTGTCTGTCTTTGTGTGTTGGCCCTGCGACTGACTGACGACCAGTCCAGGGTGAACCCCGCCTCTCGCCCGTAGTGAACTGGGATAGGCTCCAGCTCCCCCACGACCCTGACGGATAAGCGGTATAGAAAATGGATGGATGGATGGATGGATGGATGGATAACCTCCTCCAGACCAGATTAGGTGTGCAGCATAAGTAACCACGGTAATCTAAACAGGTTAACAGAGTCACCTTTGTGATCCTGAAAACTCATTAATCTCACTTCGTGATACACCCCACAATGTATTTTGAATCTGTTTTGTAGTACAGACCGCTGGTCTCCTCGACCTTGTTGACAACAGACATGCTACTCAAAACACGAACTGGTATCAAGTTTCAGTTTTTGTTGAGTTTTAAATAAAACCGTTTAAAATAGAGCAAAACGGCTGAAGAGATATCTGCTCTCACAATCCACCTTTAAAACATTAGAACCATTTTGAACCTCGAAATACAAATTTTTGTGACACCTTGACAAAACTTAAATGGTACAAAATATAAAAATCTAAGCATGGACAGAACAATGGAACTGTATCACCCCTGTTTCCTTTTATGCTCTTACCAAGAAAAGAAACGTCCATCCTATAAACTCCATGTAGTTAGAAGCAATTTCCCAGTGTAATTGCTACACTTAACATATGCAGATGGAGACGTGAGGAAGAGTGAAAACAAAATTACAGGGTCTAAGTGCTATTATGTGGGAGTATAGGTGGCAAAGACTGCAATTACTTCCCCATTTGGAGAGAGGACATGTTCCTCACGGGCAGGATGCGATCACTGGGCAGATTAATTGTAACTGTGAGTATTTGTTGGAGTGTACAAACTTTCTTTACTGAAGTTTTTATTCTTGAAGAGCGCACTCTGGCAGTATCATGTTAATTACATCAGACAACAAAAAGTTTCGTTGTCAACGTGGGCAGCACACTCAAACAGTTCTTTAATTCTCTGCCACAGCCTAGAAGGGAAATTTAGGCCTTTATACAATTTGGTCTCTGGCACTTTGTTCAAATTTGTTGAAAAGATTAAGATATTTCCAAGGTAACAATGGCCTCTACAGCTTCTGAGGAGGGGGCATACAGTGGGCATACATCAATATTTCCATGTTTGCTTTTTAGCTGCACACATCAATATTTTACATAAACAGTTATTTAAATGATTAAGTGTAATGATTTGGTGAAATGTGTCTCTCATGGTGAAAAACACATACAAATTTATCACCCAACTCCAGCAGTTTTTCTCTTCAGAGTTTTCTGGTACTTTTGTTTGTTGCTTTATGGTTTTAAGGTCCACAAATTTCATTCTCATTGACCCTGTTTCCAGCAGCAACAGGCAGATTTCAGACAAAACACTCTGCCTGCTCCATCTGAAAATGATTCAGAAGAAAGCAACGAGAATGAACTAAAATGGTATAGCTGTGGACCATAAAACAAACTGCAGAGTCTCCATGAGATATGGATTGACGCCTTTCATATTATATGGTTAATATAAAAAATATTAGAGCAGCACTATACACATTAGAGAGAAATGCAAAATATATAAATAAGACCTTTTGTGGTATACTGTATAACAAATGTTGTTCACTAGCATCATTATTATGTTTCAATCATTTGCATGTTATTTAACAACATTTGTCACAACAAGGTGCCATTTTTGTTTGCTGTTTGTCCGTTTGTTCAAGACTGGCCTGCTGTCACTATTGTCAAGAAATTTCATAATGATTTTCTAATTGCAAATAATTTCACGTTATTGTGGGCAAAAAGAAAAAAAATCACAGCAATCTTGGTAATCTTGTTAAAACTACCCGTACACCTAGAGCACTTAGGATACATGTAAAGGCCCCACTATGGCTGGCACACTATGGCCTCACAGGCCTCAACGGGCAACTGTGAAATCCTAATCGTTTTGGAGAATCTGCTCACGACAGGCTGTTGTGACAATCTGACCGATCGTACGTCATGTAATATGGCTGTCACACAACCGGATGTCAATCAAGAAATGTACATCCATACTGAGACTGAAACTGAATGAATGACATCCACGGAGCCAAGGTTACTATGGAAACGGATCAGAGCTAAGCGCTACATAGGGCAAAAACCAGGCTAAACCCACCACGGAAACATAAATGTGGGCAAGCGTAGGTCCCAAAATAAGCTAATATGATATGTGACAGGCAGGCCACGTGACAGTGTAGCAAATACACGACATTATTCTACCAGGGCCTACACCGGAGGATGACATCTCCACTTAGAGGGGTACCAGCAAGCTAGCTCGCAGCAGCACCAAGCGTCAGGTGCATCCTTAAAGTACGGCAGCTGAATGCCCACTCACATTCACGGCGAGTGTGGTGGCAGCAGATTAAAAAAGCAAACTGAGTCACTTACGAGAAGAGGATTTCCTTTATATGCCGTGTCTCGTCCTGTCCAACACATCAGCTGTTTTCCGGGTGTGCAGGGACCGTGTGGAAGAGTGCGGGAGCGCGCAGATTGCATTCACATCAACAGCACGAGCTCATGCAGCGGAGGCGCGCAGCCGTCTCCATAGTAACAGTCCAAAGTCCGCGAGATGCTGCATCATCAAAACAGTTTTAACTATTTGTATTTGACGCGATTTGACTTCTCACTTGGCTTAGCGCTGTAATAATAAAATGCGGCAGACTACATTATAATAAAAACTAATCACAGAAGACTATATAAAACATTTATTCTTTTTATTCCATTGAGTCCTTCCTTCTGATTGCTGGCGTTCTATATCATAAATCACGAACAGCCTGTAACTAGTTGCAAATCTTTTCCAATCAATTAAGTTTGTCAGGTAAAACAAAGCATGAGCTTTTTATGCATACCGTTTGAGCCAAATCCCCATTAATTATTGAGCAGAGTACAGTCCTGTCAGGTCAACTCAGAGCAATGTTCCTGTGGGATGAAAGGTCCGTACTGAAAGATCCACCTCGGCCTGCTATATGCAGTTCACACAGCTGTTAAATGTGCAGATAGTTGTCATCATGGACCTATGAAGTATTTAATACAGTAATAATAAACTGCTGGATGGCCTAAAAATATGAAATTGATTCTGCATGGATATAATTCAAAAATCAGTTTCATAGCCCAAAAATAGTAAAAACACAAGTATACATTAAAAAGATAATGAGATAATAAATCCAGTTTCCACTTGGCATTTAAAGACACCTGACAGTCCTGACTGACAGAATGACAATCAATGGGGAAAACACCAGAGGTTACTGTCACATTACATCAGTTACTGTGGTCTTAGTCTTGTGAGGTGATTCTTTCATACTGCAGCAAAATTAACAGGTTACAGCCATCGTTAATGCCATTATTTACACCTGTGCTTTTCTTGCTACAATATCAAAATGTGGAAAAATGTCAAAACAAGCACAACTTCAGCACTCTGCACAAATGCAGCAATGCTTCAATCAACATTTATGGGCAAGAGCAAACAAAGACATATTGCACATTACTCCTCTGACTCAACTGCTATGTTTGGACTAAGGAAGCTTGGTCCAAACAATGGTTCACAGTGGATGGCAGCAGGCCTTGCCTGTCGCTAAATGGCAGACAGGCTTTCTAACACATGAGATGTAAAATGTGTGTTACTGCAGCGATGTCTTGAGCACTCTTGATTCTCCATTTTCTCATCACAGTAGGAAAAGTACAGGTGTAACATTAACAAGAATTCTTTGCCAGTAAGTCATGACAGTGTGACAGCGAGGCAGCATGAACAATACAAAGACCCTGGAACTGAAGCAGCTACGTGGTATTCAGTGATCATTATTTTATTATTCACACTATGTTTTTCTTGTTGTGACACGTCAAAAACGCCTTCAGAGAGAAAGTATCTTTTAGAGGCATGGACTGATTTGCTTCTCATTTTAGAAACAAAACTGCAGCACCATTGAGATCTGGAAAAGGATGGGGGAGAGTAAAACTAAAACTTTAAAAAAACAGTCTGCTTCTAATTACATCTCAACTGGTGACTTAACCTTTCATTTTGGCAGTTTTCCCCTCTCCAGCTCCTTCCCAGGACTGTGTCTGAGAGTCAAGACTAATCAAAGGCACTTGTATGTAGAGGAGTGTTGGCTTTTGAAGGGATCAAGCCAGTTCAGGCCAGCCTGCTGCTCTTTCTCTCCTTCTCTCCTTTTCTTTTCCCTCTCATTCTCTCTTCCCGTCCTGCCTGTTTAAGGAGAGAAGGACTGGGAAATTCCTTCAAGCTACTTTACTTCAGGTTTGTGTGGATTTAAACATGCACACTGAGGTTTTGGTACAGTCCATGTTAGTGCCGTTGTTTCTCATTCTGCTCTATACTGTGGAGGACACTTTGTTACAATCGGTGAGGTGAGTTTCTACACAGCTTTATTCCTTCTTGTTTATTTTGGGGTAGACTAGAGAGCAAGAAGGAAGAGGGAGGTGCAGAGTATTGCTGACAAAGACAACACTGGGAGAGTACAATGTGGAAAAGTTTTAGGAGTGCCTATACATGTAGTTTGCACTTGCACTTATTTTGTGTAGTTTCTTTATGCTGCTTTACTTGCCAATAATTCTGCATGAGTCATGAAGGAAAAGTCTGCTTCTTTGATTTGCTTACTTGCTGTTGAATAGCACTTTTCAAAACTTAAAGACATTCATTTACTTTCATTTGACTGTCTCAGCTGACATGAATTAGCATGTTGTGACATTTTTTGTGGTTTTGGGTTTGATGCAAAGGAAGCTGCAGTGAGTCATTGGCTGGAGAGAGTTGTGCATTTCAAAAGCTTTTACTGAACACAAAACAAATGAAAATAAGGAGGAATTCAAAAAAAAAGTATGCAAACAAACTTGCAACTGCCTTTTTTTCTTTTGCTCTTTTATAAAATCAGAAAAATTCAACTTGATTGGAACTATAAGAATAACTATTTTCAGCAATTGGAATCAGTGCTACAGTTGAACAACGAAAGAAGGCATTGGGTGATATATAACTGAAAAGTAAATGTGTTTGTTAAGCTGTGTTCTGATAAGCATCACCTTCACCAGTAGATCCTTGGCTGACAGTGCTGTAAATGCTGCTATATGACTCCCTGAGTGGGTGTTTATTTTGAGCAGGTGCACCATGTCTGTGTAGTACTTTTATTGCTGGACAGCAGTGGCAAACACGTGTTTGCTCTACCACACAAAGCAACAGCTCTTAAGAATCCAGGTGATGACAGTGTTTTCTCTTGTTTTAATTACGCATATTCAAATAATATCTACCTTGTTTGTTTACAAAGTATGTCATCCTAAGAACGTAACACTGTGAAAAAGAGTAGGTGTGAAACACTCGATAATGAGGCTCCTGTTTTGTAACCTCAGTTATAAGGACACAGGTGCCTCCGGCGGACTCTTCAGGCTTATGGCTTGTTTACCAGGGTGCACTTTGATGTTTCCATTTACATGCAACGTTCCATCCGATCAACATTCAAAGTGTAAACAGCTTCTCAGAGAGTGAGGGCTAAGGTTGCAGGCCTCCACCTGTATGTATAAAATGAGGGCGGTGGTTTGCAATCTGAGGGATGACCCCTGTGAGGGCAAAGGGATGGAGTATGGATCCACTGCAGGGAAGGTTTGGATGACCCAGGTAAAGCACTGAAACTAATTTTAATGAATGTGTTTTAAGTGGGAAAGGACTACGTAAATTTACGCAAATTTAAGCTTGAATCATTTTTCATTAATAGTTGTTGCAATCATTGCTAATTACTGATTGTGAGATGGGGGGCATGAACTATATATCTAACTCTGAACAAGGTTTGAAAGTTTGAAAATCACTGAATTTAGGCTTTTCATACCAGCTTTCATCCCCATGGGCCCGATACTTTAGGGGACAAAAAAAGTAACCAGTTATTATGTTGCTTGCATTGCATAATTGCCTTTAATAAACTTATTATTACATTTTATTACTGACCATTTTTTTCCTTTCATGTAGTCATAGGACAAGCATGCATGCGGTGGTCACAAGGATATCAGCTCATGTCTTTGCGTTGTGCTCAAGTGAATTTTCATCAATGTTTGTTTTATGCGGCATTAGACTATACACATGCACACACTGGACTGGCATTTATTCCCTTCCACTGACAGAATAGAGTTGTTGTTATGGTGATATATGTAGCTAGGCTAACAGGCTAGTTCTTTTGTGTGATTGTTTTGCTTTTGCTGCAGCTTCTTTCTTCTTATGAAAGACATTAGTTTCGTATTTGTATCCTTTTTTCATATTTGATAAAAGTAATGGTTTTACAACAGGTGAAAATTCATGCCTCCATTTGTCTTCCTTCATTCACTCGAACTATCCTCACAGCATGACAGTGTGCAGCAATGACAGTGTTATTCTTTTGCCATTGGGGTTAGTAGAATTGAATGGAGTGCATGGAAGTCCAGCAATAAAACTCTCTCTTTTTTTCCAAATTTGATTTCATTCCATTTATATATACACTGGTGATGATAAAGATCATGATGGCGCTAATATGTTTTTGTTGGATCTCAATTCCGTTCCAGCCCTTTACAGTCT
Organism: Scatophagus argus; assembly: GCF_020382885.2. Lineage (NCBI taxonomy): Eukaryota > Metazoa > Chordata > Actinopteri > Scatophagidae > Scatophagus > Scatophagus argus. The sequence goes on along the minus strand of NC_058503.1, from coordinate 6,893,089 downwards.
GGTAGCAACATCAGGAACTATACTAGAGCATTTGAATTAGAACTAAAGGCTATGTGTTTTTTTCTTTCTCAAATGACAGATGGAAAAATACATTGAGCTGCATTTTTCTTGATGTGAAAGAGCACGCGTTGTATAGCAGCAGCAACTGTTTGAGGGAACTCTCCTTTGAGATTTTCATTGGCTCCTTTAACAAAATCCCAAAACCTTCAGAAATATTTGTCTGGTGGTGAATTTTGCCTGCCTTTTTATTTTGAAAGAAGTGGCCAATCAGAACTAATTTACATTCAACTGAAATTGCCTTCAAAATCACAAATTTGTTGCTGTTCAGCATCAGCAAAAAGATGAAGATTCCAGGTCACTAACATGGAGGAATGGAGATTACCACACTCTGTGCATCCAGGTTTGGGACCATCATTGTCTTCTTTGCTGTCTTCTACATTATTCTACTATGATGAAGTTGCTGCTGAAAAATCAAGGGTGGTACCCTGCAGAACAAACAACCCTGACAGCAACAATACAAGCTCACAGCAGATGTAGCAACACCAATGAAGATTAGCTGAGGCTGGGACAGTATGGGACAGTGTAAGATAGTGGGAATCCACAGTGAACTCCTCCATTCTTAGTGTGAAAAGCTATCTAATTTAGTGGCCACAGAAACTCCACAATGACATGAGAAAATGTGTCCAAGGCCTGTGTACTACTTTGTGCCAATTATTCCCCAATGAAATGCTCCACATTTTACAAATGAGAAAATTATAGCTGTATGACTCTACACCTGGCAGTGATGATGCAAGTAATTATGATTAAAAAGTGTCTGAAATCTCAGTTTACTGCTCATTATTTAAGTCAAGCATAAGGGGGGCTTTCAGTGGTTGAGGACCATGTGAAATGGAACTTATTATAACATAGCATTTTGCTCAAGAAGCACACACATTCTGTACTTCATTTTAATGGGAGTGTCAGGAACATTTGATCCGCTGATTGTTTGAAATGCGTCTAATGTTTCAAACCTGGACAGCTTGGGAGGGTAGGAATGGAAAAAGAATGTCAGAGAGCATCCAAACAAAACAAATCCCTGAGATATCCCATGGAGTCAAAATGACGCTCAGCAACAGCTGCTGAAGTGTGTTCAGTAAAAAGTGAAGCTGTTTCTGTGTGCTATTACATTTATTTTGTGTTTCAAAGGCATTTATAGGGCCATTTTCGCAGAAGTTACATACTCCTCTCTATTCTTCATCCTGGATTTTTTTTCCTTTATGATGTTGCAGTGAAATATCCACAAATTGATGAGAAGTTCAAATTCAGCTGTACGTCATAGTCAGATTGGTATATTAATGACAGGTTACAGAAGCAGTGAAGCAATGGAAATGTATCCTCCTTAGAGCTAAGCAATATTAAACTGTAAATGTTCACAGGGGAAAACAATTAATCTGTTTCTTGAATGTATGTGTACAATTGCTATACATCCCAAACACCTTGAACAGGTCTTTTTGGTGTTTGACCATGTCTGCACCATGTCTGACCAAAAGATATTTTTGTTTAAATGTGGGAATTTTGTATTTCAGACAGACATTTAACCAACAGCATACTTCACCCTTCACCTCAGAAGTTTCCAAAGTTGCGTAACAACTGACCTCTTTTCTTTCTCCCAGCCAGGTGGGTGGTGTGTGTAAGCTGTCCACAGAGTCGTCCCTGCGCCGCTGCAGGACACCTGATGGCAAGATCTGCAGTGGGAGGGGCAAGTGTGACTGCGGCATCTGCTTTTGTGCAGCCACAGAGCCAGGGAAGTTCTATGGTCCACGCTGCGAGTGCCACGACTGGGTCTGTGCCACATTTAATGGGAAAACTTGCAATGGTGGGTGCAATGATGTACTTATTAACACATAACACAGCCAGATGTTTTGTTAATAGCAAGGAGTCAAATATGTTGGCATATTGTCTAATAAAAGTTTGACTGTCAAAGTTTCATTTGAAGAGAAGTGTACAGGCACATGGTTCCATTTATTTTACTACTACAGGGTCACTAAGTGATGCAGCAGAGCTCCACACTGTGGGCTTACATCAGGGAGGCTTTTCAGTGGACTCTCCAGATGATTTTTAGTGTCTCTGTGAGCCAGGTGCAAGGAATAATAGACAGCTTCAGTGTGAAATCCAAAAATCTACAGGGCTTTAAATATCCTATTCATTTGATATGATTTCAAATATAGAAACATGTATTTCACAGACTTGGAGTGGGTTTAGAGTATTTTCGCTTCAGCTGTGTTTGATTCTTTCGCTCTTGCCAAACAGAGAGCTGCAGTATTGTGTCTTTGAGAGCCTGCATCACCTTGGCAGCACTTCAAAGGGTTTCACTGCTAATAGACAGCTGGTTTGTACACGTACCTTACCAAGGCATTAGCAGTTGTTGGGAGGCACGGCTTTGAACTTAGCTTGTTGCCTCAAATTCTTACAGGTTCTCAAAGAGAACACTTGAGACTGCATCGATACTAAAGAACAAGTTGCTTCATGAGATACTCTCCATTTTGCACATTAATTTTCCAAAATGAATGCAGAATTCACAGACTAACATATTACAACAATATGCCTTATCTGTTAAAAGAACGAGGAATTAGGTTAGGTAGTTGCTTTTATTTAGTTTTCTTTTTTAAGTTTACTAAGTTGGTGGGACTTCAAATAAGCTAACACATCAATGAAACTGAAAAATTCCATGCATTTTACACGTAGTTGCTAATTTAGTGGGTACACCTAGTTAAAACTACTGCAGTATAATACATCATCCCTATGATAAATCTTAAATTGATAAAGGTTACAATGTTCAATTTTCAGCTGCAACTAGTTAGGGCTGACTAAACCTTATGGTCATTTTTAAAGGCAGCAGTTCATAGCGCTCGTTTCTTGAAGCTGCTCTGATCAATATTTCTTTTTATGTTACCAATAAATCAAACAGCTACATGTAATGTGAAGGGAATTGCTCATGGTGAGAAGAATTATCATCTGACCTTGCAGTTTCCCTCAGCTTTATAACATTTTTTAACTCATTATTTTGTTGAATGGCGCTCCGCAACTTTACTGTAGTTCACTATCAGCTGTTTTCAGCAAAACAGTTCCAAAGAAAACATTGTATGCTGCCTGCCCAGCACCAAATATCAGACAGACAAAATTAGCAACTAGCTACAAAAATGGAGCATTTAGCATTTAAAGATCCAGATATTTGCCCTGGGAGTTGGTATCAAGCAAAGAGAAGAGAGAAAACAAAGCAAAAGAGATCAAAACGAGAGTGAATATTGGACTTCAAATGAATTATAATATTGATATGTTTCTACTCTATTCCTGTCTCTTAAAGGTTGTAGTTTGTGGCTATACTGAGTATTATCACCTTATACCAAGAGTTTTTTTCTAATAATTAGAGTCTACCTTTATTGATATAAATGACAAAACAAACCAGTATCATCAGTTACGATGATACAAACTGCACCACAAACCTCTGAATGGAGAATACCTTTAAATCACATGGTTTCAACAAAACCCAGACTATTATAACTCTCTGGATTTATTTCAGTACTGATTTATGAGACTGCATTAGTTTTAAAGGAAAAAAAGGGACTGGTTGTAGCCTGTTACCAAGACTTAGCAGACGTTTATCGGATGAGATATGTTAGAAGTTGTGAGAGAGGCTGTTCCCTTTATGTTGATGTAAGGAAAAAGAACCCTCATCTTTTTGTTCGCTGTCCTCTGTAGTTGCTGGGCTGTGAGTGTCAGGGTTTAATGGAGATATGTGTGCATCCAGAACAGGTCTAATGGAGATATGCTTGTATGTGTGTGTGTGAGAGAGAGAGAGGTAGGGTGATTTATTTGGGTAGACAAGTTGGCTGCTGTGAGGAACTCATTATGGTTCAGCAGTCTGGAGCAAGAAGGCCCTGCTTCAGCCTGATAATAGGGTTTCACTCTCTGGTATACAGACTGCAAATGGAACCGAGATGTATCAGAAGGGATAGGTTTTCACACCCAGACACACAGTGGACACACACACACACACACACACCAAGGATAAAGCACATTCTCATAGTGTGACACTCGTGCACAGACAAATATGCACATATGCACACCAACCACATACTCTCCCAAACATATGCCCATGTGCATATACGGCCCAGCTATTATATTCAAAGCATACTGAGATATATGCAGCCCCTCCATCTCCCCCTCCACCCCCATCCCCATCCCCCATCACCCCAGTTGCTCAATGGCCCTTGCAGCATGCATGGTCTGCTGTCTGAGATCAGCAGCCAAATTCTCTCCCTGCGGCTCCCTTATCTCTGCCTCTCACAACTGCCCACTGATAAGATCCAATAGATTTTTTTTTTTCACCTTAGGGATAAACTGTGTGCTTTTCCTTTCCAAAAACATTAGCTTTTCTGGCACTGAAATGGTCTCTTAGCTTGGATGGTATTCATCAGGCAAACACAGACTAATTCACATCCTCTCAATTAGAGCAACAAGTCAAGCCGGATGAAGAGATGATATTTTTTTTTCTTTTAAATTTAGGTCTGATGGCAATATTTATGAAATCTAGGTTATTGTCAATGTTGTAATGTTGTCTTGCTGAAGGAAGCGAAAACAGTTAAATCGTGTTGTGCTGCGCAGTGATTATAATAGCAATCTTTCTGTCACCACAGAGGAAGAATGTCCTCATTTGGAAACAAGATCCTGTGCCTTTTTGTGGGGAATTTGTATGGTCTTTCCTTTTGCTGCGTGGGGATCCTTTGGGTGCAGTCAACAGACATGCAAGTCAACTGAACTGGAAGCTCTACATTTATATACTATGTGCCCATGTATACTGATGAGTATAGTAAACAGCCCAGGGTGTCTTTCCCAGTGCATGCTGGGACTGAGGCATAATAGGAGTATATGGAACTAAAATGTTCCTTTCCTCTGCAGGAATAGTTACAGGAGGAAGAATAGGTCCTGTTATCATTTTAATCTGACTGAAAGAGCTGTTCTTTTTACATATGCATTACTTTCTTTTCCCCAGAATAGCAGATAAAGGTATTTGTCTCTGGTTAATTTATTTTCTTTTTGTGTCTCTGATCTCATACATATAAATTATCGTTTACATTTTTAAACTGACCATTACCACCCATAGCCGATATTTTTAGAAGGGTTACATGTGTTTATGTTAAGAGAAATCATGAATATCAAACATTCAAATAGGAATTTACACTGATAAATGATACTCTAACACCATTAAACTATTGAGGCTGGTGCTTTGAAGTGACTGGGCCACAGCATGGCAAAAAGAAAAAAACAAACAAACAAAAAAATAATACATTTTGCATTATACCCTGTGACATGGTAATCTACTTGATCCATGCAAAATAAATTGTAGGTGCTATTGTATGTTATTTGTATCATGGAATCTTTCATAATGATCCTCAAAATAAATAATTTTCATCACAATATAATGGAACTTATTTGTGACACTCCTTTGTAAACTAAGAAGAAACACTGGAGTTTTAGTTGGTTTTCTATGATTCACACAAGCACTGATGCTGTCACTCTGGTGTTTTTCCTCTCTCTGGTACACCCCACATCGTAGCAGAGCAGTGGAATGATGACCTGGACTAACATCTGTCCACCAACTGTGCAAAACCTTCATGTTATTTCACTCCTCTGGCTCTTTTGGACTGTGTATAAGTCTTCCTGTTCTGATCCTCCATCACTTTAAAAAAAAGAAAAAGACGAAAAAGCTACAGTACATGAAAAACAAAACTTCTGAACATTAATCCAGTTTTTGACTGTTTCAAGAAATGTTATAAGTTCTATATTTACACACAGTTATATTCGTGTAATGTCTGTAGTAACTCCCCTGATGTCATAAATGAGGGCCAACGTGGCAATGTTTCCATTCTCTGTTTCACGGCCCTTCCCTCTTTCTTCCCCCTGACTCACAAGCCACGTGAAATCTTTCTCTCCCTGTCTGTGCTGAATAGAGCAAAATGTTTTTCTCTGATGTGTGTTCAGACAGAATGTGCCTCTCTGCAATTTATGGTCTTTTCCGATGTCGGAAACACAGAGGGTGGCCTAAGGCTCTGCAGGTTAGCACTGGCACAATAAAAACAAGCCTAGGTCAAAACCTATATGACTGGACTGCATATGGTCAGCATGTAAAAATCGTTTGTTACAGAGGTTGTCAGTGTTGTCTACAATGTGTATTTCTAAATATCACTGTAAATGCTCATGTGCAGTTTTCTGCAGTGGTCCTAGTAATATTTGTTGTTAACGTGTGCTTAAATGGCAGTTGGTTTAGGTACCTTTAAGTCAAAATGTTAAAACTTTAGATGCACAAAAATGCAGTTGCTAGAGCAACACAAGAACAACCAGTATATGTCTTAAAATGTTTGATTTGAAAGATAGCTTGTTTTAATTATTTGTTACTCCCATACTTAATGTTTCTAAATGTTGATATGTTTTTCTATAAGCTGCTCTCAAATTGTCAGAATGATGTGTGCTCTCCCTCATGCCTCTTGGCACACAGAGAGCTGTTTTCCCTCCTTTACTTACAGTGCCTAACTAGCAGATTTGAAAGACATTGCTTATAACCAAGAAATTGGCAGTCAATAAAAGTAAATGGTATTGCTGATTAATTATTCAGTATATCCAAGACAAATCACAGCAGAAGTCATCTTGAAAGCACTTAGCATATAGAACATGTTTAGACTGTACTTATTTTTGCAGAGATTCAACATTCTCCCATGAGCACCCAGTTGGAGAAAGTGCCAAGTTGGAACTTTCCTTTAAAAGAAAGAAACCTCCAGCAGAACCAACTGTGTCCATCACAGTAGTTTTTTTTCTTTTTTTTTTTGAGGTCAACATACTTAAATTGTCTGCAATGGGGGGACCATGTATTTACACTACGCTTCAAACAAAAGCTGATAATTCTCTATGTCTGATGTTTCCTCACCCCTACAAAACAAAACCCGTCTCTCTATGTGTTTCAGCCTTCCGTTCCCTCAGAACAAGATCTCTATGCTGTGTCAACATTTTTACATTCAGTATCTGTACAATTAGGTACTTACAACACATAAATTAACTGTTACTATTATGGATATTCTGTATCATAGCAACTAAAGCATCTCAGCTGAAAAACACTGTGCCTCTAAAGGGCTCTTAAGTGCTGCCAGCTGGACTCTCTGATGTTGTAGTAGAAAAGAGATTATCAGAAAACAATTAATTTTGAAATGGGGAAACTCCAGCACTTGACCGGCCGCACCAATGGGGTAACTTCATCAGTTGTTAGTAACCCCTAAGTGAGCAATCATCTTTAAAGTTTCCCTATCAAAGACTTCAACAATTACTGCAGTAGCACACAAAGTGTTTGATCAAACATGGATCAGTAGTTCCCTCCAAACCCCCCCAGCCGCTGATGTGGATGGAGGGAGAAAGCTAAGTATGCAATCCAGAACAATCTGTAACTTTGTGATTCTGGCAGAGTGGTCACCTCACCACTCTCAAATGAGCAGTAGAAATGGTGGCGGAATCACTGCGAAAACCCTTGTCCTCTCTGAGAGAAGCTTGTTTTTGGGGTTCTAACACATTTTAGCCTGCGTACCTTCTGCTCTCTCCCTCCCTTTCTAAGGCTATGGTTTTCAGAGCCTCTGTTCTCTTGCTGTCTCTGTCCCGCAGCTTCTGTGCCACCCCTGCCAGAGAAAATCTCACCCAAGGGCATTTTATGTCAGCAGCACATAAGAAGTCAGTTTGTCCAATGCTGTTCCAAATCAAACTCCTCCAGATGCTCTTTCAGTTAGTATTACATAAGCTTGCTTCTAATATGGACACATTATAGACAGATAACATAAACAAGGGAGAACAATTCACTAATGGCAGTCTGTCCAAAGGGACTAAAAGGTTTAATACATAATTTCTGTTGATTTCCCAAAGAGAAAAAAGAGAAAGAGAGAAAAAAACTGAAAATTGGACCCACAGTGGAATGCTGTCCTTGAGCCATTACAGCCCATTAAATTGTTCATCTCTGTATTTTGTTCTAGTACATATTTTGATGTGCTCTCACTTAGATATTCTGAGCTTTGCTGGGCACTGTGCCTCTATGGTGAGTCACCTAATGATTCCACTGTGAGCTGCAAGAAGGAAAAAAAGAATCTATCCAAGTCTACTAGTAAAAGGCAATTTTGTTTGGAACCCGTTTCAGCTTCCAAAGACTTCATGCTGTAGGTTTCTACATTGCTATAATCATGCCTGGAGAAGTATGAGGAAATGACTAAAGCTGACAACTGAATACAGGTGGATAATTTTAAAACTCAAAGGATGAAAAGAAGGAGTTTCTTGTTGTGAGGGCAGCACATACAGAAAACTGAGAGTTATTACCTGAGACAGGTGTTTCAGACCTTTTTCTCTGAACACAAGCTGACTTGCTGCTGTTTCACGCTCTGTAAGCCACAGGGAGAGGAAAGCAAGGAGGAATAATTACTCACTGAAATGAGTACCATGTTATGGAGAACTTGATCTAAACAAAGCAAGTGAGGAAATGTCATTTGGAGGCGAAAACCAATTGCAAGTAATATATGAGACAATCTCAGAGTTTTTAGATTTGCAATATGTACTGTATGTCTCACAATAAAGTGTTGCTTATATAATAGAAACTGCATAGAAATTCTAGAATAGCCCCAAGACTGTCTCAAATGTAAGTGATATAAGTGTTTTCTGCTCACAGAGAGGAAATTAGCTGTGGTACATGTATTTAACCAGTAATCACTCCAAATTGATGAATTGATATGCTCTCCACAAACCCTATTTCCTTGTTTATCTTCCTCTCAAGATTGTACTTTGTTTACCATTAAACAGGAACTAGTTAAATTCTAAAACTGAAATTAATTTGCTGCATGAGTCATCGTCCTTTCCTCATGAGGATGGTAATGTTGCATCACCTGTTATTACTGCCATTGATGCGGGCATAGATGCGCCCTCTCCTTTTGACTCCATTGGATGTATCTAGGCACTGGTCGGCCCCTGATTGGCTGGATATGTGTGCCCGTCGGTGGAGTGTAGGCTGGACCGCGACCCCCCCAAGTCACAGAGAATTACTGCTCACGAAGCACCAGGGAAGACAAACTGTCGACACACAGGCACCTTCCCACACACACATAAACTTTAGCCTAGCAGACAAAGAGCGGACGTTTTATATGTCAGCGTGATTGCCAAGTGCAGATTAATGAGGAATAGTGGGTGGCTGTGACTTTGTAATATTCTGCTGAATTAAGTTGGAGAGACTTTAATTTTGTTTTTCAGTTGTTGTGCTGTAGTTTCCATTTGCAAATGGAAATGATAAGTCCAAAAAGAAATGTCCACACATATAATCTTATTCCAGTTACCTCCATGAGTCTGTGCTGAGCGTGTAATGAAAAATCAAATAACAACCACAGCAATCGCAAAGCAATAAAATATTAAGAAATACACAGTGGCTGTGGTCTACAGTGGAAATGTTTAATGACACCACGATTCAAGAATCACTAAAACAACTTTGCTTTTGAGGTGGTTATGACTATTTCTCCTCCTAAATATGCGAACAGTTTGACAGTACACCCAAAGAGGTGCAATAAGCTCGAGTGGGAAAGCACAGCTAGCGCAGACAGCAGATAAGAGAATATCCATTGCCTTACAAGATTATTTCTAACCTGTATGTGACTACATTGCAATAAAATGGAGTTTCAAAGTGTTCTGTTTTTTTCTTTGTAAACAACTTATTTGTACAAGTTGCAGGTCTTACTGTCACAGAATGATTTATATAGTTAATTGCATTGTCTAGACAGCCTGCAAAAAGCACAGTCTACTCTGAGCCTCTCTGTTTTTACAGCTTGTGTGACAAAAATTACAGAGTTTAAGACTTCTTTAAAATCTGTTTTATGTCCTCAAAATTGTATTGACTCTGTCGTGCAGCTTCCTTTGAAGTGCACTTTACATATTCTTCTTTTCCTTGAAGCCTTTCCCAAACGTCCCCTGAGCTGTATTGATAATGAGGAGAGACAGGGGACTTACCAGTTGTTAATGACTGATGGATAACCCTTGAAAAGGACACCACATTTACATGATGAACGAGTCAGGAGAATGATTGAGTGTGACATACAAGGCCCCTCGCTGCTCAATGCAATGGGAGCAACATTTATAATAACTTGTCAACAGCCCTCATTTGCATCATTTGATTCCCTCCTGTTTTTCATATTGCTCACTATGGCCATCAGAATGATGAGAAATAGTGACGCCAAACTGCCTGTGTGGGTCCTCTGAGCAAGGTAATGCTCTCATTGAGTGATTGATGAGGAAGTTAGAATATCATCTTGACATTTTGTAATGAAAACAGTTGTATTGCAAATATCTTCGTGAATATATAACAGACAAATGTACTTACTGCTTTCTTACTAAATGTACATATAGGTTTGCCAAGGGAAATTAATGATATTTCTCATCCACTAAAATAATAGTCACTTGGGAGTACAGTGGGTCTGTTACAGTAATTAGTGTCATAGAGTCAAAAGAATCCTACAATGTACTGTTGTGACAGTGCAATGCATTCATATGCATTTAAGAAAACACTTATGAGTGTCCTTGTGTTTATAGGATTATTTAAAGCACTAACAAAAGGCATGCTTTTCAGCTTCGACAAACAGCATGTGGGGTGTTGTGTTTCCCTTTAGACCGTGGCTACTGTGACTGTGGGACGTGTGAGTGTGACGAAGGCTGGTCCGGAGATTCCTGCCAGGTCCAGGAGGAGTGTAACCTATCCAACAAGAAGAGCAAAGAGCTGTGCAAAAACCCACAGGGGGTGGTGTGCTCCAACAGAGGTACTGCAATCTCTGTCTCTCTCTCTCTCTCTCTCGCTTACACTCACACACACACACACACACACACACACACACACACACACACACACACACACACACACACACACACACACAAACACAAACAGAAAAATAATCATTAACCACAATAAAGCCCTCAGTTACAACTTATAAACACCTTTTTGAAGTTCAGTTCCTTCAGTTGAGGCGGATAATTGTGATCTCTTCACTCCCACATGTGTCTATCAGTGTGAACAGTTTCTTTTTCACTAACACAGGTACATTAATAAATCCATGCATGAATCAGCATCATTGGGAAGACTGACATCTTGAATTAACAATACTGTAAGTAAGTATTGATAATTTAATTTTGTGTTAAATCTCATAAGCCAGAGCTTATTTGATGCACACAGTCTAGGTTTGTGTGTTTAGGTGTGTGGACATATGATTGAGCACTGGCACACTGAGGACACACACTGTGAGGTGACATCTGGGCTCAAGTTGTCACTAACAACTCCTAACCCACCTAGGTGCAGCCTCACCACTGGTCCACAATGTTCCCAAGGATAAATCTGTATTTATGTGTCTGCATGTCAATCTGTGTGTGTGTGTGTGTGTGTGTGTGTGTGTGTGTTGTAGGGACAATCTGTTTGCACAGTCACGTTGTGAGGACCTGCCTTACTTATAAGGACATAATGCAGGTCTCTACAACGTTAATCACTAAATATTAGGGTGAAGACTTGCTTCAAGGTTAGGTTGAGGTTAGGCTGAGGTTAAGGTAAGGGTTAGGATTAGGCAAGTAATGGTTGTAGTTATGGTTAGGTGGTGGTTAAGACTCCAGGAAATTAATGTAAGTCTATGTAATGTCCCCAAAAGTGATGGAAACACAACTGCTTGTGTGTGCGTGTCTGTGAAAACATGTACTGTACAGTATGTGGTCTGTTTGAGCTTGTAGAAATGCAAATTTATTCACAGCATGTCATTGTCTAGCCTTCTGTCCCTATGGTGCATCATTCGAAAAGCCCTAGTGCACACACACACATACACAAACAATACCTCAACCACATCCAGTAGGCAGAAGCCTGTCTATAGCCGTTGCCACATGATGCACAGACGTTGCCTCCAATGCACACCTGCAAACCAGCTGGGTTCTTGGTCACAAAGTGCACTGCATAAAAACATGCTTGGATCCTCCTTCTCACAGCCAACCACACACTGTTAACATATAATACACACAAACAAAATTTACCATTACCTTTACCTTTTCCAACAAATGAACTTAAAGTGTGTCTAAAGCTGGTATCTTTAATAGGCACCTGCCACTGTGGTAGCTGCATGTGTGACAATGAGGACAGCAGGAGTCTGGTGACGGGACGTTTCTGTGAGTGTGATGACAGCGAGTGTCTGGATGAGGACACTGGAGAGGTGTGTGGAGGTATGCCCTGCAGACCATGTCTCACCCCTTCACCCAAAACAGCACAGACACCTTGGTCTGACATATGGTTATTTATGGATTGTCCACCCTTGTCAATCCGTCCTAGCTGACTTATTTCGTCCACCCTATGTTAGCAACTGTCATGCCAACTATAGACGTTCATTTTTAAATGAGTGTACTAAAGGAACATGGCTGCAATTTGTTCATCTTCTGTCTTACTGAGTTAGATAACATTGAACACAAATGATACTTTGCTTAATCTTTATCCTGGAAGAAATTGTGAAATTATAGTTTAGCAACCACAACCAAGAAGCAGGCCTGTCAAGTTCTCAACATGGGAAAGCACTGTGTTCCAGATGATACTGTGGATGAAAGTTTAGGGTAGCATTGGCTGCTTTCTGGCCTTTGACAATAAGCCTTTGTGTTGTTTGTAGTATAGTAAGCATCCAAACAAGGGTATATTAAAAAGAACTACTATAATCACAGTCAGATATGCCATGCACACTATGTTATTCCCATATTCCACACATTGCAAATTGTTACTGAAATATAATTATTTGGCTATGATAATTGTAAGTGATTTTAGGCTTATATCTTCGGAATATGAACATGTGAGCATTTGTCTTTAGCACCAGATTTCGTTTTGTTTTTTTGCATTGTCACATAGCACTAAGTTAGCATGTTGTGATATGATATGATGTGATGCAATATATGCTATGTAGCCATCTAATGCATATTGAAACCCTTTTTGTCGAGTTTGCCAACAAAAGCGCTATTTTACCTGAAGTTTAAATCAAGTAATCTACGCCCATTTTTTCAACAATGACCTAAGATTGCCAAATCTGCCAGATTTATCATTGTAACTGACAAGCATGACATTAGTAACAAAGGGAGGTGGGGCTTAACAAATGGTTATTTAGTAGCTCCATCATCCATAATGGAGCCGTGATGGCTTAGCACAGAGACTGCAGGGAATAGAAATCCTCTGTTCAAAGTAAAAAACAATAATAGTTAAAAAATGGTTTCAAGGAATTCCAAAACTTATTTGTCATCTCGTGGAAGTTAAATGTAGCTTGAACTGTTGTCTCTTTTTGTTGTTGGTGATGGTGTGTCCTATAGGCTGTTACAGTGCCTGCTTGTCATTCATTCATAAATTCATTGTGAAAAACAAAATTGAACAAAAACACAAACTGAAATGAAAGATATTGCAAAGATATTTGTCATTTTTCTGTAAAAAACCTAAAACCTGGAAATATATGAACAAGTAAGGAGTTAATATAGAAGTCTGTTTCAGCAGTTGTCCGTAACAAGGACAGAGGTGAACTCATCATTTGTTGTTTTCTGATCTGCTTTCAGGCCATGGCCAGTGTTACTGTGGAAACTGTTACTGTGCTGCTGGTTGGCATGGAGACAGATGTGAATTCCAGTGTGACATCAGCCCATGGGAAAGCAAGCGGAGATGCACGTCTCCAGATGGCAAAATCTGCAGCAACAGAGGTCTGTTTACCCACTCCAAAACCAGTATACAACATGCAGCATTTGTAGTCTGGCATCACATTTAAAATTCTTCTGCAGTGATTATTCATTTTGTCATAATAGCAAATTTCAAATGTGACACAGTCAAAACTAAACTAAAATAATACAAAATAAATATGCTGATGCATGATAAGTAGGGCCAGGAAGCTCTGATTTTATGTTTCAATACAGCTTCAAAACCCATTAGAATCCAGCTCATAATAGTGACAGTTTCAATTGAATTATGTTGCTCAGAAACAGGAAACAACCATTCTTAATGGGGTCAGGTTCATTTCCTCTCTGTTATCTAAAGTCATTAAGAGGTGGAACAGACACAAATAGTTTCCAGCGTGTAGGATCAGTTCAACGTGTCTCCTGCTTTCTGACTACCACATATGAAGAGTCGCATTTGTTCTCCACCTTTGATACTGAGAATGTACAAGAGATAAGAAGCAAAACAGAGAATAGACTGGTTTAAGAAATTGTAAATGTAAATTCCACAAAATTGTCAGAGCTTGGAGGACAGACAGTCAGAGAAATAGCTTCGCTAACCTAGCTCAAGTGATCCTGAGGGATTTCAGTAAAGCTCCCTAAAATTAATTACAGTGGACAAGCTGATGGCTGGCTAAGTGGTAGGGCTAAATGGTACGCTATTGGACAGAGCCCCATGATTTATGGTCAAGTGCACAACTGACATGGCATGAACAACCATCGATAGAGTACATGGTGTAGCAGACCACAGTACCTCTCTTTAGTGTAGAAAAGGGCAGGAAAAGGCTTTACAATCCCATGAGTTACCAGGGATCAGAAGGGAGAGGGAAATTGTCCAGATAGTCCATATCCATTTCTAAATATTTAATGTGACTGGTTTTAAAAATCAATGATGAACACATTTCCCTGCTTGTTCTGTTAGCTTGACATAATTTTCTGATTCTTTCAACAGTACCTGTGTCGTGGAAATTTTTCTCTTTGCTGCTGGTGAATAATGAAATAGAGACTTCTGCCGGCCGACAAGGTTTTATTTTCTTTGCAAAGAAAAGGTCAGTCAACACGCGAGCGGTCAAAGTGAAGAAAGACCCCGAGCATGGGGAGACCTAAACATTTATACATGAGGGACAGCCCCTCATCATGTGTTTTACAACCTTTTGTCTTAATTCGAGGGGCACCCCCCCTCCTCTCCCAAGATATGCTTCTGACCTCCTGCTGGTGTGCTTCACCCCAGGTTGTCCTGCATGACCTCGCACCTAGGTGCAAAAGTGGGTTTTAGGGTTCACATCCTACAGAGATAAGAGGATCTTGTACCTTATCTTAACAGCAGGGAGGTTGAGTGTCCCAAATAGGTTTGTGGGACTGTGGGAATGGGGAGGTTGTGTGTCTCTCGTGACTGAAACAATGAAAACTGGATTTTTACCATTACAATTCTCCCTTTTGATTATTTAATAATCATTAACGAATTTGACCTGATCGCCAAATTTCAGGATACACGGTGCAGGTGAATGTTGTATTTTGTCCTTCTGTAAGAGTGACAGTTTTGGCAGGTTTGTAGGTGTAGGCTTCTGTTAGCACAGTCCAACATGCTAGGGTCAGGGTCAGGTGATACATGGTGTTTGTGTTGTTGATCAAACCGGGGGTCTAGTTGGTGGTTGCTGAATCTACGGAGTTATCCCTCGTGTCGTGCTTTTTTTTTGCGCTTGTTCGTCCTCGCGTTGTCCGTCTCCGCGGCGTCCGTCCTCACGTTGTTCAAGTCGACAGCTGGATTCCTCTGTTGGTTCAGGGACCTTTTTGCAGTGGCTGGCGTGAACCCACGTTGCTCTCTCAGCGACCTTCACTGCCGTGTGTGTTGTCAGGAGTACCTGGAATGGGCCTCGCCAGCGTTTGGAGTGCCAGTGTTTTCTCCTGAAATCTTTTATCACCACCCAGTCGCCAGGTTGGAAATCATGCAGTGGTGTGGAGGCTGGTTGTGGAAGGGCTGATTTCACCTGTTGAGAGATTTGAGAGAGAGTAGATGATAAGTTTTTGCAATATTGTAACATGTCATCGTCACATAAACCGGTAGAGGGGAGTGGCCTGGTTACAGGTTCCACTCCTAGGGATGGGGGTCTGCCGAAAAGAATTTCGAAAGGGCTCATGTTCACTCTAGATCTTTTCCTCATTCTTATGTGTGTTAGAACAATAGGCAGAGCTTTTGTCCATGGCAGCCCCGTTTCCTCGCAACATTTTGCTAGTTTTGACTTCAACGTGCCATTTTCTCGTTCAACTGCACCTGCACTGGCAGGGTGGTAAGCACAATGTGTTCTGAGGTCGATGCCAAGAAATTCACTGATTTGGGTTATTGCAGTGTTGACAAAGGGTGTACCATTATCACTGCTTAGTTTAGTTGGTATTCCCCATCTGGGAATAATTTCTGTTAGCAGAGCCTTTGCTACCACTTGGCTGCTTTGGTATCTTGCTGGGAAAGCTTCAACCCATTTTGACCACATATCAACCATCACCAAGCAGTATTTCTTCCCTTCTGCTGGTGAAAGTTCTATGAAGTCCATCATCAAGTGTTCAAATGGCCTATCTGGTGGTGGGTGTGCGGCGTGTGTGATTGTTTTGGTTTTACCTGCGTTATGTGTTGCACAAACCATGCATGATTGACAAAACTTCTGTGCATGAACTGAAAAACCTTTGGTGAACCAGTGTCGAGTTATGATATCCAACATCCCCCCTTTTGACACGTGGTCCAACCCATGTGTCAACTTTGCAAAGTGAGGAAAGAAATGTTTGGGCAGACAAGGTTTGCCGTCGGGTCCTCGCCACACTTCTTCTTTCTGTGTGGCACCACAGCGTCTCCACAACGTCTTTTCTTGTGGTGTGGCAAAGGTTTGCATTGCTGTAAGAGAGCTTGGAATAGAGACGGGGGTTGAAGCAAGCAAAGGATTAAGGATGGTGGGCTGGAGTGCAGCTCTTTTTGCAGCAGCATCAGCTCTCGCATTCCCTAGGGAAACCAAATCTGAGTTGTTAGTATGGGCAGGGCATTTGCAAACAGCAATTGAAGTTGGGAGCAAAATGGCATCTAGAAGAGCTGCAACCTTGTCATGATGGAGAATGGGTTTTCCATCAGATTTTAAAAATTGTCTGTGTTTCCACAGAGTACCGAAATCATGTACCACACCAAATGCATATCTGGAATCAGTGTAGATGGTTACAGTCTTGTTGTTTGCCAGTTTGCATGCCTCTGTCAATGCTGTGAGTTCTGCTGCTTGTGCAGAATAGTGAGAGGGAAGTGAGCCTGAAACAAGAGTTTCATGATTAGTGACAACAGCAAATCCAACTCTGTTGCGACCTGTCTGTGGGTCACGGGAGGCAGATCCATCTACAAAAACAACCAAATCAGGATTAGTTAATGGAGTTTCTTGCAGGTCCGGTCTTGGAGAGCAGACCTGTTGGAGGACGGCAACACAGTTATGTTCTTGTCCATCGTCAGGTGTGGGAAGGAGAGTGGCAGGATTTAAAACATTGCATCTTTTTATAGTGATGTTAGGCATTTCTAAAAGCACAGTGTTGTATCTTAACCATCGTGCTGTGGAGAGATGAGAAGTTTTTTGTTCGAGCAAAATCATGGACACAGCATGTGGGACGAGGAGGGTCACATCAGAGTAGCTCACAATGTCTCGGGAGGCCATGATTGCCTTTTCAGCAGCAGCCACAGCTCTGAGACATCTTGGGAGGCCTGCAGCCACAGGATCTAGTTTTGAAGAAAAGTAAGCTACAGGCCTTAGTCTATTTCCGTGATCCTGCAGCAACACAGAAGTCATGTATCCATTTTTCTCGTCTACCGTTTGAGTGAAAGATTTGGTAGGATCAGGTAGACCTAATGTTAGGGTGGTCTGTAAGGCAAGTTTCAGCTCAGTGAAAGACTGTTCTGCTTCAAGAGTCCATGTGATCTTATCTTGTGATTGTAGACCTTTGCCATGAATGAGGGAGGAGAGTGGAGCTTCAAGAATGGCATAGTTTAAAATGAATTGTCTACAATAAGAACACATGCCCAGAAACGACATCATTTGTTTTTTTGTGATGGGTTTTGGAATATTCTGAATTGCATCTACTCTTTTTGGTGAAAGAGTCTTCCCTTCAGAAGTGATGACGTGTCCTAAGAAAACAACCTTTTCCTGAACAAACTGAAGTTTGGACAGACTGGCTTTGTGACCAGTGTTAGCCAGATGCTTCAAGAGTTTTACTGTGTCGGCTTCACATTGCTCTTTGGTTGGGCTGCAGATCATAAGGTCATCAACATACTGTAACAAAGCAGAGCCTGGGGAGAGAACAAGAGGTTCAAGACTTTGTCTGAGAGCTTCATTATAAATGGTGGGGCTTTCACAGTAGCCTTGGCATAGGCGAGTGAATGTGTAGCCTCGTCCATTGAAATTGAAAGCAAACCAAAACTGGCTGTTAGGATGAACCGGAACACTGAAGAAGGCATTAGAAAGATCTACCACTGAAAAGAACTTTGCGTTAGATGGAACCTGAGACAGGATGGTATAAGGATTTGGGGCGTTTGGTGCTCTGGGTTGGACTGCTGCATTCACGGCTTGCAGGTCCTGAACGAAACGCCATTCCGTTGGTTGATCTTTATCTCTGATTTTCTTGACAGGGAACAGGGGTGTACGCACTGGGGAGTCATCACAGGGAACAATTACTCCTGCCGCTTTTAGAGACTCAAAAACGGGTGTTATGCCCTCAATGGCTTCTTGTTTAAGCGGGTATTGAGTCTTGCACGGTCTAAAGTCTGATTTCGGAGTAATCACAACAGGTTCACAATTTTTAATGAAACCAACATCATACTTACTAACAGCCCACAGTGTCTTAGGGACCTCCTGTAGGGCCGTAATAGTGTTTGCTTGTTCTTCAGACAGAAAAGAGAAAGATTTAGAAGCGCTTTTAGCTACCAGCTGGATTGTTCTTTGAGTGTGCACACTAGATGATAAACTCTTAGAAAAACACTGCAGTGTAGGTGAAAAAAAAATCGATCGATCGGATGTTTCTTGCCAATCGGCTGCGCGCTGACATGATTTTACAAATGGGCCCAAATCTTCGCAATCATCGGGTGTGTGTTTTGTAAGTGTGATGTGTGGAACCGAATGGTCTATGGTATACATATCACATTGGGCTGGTGTGAGAGAAACTGATATAACACATTTGTGTTGTGTCCAATAAATGTGTGTTAGTGTGAGTTTATCAGACCTCTCTCTCAACCAGCCTTCCTCATATGGCTCATCAGGTCCTGTTGACACATGAGAGGTACAATGCAGATCCTCTGGTGTCATAAAGTCTATTGTCGCTGTTGGAACTATCTCCCTGGCTAAGGTGAGAAGCTCAGATGCAGTTGATGGCTGCAATTTCCATTGATATGCACATTGTAGATCTGGGGTGTGATGAACAAAGGAGTGTGAAAAGTTTTGCTCCAGATCAGATAATCTGTGAACTTTGACACCTTCTGGGGTTGAGATCAGACAAAGGCCTAATTTGCACATCAAGTCCCTTCCCATCAGGTTAATGGGACAGACTTTTGAGAGCAGAAATGCATGTTTAAAACTTATATCTGGCCCATCTGCACATTTGAGTGGGACAGTAAAGTTCTCTTTAATTGTTTGACCTGATGAACCAATGGTGTACACGTAATATCCACTCATTTTTGGCTCTGTATCAAACTCTAACGTTTTTATCACAGAACGTGTGGCTCCCGAATCAACTAAGAATGTAATCTTTTGTTCTGCAATGGTTAGCGTATGTTGAGGAAACCTCTCGAAATTAGCAGATGTGTACTGAACATACGTTAATGCCACTGCATGTCTATTGTCTGGATTTTCAGCAGATTGTATATTAATCTGCTCAGTATGTGTGAGTGAGTATGGTGCAGTACCTTCCTTCGATTTCACAAGTTGGTTTGGCTTGTCAGCAGGAGTCCATCCCTCTCCGACAGCCCTTGACCATTTTCAGTCCGATTTGTCCACTGGAATCGATGAAGTTTTTCTGGGACACTCATTTTTCCAGTGTCCATATTGACCACAGATGAAACAAGCATCCTGTGTAGGTCTTTTTCTATGTCTGTGTCGACCCTGTGCTCTTCCTTTTTGTTCATGGTTCGGTTGTTCACGTCCTTGGACTGTGTTATACATGGTCATTGCTGCCATGTGAAGCTCCTTCTGTGTTGTCTCTTCTTTTTTCTTTTTCTTTGAGAGTATTTGGTCGTGGGCGTGTATGGCATGTCTGCGAAGTTCTGACAGACGTGCGTCGTTCCATCCAATACAGGAACTTTTAACAGCTGAGGCAATGTCTGGTTTTAGTCCACTTAAGAAACTGTTGCAAAGATGAATTTCCCACACATCCGGAACATTGTTTGGTTCGTCAGGTAGTTGCAGGCCACTGTAGGTGTTGAATACCTCTGTCAGGCGGGTGAGATATTCGTCAGGGTTTTCATTATCCTTCTGCTTGCAGGCAGTGATTTTCTCCATGTTGATTTTTACAGGAAAAGCTTGAATAAATGCATCACAGAGAAGACGGACAACATCTCTATAGTGGGCATTAGATTCATGTTCCCAAGTGATGTGCGTACAACGGATATCAGCATCTAGGAATTTCCCAGTTATTTTTTGCCAATCTGTGGGTTTCATCTTGGTGATTAGGAGTCTTTTTAGTTCATTTACGGTGGGTTTGAATTCTTGGCAAAATGTGGAGAATTGCTCAGCAAACATTTTGCCTGATGTTGTTGGGCTGGGTAGATGTTGTGAGGCTGCTGTGATGTCAGCAGAAGTCCATGGGCGGAAAACCAACGTTGTACCTTCTGGTCCAGATACTTCAACCATGGGCATGTTGAAGGCCGCATCTTGATTTGGATTACGTAGTCTGTGTGCTATTGGAGAAGCTGCTCCTGTGCTTGTCTGTGGCGTGATGGAGTTTGTTTCCCTTCCTTGGTTGGGTGTTGTAGTGTTGTATGGTGGTGGAGCTGAAAGATGGATGGGTGGGCTGCCGTCAAGGTCTGGGTCCAGCTTCAAAGCCGCCAACTGTGGAAACAAAGAAGAAGTCTGCGAGTCTTGTGTTCCTTTTGTGTGTGAGATTTGCTTTTCATTTGTTTCAGGGTATTCACATGGAAAAGGGAGTTGTTTCTGCACTGTTTTCCTACTTCGCATCTCTGCTTCCCCTTTCCACATCTGAAGACATTTTTTTTTTTTTTTTTGATCTTCCATGTTTTCTAATTTCCTTACAGAAATGGTATTTTTCCCTCACATTTTTTTTTATTTTTTTTTTTTTTTTTTTTTTTTTTTTTCAGTTTTTCCTCTAATATCGATATGTTTTTTAAACTGAGAGATCCCCCTATTGGGAATCCAAACTCAGCTGTCCAGACATTCAAATATTTTAAACTTTTATCCTCATATTTCCTTCTCATGATATCCACAATCGGCCCCTCCGGAGGACCCACCTCAACAGAGCTTTTACTCCCCATCCCGAAATGGGGTTTGTGCACAACCAATTACGATACAGACGTCTCTGTAAAGGATCACTTCGTTTAAGGAACAAGTGATAAAGACCCGGTCACTTCGTTTAAGAAAAGACCTGACCACTTCGTTTAAGGAACAAGTGATAAAGACCTGGTCACTTCGTTTAGGCTACAAGTGAGAAAAACCAGTCACTTCGTTGTAAGGAACAAGCGAGAAAAACCTGGTGTCATTCGTCGTTTCGTTTGGGCTACAAGCGATAAAAGCCAATCACTTTGTTTCTGGACACAAGTGATTACAAAAGACCCCCCGCTTCGTTTAGGCTACAAGCGATTAAAAGCAGAACGATTGTGGATATGTGAGAAACAAACATGTAAAGCCAAATTTTACCCCAATTTATAAAAAAAAAATAAAAATAATTTGTCAATATTTCAGTGCTCACCAGATGAAATTTGCTGAATTTTGTTGTTGTTCGTGGAAATCCCAGCGGCGACGATCCGGGGCGTTTGCGGTCAGTCCTCCCTTCTCAGAAGAGGATTTTGAGGTTGGAGGCTGAGAAGTTTTGTCTCCCAGGATGGCCTGTCACTGTCCGCGTCCCGTCCCGGACGATCGCTCGAGGGATCCCACTTCTGACACCAAATTGTCGTGGAAATTTTTCTCTTTGCTGCTGGTGAATAATGAAATAGAGACTTCTGCCGGCCGACAAGGTTTTATTTTCTTTGCAAAGAAAAGGTCAGTCAACACGCGAGCGGTCAAAGTGAAGAAAGACCCCGAGCATGGGGAGACCTAAACATTTATACATGAGGGACAGCCCCTCATCATGTGTTTTACAACCTTTTGTCTTAATTCGAGGGGCACCCCCCCTCCTCTCCCAAGATATGCTTCTGACCTCCTGCTGGTGTGCTTCACCCCAGGTTGTCCTGCATGACCTCGCACCTAGGTGCAAAAGTGGGTTTTAGGGTTCACATCCTACAGAGATAAGAGGATCTTGTACCTTATCTTAACAGCAGGGAGGTTGAGTGTCCCAAATAGGTTTGTGGGACTGTGGGAATGGGGAGGTTGTGTGTCTCTCGTGACTGAAACAATGAAAACTGGATTTTTACCATTACACCTGTTATTGGTCTAATTCTCCATGGATTCCTTTGTTGGATTGTAGAAAAGGATGCAAGTTTCTGTGGCTTTCATTTAATTTTCTTCCTTTCTGTGCTGAGCGAAAATTAAACAGTTTCAGCGAAAAGAACAAATGTTAGAACAAGTAATCTGAAATAAAACAATAAGAATCAAATCTAAAAGTAAATCATAAATTGATGCACTTGGATTCTTTTGTACATACAGTTATTCCCATTCAAGGCATAAAATATGATAAAGCTGCCTGTTTTATTAAATTTTACTTGATTTAACTATAACTGCATCACTCTTGCACTGCTGTAAACTGTCCACATCACTTACCTACGTAAGGTACATTGTCAATTTTGTGACTATTCTTCAAAATACCATAACCCATTTGCTGTTCCCTTTCCCTCAGTTTGGTAAAAAGTGCCCCCATATTTGAACATCCTTTGATTCCATCCAGCTCAAGTACTACACAATTCTAATAAGTCATACAATTTGGTGATGATTATAATGAAAACAATTCTCAATTCCCATCCCTATATAACAGGTGACCATTTTTCTCTGAATTAATCCTCCTTTGAAGCATTGTGAAGATAATTCCTGGTGATTATCGGAGATGGATCGAGGACAATGATTACATAAAAGGGGGCTGATTTGATTTCATCATCCTGTACAGATGTAGAGATGTGAAGTGTTTTGTATGAGGCTGTACCATGTCCTCCATCTCTCTCCTACCGTGCTCGAAGGTTACTCTTATCTCTAGCTCAGCTCAAACTCTGAAATGAATGAGTGAAGGATATGACTGGCTGTACACAATAGATTACTCCATTCTAACAAACTGTCAGCCCTCTCCATCTGTTAGGTTCAACTAGCCTCTTCAGTTGAGTTAACGCTAACAGGCATGTTGTCAAAATGATAACAGCTGCACAATGCTGGAGGGTAAATACATGCATCTATATATGATTTCTTGATAGAAACAATCTGAGATAATATGGTTGCATGAGGCACACAGAGAGGAACCATTCCCCTTTCGTGTTTAAAGGGAGATTGCTATTTAGCTGGAAAACAGGAATTTGTTCTAAAACTGTTTCTGAATACACACAACACAAATGTAGTCTCTACTGGAGTCCTGATTTTATAGAGAATTTATAGAATATTTCTGAGAAGTAATGAGGTA
The DNA here is from genome assembly GCF_020382885.2 of Scatophagus argus. Lineage (NCBI taxonomy): Eukaryota > Metazoa > Chordata > Actinopteri > Scatophagidae > Scatophagus > Scatophagus argus. The sequence goes on along the minus strand of NC_058503.1, from coordinate 6,869,521 downwards.
TAGGTGTTGTAATCTGAAGCTGTGACATTTGTGGCAGACCAAATGCACGACTCCATAAATCCAGGTCTCTAGGGTTATGAGGTAGTGAGGGAGACAGAACCCAGGGCCAGGGGCCAGACACGCGCCAGCCACATCCCACAGGCTTGCCAGCTGGCCTGGCTCCCCTGGGGTTCCCTGTGCTTTGTCACTGCTGATAAGAGAAAATGGGATTTCCACTGGCTGCTGCTCAGCTGATGCCTTGGCTGAGATGTAAAACAAATGAGAAAGAGAGAGACAGACAGACAAATAGATAAAAGAAGAAAAATGGGACAGAAGGAGAATTTGTATTTATCTTGTTGGCGGTAGCCTCTGCTAAAGTAGAAAAGTATATTCTCCTACCCCCACTCACAGTGAAGTGAGAAGCATGGCTTGCGGTTTATAATGTTTGTTGAATCTGCATTGTTGATTTATTGGGATTGTACAGCTGGAAAAAAAAAATACACTGCAGTTAATATGATGAGAATTTACAGTTTGTGTTTGTGTTTGTTGCTGCTGTTAGGGACCTGCGTGTGTGGAGAGTGTAACTGTCATGATGTAGATCCCTCTGGAGACTGGGGAGATATACATGGAGACACCTGTGAGTGTGATGAGAGGAACTGTCATTCAACCTACGACCGATACACAGATGACTTCTGCTCAGGTCAGCATGCCGGTTTTGATTAAAAATAAAATACAGTCACATCACAATACATTTCAAACAACAATTACGGTCCTCTTTAAAAAATAGCTAAAGGGAGAGGAGGATCACTTGTGTACTAAATAAAGCTGGAGAGAGTAGACTGTTAGCTTAGCTTAGCATATATACTGAGGACAGGAGGAAAAGACTACCTTAACTCTTTCCAAAGTAACTAAATCTGCCTTTTCACAGAGGGTAATGTGTCAGACTATTCCTTCAACTGGGACCACTAACTTCTCTGATGTTTGCTTGGTAACTGCTCCGAGTTAAGAAATAGTGCAGCGCATCCTCCTCCATAAAACAGCAAATCATCTGTAAGCTTTGGGGCTTGTACAGATCAAACAAATGAGATTTGTGTTAGTTGATGAAGAATTAGTGGTGCTAGTAGGCTGATCTTTTACGTTTGGACAGAGCCAGGCTCTCCGTTTCCTCCTGTTCCCAGTCTTTATGCTGAGCTGAGTCTACTGGCTGGTAGCTCTAGCCATATTAACTATTGTATGGACATAAGATACATTGTATCAACTCTCAAAAAGAAAGGGAATAAGCGACTTTCTTAAACTGTTCAAGTATTGTTTTAAAAGAGCACTGGTTCATGCAAAGTACAACTACTGGCATGTAATATTATTTATGTCAGTACCATTTATTGATCTTCACCTTTGAGTAACTGCAGTTCTTTGCACTTGGAGCACCAACAAGAGCTCCCCATCTGACCTTAATACTCTGATGTAGCTTTGCAGTTGTAAAAGTGAACTTTGAATATAACCTAAACTGGGGAGGGGTGGAAATGACCTTTTCACTGTTTCTCTAAGGAATTAATGAACAAAATATGATAGATGCTACTACTGTGCCTACTATTCATTAAACTAATAATTTATGTACCAGAAAATGTATCTTAGCATCCTAACAAGTTGCATCAAGTTTTGAGTCTTAACTCTCCATCTCAGTTTGTCTCTCACACGCCTGACCAGAATAGTTATAATCAATCAAAGTTATAATCAAGCAGCTTAAAAACAGCCAATCAACCAATGTTTCTTTAGCTGTTGCTCCAAGGACTCTTCTCACCTCTAGCCTGTCCTGTTTCTTGTTTATTTGACTACCTCACATGTATCTTGGTGTGTCCACTTGACTCAATGGCAGTATTTCCCCCCTTCTTTGAATTTTCCTTGTGCAAAGCTTCTTCTTTGTTTCACCTCTCTGCTTCCTCCACGTCTTCTTCTTTCATCTTGGCAGGTCACGGCCAATGTAATTGTGGAAGGTGTGACTGCAAGGAGGGATGGGCTGGGAAGAAGTGTGAGCACCCTCTGTCCTGCTCCCTGTCTCTGGAGAGCAGTTTGAAGAAGTGTCGTGGAACGTCCAATTTGCCCTGCTTCGGACGAGGTACCTGGTCTTCCCATCCACTCTTGTTGCCATGGTTACTGCAGCAGGCCTGTGCTCTGTCCTCATCTCTCGGTGTAAAATAGGTCATTTCCAGGGTTTCACATTTCTTAATCCATCCATGGAAGGGCAAAGATAAATCTAATAGCATCTTTAAACAAGCCCTTGAACTGAGAAGCAACCAGTGTGTCATTCTGTACATATTATATACATGAATGTTATGAGGAGAGGTAGTGTCATAAAGGTTGAGTATCTGTATTTCATTAGTCGTTCAACATGCCCGTGCTGACTTTCCCTGCCCTCGAGGGGACTCCTGCTGCCGTGACAAGTGTCATTTCACTTCTAAGAACACTATCAAAGGAACTTTGTGAGACTGGCTTTTAAAGGGCTGATGGAGCAGGTCATCAGTGACGGTTCCTCAGAGCTGCAGAAAGTGAGCTGCTGATATACTGTATTTAAAACAGATATTTGTCAATGGGACAAACAAAAAGAATGTTTGAGCACACAAGCAGGGTAATCATTTCCGAAATTTCATTGTTATCATGCTATAGAATCTGCTTTATTCACGAATGCTGACCTACAATTCCCCATTCTTAGCATTTAAAATTACTCATGTCACTGAATGATGCTGTTTTGCAGACCATTTCACATTACAGTAATGGTCATAGGCCACACAACAGTGATTGTTTTGGCCTTTGTTATTATGGTATTTCATGGTCAGATGGAGCTCCTCATTGAAAGCCATCGGTAGCTAATGTGAAGTACCTGGAAGGCACAATAAAGTGCTGCACACAACTGGCCAATGATTCATTGTGACTGCTGACTACAAGGGCAAGTGCATTCCATTTAAATCCCCTGCTCCTCCCCGGCCACTTTCCCTCTGCTCTCCAAGTAGCCTCCGTGCGAAGTATGATGTTACATAATACCAAGGCCTAAGGCCTAGGGGTAACTGTATAATGGTAGGTGGAATTACTAATGAAATGCAGCTTTTCCTTCCCAGTGGCTGCAAACAAGGACTGCAACCCATCATCTCATCATGGCATCCATTAAAAAACTACAAAACCCACATTCAGCAGGGCAGGCAGGACATTGGCTGCTACCCAGCAGACATATGAGCTGTCTGCTATAGTGAGGGAGCTGAAAGTGAATGGAAACAGTTTATGTGGGGAAGACAGTGGCTATATCTCTATTCCCTGACAATTCCTTGCTTGAAGTCTTTTTGGTCACCATCTTGCACACCACAACTCTGATTTCTGGTCTGGGGAGTGAGGAGCAAGGAACCAAGAGTGAAGGTACATGAGAGCAGCCTTCATAGAAGTGTTTTTACCAACCAACATGCCCTCTTATTGGATATCACTTTGATAGTTTGGCAGTCTGTTATGCCACAGCATCACTGGAGTTTCATACCAAAGGGAAGACAGATAACATAATAAACTGAAGTGCATCATTTTTAAGTTTTAGATTTTATTTGTTTTATGATTCACCATCTAGTCAAAACATTTTGGGCCTAATTTTGATGATAATCTGATGATCATGATCTGTTATTTCCCTCATTAACTTTGATTATGAATAAAATTAAAATTAGATAAAGTCTGTGTCAGCATGAACCACCTCACATCATTTATCATAATTTTCATTCGGTCAGGCTGATAATTCCTGTACACTGGGTTTGATATGTTACATAATTTCATTGTTCCATGAAACATTTAGCCTAATTATTCATTTCCAGTATTCAAGAGAAACTCTAATCATATTCTGCATTATCTGATAATAAATTAACAATGAAGACATCAATAAATACTGACAACAAATAGATAATATAAACATTCTGCAAGCAGAAATGGCTCCTGTGCCTCCGAGCAGGCCTCAGTATATATAGATAATGCAGCTTGTTATTCATACACAGGTTTTTATTGAACAAGTAACAGGCGTCAGAAAAAATACACTGCTGCTTTGCAGTGATAACTGTGTGCCTCTGTTAGCATTACCAACGTGTACGATTACAGACTCAAACCCCATCAAACGTCTCTACAACTGTTAAAGCTGACTGGCAGCTGATCCAGTACAGATCCAGCATTCATCAGAAATGGACCTTGCTTCATGTGACACTTTTCCCCTTGTTCCCTGTCCTTGTTTCCTCTCTCCTTGCATGGTTTCCTTGAGTCTCTCTACACATCCTCAGTGGGAGACACAAGGAAAATATGCAACTGATGGAAATGTGGATGCAGTTTAAGAGAACTGGGATGAACGCTGTGACTGAAGTGTACAGAGAGGAACAGGGCTTTCATTATTTTGGCAATAAGAACTGTTATATACTACTTACATTACATATATGCTAGTACATTATATATACTTACCACTGGAACTGATATTGCACATTTGGTACTAATATTGCACATTCTGCACTGCACTTCCTTCTCTTTGTGGATATCATGTAAATATCTTTTATCTTTTATTGTTAAATTTTTTTGTTTTCTTAGTTTAATTTTAATACTCTAAGAGCATTCATAGTGGAAAGCGAAGGAAGAATTTCATTGTGCAGGGAACAATGCAGGGTTTTGTTTATTTTCAGTCTGCAAGAATTAAGTTGACCCGCTATCAGAAGACTGATTAACACCACATTTAAGTTGCAAAACAACACTTTACTGTCTTCATTTCCTGCACCCATGCTTCAAAAGCTCCTAGAGCAAAGTTCCTGACCTCTCAAAACGTCACTATGTAAATGCAAGTATGTATCACTGATTGTAAATGTGTGTTAGTTTTTTGTTTTGATATGTGCACTTGTGCTCATACATATGTATGCACCCACTGATGTGCCTGTGTGAGATTAAGGGGCACTGTTTGCCTGCAACAATGTAAGCAAAGGCTGGAACAGCTCTCTCAATAGAACAAGCTGTAGGTCGATGTGTCTAGATTTATTACAGTGCACTGCATGCTTCATTAGTGGCCTTGCTGGACAGAATAAGCTTGTTTTCTTGCAGCTTCCAAACGTAAGGCCTAATACTAATATTAGATTCAGATACTGAGGCAACGCTGGAAACAGTACAAAGTTCCAAACCATGCTTCCATTGTTGTCCCAGTCACACACCCTCGAGCCTGTTGATTGATGACAGTAAGTTGAAAGTGAGGCAACAGATACACTCAGAAAACAGCAGTTTATATTTTAGTGCTGGAAAACCAATATGCTATAGAGGCCTGTTTTTGCACAAAATGAAACATTTTTATTCTCAAAATTTCTGTTTTTCCTCTGTTGAACCAAATATTCATAACAAAAGAAGCAATAAGGGGGGATTTAAAACAACACATCAAATCCAAACTGTTCTATCTTTGGCAGTATGTTTGTTTAAATAGGACCATATCACGCATGCTAAGAAACTAATTGAAAAAATAGGTTGGCATTTTAAGCATTTTCCCACAGTTGCTTTATAGCTTTTTTATGATGGATCAAGAAACACATGTGAAATGGAAACAATGCTGTTTTATCAGAAAGCATTCTTATGTGAAACACTACAATCTTAATATTATTAGGGGATCGAGGCCAAAACACATTAAGATTAATGGGACCATTAACTATTCAACAGCTACATCAAGTGACACACAAATCATTAGTTAAGATTACATTGAAATACTAATGTACACCACTCAAAGCCAACAAAGAGAGCAACAAATGACTCACCTTTTGCTAAATAAAATAAAATAAATAATATATGGCATATATTTGGTCTTGGATTTACTAAACTGATTCACTTTGTACACAGCATAATGCTTCCAGGACCATGGCAGGTTTGTCAGCTTCAGAAGTAAGGACATAAACGACCTAGCAAGTGCTGTTTGGTGATCATGTTCATGAGAGAAACAAACTGTCAATCATCAGATGTATAGCCTCCTTGAAACTACATCAGATACCAGTTAATTCATCCATAGAGCTAACAGACAAAATGCGAAACCAGAATTATTTCACAGCTTCTCCAGACACAAACTGCGTCTATGTTCAGAGCTAACAATGCACAATGGTTGAGGTACCGTTGTCCTTAGACTGACTGACAGCCTGCATTGTCCAAAGTATGCTATGGTCATTTGTTAATAAGATAAATCGTCAAGTAGCTATGCAGTGCGCATGTCTTCTGAGGTATTGCTTGTACCTGTACTTTACCCTGATGCGGCAGCCTTAATCAATCAGCTTTACATTGCTGTATGGGCCATTGTGTATCACTTCTCCATTCATTTTGCTCTAAGCATTGTGGTGGTATTCTGGGGAATACCTAGCAGCAACCTTGCACTTCAACATAAGACAATGAGAAAAGGCACAGTGAAGTCTGCTGTATTCTGTAGGTCTCACAGTGATTCAACTTCATAACGGAGGCGGTGGTGTGCGATACGACACGTAGCACAAACTGCTTTGTCTCAGGGCTCTACAGACTCATTAAGGGTTAATGTGATGCACTGATATCCTGTTTCATTTGAATGTGGGTGAAGCCACTGTGAAATCCATAGCCTTTCAGCTGTTGCTGTGTTCCAAATGAAAAGGGAGGATATGTGGGCTGTAGTTTTCTGTACATTATTATACTGGTCATAGACGTCTCTCACAGTTTCTGATTAGATCAGGCACAGGGCAGGGCAGCTACCATGGAGACAACTTTGTCATAAAGTCAACAAAGTCACTGTGACCCAAAAATGGGACAGTGATAGCGACATGGTAAACAAAGCTCCAATATATGAAGTTTGCATCTCAACTAAGTGTACTTCACAGATAGAATCAATTTAGTGTTTTTGAATACATCAGTTGTTTGTTGCATGTTGTGTCTGTTTCATAACAGTCTCAAACCAACTGCACACCAGGGTTCAGCAGGCATAGCGGCCCCTCCTCACATAATGAAACAGCAAAGATTAACTTGTGCTGGGAGAGTTAATTAGCTTTAATTCCTCCAGCAGTACCTTTAAATTATCTCCAATTGCTGCAACAAAATTGAACTTTAAATTACCCTGTGCAATAGAACAATTAATGGGATGCATAAATTCCTCCTTTTAAAAGCTGCATTCTTTTCTGCCATTCCAGTTCATTCAGTGACTGTCCAAAGTATATTTTTACACCATATGGTGACGTGTATATAATAGTATCATTATTATCATTAATAAATATCCAATACATACACCTAAAGGAATGGGTTTTGATTAGGATTTCAAATAATATATAATTATATATAACAGATGATGTTCCATAGACCAAGAACTTCTAATATCTATTGAAGCCATATCATCACAATTACATGTTGAAAGCAATGTGTAGCACAATATCCAAATGTTACATTCACCGCCTCTCAATAAATACCTCTCTGTTTAGGATGGTCTGCATGTGTACATGTGTGTTTTTATTTACTTAGCTGTCTTGTCCAGAGGATGTCCATTTGGTTTAGTGGTTTGAAGATCACAATGGTTGATTCATCACAAGTCTCTGATGGATGACAAAAGATGTAAAGGCGAAGACAAAAGAGAGAAAGGAGTGAAGGTCTGTGAGAAACACAATGACAGGAGACAGGAAGCAGGGTGGGAGAGTAAGAGAGAGAGAGAGAGCACGAGAGAGAGAGAAAAAACGAAGGAGACAGACGTAGAAAATCACTTAGGCATGGATGAATGCGGCTGAGATGGCAGCTTGAACGGAAAAGCCTTGAAATTTGAAACAGCAGCTTCAGAGCTTTTCTTCCTGAGAGGTGGAGACAAGATGCTCGTGGATAGCACATTCTTTTTACTGTGGTATTTCCTCAAGGAAACACCTGCTTTCAACATCTTTCTGCTGATTCTTGGGATTCCTTTCTCTGCTTTCTGAAGTGACCTGTAGTAGACATTAACCATAGCATGTGTGTGACTGTAAATATTTCATAGCACACACACACATTTTGCAATACTGTACTCTAATACCTAATCGTTCAGGGGCTTTTGGGCATTGAGAGTTGTTTTTAGCTTGTGTAAGGTGGCAAAAAACATTATATGAGATCTGATTGGATTGTTCAAAAGAGTGAATATGAAACTTTATGCAGTTCTAGAGATACATTGGAGTTCTTCAAACAGGCATCCACCTACTATGATGTTGCTCTGCTGAATATTTCTAGCCTCGAGTTAAAAGTTGAGAGTTGTTTTATACCGCACGAGGGACAGTGTTATCCAATGTCCAATAACCACATTTCATTGGATGCATTTATGCACACACCTCCTAATCAGAATCTAAAATCGAAAGTCTTGTCCTTGTCCATGAGATTAGAAATTAATAATGTATTGTTTTTTTTCAATGGGCCTTTGAGTTCCAGCAACGCAGGGATCCTACACCTTTAATAATGCAATTCAATTATGTCTTTGATTTGATTCTGTGTGCCTGGTAAACACCAGTGTCTTTCACAATCAATACACTTGATTATGTACTGTTTCTGCTGAAAAAAAAATCCTATTGCCTAAGCTGAGATAACCCTGATACTATCAGTATGGATACATTATTAGATTTTAGAAAGATCCCTTTTCCACTGATTTGACAGGCAGAGTTGTACTTTCCTTGACTAGTTAGAGGATCTTAATGTCTAAAAGATTAACTAAGATCACCAGTTTGCTTGCATCCCTGTGATTAATGATGTGAAAATAATGATGTTACATTGCCTTTAACCAGATCTGCGTTAATGGTGACATCTGCCCTGGAAAATCAGACACTCTGACTCTGCAGCAGTGGGTGGTGAGAGTATTGTTGGCCTGTGCATCTAAGTGGATTGATTGCTGTTGCCTGCTTGTATTTTGCATTTAACTGTATGTGTTTTTAACATCTATCATACAGTTAATACATCCTGAAACTGACAACAGATCCTTCTGAAAGGTGCTTCACACTGGGTGCTAATGAAATGCTTTCATTCACACCCCAGGATGGGAGGCAGCACTGAGGGAGCCACTGCAGTACAATTCTGGTACTCCTTTTGACAAGAAAATGGCCATGCATTTCCACTGGGTTCTGATCACTTGACCTAAAATGTGGCACAGCCTAGTTAGGAGAGTCATGTACAAAGACAAAATCACATTTAGTTTTGTTGAATTTTGCAGTTTTCCCCTTGACTGGAATTTTTCTAGCTCACATTTAAATGCACATAGAAACTCGACTTGTGTGTCTCTTTAACAATTGACACTAATGGTTGATCTACTATCACTGCACAATGTATGAGGGCTTTGTTGAATAAGTAGCCATGTTTTATCTGCAGTCTTTAATTATAGTCTTGCAAAACTGTGTGATTTAAACAGGGTGGATATTTTAATTATCCTTTGATATGGGACCTGACTGTAGAATATTAAACATTAACATAAACACTACATAGACTTCAGGTTTATGCGTTGCAAATAATTACTGACTACAGGTGGCATACTTTAGGATGTATTCTGTACTCCATGAATGTTCTTACAGCAAACAAAGCATCATTCTCTCTGGAAATGTATATGTTTGTGTCTTTTTCCGGTACTCGTGCCATTGTCATTAGTTAGCAGATGCTTTATGGCTCATGTTTGTTGGGGGGCTTTGTTACTTTGAGAAGCAGCATCTCTTGAAGAAAAGCAATTTCTCCCTGTAGGAAACATTCACTTTTAAAAAGAATGGGAGGAGCTGATTTGACTGACCATTACTCAAGCCTAACCTATCTCTTGCTGATTTAGTATTCATCTATGTATTCATCCTACTCCAGCCCCTTTCCAGCTTATACTGCACTGCAACATGACTCACTAAAATGGCAAAGAGTCTGCCACTCCTTCACCTGCCTTTGTACATAAATTTGTGCCAAGCTTTAAGGAACTGGAGCCAAAATGTCTGACGCTGGTGTTTACTGATGTGACATTAAGGTGCTGTTCACCTTAGACAGGATGACAAATTAAACATCAACATACACCAACACACACATACACGCTGTTGCAGACGATCTGACGACCAGAAAGATAATCGATAAGGCAGGGGTGTTATGACATCACCGGTTGCTAGGGTAACTGAGTCCCCAGAGCAGATGGTGATATGTTGTATGTGAAGCAGGAACAGCGCTTGCTATTGTGTGTATGTGTGTGTGTGTGTATACATGGTCATAAAAACTGACAGTGGTATGACATGGACAACACATTAGCTGACGCTGTCAGTCGAGTGGCTGTCTTGTAAATTCATGTTCTCCTCTATTTATTGCCCCTAATTCCACTCAGTGAGTCATCAGAAGATAAAGACAGCCACATACACATTATGGATATGTTTTAGGTGTTATTTTAGTGGCACTAAACACAAAATGTAGCCTGCAGAGCCACAAACAAGGAAAACACTCTGAGTGAACAACAACTGAGACAAAAGGACATACCCAGCTCTATAAAAGCAGGAGAAAAGACAACTGGATCTATTCAGTATGCTGTGTTTTAAACATCTGTCATCTGAACTGGGAAATACCCTTTGTGCCATTATTTTTCATAATGGGCAGCTTACCTGTTTGTAGCCCTTCTGTGTGTCTTTTGTCTGCAGCATCAGGAGATGAAAAAAATTAAAAGACTTCCAGCACAGACCACACAAGACAAGTACATTATATGTCACGGTAATGCCTTCTATGAAGCAGCTTTATCCTTACGCTCTAATTAAGGTAGTAATAAAAAATTCTCTATTCTTGGGTTGAACTTAGTTGCCTTTCATCCCCTAGTGACATCAATGCTCATGTATTATCATAGTATTATTGAATAAACAAATGGGTCAGCACGTAAAAGCAACTAAACATTTGAATGTTGAACACAAATCAAAGAGAGTGTGAGCACTTACAGAAAAAGTGACTATCTATCCTCCAAATATCTATGTGTGTCCTACACCACACCCATAACTGATGGAACTCTGAGCAGCCTGGTAGCATGATCAATGAGCAGGTATACTGCACACCTCCAGTGATAGCTCAGAATAGAAGATGTTTTTCTAATGAGTTTCACCATTAGCCAGCATGCTCACTCCCCTGTTCCCCTGTGGCCTTCTTCACTGGCAGCTCGCTGATTGAAGTGGGATAGCAACATCTCGAGGTGTGTGTTAGTGTGGGTGTGTAGCCCGTGTGAGTGTCTATTAGACTGTGATTTACATATATGATTTCCCCTTGTGGCTGGAGGTAATATTGTCAGGCAGATCAAGTCTACTTTCAAATCAGCATTCGATAGGTATGAAAATGACTCCCCTGAAATTCAGATTGAATAAAAAAGGTAAAAACTGATTCAACTGACGACTATTTAAAGCACAGCTCTGCTATGAAACGCAGCATGTATGTGAGCAAACGTCTCTGTTTTTTTCTAGGTCAGTGCCAGTGTGGACAGTGTACTTGCCACCCACCTGGGGACAGTCGAATCCACGGCAAAAACTGTGAGTGTGACGACCGTCAGTGCGAGAACATCAGTGGAGAGGTCTGTGGAGGTGAGAGCGGGCGCACACACACACACATGCACACACACATCTTTGTGTCCATTAGGGCTGTTCAAGTTGCATGAGCATCAGAGGGAAGTGTCAGGCAATAAACAGATGGCAAGTCTACATTCAACATTACTGTTCATTACTGTCTGTAGTAGAGGAGTGGGAGACCTAATTTCAGGCAGAAGTACAAGTACTGTTCATTTTCAGCAGAGACAATAGAACCACTTGTGTGAAAAGATTTATTTTTAATAAAATTTGCCACATTCTCAAGCTTTTTTGTACTTACTGTACAGTTGGTGGACCCTGTGGGTCAGACCTGAATGAGTCACATACAGATCTTTCCCCACAGATAGAGCCTCACTTATTTCGTCATTGGAACTAACACAGTTCAGTAGTTCATCAAACATCTTCTTTTCCACTCAACATTGTAACATTACCTTCTGTATGATATTCTTTTGTGTATTGCTTTCACTGTCATGTCCCCTTGACCCCTTCCCATCTACATCAAGGGCAGCTTTGCTTAAGACATTTTTAGAATCTAACTTGTGTCAAACCGCTCTCTGTTTTCTCTCATTTCTGTCAGCACACAGCACTGCTCTACTACAATGCTCTGAAGCGTTCAGGACTACACTACAACTACTGCCACTGTTAGCTTTTTTAAGTGAGCTAAGAAAGCAAAAGTTGATCATGCAAATGGTCGAATCTCACGAACATGCACCATGAACAGGTATTGGTACAGATACAACATTTATTTAGTGGAGATAAGCAATCTCCAAATTAATGCAGTAGAGAGTTTGTCAGATGTTCTTGCATAAAGCCTGATGTGTTGTGACAGGCAGTATCAGTATGTCCAAGGTAATACAAGTGTACATAAAGCAATTAAAGAGAAGAAATCAGCTATGGTAAACATTGAATTACTTTCTGTTAGCTATAATGCTAAAGGAAGCGAGAGATTAGGAGAAACTTAAGCACTTAAAAAACGTTTGAAATCTGAGTCTATTTTGAACGAATTCAGCAGCTGTGACAGCCTTTTTTTCTTTCTGATTGCAATGGTGAAGCTGTGTGAATTTGCTTTGGCTATGACTTCTTCCCCCCGATTGCCGCCCTCTCTGTAGCAATAGATGTTGGGGCTAATGCACCCACTTCACCCTACTCTGTTTAAGAGCAAAAACATTAGATGTACCTCTACTGATGTGCTGGACACAATTTCACACTTACCTCTCATCTCCTAATTATGGCATGAAAAACTACACACATTTTGCCCAGCATGTGTACACATACACTCACCCACTTTGAAATTGTGCCAGGAGAGGATGCTGAATTTTAAGATCAATACAGTGTGATCCTAGCCGCTCTCTTTGATATCCACAGGCACAAGCCTCGAGCTGAATTGAGCTGAAAGAGAACCAACTCCTAGCCTATTAAGCTTATATTTGAGGTCCTGGGATGTTTGTGCTCTTAATTTGAGCCATTTAGGCCCAATTGCTGTAATGGATGGATTTCACTAAAGCATTAGAGGTAAGATTGAAATGGTGATATTTCCCTTTGCAGCAGCTGCTGCTGCCAGACAGAGACAGAGGATAGAGGATGTCAGATCAAGGTGTAATTAAGGTGTGTGGTGCTCTTAAAGAAAAGCAGAAGAAATGAAGTGTTTTATTCTTTAATGGCAAAACCAGCAGTGAGGTGAAAACTAGATTCTGAGCTTACATAGATGCTTTTCATGCTTCAGTACACAGTGCTGAATCCTCTGCATACATACACACCTCTGATATGTACTTTTCTGTCTTTGCTTTACTTTAAAGGTGATACAACATGACACATGCGGAGCAACAGTAATTTGACACGCAGTCTCTCTATTCCTTTCACCCAGATATCACTGTCTAAGCGACTCCCTCTGCGTGGGGCTTTTAATGTTGTTTTGGTTGGCTGTGCCGTTTCGTATCTGTGGTGCACTGCAGCATCTGAGGGTAAATTTCTCCTTTAAAGAGGGATGCAGTATTTATGTGAATGGATTACTGGGGCTCATTGTGTGCTGGGTTATCCAGAGACAATTCTTCACGAGACATCCAGGAGAGCCTGTCTGAACACCAAACACCAACGCAGTTGCACGCGCAAACACACACACACACACACACACACACACACACACACAGACAGACATGCTGTCAGGTTGACAATTAAGTCTGTGTACACAGAGACCTGTGGAAGTTATTGGATGTTTTGCAAAGCTGAGTGGCTCTCTAAAGCAGGTACTCAGAATGGAGAGTGGGGCTGTAAGAAACTTCCCTTTCCAGGGCACAGTGCTGTCAGTGTTCTCACTGCAGAAAACAGAGAGGAGAAAAGTGAGGAATGACACAGGCTGCTTGCATATAATTTAGTCCTTCAGTGTCAACTAGATTATCAGTCACCTCAATCCACACTGGCCTTCAGAGGTTTTCTCCAAACATGAGGAATAAAGGAGAGGGAAAATCCTCAAGCCTCTCTGGCCACCTTTTGTTCACTGACACCCTTTCAGGTTGTACAGTAAAGATAGCAGAGATGGGAACACTTTCCATTTTAATGAATTTGCTGCATTCTTGTGACTGGACGACCCTACAGACAAGTCGTATGACTGCTGGTCACGTGAGGATTACTAAATACTGGGCATTGATAATAATTTATAATAAACCAATATGTATTAAATTTGGGTTTAACTGCAGTGAACAACAAATTCTGGTTCAAATGAGGGTTCGATATCTGTTTGTTCAGGCACTGAAGTGTCAACTCTGATATGCAGTAATCAGAGCTTTCGAAATATAACAATTCCAGAGACATAATTATGACTTGGATGTTGACATGGGTGATATTTAAAAGTCTGAAACTGGTCATTATATTAATCCCCATAGGACATGAGCATGACATCACGGTTACATGATTGCTGCCAGATGAGCATTAAGGCTCTACTCTGCATTCTCCAACACCTAACTGGTCAAAACTCAGACCTAACTAAAAACATTTATTGTGGCTTTCCTCTGTTTACGTATTTCAGTAAAACATGCAAGTGAATCAGCATATTTATTATCAAAGATACAGATACAGATACACTAAGTTCTTAAAACAAGGTTATTTAAGGCTCAATGTAAACATTTAAGATGTAATATGTTAGAACTGTTTGAAATGCACAATATCATGATGCACAGGGAGATGAGCTGAGATCCTCCCTTCTCCTCTTCCACGCATTACTCAGTCGGCTCCATCCTTTCTCTGTCATAATGAACTCTTAACCTCTGACAGACGCTCCCTGCATACAGTACAAATCTTTGCTCCGTTAAATGCCAGATTCACCACCACCTCCCCTTCACACTCCATCCCTAAACTCTATAACACAATACATGCTCTGTGAAAGGCAGGTGCGGGCTAATTGAATGAAGGCTAGGTTGCCGTTCCTCCAAAGCAATTAACCGCTCCCCCAGGCTGGCTGATTGAGGCAGCCATGCGTGGCCTGCCATAGCTGCCACTCCACTCTAGCTTAGACAGAAGCTAGCTAACTTTCATTTATAACCTCCCACCAACACTGTCACCACACACACACACACACACATCCTCAATACACCATCCCCCACCTTTACCTCTGATTGATTATAAACAGAAAAAAAAAGCATCAGGGAGTGTGTTGAGCCAGGAACGATAGAGATTGAGAGATAGGGGGTAAAAACAGCCAATATCAATGGATTATCTATCGCTGCAGATAATAATAATCCATTGCAAGCTGGGTCCCTCAAGATACTGAAGATTTGATTTCCCCCTCATCCATTTGAACAGAGAAATCAATTAAAACATCACTATCAAACTCAAGGGTTTAAAAAAACAGTTTGTGTTTTGGAAAATAAGTTTCTTTGTTTTCTTGCTGGGAGTTAAACACACACACACACACACATGAAGTAGAACCACCGACTTAAACACTTAGCTGGCCGAATGTAAAAAAAAAACAAAAAACAGTAAAAAAAAACAGGCTTTAAGGTTGTTGAGATATTGCTGAGTGAATTTTATCATTTATATGCATTCATACCAATGATACTTTTGTGTGTGTGACTCAATGTGTGACTCTAAGAGGGTTAAATCTCAGCTGAATCAATACAGCCCTGCGTCAAACAATTTCCAACAGCACAGTATGGATTTACAATGATGAAAATGATGGAAAAATGCTCTGCTCATTACCACCTCTTCAACCTGGCATCTGTAACCAGATGTGAACAGAAAGGAATCAATCAATGATACAACTGCCTCTACATGATATGATTTGTATTGAAGTAAGCACATTGCAAGTGATCCGAGGGTTCAGCTGGAGATGAAGGAGGGCATAAGTGAATGAGTGTGCGTGTGTGTGTGTGTGTGTGTGTGTACGTGTGCTTGTTAAAATCACAGTCATGCTGTCGGCTATTAATGCATCCTAGCACCCAACTGCATCTTTCAACCAATTAAACATCCCTGGTTTTGTGTGTGTGTGTGTGTGTGTTTGTCTGCTATTGCCTTTCTTTGTCTTTCATCTCTCACTGATGTGCTGGAGATTCATCAAGGACAGGACAAGACCAGTGATGACAGTTCCTTTCATGTCCCCAGGGGAAATACAATAAGCCTGCTGCGTCTCTATCGTCTTCCTGTTGCTCTGTCTCCTTGTACTGCCTATTACTGTCAAAGTCTGCACTGTCAACTTTCTGCGTTTAAATGCTTTCTTGCTTTCCAGTAGTATTTCGCTTGACTTTTCTCTCTATCTGTGAATGCTTTATTTTTTTCTCCATTTGTGGTGTTTTCTCATGGACATGCTCCATATTCTGTTTCCTTTAAATGAAGGCCCTTCTGCCCTCCACCGCCAGGTCACGGTTACTGTTCATGTGGACGCTGCATCTGTGAGGACGGCTGGTTTGGGAAGCTGTGCCAGTTCTCCAGGTCTTGCGACATGAATGACGCTCATAGCAGGGAGCTTTGTGAGACCTCGGACGGAGTCATGTGCAGTGGAAAAGGTGAGCAAGCTGTTGTGCAATACAGATAATTCAAAGTTTCCATAAGAGTTATCTTGGTGCCAGTGGTGGAAAAATAATTCAAATCTTTCACTTGGTACCAGATGAATGCACCACACTGTGAAAATACTCCATTACATTAAGTTCTGGATTGATACTGTTGTTTAAGTCCGAGTATGTAACTATTAATAGTAAAATGTACCTAAAATATCAAAAGTAAAAATACTCATGCAGAACTCAAGTGCATCATATCATACAATTTTATCATGGTACATTAATATATAACAAACCTTTACAGTGACAGTTGGTTGAGATTAGTTTTTTATTATTATTATTTTGATGGGTAGTTTAATATAAAACTTTTTTGTTTTGTATATAAAATTTTAATTTGTAAAAGCAAGATAAAAATAAAATGATTGTATTGGAGTAAAAAGGGTGTTAAAGGTGAGCAGAAATCAAATCAAGCTGGAATAGTTAAGTAGAGTACAAGTACCTCAAATTTGTACTTAAGTATAGTATTTCAGTAAACCAACCATTTTTTAAAATTTGTATTAGTGCTTGGTTATCACTCATCTGCACACACACACACACACAACCACTCAGCAATTAACTTTTTTTTTTTGACACAATAAAAAGCACGCTGCAAAAGCTTTCTTTCAAAAGATGCTGAGCTTGAACCTCCTTTGAGAGCCAATCGTCTTCCACTGAGATCTGAGATTAATTCTTCATGTCAGTTGAGAGAGTTGAAGGAAAGTTTGAGGAAAGTGAACAGCAGTGGAAAAAACAACAACAAGGCACTATAGTTACAGAAGCTTGGGATTTTTTTTTTTTTCAAAAAGATTTTATTTCATGAGCTTTAATGTCTCTTTTTTATGAGCTCTCAGTAGCATATTACAACTATTCTGCTCCCCATGGTTCACAGAAAATAAGCAATTTCTAGAACCTACCGTTATCCATTTCCTCAACTAGTTTATCTCAGCATTTTCACCATTTTAACAAACTCTTAAATTTTTTGTCTCAAATTTATTTGTGCAATATTGCTCAAAATGATGGATGACAGATAAACACAACACACTACATGCATACAATACATGACTAAGTGACTGTGAGATTACTTTTTGTTCTGATCCATTCATTTTTAATTGAACAAATACACCCTTAGTTTAAAAGTAATGTTAACAGAACCAAAATGTTTGATTTTTAACTATAAATCATCAAGTTCCACTTCATGAACATTGTGCGTAAAGCTTCTTTTTGCAGGTAAAAAGTAAAAAGGTAAAAACTTCTCTTCATACTTGCCAAGCAGCTCTCTGTCTTTGCTCTGTAATTTTTTAACTGTTTACATTTTCTTAATTATTTCCCTTCTCTTGCAAGTATTCTATTGGTTTTCTGTGCTGTTTACACAATAGTTTTTATCCTATTTAAATTTCACCACTTCAAAACTCGTTTGACCTCCACAGCAACTGAAACAATGGACCACTCAGGTAGAAAAAGCTTTTTTGTACCTGACTGACCTTACTCACCTGTTCCCGAGCTTTTCACGCTGTTGTCATCAGAAGATTTTGGAAGTATAACTGTTCAAACTCTCATCGCCTCTGAGCTCCTCGCAGACTTTTCTTTTGAGAAACAACTCATTGTGTTTATTTGTCTTGGCACTAATCCTCTATTCACAAACTTAACAAACAGCTCAACGAAAACAATCTACAGTCAGATTAGGCCTTTTCTAACTCTGTCTCAGTCATACATACAGTCATACTTTGGGTAACCAAATACTATAGTGCAAAGTAATTCAACTGATAGCAATGCTTTGCGACTAATCTTACATTAAAATCAAATTAATAATCTGGACAGCATTTGCTTTTTCTTTCCTTCATGGTGTATATTTTACGCAGACATGATTTAAGGAGACAGGATCATGTTATACAAGAACCAGTTCATAACACACCTCAACTTTGTAAGAGTACATATTATAATGAAGTAATCCAATACTAGAAATATTACCTCCTACAGTGCAAGATTACTAGATTAACAGACCTGTCAATTCATAAGAAATTAATCAATAAAAATGTTCATGAGTTAATTGTTCACGTGTACTGTGTAGGAAGGCCAAGCATTTGCTGCTTTAGGCTTTAAAAATGTGTCGATGTTCAGCTTTTCTCTGTACCGTATAATTTAGAATTGCAGTTCCTTTGGTTGGTGGCTTAAGGTTTAACAAGGAAAACAATGTGAAGGTTTCAACCTTTGGGCCATTTTTCACTATTTCCTTATATTTTATGCTCATCAATTAATCGAACGTGGCTGCCTGCCGACTGCCGACCTATAGGTTTATAATGTTCTGCACATTGTCACTGCGTTGTATGTATCATTAAGTGGCAAATGACACCTCACAACAGGATTCCTTCTCTGTTTTGTAGCATTGAATCCACAGAACTAGACCGACTGCAGTGGGTCCAGCCCTGCAGAGCCGAGCAGGGTGTGAAAATGAAGATGAGCGTGTTCATTCTCCATGCTCCACTACATTCAGACACTAGAACAATCTTCCCTCAGCTCCTCCCTTTGTCTCACCTCTCTCTTATGTTTCACTTTCTCTCCTGCTCCTCACTCCGTCTGCCTCCTCATGGTGAGTTCCTCGCACCCTGAGTGTGCTGACAGAAATTGGGGGAGATTGAAAACATCGTTGCTGAGCTTTGGGAAAAAAAAAAAGAAGCGGACCGCAGTCGATTTGTTTTCCTCTACCAATCTTTAATACCTTATTATCCTGCTGTTGCCCTTCAGAAAGAGAGGAATAGACACTGGTGGAGAAGAGAGGAAGTTTTAAGTGTGGGTGGATTGGTTTCCTGGTGGCAAAAGTATATTAGTAGCTGTTTCTCCAGGGAACATCTCATATCCACCCTGGCCAACACTATTAATCTTCTGTGTAAAATAAAGAATTTACAGAAGAGAATACAAACAGCGTTTCTGGCAAAAACCCAAGGGAGGTGGTGTTAAAAAGAAATACAAAACATACACTGGCATGTAGACAATGTGATGTTAATTAACAGTTGTCTGTTTGTTTGTGTGTGCGTGTGTGCGCTGCAGGTTCCTGTCACTGCGGCCAGTGCATCTGCTCTCCTCAAGAGTGGTGGGTGTCCGGAGAGTACTGTGAGTGTGATGACCGAGAGTGTGACAAACATGACGGCCTCATCTGCACAGGTAAAACACACACACACCCAACACAGAAATTAAAGTTAAAGAAATAGAGACCCATACAGACCTGATCCAAACAGGCTGGAGAATAACGAGATCTGATCCAAACTGCAATCGAGCTCGACTGATCCAAAGCGAGAGAGAACACCAACAGGAGCATGATGTTGTCAAGCAGCTGCAGTTGAAAACAATAAAACAATAAATATCCTCAGAACAAATGTAAAAAAAAATGTTTATCCAAACACTAACCAATTTTACATCTGTGAAACAGATTCCCAGAATTCACTGCAGCTGGGGTGGAAAGGAGGAACCAAGTGCATTTGCTCAAGCACTGCACTTGAATCCAGTTTTTAGCTTTATTTTACTTTGGTTTTAATCAAATTTATCCATCCATGTAGACAGGTGTAGATAGTACTGGAGTTCTTTTTCACCTTAAAACTTTGCATATAAAACTTTATATGACTTTATATAACTTTATAAATTACCATGCATTGGTAAATTGTTCCTTATATGTTAATGTTCCTGTAGTAATGATCTAATAATATAATAAAATAACACTGACAGGAGTATATATTATTTTAATGTAATGATTTTGTGGTATGGTATTGCTACTTTCCCTCAAGTTAGTAAGTGTCAATTCCACTTTAGATAGGTTGCTAATTTCCTCAAATATTTTCTCCTGTGGTAATTGTGACATACGACCTAAGCTGATGTTGTGTAGGCTCAGATTCATTCAGACATTCAACATACAGACTAACAGAGCCAAGGCTTTTGGCAGTACAATAAGATTCTTCTCCATCCAGCCATTCTGAATTTGTAATTTAGTGCTGTTCCGACTCAGTCGGGTCTTGGTTACTCAGAACTGAGAGAAAATGCTAAGACCTCTCTCTCTCTCTCGTCTCTCTCTCTCTCACACACACACACACGCACAAACATCCACACCATTGTATCTGTAGATTTTGTACCAATCCCGCTGATGGTTGTGAGTCAGAGAACAGGAAAATGAACTTAGACACACATACACACACAAACATTTTTCTCTCCACGGGCGTTTATCCACAGGAGCCGTCTTCTCCCCACAGTTAATGGAAATCTCAGTACATGTTTAGAATTATTTTTTTTTGCCCGGGGGCCTGTCAAAATCTGGACAGCTGTTCAGAAATGTTTCTCATCATGAGTCCATGACTCCAAATGTCAGCTTTAATGACATTCAAATGAGCATCAGTGGCTCCAGATGCAGACACACGTTGCTTAAAAATTGTAGAAAACCGGGAGGCAGCAAAGAAAATGTATGGCTATGTCTTATTATCATATTATATGTGTGCAAAGTAGCATCTACATGAGAATTACCATAGTGTGGTGGGTGGTTATGTGAAAGGACAATTCTAGAATATGCCGATAAAAGCAGTCACTGTTTCAGCAGGGAGTCATGTCATGATACAAAAATTTATTTGGCAAGTTTGCCAATAAATTACTCTGCATCTGGAGATTTCATGGACCCTTCAAAGCTGTAGATTCTCATTACACATACAACTGATAAGTGATGTGGAAAATTCAGCGTATTAGGAATGCTTGATGGTTAATTTCATGCATGCAGTGTGATCATTTCAGTCACTGCTTCAGCTAAAAGACAAAGAGGTCTGTTTGTCTGTACTTTACAACATTTTGTCACCATGCTGCATGTCTAATTGTGTTCATCAGCGAAGCCTTCATCAGTTTGTAGAAATCATTTTTTCATCAGAGCTATTAAAATCAAGATTTTAGTGTCAGCAATACAGTAAGAAACTTGTCTGCCGGTTTGAGTGAATTTGAGTTTAATTCCCATTTAAACCAAGCAGTCCGGAGAGCATGAACCATGAAACACCGAGTCTGGTGGTCCTAGTGTACTGATGATATTTTTCATCTTTGTTAATATCAGTAAAGTTTCACGAAATCACCAAAACAAACGCTGAAATGATCTGACTAATAAATATCATTTGTGCGTCCAGAGCCTGATGTATCTGATTCCTTAGACTTCCATTCTTGTGAAAACCTATTAGAAACACATAAATGAGCTGCAGTGGATGACAAGTTAATTCATTATCATGAACATGGAAACTGTATGTTATTTTTAATTCCACATACTGTACCAGTGCTGTAAACATTGTTTCTCTATGAACAATATAACATGTTAGTATATCCCTGCAAGCAAAATATAAAGTTTTAAATGTGTCCTTCAAGCATCAATAGTTAAAGTAGTGACCTTTCTCACTGTTACATTATTACATAGTTGTATATTTTAGTAAAAGATTTTTTAATGATAGATTAGTCTCTAAGGAGCCTCTTTGTAACAATTCATTAGGTTGTATAAACTGATCAAATTTTGTATATAAAACCCTAAGCATAGCTGCCAAATAAAAGGAGTTAAAAAGTACACAATTCCCTCTGAAACGTGGTGAAATATAAGTCTAATGTAGCATTAAAAACTCAAATACTAAGGACAAATACCTTAAACTTGCAGTACTTAGGTAAATCAGTGTTCTAAATCTGGCCATGAACCAAATGAGTATTATTTCATAGATGAACACAGAGGGATACAACGCACACTATTTACTGCTGGCTGTGCACAGTTTGCTAAATGTTAGACAGCTGTTTTTGAGTTATTTAACATTTAAAAATAAATGAACAAACTTGTGGTTGGGAGTTGGAAGTTGGGAAATCTTGACAGATTATTACAATATTGCAAGGCAGGTTTTCGTGTTTTCATGGGATTTGTTGACAACAACGTTGTCAGCCTTTTCTGTGAGTACATGTGTTGACTGTTCAAGCCTGGCGCCTTTATGGAACATTATCCCTTTCTACTTATCCATCTCTGCTGCCTTTGGTCTTTTCACCTTACTTTCACTGTTTTACCCCCTCTCTTCCGTCCTCAGACTCCTCCCTCCCTATCCCGTGGTGATAATTTGCTGTATATACTGTATGTTTTTTCAGCTGTGTGTTAGGAGGCCAGCAGGAGGAGTCCTCCTAACCGCCTCCATGCTTCTGTCTGACAGCTGAGCGAGTTTGTGACGAGTTTGAGGTGACTGGATTATAACACAGTGGGATATCATCCTAATCTGGGTGTTTTTAAACCTAAATGAAAAAAGTCTTTCACATAATCTAAAAAAAATAGTGAATTTGGTTCCTCTAGTTTTTTAAGATCACTTTGGATAATCGGTTAGAATTTTAGGAAAGATTGTGGGAGTGGAGTCCAGTCTCATGTGTTTAAGTCAGTCATAGTAAACTCCATCATACCACCATACCACTCCACCATTTCACACTCCTTTGCTGCTTAAGATAAGACAAACATAGGTTGTGGTAAGTGCTCTAAGTTTCTGGAAAGGACAGTCTGGCTTTACTGTGTCACAACCGCAAGATTAGTTAGATTTGAGGATATCTGAGCTTTGAATAAAATGTGGTAACTATCTAAAAGCTTCTCACTCTTTTTTCCCCCTCTGCTGTGTGCAAAAGCAGTGGAAAACCACAAGCCGTCCTGAGCAGTGAGCCTCCATCCCCATCCCCCTGCCTGAGCTGCACCCAGGGAGGCAGGGTGTGAAAAGAGGAACCTTGTTAAAGGTCAGGCATGATGGCACAGCTCTTAATTCACAGCTTTTCTTCTCACATCTACTCGCAGGGAATGGCTTCTGCAATTGTGGCAACTGTGAGTGCTGGGACGGCTGGACAGGGAACGCTTGCGAAATCTGGGTGGGAGCAGAGTACTGAGGAGCAGGAGAGGACACTGGTGTTAGAGACTGGAGGCCTGTCTGCCCGGAGCGACAAGAGCACCACCGATGGTCACCACCATCCACCACCACCAGAAGAGAAAAACTAAACATGGGTGTAATTCTGCATACCATAAACAGTATTCATTCTTTTATTGTACTGGTTACAAATTAGAGTTCTAAAACTGGGTGTTGTAGGTGTAAAAGAAAACATTGTCATGTTAACGTTTCTTTCCAGAACAGCTTTATACATATTTTTTTATATATAATGTAGGACTAGGAGCACGTACATATTCCAGATACACATAATAGGATGCAGGTACATGACAAATCCAAATGTTGTAAAGAACTATAAAGATGACTTTGGGGGGACATGTAGATCTGTTTTCAAATGGCACAAAGTGGTGTGTTGTTCCCGAACTGGACTGTAAGTTCACTTGAAAGCTTGAGGCAGTTACTGTTTGAGGTTTTTATTTCTTTTTAATAATAAAACATTAAATGTGCCGCATGACACAACATTTTGCATGGAAAACAATGCGAAGACCTTAATCATACATGGTTACAAATTTGTTATAACATGACATAACTCCAATGGGCATACTTGCAATGGTATATATATATATATATATTTTTTTTTTTTTGAAAATAAATCATTTTAATAGTGTCTAGTTTTCTCCACCAGGAACTCAAACCAAACAATCTTTAATGAAACCCACACTGTACTGGAGGTACATGATGGACATTTCTCACTCAACTCAGACTCGTGACAAATTCTAAGTGGACGAAACAAAGACAGGGCATACATAGTTCAGTTGTGGCATGCTGGATGTCCATGTCACTTCAAAAGGTGGCGTCAGGGGATGAGAGCTGCATTGACACAAGAGCTCAGTCACCGCTTGAAAAGAGGACCGATAAGGAGTCTCAAAGAAAATTTAATGTAAATTCTACTTTGGCCTTTTTCATGCTTAAACTAGCCAACCCCTCTGTTTTCTTTGTCCCATCAAAAATGACAGGTGCAATAATATACTGCACTCTATATTGCATTAAGTATGTTACTGACATTACAGTACACCTTTATATAAATATTTTACTCAATATGTTGTATATGTGTATACAACAAACACAAACTGTATAGTGTAGACAAACTCGTTGCATATATGTATGTAAAATTAGCGGTACATACCAACAGTTCTTGATAGACATAGCCTACTACATGCAGTTCATCAATGCCATCCTCTCCCCATGCAACAGATGGGACAGTGTACAAAATATGAGATTGAAAACAGAAGCAACAGAGAAACTAAGTTTCCTGGAATATTCTTGCAACACATCCGAAGAGAGGAGGAACAAAGCAGAAGTGATCAGGAGATCGACATCACACGCGACCCGTATACGAGAGAAAAAGAGGTCAAAAGAAAAAACAAGAAAATAAATGGTGGATACAGACATCCAAATAGAGATGTACGCACATTTACACACTGGTCATTTACAAAAATAAAGTCAGCCTTGAAGGAGCCATTTAACTGGACTGCATGGCTGGAGCAGCAGCCAGCCCAGCATGTAGAGTTTGTAAGAGTGGAGGATGATTGGCTGCAATGAGGACAGAACATCAACCCCAAATACAACTATGGTGGTTTCCAGCTCCTGTGTGTGTGCGTGTGTGTGTATGTGTGTGTGTGTGTGTGTGTGTGTTTGTTATAGCATTAACAGCTTTGTACAGACAAATATTGGATTTTAACTAATGTGCTTTGATGTGCTGTGATAAGAAATGGTCATGTGTACTCCCAATAAACTAAAAATTATATGTACCAAATAAATTTCCTAGTATAGTTGCAATTTTAGCAGCACACAGCAGCAACAATCTACTTAATATTCTAAATCCTATCTAACAAAACTATTAGGAAAAATCTTTAAAGCAAGACAAACGTTATAAATTGATCGATCAGGTAGAGCTTTAATAAACTGCTAACAGTCATGATGAAGATGCAAAACAGAAAGTGCAGTGGGTTACCTTCACTTCAGCTGTGAGTGTGCTGTAGCCTTCAACATGCCCACTCAACTCCCACACCGAACTTCAGTGCTATTCAGCTTACGCAAAGTGAAGAACTGTACCCATACCTTGTTCCTTATACAAAATACATGCATGTGATTAATTCAAGGTATACGTACTTCTCCAAAAATGACATCAGTCAAGACCACCCAGGGTCTGAGGAGAGTTGATTCTTTCCTACAGAACAAACGCTATCACAGTGAAAGCTTCCATGGATCAGAATCAGAGAGAGAATCAGGATTTATTTTTTTTTTTTTCCTTCTATTAAAGAATCACTTTTTCTTGGGATGAAAAAAGACTTTGGTCATTTCAGGATGAATACATCTGAGTGAGGATTTTTTCAATGGATAATGCTACGTGTCCTGTACATGGATGTATCGGGTGGGTGAGGCACCTTTGGCCCAGTGGGGACTGGGAACCTGTTTTTGCATGCCGGGAATCAAGGTCCAAACAGGCACGTGATAGGCCAAGATGATCAGTACTGGACTCTGCATGCTGAGCTAGGAGACAAATCCTCTCGTAGTAATAATAATAATAATAATAACAATAATAATCATAATAATAATAACAATCTAGTCATTTAAAAAGTTATGATTTTTAATAGCCATTTTCCCTAAGTTTTATACAGTGAAATTGTTACAATACAAGCCAGCTCTTGTATAACTGCTGTAAGAAGAGAGAACACAATATTAACCTTGCCCATGCTTTAGTTTGCTAAACCAAATAGGGATGCAGCCAGTACAAATGTCGCCTACTGGTTTTCAGCCATGTTGTTTTCTGGTTTTAAGTAGACGCTGCCATAAGATGGCTGCCAGTGCTGCAGTTAAAGACCATCTGGGTCAAAGCCACAAGCCTTGCCTTGTAGTCCAAAAAAGTCAGTGAGTGAGGGACAGAGGCCTACAAGGCCTAGAGATATTCCTAGAGCCCATGCTCTGAAATAAGATTAAAGAAAAATAGACTTCAGGTTTTCTATTTACCAGAGAAGGCGGACTGAACCGCTGGTGGGACTTAGATAGTGATATGTATACACCATTCCTTACAGCGCTCTCCCACCCACACACACATCTGTTTATAAATGTGTGTGTGTGCTTGTATGTGTGTAGGGAGCTCCTCACATTGATTGCAGTGACGGTAATTAGCACTTCATCAACTATGATTGCAGGAGCTATCTGCCAGCCTCCAGTGTGTTTTATCAGCTGTAGAAAGCAACATCTCTGACTTTTTCCCCATAAACTTTGTGTGTCTGTCGGTAAGTGTGAGTGTGTGCATGTTGTAGGCAAGAAGAATATTTGGATAGTTTTTTTTAAATATATGTTTTTATATTATGTTTTATGCCACATCTGTGTGAATGTGTTTCTTAGAAAATCACACAACTCCCTTGCAAAATGTTTTTATCTTTTCTAGGTTCCTTGACAAAGAGAAAAGTGTGTGACTAGAGATAGAAAGAGAGGGAGAAGGGAACATACTCGTAAAAAATAGAGGACGACAGTCCAAATATTTACTCTATCTATACAGTCTCTATCCCAGAACATAGCTGGTGAACTGTGGTATAGAAAATAGATCTGAAGGTACACAGACTCTGCTGCAACAGGGCATTATAGAGAGGGGGAAGGTTTCTTGAATGTACCGTCAGCAAGCAAAGTACCACCAAAAGCGTGCACGTGAAACACGCATTATTCACATGAATTCTCACAGTTTTATAGGAAACTGAAGGCATTCCATGATCAGAGGTCTTCTTCCCTCCTGTGCTGGAGAATCTCAGCCGCCTCAGAATCCACCCGTCCAGGAGCAAGCGGAAAAAAGGAAAGGAGAGAGGTTCATCTGGATCTGATCCACAGAAGAAAGAGGGTCCAGAGTCTGGTCGAGTGAAAGCCCTGCCTCTGTCACATTCCCTCCCCCCTCCACACACACACACAAGTATACATACACACACACACACACACACACACACTGGGCACTAATCAGGTGTGGCTATGTGGTGGGCTTGTCGGGCTTGCTGACAGGTTTACCCCCGTTCATCACCACTGGCTCACTTGTGCTTTTACTTGGAGGCACCGCCGCCTTGGGCACCGTCTCTCCAACATCATGCAACGATGGCTCTCTGTACATGGCGACTGGAGGAGCAGACGTAAGGAAAGAAAGCAAAGAGACGAACGAAAAGCTGTTAGAAGTCTAAAATTATTTAAGGAGCATATATCCCCCTATAATACATGTTGTGGATTCTATTTTAAAAAGTTTTTATTCAACAACAATTCAACAAAAAAAAACACAAAAAAAGCTGTCACGTTTTGCCTATGGGCTTCATTCTATCACCCTGACTTCTGTATCCTTCCAAGCACAATTATTCAACAAAACTGCAAAACGTGTCTCATTATTCCCTACTTTACACCCACTAGACTACAGTTGTATTACTGTCATGGCAGGACACTTCAACTTGACTCCATGTTTAAATCATAGGAAGCAATCAGGCTGCTGGCTGACGGGAGTGAATGTGGCATCTGCCAGACTATCAACATTTCATGTTGCACTTACAGAGCTGTCCTGACTCTGCACTGTATGCTTACTGCAGCAAAATAGTGAATCAGCACATAAATACAAAAATATGTCAAACAGATATTTCACATAGTTGTACCATTACTAAGGATGGAATCGTGTCTCATAGTGGGACATGCATGTAACTGCGCTAGGTGTGCCTCATCAGTTTTTGAGCTACATATATTCAGATTTATTATGTTGTGTGTATGTATTTATATGTATGTATGTACGTTGTATGTATTTGTCCTGCTGTATTAAAATGCAACCTTTGACAATATAAAGGTCTCTTTCAGTGTTTGCAGCTGGAAAACTGCTTCAGGTGCTAAAAAACAAGGAGAATATGGGGAAGAGATGCTAATTACACTCCTTGAGCCCCTCTAAACAAGCAAAGAAAGCAAAAAACAGAAAGTTGTGTTTTTATACCATATTTTTTAAAAATCTGACTTTCACCTGTTTTTTAAAAGATCAGCCCATCCAAAACATTGATTTAAATTCAGGTTCAGTTCTGTCTGCCTGATATAAGAGAATCTGTCTCTGAGCGTTCTGCTACAACCCCAACATTATGATCGTGCACAACTTTCAGAGGTGGAACTGAATGAATTTTATTTGTGAATTGGGTGATCTGACCCTTTCATGGACAAATCTGGCCATAGTGAGTATTTTTCTTAATGTCAAGAAATCTCTAATGTGTTGGTTCATCCTTCAGTTAGATCCAACTCACACCCTGTGTGGCTCTCAGCCCCAATGCCTCTGTTCCTACCAAGGATGGAAAAAAAGGTCACAAATGTATACTTCAAAATATGATACTCCAGTAGGAGCATTTGTTGGGGGCTATTTTCATCTGTGGATTAATACACAATTGGTGCTCCGGTGAGTGTTTGAGAGGGGAATTGAAGGAACACGTCACAGCGTGGCTCACTGAGTCTTTAACAGGTTTTGGAAAGAGCGGCGCTCTATGACGCAGAGGAATAAGATATATTAGGCTTGTACTAAACAAGCAGTAATTGACAGTGATTCATTTGATTGTAGGTTTTTGTCTTTTCATGGAAAAGTTTACAGAAGATCACCACATCTATTCTTATATATATATATATATCATGCCTACCTTCTAATGGCTTGGGCAGGAAGTGAGCAGCTGGTTTGGTTTTTTTCACTCGGTTTCCCTTCATGGCTTGGCCCTCCTTATTGAGCCCTAGGAACCAAGCTCTCCCCGACTCCTGTTGTCTGTACAACATAGACGAGTAGATCACATAGTAGTTCTCAAACACCGACTCTTTGAACTTGCACTCCGCTGTAAAGAGTTCCTGCAGAGACAGACAGAAACACCACACAGATTATAAGAACAGGGTCTTTCAAACCAAAAACAATACAAAGGAGATCTCATCTGAATATAGCATGAAAAAGACATTCCAGTGGGCTCAAATTAATAATTCACGGTCCAAATTATATAAGGATGAAACAGCTGGCAGATTCATAATTTATATTTTAACTTTTATGGAGATCACAGGGACAAATGCCACTTTTATTCCACATTCCCAATGTATAGAATAACGTTATGGCGGGCACTGAAACTGCCTCGTCAGAAGTAAAGGACTTCATACTTGCACCTGTCGTGAAAAGGATGAGCGCCGCAGACACTCTCTGTTGCTATAATCAGGTGTGATTCAAGCCAAGCCTAATGACCTGCCCTGATGAAATGCAACTCCCATTCTCTCCTTGGCCTCAACCTTGACATCAAATGTAGGTGCACTCGTTTAGTCAATTAGCTCATGTTCCAGGCAGAAAGTATATATTGTTTGGCATTGACCCTATCACCTCAGCACTGGAAATAACGGCAGACCCTCCTCGACAGATGTATAGCCAGACACTCCTCAATTTTTTTCCCAATTGGTGAGACCCAAAGGGAAATATTCTTCTCAAATACTATATCGTCTATTAGCAATTTGTCTATGACTCCCTTCTGAACTTTGTATGAATAATGATAGAACTAATCAAGTGACTCCTCCATCCTTTACACCTCAATCTGGCAATGACGAATGAACACCGAAGCACCACATCTCTCTCTGCTGTTGCCCATTCATCTCCAACCAGAAGGGTAATAAAAAGCGTTTCCACACTGTCCGCCCTGCCAGGCTAAAAATAAAGGCATTCATCGGGGTGAATTAATCAAAGCACACTCATCACAATAGAGAGTTTCAGCACATCTGTTGTGGGCAGTTCACACTGAGCTGGCTCAAAGAACTCCTGACAATATATGTAAAACAATGAGTCTCAATTCAATGAGTCTGGTACTGCTATGGTTCTCCATGTCCAGGTTTGGAGTCTTTAAACAGATATTTGAAGTACCAAAAATATGATTTCTTTGTGACAAACTGAGATTGTGTAGGATGCTTTTGTTGTCTCTATTGTCATCTTCCAATTGACAATACATAACAAATGAATTCCAAGATAACTGAAAACTTGGACCTGTTGATGGCACTAGATGAAAACCAAGTGATCATCAAAGTCATCACCCTAAAAAGCAAAACTGACCGCCTCACAGAAAAGACAGGGGTTCACTTAAGACAGCAGAAACTTGATTGTAATCCACAGTGGAGTGACTGACCGAGACTGCCATCCCTTTCAAATTCTTTTAATTTAACATTTCCATGTTTCATATGTTCCATAAATCCCCCCTACTGTGGCTGCACAGGACGTTATTTATGTGCTAAATGCTCAGTTTTGAACACAGGACACATCATGTCATGATTACGGTGTAATTAGCCCTTTGGTGAATTACTCCTGTCAGAGCTTATCCTCCAGACAGTATTCAGCTGAAAGCAGAGCAGAGCAGGAAGAAGCAGAAAGACACTTGGGATGACCATAATGATCCTGTGAAGTACCCTGCTGCATTTTAAGTGTCCTCTCTATCCTTGATTGAGGACTCGTGGGCATTTCTGAGTGGAGTGCACAAATGCATGATGCATAACAAGAGCATCAGCTGAGATGCTAAAAGACTCACATCGTAATTACAGAAAAAAA
The DNA here is from genome assembly GCF_020382885.2 of Scatophagus argus. NCBI lineage: Eukaryota > Metazoa > Chordata > Actinopteri > Scatophagidae > Scatophagus > Scatophagus argus. Next base: position 6,838,479 of record NC_058503.1, on the reverse strand, counting down.
CAGTCCAAACTGTCAGTACGGGCACTGAGAGGTCAGAGGGGTGATGTGTTATGTGAGATATGTGTTGGGAAATCCTACATCCTGTCTCGCCAGCTATTACATTACACAAGAGAATTAACTTCAGACTATTCTAGTGGTAAATGTAGGGATTAGGATCAAAACTATTAATTCTGCGTCTGTCACAGCAGCTGAGCAGAACAATCCAGTGATGGGCAGACACACTGCAGACTGAAGCAATACAAACTGAGCCTTACACGATAAAACCCAGAGCACGAGGGTGTCTGCCATGATATCAGATAAATAAAAAAACAATCCCTTTGGACGATGCACAGGCCTGACCCCATCATTCTTCATTTTGTTGTACACATTAAGATTTATTGTGTGTCTGCAAGTAGCAGTTTTTCAAAGGGCTGCTTATTATATCCAAGTTGTCAGAAAGAGAAGTCTGTGTCCCATCTGGACCGGTGACAGAATAGAATATTTTCACACACTAGGGATTTTTTTGTTGAATTGCAACGTAAATAAATTAACTTAAGAATATTTTTTTTCCCACCTGTGTATTGTAAAAATAACAGGTAACCTAAGTAAGTTAACTGATTTTAAAAGTATAAAACATCATAGTACAAGTACCACAATGTACTGCTTGAATAAACTGCACTTATTCCATTCCATCAATCGTTATTCTAAATTTTGACATTTCATTCAGATTTTTATCTTTACTGCAAATGTATCGGTTCCAAATGTTGGTTATTTGTATCCTTGATTGCTAATAATCAATATCGGCCCTGAGAAATCTAAATAGGTTAAAATAAGATTAGATAAGCCTTTAATAGTCCAAGTTGATCCCTACTGTACACAACAAATACAACTTAATGTATCTCAAATAATAAAGGATTTTAACAACATTCACTTGGGTGGGTTCTAGCCAGCAACACAGAACAAATGTCTTCACCGCACCGCTTAATTTGCTAAACCAAATAACTTTTGTTCTCGGAAAGAACGTTTCACTGTGCTCTCTTCATGCTGAAGCAAACTCTGTTGCTGAGCCGATTAGAAGGCAAACCGTTTTACCTTCATGGTTCCCTGAGTTGCTTCAATCAGGTAATTAATTCTACTTTTTCTTTGTCAGGTGAGCCGCACCGCAGGTTGGTTGACTGCTGTAATTAGACACAACATTTCAGTGCTGGTCGTCCAGGTTTAGCCCAGCACTGATTACTCAAATGGCACATACAAAAACAGCCTTGAGTCAAAGCAATCATACAAGCTGGTGCCAAGGCCATAATTGTGGCTAATCAAACGCCTTCACATAGAGGCACAAAAAGTCTGTCTTTGTTTATGGAGGCAGAGCAAGTGTAGGTGGTTTGTTTGTGGAACGATGCTTGATGCTAAACAAAAATTTAACACTGCCAGTCACCATAATCAGTTTGATTTGACGATCAGAGCAGTGAAGGCAGCTGACTGCAGACACTTTGTTAGCTGATTGCATTGCAAGTGTGTCAAATGTCATTGACAAGCTGAATGCTTTCATCATGTTCTTCCTTTGTCTTGCCACAGTCACACTTTAGTCATTTGTGATCAATAAAGCTTCACTCATATGCCAGAAATTCTAAATTATGCAATAATTACATAAGAATTTATTTTGACATCTTTGGTTAAACGCTCCATGGCCAAAAGTATGTTGACACCTAAAGCGAGTATATGTACAACTAAAACCATTCATTTTACCAACTAAAACTATGGAGGAAGCTGGTTAGCATGCTAACATCAGTAGATATCTCTGCAACATTACGCACAGATGTCTCTGACATAATGTCAAAACTGTGGGGTTGGCTCAAAGTGAAAAAAGCCACCAAGAATTATTATCTGTTTCTGTAGTTCTTCTCAGGTATTTTAGTCTCTTTCACCTCCTTATTTTGATTTCACAGCACACAACTGTTTGTCTCAGCAACCTAATAAGGTGACAGTATCTCATGGTTAACTGGGCATCCCCATCATATCCATACATAAAAATCAAGGTCCATGAGAAGCATGCAAAATCCACATCATGCACATACAGTGTGGCAGTCTAACAATGTCAACCTGCCAGATGCTCTTGAGGACCCTCAAGTTTTATGCTGTGGATAGTCAAATAGTAAATGTCTGAAATGCATGAAACGCATGCTCATTCAGTCACGGCAATGTAGAATTACGGCACATCTGGATTATGTTGTAATGTCTTCAGTAAGAGCTGCTTGTTATGGGGTCAGTCAAAACCATATACAAAAGACTAGATTAGACTCAACTTTATTGTCATTACACATGTACAGGTACATTACACATGTACAGGTACACGGCAACGAAATGCAGTACTTCCACAAAAGCTTTGTGGAAGTATTACCTTAACATTCAGACATGTGTGCCGTACATTCAAACTAACATTTTGGGTTTAAAATATGGGTGACATTGAAGAAGAAGAAAGGAGAGTGAGGTTCAGACACAGTACACTCTTTCACACCAGTGGCAAATCGAATCATTTTTGAGGCACCAAACGGTTGATTTTCTTCCCACTCGATCTCCCCGCCTGGCGCTCCACATCAGTGGCTCCCTGCTCTGAAAGGGAAGGACATAATTGACCTTGGCTACGGACAGCGTGAGGGGCAAAAACTGCTCAGCCCCACATAATCAGCCCCAGTCACCAAAGCAAAAAGACAGCAACAGAAATAAAGGAGAGATGAACAGTCAAGCGAAGGCACAGCGAAAAGGGTTAAGAGACTGACTAAAAGAGAGAAAGCACTGTGACTGAGGGTAAGGGGCAGATCCTGAGAGGAATACCTTTCCTCCAGGAAAATAAAAAAGATACATGAAAAAATAAAGAAACAAGGCAAATGGATACAGACAGATGGAGAGAGTGGGAGTTTAAAATAAAAAAAAGGGATGAATAGGCTTTAAAACACAAGACAGCAAAGAGAATCACTCTGAAACAAACATCCATTGGAAAAAAAAATCACAAAACGGGTCGTTATTGCCGAGCATGACCGCCTAAAAGTAGGTGAGAAGAGGCTCATATGGGGAGGGGACGCACATTAATATGCAAAGTGACTGCTCACTACCCCAGTGTGGAAACGAAGAAATTGTTTATTAATGCTGCCAGCATAAAACCTATTAATCCATGGAAAAAGGTCAACCTCCAGAAAGCTGAGCTGCATTCACAATGCTAAGCTGCTCTCATATGTATAAGAGTCACGTCGACAGTGTGTGCAGACAATGGGGGCTTCAGCAGACCTGTCTGGTTATCAAACCCAGAGGAGGGAGGGGAGACAGGGACCAAATGAGCACATTCATCAGCAAACAGCTGGATGAATTGTGTGCACAGTGTACAGTTTCAGTTTTCCTTCTTTTTTTATGTCTTGAATGGTCTGAATACACATGACATTAAAAAACATAATAATGAAAAGCAGGAATCGTTTCTTACATATTTCTTGTTGCTCACATATTTTTCATGAGAATAAATCAAAGATCTGAGAATATTTACAGTCAGGTAACAATTAAAACCTGTTCTGAATACAGTGTACAACTGTAATTATATGTTTTTATGAAAACACAAAAAAACGGCCGCAGATTTGATCATGGCAAAATGAAATCGAAGGACAGAAGTCAAAGTATGATCAAAGACATTTCTTGGCTGAGCCTGAAAGTCACATAGTCAAAGGAATATTTCTTTTGTTCTTTGTCTTCACTTGGATACATGGATCTGCAGACAGCAAAAGTCTAGTCACGCTTACAGGCTCCAATGATCCATCAGATTTGAGCTGTAACAAATTATTATCTACAACTAATGAAGACATCTGCAATTCACAGACGATGCAAATGACACCATGTTTCATGAATGACTTGGAGAAAAGAGATTTTAAATGGTAGTTATGATTCATGTTTAACATTTCCTGCATTCTAAACAAAAAACTCCAGAGTTAAATGTTACTGTTTGCGCTGATAGGACAGACAGTGAGATTACAACAGAAGTGATTAATAAAAAATCTTGACTCAAACAACTCAATTAATTAATTTATTTCTTTTACTAATGCAAAATCTTTGCAATTTAATCAAGTTCTGAACTGTAATAGTATTATATTTATAGGTCATCTGCACACAGATATAATGAATTTACATTCCTTATTCTCTGTAGGAAGATGCTTTATTTCTTTATTCACTAAAGAAGATAGAGAACAAGATATTTTTGTCTCTGTGGCCATAAAACAGTGAGCCAGCAGTCCATGTGTTGATATGGCATTATTTAACATGTAACATTGTACAGTCACTTTAACATGCTGTTGCAATACTTCCTTTTTAACTCCAGTGAGCAAAAATATACATTTCACTGAAAGGGTGGCAAAAAGCACTGACACTTTTAAAGTGTTTGGTCACCAGAAGCACTTAAGTGTTCAATAAAGTTTCCCTGAAGGCAGAGACCCTTTAACACTGGCCAAGTACAGCTCCCCTGGCACATTGTATACACACACACACACACACACACACAAACAAACACACACACACACACACAATACAACTTTACTCTTTAGAAATGTTACACAGAAATGTAGCTATTCTCAGAGGGAGACAAACCTGTGGCAAGCAACATGTCCACCAAAGATCCACGTCACAATGTGGGTTTTAAAAATGTTGTTAAAAATGTTTTTCTACCAGCTAAATAAGACTCTGCAAATGTTTTGAAGGGAATTCAATGAAAATTTATTCACTGATGAAGAATCTGTTACTTCATGTTGCAGCAGCCCAAATAAATATGATGTATATGATGTATATACATATATATATGTATAAATATAAAATCCAAACAGGATTCATCCACCAGCCTAAATCGGTCAGTCAACAGCAGGCATTATACTCATGCTCCAGGTTCATTAGGGTCCGTTTGGATAATCACACAGAAAGACATGCATGGAAAGTGACAAACATCCTAAGTCAGTTAAGGTTGCAAGAAAAAAATACTTTGCTACCAAAAAGAAAAAAAAACACATCATTGTTGGAAAGCCTGTTGGTGAACAAGCACACAAACAAACACAAGCACCCACGCATAGATCAGTGGGGTTTCAAGTACTTCTCTCTGTGTGTGTATGCATGTTCCTGTAGTTGTGGGGACAAAAATCTATTTACACAGTCGCATTATGAGGACCTGACTTACTTATGGGGACAAAATACGAGTCCCCTCAATGTAAATCACTAAATATTATGGTGAAGATTGCTTTAAGTTTCGGTTGAGGTTAAGGTCAGGGTCAGGATTAGGCAGGTAATGTTTATTGTTAGGTGGTGGTTAAGCCTCCAGAAATGAATGTAAGTCTATGTAATGTCCCCAAAAGTGATGGAAACATGACTGTAGGTGTGTGCGTGAGTGTGCGCACGTGTGTGTGCGAGAGAGAGCTTGTATGCATCTATGTGTTTGTCCACTCTGCTGCTGTTGATCCGCAAATTGGTGCCAGATTGGTGTCAAGGCAGCCAGATTTTTGCTAGATTGGCTCGTCATCTCTTGTCAGGAAAGCAAGCGGTCTACCCTGTGCAACAAGCTGACAAGTATATATCAGATATGTCTCACACAGACACACACTAATTTTTTTTTAAAGTACACATACACGCTCCAAATCCAAGCACACACAGAAAGAAAGAAACAGATACACATAGTGTGTGTGTGTGTGTGTGTGTGTGGCATGGCAGCATGGCAGAGAAAGAGAGAGAACAATGTAAGAGGTGTCTCCAGGTATGGAGCTGTTTCTCCTCTCAGTGTGTCTCTGCCTCTGCTCTATTTGTGTTGTTTACAACCTCAGGAACAACGTCCCAGTTCTTTTTTTTTTTCTTTTTGAAAGGAAGTGCATGTCCTCTCCTTGTAGATTCAGTTGTCAGTGACTTTCTCTCTTGCTACTTTGCACTTAAACATGTTGCTCCTCTCAGCTCTCAAGTCTCCAGTTATATGAATAGATGGCAGCGGGTGAGCAGAGAGCAGCTCATGTCTTTGATTGTCTCTGCGTCTTGAGTAATATTCAATTGAAATATCTAATGTGTGTCAGTGTGGTAACACTAACATTCAAAGTGCTGGCCTTCATGTCAGTAAAAGTGTTTTATTTTCTGTGGCATTGTTACTGAAGTTGTTAATGAGGAAATTCAAGCCTGTTTTATTGACTGACTATCTTAACTAATACAGTGCTGAGACTTAGGGACAAGAAGGATAAGGTTTACAATATTCACTATACTGGGATTTCTTTTGAATAACTTCCTTTAAAAGTCAAATAGTATCTGAATATCCAGGGGCAGAAGAAGCAGCGTCGTCGCTGACGCAGAGAGCTGAACCCCGACGCAGAATCTTAAAAAGGCAGGCAGGCAGTGGTCCAAAATAATATTCTTTTATTTATGACAAAAAGAACTCAAAACAGGCACACACTGTGGCACAAAGATCAACAAAAACCAAAAAATTATGGCATAACAAGACAAGAAAATTCTGGCATGAAGACCGCAAAACGATCCGACAAAGAATGACGGGGAAGACGAGGACTAAATAGACAACATAACAAGAGACAGGTGAAACACATAAGGGGAGGAGAAAGAAATCAGGATAACCAAAAGCAAAGCTACATGAAAAAGAGACACACAGGGGAAGTGACGCTTTCAAAATAAAACAGGACATGACAGAAACCTTGACCATAACACATGGAAACACATACACATGACAAGACAGCATGAAACATGGCACATACTAGCAGATTGCTGCTAGTATTTATGATAGTCTTTGGCTGCAGATTTACATGTTTAATAGGAATGGACGGGTTTAGGAACGAATGAAAATAGAATAATTGTTTGTATGTAAAGGCACACAAGTGAAGCGTGGACATGTCATGTGTACTGAAAGGCCAAAATAATACACATACAGAAACATGTATAATGTGATGTGTGTGTCTCCTGGCTGACAGATGAAACACTATTTTAACAGAAGCAGAAGGAGAGCAAACACATGTGCAATGCCAGTTTTGTCAGCACACCAGTATTTTTTACCCCTTTTGCCAGTTTTGTGGCTCTAAACTGACACCTTTCACTGCGTGGGTAGAACAGCACAGCAGAGGTGTGTTTATGCAGATAAAATGCAGTGCAGTGCAAATTTGGTGCCTGTTTTGGCATGAAATTCTGTCTCAGCACAGGTACAAGCACACAAATTTTCATGTTTTAATTGAAAGTAGGCACGCTGTTGGAGGGAAGGGCAGCCTGCATGATTCAGGCGGTTTTACAGGGGTGTTGGAACTGTCTGTTGGACTGATTGGAGATTCTTTATCGTTGTCCACAGCTTATACTGCAGGATGTGTAAGGGCCAATCTTTCTAGTTGGTTGAATCGTTGTATCTCTCACATGTCAGAGATAACTGCATGTCAATTTCGTCTACAATCGCTAATTTGAATTTGAGGACGTGAAAGAACATGGGTACCTTAAAAATTTTATTAAATGTTTTGCACAGCATGTGACTCTTGCAAAATTAGTACCCTTTGTGTTTTTCACCAATCCAGGCTTGTAAACAGCTCCACACTGATTCAAATTTTACAAAGTGCAAATTGCAATGAATGAGAGAGGTGTTCCCAAGTTACATCCTGACCTCCACTCTCTGTGGTTAGTGGTCTAAACCTGCACAGCATGCAGTGAGAAAAATGGAGCAAAAATGTTAATTATGAATGATTTGTGAGTAAGGAGTTACAACTTTGAAACGTACCAGTATGACCTTTTAATACAAAAAAACCTTAAAGGTCATTACCTAAATAATCGTGGTGATATATTTCCTAGTAAATGTGATTATTTTAGGGAGGTAAGTTTCTACATAAATGGTACCCAACAGATTACAGCTGTCTGTGATTCTTGGAGGCATGTCAGAGGTCATCCTGGATGGTAATATTATGAAATGGGCATTTCAAAGGCAGCAGTTGTAGTGCAACACATAATCTGGATGCTAGAGCATTACATAAGTAGATGTAACTATAACTGCTGGCATAATGAACAATTAACCACATTATATCACACAGTTACTACCACATGTGTGTGTGATGATGGATACTCTTGAAGCCAGATGTTGGAACTGCACTGTAATAAATGTGAAGACCTGAACAGATCTAAAGAGCTTGATTAAAGCTGCGTTTTCTTCAGACATCTGTTTAATATAGGAGAGAAGAGAGGAGAGGAAATTGGTTACAAAGTGTCCTGCTCTCCCATTGGTATTTTAGAATTTTGACTGTAGAGAGGCCATTTCACAGTGTCCTTCTCTTCTGAAACCTTGTTGACAAGTAGCCAGAGCACTCAGCCTGAGTGTCTGTGCATGAGGGGAAGACAGTTGAGGATTCCCCAACAGTCTGTCTCTCTGAGGATATAATGTGGCAAGGGCTACATTTGGACGGTTCAGTGATTCAACCAGTCAGCCAGAAAGGAATCACGGAAACCAACCAGCCTGTCTATCAGCTGTCATATTTGATCTGGGAAATACTGCTGATCAAACTCTCACTGTACTGTCTGAATTATGCCAATATATGTAATCTGTCTCATAATCAACAAGATCAAAACCAGTTTAGGAGGAGGAGTATCAGTCAGTATTTCTCGGCAATATCATCTCAAGACAGAAACTATCAAAATGCCTATTTACAATTTTGAAGCAATTTCTCATTTTTATCACACAGTTAATTTTTTAGGGGTTCAATAATAGTCTTCAAAAATGTCATTTTCATGCAGATGACAATCAGTTTTTTATCAATTTGTTTACAGTCACTCAGTACACCTAGTCATTGCAAAACCATGCACAGATTACACAGGAGTAAAAATCCTCTAGTGTGCCCATTTTCTCTGGATTTTCCAGCTGCTGGGGCTCTTCCAGTCTTTATGGATTGCCACCGCTGTCAATCTTGTCGTCTTTTTATGCAGGAATAATTCCTCTTCACTATCTAAACCAACTGAACATGAGGTGGTGATCGATGGACAGTTCTGGTCCTTCTTTGTCTGAGTGTCTGACACATATAGAAGCAGATCTGATGACAGGACGACTTAGTCAATGATCTTTCTCATGGATGATCACAGAATCTATTGTGGACATTGTGTGACAGGCACACAAGCCCAGTGACCAAGTACCACTCAAGTTCAGATGAGGGTGACTTTTCATTCCAATCATCCCTTGCAGATTTTTCCAACAGATCAGTGTTCCCGGTTTCAGGACGGCAACCTTTCAACAATGCTCGATTCCAAGTGGACCACATTTCTCATAACTGCTTTTGGTGCATGCAAAGAACACAAAACCTGCAGTGTCACAGGGGCAAGACTTCTCATTTCTTTGTGCTTGCACCCACTCCACTTGTTGCCTTCCATTCTGGGAAACTTGGGGAAGAAAACACTCCCAACCCCGTCCAGGAACATTGTGCAATACCTGGGGCAGTAATTAACAACTCTCAAGTCCTTATGAAGATAAACCCTTTGTTGATGATGACCTGGGTCAAATGTTTCCTGTATGTGTCCACAGGAAGGACCCTTATGTGTAGAAGACTTTACTGGACATACGTATGTTACTTAATACAACAGGAAAATATTAGTGATGAGGTTTGAAAATGCAGACATTCAACAGCCTTGTGTTTTTATCACCCCATTTTTCATGTGTGCATGGGCATGTTCTTGAGTATGAATAGTGTTCTGGCTGTGGGTGGGTGAATCACACAATAATTCCTTCTGACCTGCTGGCCTCTTTAGCGAAGCTGTGGTAAGTACAATAACCACAATATCTTTTGGTACAAATATTTACATTGACAAGTCAGAACTATTTTTACTAAAGGAATAAGATATTACTTGCATACAGAATAAATGGAATGCCACACATGTCTTCATAACTAAAGACCAGAATATTTCACAGTTTTACATGAGATATGACAGTAATGAATAGTGCCATGATGTGCTAACAGTTTAACACACAATACAAACACACTAATCTTGTCCTTGCAGTTTCTGCTCTGGCAGTAGCTGTTGAATTGTCTGTCTCACAGTGTGAGTAGCCACACAGACACAGTGGAGAGGGGATTAGCTCAGATTTAAGAGAATGAATTTTCATGATTTACAACCTTTCTGTAAGAGCTCTCACTGCATTGATTTTTACAACTCCAGGGGTGAAGCTTGATAAAATGTTACTTTCATTTCATGGGTGGAAATAGAAAAGGAAGAAGGATTCTTGTGGAGGGAAAGAGAGGACTGTAGCTATTACACTTGCAGGCAGGCAGAACACAGAGGGCTTTTTTTGTCGCTTAAGAAGAGCCTCCATTCTTCACACACACACACAAACACACACCCACCCACCACTTTGATCCAGAGGACATCTTGAACAAGACTTGAACTTGCAACCCCATGACTATGACGCTAAAGTCCCTCTGAGGTTTGAGCTGCGATATAAAACGCCATAACCCTCCAGAATTTGTCTTTATGAATCATCCCTTGATGCTAAATAGTATCAAGTATACTACCATCAGTGTATATTGATTTTATGTTCACACACGTTCAAAGGTTTCTGGTTGTGAAAACACACAGTTCTATGCAGCGTATAGTAAATGAGGTCCAGTTGTAGAAATGACAGCTCAGAATATACTGAGAAACAGAAAGTGAAGAGAGACATATGTTGAGATCATGCAAACAAGTTGCTGATTATCTGCCAGAACCCCTCAAAATAATTCAAAAAGGTGCTGAGGTTTTTGGCTTGAATTCCAGAGAAACAAGACTATGTATACATCCATGTAGCAGTCATGCTAAAAGACACCAACACATTACCAGTCCTAATGCTAGCATGTTGATATTTAGCAGCATTGTTACCATGTTAGTTAGCATGTTAGCATTTGCTAATTAGCACTAATCCTCACAGGGACATGGGTGTCTACAGGATTCTACAGGTTTGTACAAATCTTGGTGTCCATATATCCAGCAGATACTGAACTATATTACTAGGGGAATAAAAAGTTTACCCATTGGTTTAGCTATGCTGCTAACATAAAAATACATTTTTTGTCAACCTCCATGTTTTATTTTTGCCATCTGATATTGGATACTGAAAAAGTATTGGAAAATACTGAGTATTATAATTTCACTGCAACTCATTAAAGATACTTTTAAAACATTGTTTGGCGTTCCACTACATCAAGAATAATCTCCCACAAGGCTGAATAGGCTCATCTGGATTGGCTGAATATAAACATACAAACTGTAATAACAGTACTACCAAGTAGATAGCCAAGAGGACTGTTCAATGCACGATCTGACATGGGTTTCCAAGTGATACACATCCTGTCACTGTTTGAATACAGAGATCCTGAGGACTACTTGTTGCTTTTCGAGCCCTCGTCTCTCCACTGCTCATTTGCACATTACACCACTCTTGAGGCAAACAAGCATAAGTGTGCCATTTGTATTTGCATGGTGCTTGACATTTACACACTGGGAAAGCAATTAGGCCAGAACTAGGGTCATTAACACAGCGAACAGGCTAGACGTGTTTGCTCTGATAGCAAATGCAATATGTATTCATGGAGAAATGACAATGATTCCATCTGTATATCTACAAACCAACAAATCCTCTGTGGGTCTCACAGAGACACAGAAGATCATCTGAATTCCCCGTTCTTTGTGCCTATTATTCTTCTGTGTCTCCTTTATTTCTGATGTTTAGTAGAGTAAACACACACTTACGCTCATACTAACATTTACACAATAAAAATGTGCTTTGTTTATCACTATCAATCTAAGCAGTATAAAGACCCACTCTTTGAACATGCTTTTTCAAACTGTTTCAAAGGAAAGCAATAAAACACAGATAGATAGTACTGTAAACAGGTTCTACTAGTCACATTTTATTTGGTATGAAAAAATATTACTGGTTGTCAATACCAATTCAAAGTAAAAGAGTCAGGTAGGATCACTGGTTATAAAAACATCAAATGACTGAATCAGTGTGGTACTAATTGCAGACATGGAGATTGCTGACCTCTTAAAATAGTTAACTATTAGAATAGTAAATCGAAAAGATTACCGGCAACATGAATGAATGATCCATGTTGGCAAGCAACTAAATTTTAAAACTACAGAAAATCTATTATGAAATGTCATTTTCAAATATATAAAAAGTGGACTTGAAAATACGTCTTTTCTGGTGGGATTCCTGTTTGGCAAGGTTGTTTCTGTGATGATACAAACAACCTCAAAGACAACACACTAAACAAATGAAAGCTGTGGTGGTTGCTAGGTGACAGTGACACCAGGGTTCATCCCATACCATGATGTTGGTCACATCTCATGACAGATTATTGAACTTACTACCTACCAAATCACAACTGTTCCCAAAATATATCACGGCTGTGTCTGATTGGCAAACATCATCATTTCTCCGGTGTCATGAGAAAAGTAAGAAATGTTACAAAACTACATAAGGGGTTGTGCATCCCGAGTAAGGCCATCAACAATGAACTCCCTGCACTTAAAACTGTTGCAGTAATAGCTGCAGTTACCTCATCAGATGTTTTTTTAATGTGGTAAAGGTAGCAGGTGGAGAACCAGCAGGTAATTGTGCGCTGAGCTTTTACTGGAGAAGTAAGCTGATAAAGATTCACTGTATGTCCTACCTGTATATCGTCGCTGTCTGACGAAAAAAACGTATCTCCACTTTTTGACATTTTACATTTTACGGCATGTCCACATTCCTCCCTCAGTCAAACTGATGTGTGCATGTCACTATCATATTACTATTTGCCCATGATTTATCTTGATTTCAATTTAAAATGCGAACCAAAAGCTTTTGTTAGCGTAATGTGTTAAGCGGAGATGTAGAATAGCCTGGAATCAAGTTTGGTGGGAAATAAAAATGAGACTGGAGGATCATAAATAACTGCATGTCATTGGAACGCATAGTAAATAAATGCTCCTGGAAAAAACAAATTTTGGAGATACATTTTTTCATGGGGCAGTGACAATATACTGAAACACATCTAACCAAGCATGAGACTGTCATCAGCAGGCCTAACATTTGTTCCCTGATATGCTGCTTGAATCGGACAGCGAGTGTTATTTGAAAGTTTTATTCCTCCAATAAAAGCTGTTCAGTCCTTTTGTTTCCTCTACAGTATGGAAGACTTTGAGCCATATTCACTAAACTCTTAGCAACCTTGTGACAACAGCTGGGAATGTAAATTTGAACTACAGTGTTTTATTATGCTGAGCCTCTGACAGAAATGCCAGTCAAAAAAAAACCTGTTTTTTAAAAATAAATATTGTGTGACAGTCACAAACAATGTTTGAAGAATGTAGAAGCAGAAATATTTCACATCAATTTACCCAAACTAAAAGTAACTGATATTACATGTAGGGGCAATGCAGTAAATATCCACTCCTGCGGATCATTTCAAACTGTCTAGTAGTTTGCAAAACAGAATAAAATAGAATAGCGCCGTTGCTAGCCATTTGGGTGCCCTAAGCACAAAAGCTTTGTGGTGCCATATCGTTACTAGTACCTAGCCTATTGTGATGATTTTTTCATGAGCTTGATTTCTTTGGTGCTCTACACACTGTGTGTAATGTGTGTGTGCAGAGCAGCGCCGCTGTTTAGAGAACCAAAATGATGAATCTCAGCTAATCACCCTTTAGTACTTTTTGGTATTAACTTTTTGGTATTAACACACAAACAACATGTGCAGCAATAAAATATGATTACCTTTGGTTATGAGATATTTAATTAAAATGCAATTTAGCTCCGTTTGGAAGATCTTTTGTATATCTAACAATTCAAGCACTTTGTGTAGAGATCAGGGAGTAGGTGAAGACATTAACAACACGTCTATGGGTGGGCAACAACAACACAGCCTAAATGAATATATTAGAACTTCCTTGTGAAAATAATTATCCCTAAAGTTTGTCTCTTAAAGGGTAATCACAGAGAAGAAGTGGGATCAATAACACAACCGCTCATGTAATCATCGCAGAGAACACAAATACATTTGAAACAAGGCTTTATTTAATCTGCTATGATCATATTCCTGTGTATGATTTTGTTGGTTTTGTTGCATGGTGTGTTTTTGTGTTGCTCAAAACGGTGAATGCTTTTAGCAGAAGGAACAACAGACAAATGGGGGCAACAAGCAGTGGTTGCCTGCATGCTACACTGATTATATTGACCACAGCAGGACTTTCCCTGCAGAACACACCACAGAGTTCCCTCTCTCTTTTTCTCTCCAAACCCTCCTTCTACCAGCCAGTTGGTTCAGTGTTTTAATTCTCCTGGTTTCCCATTATCTGTCAATGGCACATAATTTATCACTATCTCCGCAGCATCCATACCATGCAGGCTAACCACTGTGCGCGTGTGTTTTTGTGTACTCCATTTTAATAGAGATGTTAGGATTACCCCAGATGGATGAGGGAGATTCAGCATAAGCTGTAGCTGACTGATCAATATTTGGCTGATGGCCACCACAGTAGAAAGACAGCCCACTTGGGGAGAGGAAATGCAGCTGGAACATGCTTGTATGAAGATACAGAGATGCAGAAAAGAGATTTCTGGGAAGCTTACAGAGGCTTGTGCAGGTTCTCAGAGCATCCAGCAGGCAAATATCTATAACTGTGTAACTGTACAGTGCAACAATGGCTTGCAAAGGAAAAGGCATCGTGTAGCACTGTGGAGCCTTCATCACAGCAAAATACTCAAAGTGATTCAAAGAATGTGACAGGAAAAATAGCAGCTGTGAAGCGGAGCAGTTAAAGAGTAACAGGTGAGAGTCATACAAAAATATATGATACTGCTTAATATGACCTTGTAAGAACATCCTTTCTTGAGACTTTCTTTTGTTCATAATAAGTTTTCATTTCCAGGTTTTGTTTGTGCACCACTTACTTTTTTGTTGCATATTTGCACCCTTTGCTATAGTATGTATGTTTAAGTCATGTGCAAGTATGTGGAAACCCAAAGCATGTTTCAGGTAAACAGAGACCAAAAACCGGAAACCAAAAAAAAAACAAAAAAAAAACATTTCAGTCACAGATACTGGCCATTTGTAGCAAGTATTTATCTGTTATAGTTATATTAGTCAAAAGAAGCTGAGCAGCCCAACCAAACCCCTTTTAATAAACAAGCACATCACAATTAAATCAGTATCTTATTTAATAAGTTGTTTAAAAAGTATGATTGCATGTTATTAGTCACCTGGTGGCCAAGGAATTAACAAATTAGCCACTGAAGCTCAAGAATGAATGAAGCCAGCACATCTTTGGTGCTCTGCTTGAACTAAGTACATGCTCCATATGCTATAAAATACATATCCTCCAGGACTACTTAAGGGAACTTTGCAGGAATCGCTATGAAATTAATTTACGAGATGCTACATGCTGAAGAGCTGCATGACACTGAGCCAAACCTCACAGCAAAATATCTGATTTGAATTTTAATTTCACCCACGGTTATTTCTGTACAGTACAGGACTTGTCAGGTCAGTGGTAACATTGAGGACGGCCACTATGTATTCCCTGATATTCCTCCTGGCATATTCAGTAACTTTACTGCTATATGGCATATCGTAAATATGTGTCACGTAAACCAATGATTCAGAAAACAGCTGCACTTGCCCATCTTAATTGCCTTAAATAAAGAGGGGAATAACAGAGTGACTGAGGAACAAGGGGAGATGTGATATTAATAGACTTTAAGCTGCTGACCTGGAAAGAGATAGAGGACAACTCAACTGTGTTGTGTATTTATGATTTATTGTTCAGAGAGGCATAATCCCCACAGGTAAAGAACTGCAGGGGAGACTCCCTGTTTTCTGATGGGTAACGCACTGCTGTGATGCAAGACTCTTCTTTCCACCCACAACAACCCCACAGAGCACTCTGAACTGACATGATTCTGCAAAGGACAGCGTCTGGAAAATAATGTGCAATTTCTGACCTGTAAGTTTTTAATAATAAGCCAAGAGTGTCCATTGATTAGAAAGTCATCAATAACAAGGACTGGTCTTTCTATTCTGAGCACCTCTTGGCTCTGACCAACAGTTCACCAGTTCAGCTTTGAAGCCACCCTCCGACCTTGTTGTTCATTAATGCATGAATCTGTTCTCCCTCCAGCCCTTATGACCGCCACCCTTCCTGACACTGACAATGCATTACGGCAGGAGAGAGCAACACTTTGGAGATAATGAGGCTCCCCCCACCTAAACTGTGAGCCTGACACTCCTCCAGAGGCAAAATCATCTGAGTAATTACTATAGGTAGCCTACCAGAGATCTGTGGGAATAAAAAAATATTGTGGTTAGAAATCTTGTCTTCAGTTAGACTCCTGAGTTTGTGTGTGTGTGTGTCTTTGGGTTTGTTCATGTAGTAAAAGGCAGAACCCTTTATTAGCAGGGTTAATTACAAAAAAATAGTAGTATTAATAAATAGTAAGTATTTATCCCTAAGTTATGATGACAGAAATGCACCATTTCTTAAACATTAATTTACAGATACCACATTTTTAAGCAGCATTTCAGCTGTTTGTCATTTTCCTTTCTGGATAACAGTGACTACTTTTCATATTTATGTGAAATCTGCAATCAAGATAATATTTTCTAACCTTCACTTGGGTCTGATTTCCCATAATTCGTGCTACTGTGGTATATCAAGATAATGAATATTTAATCACTTTTGTTCCTTTCTTTCATTATATATGTTTTGTGTAATTTTTGGAAAATCCGATCACCTAAACTAATGGATACTCGAAAGCAACTGACATCTAAGTGCCAGGGGCAATTGCAAGTTTTCTCCTGAAGTATGACAACTAAGGCTTAATTTCTCTTTAGCTCAGGGACTTCCTTAATAGACTTGCTCAGAATCCCTTAATGTTTCTTTAGCTAAGGAAAGACGTTGAGGCATTTACTGCACTGAAAGAGAATCCACAGCAATAAGTTATTTTGAAGAGAACTCACTAATTACAGGAAGGAGCTGAACAAAACTTTTAAGTTTCAGTACCTTTAAGGTTAGACTAATGGTTATATGACAGTGAAATAAAAAGAAGAAAACATTACATTACATTTTAAGGAAAACTTAACTTGTACTTTACTGAAAGTTTTAAATTAAGGGGTTTTGTGCTACCTGCTCCAGGGACTGGAATGTTCCTGATGTCTCATCATCAGCATTTATTCTTCCATTAACATCCATAACATTGTGAAATAGATCATTTCTATTCATGGCAGTTTGGGAAACAACACCAATAAAACATGTTGACCCAAAGCTGTACCTCTGACTCTGTCTTGACTGCAACTCTCCATATGTATCAGGTAGATATATAAAACAAATAAAAGTTTCACTTAAGCCCTGGTCACACCAGGATGTGGAAATGGAAAGTTTATCCAAGCATCCACAGGAAATAGGTCATGATGTAGTAACTACTAGCAGGGCTAGTAGACAATAAGTTCCTGCAGTTCAATGAAGAAATATATTTGTACCATCGACTCTTATTTCCTAACTGTACATTATGCAACACAGTTAATAAGCTACACTACCTTGTTCTCTGCAGCACTTTCTGCTGCAACTGTTTGCTATTGGTCATAGGCATGAATTTGCATTCACAAATTAAACATGAACAACATTGAAAATTTACTGTGCTGACTATAGCGACGCCATTGAAATAACTTTATTTTTCATTTCATGCTAGTGTGACCGGGCGAATATCAGGCTTAGATGGACAAGGTATAACATGGATGATACCTTAAATTGGTCTTTTGAAAATATCCTGATCTTCTTTGATCTCACACTGAAAGGTTGTTTTAATATCAGGTGGAACTAAATTCTTCACCCATAAAATGTCATGTCTTTGCAAGACACCTGAAGATGAGAGCAAGGGAACAAAGGGCATCTACGGAAGAACGTCCTTCATAGGTAGAACATTTGAGAGCAGCATTTGAAAAACAGGCTGAAAAAAGAGGCTGAAGTTTAGTAAGAATATTTGTGGCAAAACAACAAATATTCAAACTCCATGAAATGAGTCTTCTCAACGGACCCTCTTGGTCTCACTCCACCGATTCCTGAATAAACTGCTCCTTTCTATTCTTCTCTACACACAGCTGCCATGCACTTCCATTTTCCATACTCATGCAAACTGAGGAGAACTCTCACATCAAACCTGGCACTTTCATACATTCTGAATTGGACTCTACAGAAAACAGATGCCCTCAGTCCACTGTGTTCATACGACTGATGATACAGCTTCTAACATGTGAAGCTAAAGCCACTGCACTGCTCCAGACTGCTCTCAAGGATTTCATTTCTAAAAGGACCACTCAAGTGATGTGGCAAGTCAATTTGACAATCATGAAAGGTAGCACTAACAAGTGCAGGCTCCTGATAAAGACAGCCTGCAGTGAGAGACTCCAGTGAAGTGAGGGAATGGGGAACTAGCTCCAAAGAAAGCCAGCCAACCATGAAATGCCCAACCTTTACACTTGAGAGATGCTGGGAGACTGTATTAGCAGAACAGAAAAACAACAAAATCAGCATCAGAGTTGCATTCTGTGTCACCATGATTTCATCATGTGTAACAACACTACACAATCCAACCCTTCCTTGTTTGCATTTTGAGGTTTAAGCTCACAGTCCCTGTAGAATAATTAAGGCTTTTATGTTTCATCTCATTTAAATGTGTCTGTTTTTGTATAAAGAGTTTTATTACAGTTATCTAGAGACTACGACAAGTCACTACCTTCTGCAACACGCTGGAAGAATTCCTTTCCTTTTATTATTACATTTCAAAAGAAATGCCTGATCCAAGGAACAGCTTGGAATTTAGTTTATTGGCTCAGATACAAAAGGAGCAGATTAAAAAGGGGTGAGATGATTGAACTCTCCTTTATTCCATGGTACGTCCTTTGTGCCAGGCTGCACAGTCACTTTGATGCTATCTCTGTTATTTGAGCCATACGCTGTGCCTCGGGTGCATCACACAAAAGAATATGATGCACTACCAGAGGCCTTGAATGGGCTTTCCATCCATTTTCTGATAAAGTGGGACTCTCCTTTTGATTCACCTCATCTGTTTAAAAAATTGAATGTAATTCATTATCACAGTAGGTCATTATATTTAAAGTCTGTGCTATGTTTTTAATATTGTAAAAGAATCAACTGACCAAGTGAATTCTAGTTACTAAAAATGACTAGGGCTTTAGAAAAATGGGACAATACAGAGGAAGAATATTTTTTTCCAGTAAAAACAGGTTGTTTTTTGTGTACACAGGCAAACTCAACATGTTCCTCTGCATTAACATAACCTTCAGAGTAGTTTCTGAAAATGTTGAGTGCACCATAATCACATAGCCTTAATGGGTAGAAAAGGTCGACTGCCAGATTCTCGCTTGCGAAGTAACAGAGTGATAATGGGAGGAACAGTTGTACCTTGCTTACAGAGATGGATAGAAGAGGCAGCAAGAAAGGGGGAGGAGGAGACGGAGGAGGATGAAGAGCATTTTACAAGGCTGCCATCACCAGAGTAATACACACACAAGGAGCAAAGAGAGACCTTTGAGTGGGTGGATGGATAGTTGAGGTCTGATCAGAACCTCCATTAGCACAGAAATAAGCTGCAAATGGAGCAGAGGAGCTGTGTGAGGAGAGGAACAGGGCAAACTGTGCTGAAGGAGCATATCGCCCCAACTGGGTTCCATGAGATCCACTTCACAGCACTTCTGCCTGGTCTAAACATGCCCAGTGGCTCATGGAAAAGTAACAAAAAACACATCATGGTTAAAGATTTCTAAAGCAACGTAACTGCAAAAAGGGGCTTTAGGTTTGCTTGAATGCCAAATAAGCAGCATAAAGCAGGTCTGGCAATCAGCAGGTCTGGCAATGAGCTTTCATGGTCAGCTGAACAGCAGCTGATCCACATCTAGGTGTCGTAGCAAAATCATAAGAACACATGTCAAACACAGGCAATCTGTGTGGATGAAGAGGAACAGCAATCACATGTTGAATCCAAACAACACATATAAGGACAGAACATATAAAAGGTCAACAGTGCTGACCTTTGACAAATCCGGTTGGTATGTGACATAATTTAATCTAGCTTTAGCCTTGAGGTCCTTCACTGTGAAGTGCTCTTTTGATTGTGGCCTTTTATACTAGTTGAATAAAATACCTGGAGACATTGCATGTGACTTACATATCTTTAGCTATTTATGTTTATCTAGCATACAGAGTGTAAATCACTTTGCGTTAATTCTGTAGCAGAAACACTGAACCACATAAACTGATTTTTTTGTGTATATGTATGTACACTATGAACAATATTATCCTATATTGTTGAGCTAAGATTTTATGTAATGCTGGTTTTAATCAATATTTGTGTGTTTCAAATGTTGTTTAAAGCTCAGTGGATGTCCTTCCTCAAATATATCTTTAAGCTTTATTTATAGTTTTGTACATTTTAATGTTTGTCTTTGGTTTTTATTGATTTATCCAATAATTCAACCCAATGTTCAGGACAAGAAAAGGCCTCTTTCTTAAAGTGAACACTCTATGAAAGTTACAAATTGGGTATGAAAATCAGCATAACATTTGAAATGACATTTTCAGGCGTGCTGCCACAATCTAACATGTTTTGTTGTCTATGGGAAAAGACAACAACAGTTGACAAATTGCACAAATGATGCCTTCTTGTGTTTTCTGCAGTATAGAACAGATATAGAACATATTAATTCATAATCCCCACTGCTGCAATTCTTTAACAAAATCTATAGGATTCTAGGTCAGTCCTCCTCAAATGAATTTCATTCCATGGCTTAAGTCAAGCAGTGATTAAGTATTATACAATTCCACTGGAATACCAGCGCATTGTACAGTAAGAGAAGTAACCCCTCTAAACCTCCAAGGTAATGTAAGAAGAATAAGATGGCAATTCCTGCTTTGCGCTCTGAGGATTAGGGACCTGAGGACAGCAGGGGGAAGAAGGGACTGTGATTCTGATGGATACTCCTGTCTGGGAGAGGAGAACTACTCCCAATGCTCTTCCAACTGATTGATTTGAAAGACTGGGAAAGGACAGAGTGGAGAAGTGAGACAAGAAGCACTATCTGAGCTGGACGAGCTCTTATCAACCCCCTGGCTGTCTAGACAGCAGAGGTCTAGTGTAATTTGAAGAGAGGTAGTCAATAAAAGCGGGTGAGCACAAGCTGGAAAAGAATGGCTGCTTCTATGGTCAAAAACAGCTCTGCATTTAGTTTACTCTAAGGTATGGTTTACATTATTCTACACATGCGTCATAGCATCACAGCATTTTTCTGCAAATACCACATATTTAATTCACTTTTCTAACCCTAAAGATTGACACTTTGTAATATACTGTGTAATAGCACGACAGCAGTTCTAATGTGAGACGCAGCTCCCATGTGAAAATGTGAAATATGTGTTTCTCCTAAATTATGACACCTGATGCAGATGGTTTTTTTCATATGGAATGAAAACTCTGGGGGCATTTAACCAGATGAATAGATACCTGCATTCATGAAATTCTGCTTAATGGGATCCCTAACCTTCAGTGAAATGCAATTATCCTGTTGCAAATGTGGTAAATATCTGAGACATGTTGGGGGTCCCTTATTGAGAATGGTGTCTTGGTGTCACTGTGAGGACTAATGAATGTAATCTACATCTAAAGCTATATTGAATCTTTATTTTTTTATATGTAAAACACACAGAGTGAAGATACAAACATGCCTTAAATCACTATGCATATTTCGCAAAATGTATTATGATTGTGTGTAATGCATAGAATAGAACAGAATAGCCTGCTTACTGATGTGTACAGATGGCCCTCCCCGTTCATGGCGATGTATAACCCTGTCTTCACGGACTGAATGGCAACAACTCGGAGGCCCACAGGAATAAGGTTGAACAAAGCTGAAAAACAGGCAAACACATGCATACACAAAAATCATCATACTTCAAGTTTAAGAACGTTATAAACACTGACATATTTTATTATTATTGTGTAATTTATCATCCATATGCAAGCTGCCCATCATTAATGCTTCACAAAGCACAGATAATACAATTTGCTGGCTGTTGCATTTAGGCAATCTCCGAAGATGGATTGCAGTACGGCCTAGCATAGCCGCGGCCACCCAGAGCTACCTGAGAAGTAGCTGTAATTGGGGCCACCACTGGTGCGTGGCAGATCTAATAGCCCTTTTGTTGTTGTAACAGACTCCTTGGGCCTGGTTGGTAATAGCTTTTGTTTGTACTGGTGAGAAACAACAGCAGTGGCCTGGCTGTGACATTAAGCATGCGTGTATACGGGAGACTTAAAGGCACGTAATGACCTTGGTTAACCCTATAAGTAATTGGTATTGGCAGGTTTGGAGCCTGGGAAGGGCAGAGAGAACACTCTGTGTGACCACTGGTGTTTTAGTTAGCTTTTGGTCAATTAAAAAAAAATGTGAAATTTAATGTGAAGCAGTCAGTCCTAAGACTTGAACAAGTCCCTTCAGCCTATCAGATGCGACATGTGCCACATCTCCTGATGCTGACGGGAGTAAGTGACACAATGTAGAGTGTCAGGCTAGAGTTAACACCAAGCACTGGAATCAAATTAACCACCTAGCCTGAAGCACTAGTGGAGCTGTGCCAGATCAAGCTAATAATACCCCTTTCTCTGCATTAAGCCTACTGTTTCCTGGTCCACTTTCCCCCTCAGAAAGGAGGATAAATCTCTGTGATCCTGCAGCTGATGCATTTGAGAAGATATTTTTGCTCCAAAGGCTGAAAAATGAAGGAGGGTGCAAGCCTGAAGGTAAGAGAAGCAGAACTTGAAGGTCATGTGTTCGTTTCCTGCACCTGAAGGATTCATCTACCAGGAAGTAAGCAAGACTTTCAGAGAAACAACCTTTGTGTTTCAGGAATCTATACAGATTTTACTTACTACTATAGCTGATACATATTTCACAGAGCCCTCTGATCACGTTTCATCAAATATTTCTAGACACCTATCAAATGTTTGATCTAGAAGGTCAACAGACACTTTCAAGGTACTCACAGGAATTACTGCTGTCATCCTTGGTCCCATCAAGAGAGCCATCGGGGTTCATTTGCAAGTAGTATCCCTGCCTGCAATATAACCTGGTCACTATACCCTTGAGCTGGGGATCTGCAGAAAAAGAAAGCAGGGAAAGAACAGTGGGAAACATTAGCAGTAAGCAAAAAATATGTAACAGGGACCGATACTGCAGACCAAATGTGCTTCAAAAACATCACAGTTTCTCTTTAATATAGCAAAGATTTTTTTAACTTGTTGTTTTCTGAGGATTTTAACTACAAAACACCATGTGCATCCTGTGCAGAAACATTCAAGAGTGCTTGGTGACTCCTGTGTATGTTCACAGGCAAATCCCACAGTCAACTTTCTGGGCACATAAGCCCTGCCCTGTTCAGAGATAGGCCATCCAATTATAGGCAGCAGAATTAATCTGTGGTCCTCTGACTCCCATAATGAACCCAACAGCACCCTCTCTGGGTCCTCAGTGTGTAGGATGTGAAAGTGTCTGTGCTCTGTCCCTTTCAGCTCAACCAACAGGGGAATTAGCTACATATCTACTGTAAATAAATCACTGCTGCAGTTAAATTGCCCAGCGCCACTGCAGCTCAACCAGTCATGTTGCAATATAGTTGGCTTGCAATGACACGAAAAAAAGTGAAAACATAAAAAGTAAAGATTGGAAAACTTTAAAAGCTTTTCATAAACCTGCATGTGCTGCAGATGTCTCTGGAAAGCTATTGCTTGCGCTCAAACCATGTGACAATATTTCTTTATGTGTGTATGGGTGTGTGTGTGTGTGTGTATTCAGGTGTGTGCATGGATAACCACTGGGGTCATATACCATCAACATTAGTCTTATTGTAGAGACAGCCATCACACCAGATTTCATTCTAAGAAAGCCCTGGGGAGGTGAACAATCGACTTCACCTGAGCCTAAACCATGCTCCTTGCAAGCGACCGTGTGTGTGTGTGTGTGTGTGTGTGTGTGTGTGTGCAAGTGTGAGAGTGAGAGCAAGAAAAGGAGAGAGAGAGCCTGGCCACAGAGGAGAACTCAAAAGGTCTTGTTGAGGGCAGAGGGAGGTTTTTTCTCTGACGGTGTACAGCTCAAGGCAGTCTCTTCTGAAATGACTCTGTGGGGTGATGGCATTAGGTAGCTCTGAGACCTTTCCCTGCTGCCTGAATGTCGGTGTATCCAAGCAATACTGCTACAACGTTATTCAACAGTGCTGCTTTATGGTCTCACCAGAACAACGAAAAGGTGGAAAAACAGAGAACGACTGTCAAAGATCCTCTACCATGCATTGAGCAGGCTAACAGGACGCTGACAACACCTCTCTGGTTTACAATACTCAGTACAGTCAAATCTGTTGCATTCAGCAAGACAGATGTCACTGCAATGTCACATCATCCTTTCTTTGTTTGCTGTGTTTAATATCGGATGAAGCAGGGCTTTTCCGTAAGAGACACACAGTTGGATTCTTTCATCTTTGAACAGGACACAACTGGCATCTCTTTAATGTTTGACATAACCCACCAACAACTAGCCAAAATGTTCATTATGAGTAAACTATAATGTTGTTGTTGTTGTTGAAGTTAGTTGTGATAAAAAAAAAATTGTAAAGAAAAATTTCTTAAGCCTCATGTCAACATGTCTTGTTTTGTATGACAAAGTAGACCAAAACCAACCAAACTTGATCCATACTGATTCACATCCCTCTCAACCTCCCTTTCCATTATTTCTCTATCTTCCCACCACTGCAGAGGGCATTGGATATAATAATGGACATGGTAAAATTCATTGATTCATTATGCCTTCAAACACACAGGCATCCTGCAATCAGATATGGTACAAGTAAAAGACCACACGCTGCTGACGGGGAAAGTGGGTGAGTTTTCACACAGTAGGGAGACAAAAACATATGTACACAAACACAAGCTTCACACACACTGTTTGTCATATAAATTTTTAATGATTGCCCACTTCCCTTGAGCAAATACTGTTGTGCAACCACATGAAGTTGGCTAACCTGCAATCGATTAATGACTTTGATCAGCAGCATTTAAACAATGTGCCGCGGTGAGATTGATTGTGAAGAGAGATCCGTGGGGGGCAATCTGTAATAATTAAAACTGCATCATCTGGTTGCTGGCTTTGTGAATACTCCCTCTTTGTGTATGTGTGTGTGTGCGTGTGGAGGTGAACTTGGCTCCTTCATCATGCTATAAATCATGTGATGTTGGCTGTGTTCCCTGGGGCCAACCTGTATAACACACACACTAGCAACCACCCGCCTCCCCAAAACCCAGTATGGAGCTACAGCATTTCTGAGCTACAGCAAGAGTAATAAAGCAAAGGGAAAATGTGTGAAATGAGTTGCATTAATAGATGGCTGTTGACATGTGATCCTATTCTGAGGGGTGTCTGAAGGAGTATGTCCTGAATTCAATCGTGTCCTTGAATAATCAGTGCATTATTGACGACTGAAAGCTTCATATCAGACATTCATACACGCTAGTGCATACATTAGAGTGACATGATGGCTTTTGTAATTCTTAAAAAGCTAGAAACCAATGGATACAATTCATGCGTAAGGTCAAACTCATGGCTAATAGATAAAATGTTTCATAAGTACTTGAAGGAATTCATGCCTTGTCATTTACAGCACAGAGACACAGCCTTACTTCTAGTGCACTGCTACAATAAAATATTAAATGAGTCTTAGAAAACTATGACAAAGGGAATAGGAAAATGTGAGGGTAGAAATGTTGTATTGGAGTGTGTTTTTAGAATGACGCAGCATTTCTAGTTCTGTCAGACATGCTTCATGTGGTGTATGCACCTTCAAACATCCGGGGCTGCTTTAAACACATCTCTGTGGAATTCCCTGAGTGAGGAAGGTCCTTGACTCATTCACCTTGTTTCCTCTCTTACTCATCGCCTTTTTGTCTCTTTTCTCTCGTTTTCATTCCCCTCGTCTGTCTCAGAACATTCTTCCCCTCGTTAAGCCACACAAATGGTGAAACTACAGCGCTGCTTATCACAGTCGGAGTATCCAGCCCCTGCTGCAGTTGGACTTTCCCAGTCGCACTGGTATTAGTTTTTACAACAGAAGTGCTGCATGTTGCTATATGCCACTTTGTTTCTAAGGAAACAGAGTGGTGGTTTGGCAGCAGCAGGGGGTTTCTTTGGAAAACAACAAGCATCAGAACGGTAAGATCTCAAATCTCCTCGTTTTGCAGCAGAAGTCCTTTCTGCACATACACTGAACTGTCACAGAAAGGTTGTGATTCCTTTCTTTTTCTGTGGCCCCCCCGTGCAGTTGCCTCGCTCTCTTCCCGCCTTATTTCCTGTTGTGTCATTCCTCTGTCTGTGAGTATGCAAAAACAGAATACAAGGACACACACAGACACAGACACACACAGCTGCAGCAGCAGTTGCAGACTGCTGTCAGCCCTGCCCTGCCTGACCCACTTTGAATGTTTCTAGAATAGGAGAGGGGCTTTTCCAGCCCGCGAAGGAGAAGCCCCTCTATATGGCTTCTGTTGTCATGGAAAAGTAGATCAAGCAATGTAGAGCTAAGGCACCACCACCGCTTTCCAATTCCTCTCGCATCAACAACATCTCTGACATCCAAACAATAACTCATCTGATACCCACAGCTCTGGAAGCTGGCTGATGACGCACTGCTGAGTCCTGTCAACACACTCTTGAATAAACAGCGGCAGCGCAAGGGAAAGCATTCATCTCAAATCGGTTTTGAGATCACGTCAGCTAATCTAATGGTCTGATCTATGTAAGATGATCTAATGATCTATAGATCTAATCTGGTGAGATAATTAGAGTCAGAGCAGTGAGATTATAGACGAGCCCCAGCTGGATGTGCCCCCAGCTCACTTACTGGTTTTGAGTGTAATAGGATTTACAACTCACATCTAATCCCTTAAAAAAAATCAGTGCAATCATTGGCTCTGCATCTGCGATCAAAATGCATGGATGATTTAAAATTAAAGTTGACGTGACAGAGGAAACACAAAGTGTTCCCGGCGTATTCCCTTGAGCGTTGGGCGAGGACAGAAAACCACATCTGTGCAGTGTAATGAGCAGACAACGCTTCACTCTTTGGAATTTTTTGTTGTTCATCCACCTCTCAGGGTACTCTGTCAAAATAATGACATTATTAAAATAAAGTGAGGTAAAATGAAGATTAAGATATTTGATTTTTGAAACAATTTCTTTAAATTTCCACGCTTTGACACTCTGGATCAAACATGCAATTTATGTCAGCAGCCAATCAATGCAGCCCATAAGAATAGCTAATCTAGTGTCTCACTCACAAGATCAATACTCAAAGCCAAAGGGAATATATTTCGGCTCCATTCGCTCGTCTTCACGGATCTCAGTGGGAATGTGACTTCAATACATAAGCATGGTTTGGATGGTTAGAAAGCTGCTCTGTTCTCTGCAGGCTCAGCTGTCACTGGGAAGCCCTGCATCTTTCTCACCTGGGAAGATAACTGTGAGTGTGTGTGTGTGTGTGTGTGTATGCCTGCAGTGTTATCACAACACATGCGATTGGGGGTGCGCTTGACTTTATTCCCTCGCAAAAAAAAAAAAAGAAGTCTTTTCCGGGGGCTAATATTAAATTAGCCACATCTAACAAGCCATTAGTCTTCCTAAGCTGTGTGCTCTTGCGATAATACGGTGAACAAGAGTGAAGAAAAGTGTGTGAGAGAGGTGTGGAGGGGTGAGGAGACAAACGGTGGGATGTGCAGCCGCCACCCCCACCCGACAGCAGAGCCTGATATTGCTTGGTTGAGATTTTCTTAATTCTCATGTGAGGGCGAATTTAATGAAGTATATTCCCATTTGGTTGGTTATTCATCACAAATAACACAAAATTAAAGCAAAAGAAAATAGATTGTTTGCCCTGTGTGCCGATTAGACCCGCAAAATGAGGACAAAACACCCATTTTAAAACATCTTTAACCTGCATTTTAATTTCATTTTGGTGGGAGTGTTTTTCATCTTCCAGACTGTGGGGGTTATGTTTTGTTTTGCTTTGGTTTTTTTAAGCGTCACGGCACAGTTCACCAACACTTGTGCTGGCACTCTTACTGTGGATTATCGTCATTATTGTGAGGCTTGGGGAGGCTCTTAGTTGCTCTCTAAAATGGTTGTTGCAGGTGTGAAGTCATTTCATCCTCATATCCGACTCTGATCCCCATTGTGTACATCCATTATATACTAGAATATACCCCACACCAAACAAGCCATCTCACAGAGCCTTGTTTTTTTCTTCTATTGGCATGGCCAGACATTAATTCCCTGACCAAACGACAGCATCGTCTGTCCACGTTTCTGCTGTGGGAGCTTGTTGGACACTAGTGATGTACAAATGAAAAGATAAATACACCACAAGCCAATTTTGAAGTGACAGAAGACAACAGACATGTTGACACACAAAACACTGGTACGGCCACACACACACACACACACACACATAGCGATACTAACACACAGTGGGCACAAGGACAAACGGCAACCTGGAGGATAGACACTTATAACCTGACCCAAGCCCAGATGTGGGCTCTATGTGCTGCTATATACATCATGTTATATCAAAGCCATTTTAATCAATGTTGTCACTAGTGAGAGGGGACACTTTCACTCATAGGATTGTTCAACTCCAATATGACCACAAAAAGGCGTTGGGAGAGGGTCAGCTAGTCAAAATGGCTCTCTGTGAACAAAATGAAAGACTAAAGACTCCTTGGAGGTGGCTTTGTTAAAACAAATGCTGTTTGTAGTGCAAGTTGTCCATTAAATTATGCAAAATGGTGTTCAAATCCATTGAAGTTATAGTGTGTCTGGTGCAACAGGTTTGATACCTGATGATTCCAAGAGGAACATACAGCTGCATCCCACCATTCACTAACAGGGGAAAATAATTAGAGTAATTTCTTTCCTAAATGAATTATCCTAATTCATTTTTGTAAGACAAAATTAACCCCGCAGTTGGCACAGATTCCAGCGGTGAAATAATTGCTGACAGAGCTCTTTAACGATCCCAGGTTGCTACAGTGCAACAAAAATGTTCATGGCATTTTCCTAAGTGGAGGGAATATCGGCTGGAGCAATAAGAGGCCAGTGGCCCCCGAATTCATAAAATTATACGAGAAAAGATTATGTTTGAAAGGCGTAACCTCCATTCTGTGGGAGATACTGACCTTTTTGCTTGCATATAAATGAGTTTCGCTCCTTTGCTTTTCTGATGTGCTTATGTACGAAGCAGTCCAGCAATCGTGTATGCGCTTCATAAAGATGAGGCCCTTTTCAGAGTCGCCAGGTGACAGCTCGGTAAACCTGTCTGAACCATTTGCTACAACTCGTCAGGAGCCTGTCACCCACCTGGGATTGCATGTAAATCAGCGGCAGGCTTGTTATTCTCAGCCAGCAGCCAAATATACAGCACAGAACCCTTCAACTGAACTTTTTACACGCTGATGTACGCAATTTGGCACGTAATCAGGAATAAATGGATATCATTCATTGTATGATTAGCTCGTGGAATTTAACCGCATGGGTGGCGATGTAATTATGATTGTCGAAGGCCTAATTAGAGCCATCAACCAGTGGTTGAATGTATGCACATGTTAACAGTGAATGCACAACACTCTGCGCCAACAAAGCAGGCACCCTGCACACTAAAGTTCCCAGACCTTGTCTCCGTAGTCTCCGCTTCCTGAGGCCGAAGATGCGCACTTTAGAGAAGATGTCGACCAGGTTCCCATTGCAGAGTCCCTTATTCTTGTTGGGGCTTTTCCTCCGCCGGTTGGTCGAGGGCCGGTCTAAATGCTGCTCTCGTGCTTGCCTCTTCTGTCTGATCAGCCCACTTGCGATAGCAGCAGCCATGGCTTAAAATGTCACAACTGCTCAGGTCCAGCCTGCACACGGAGCACAGACTACACAAACAGCCGCCTGTCAGAGCTCGCAGCCCGGGTCACAGTCCCATGGTGGCGGCTAAGCGGTCCGTTGCGTGATGTCAAATGTCAAATATATATTTATATATGTATATATTTTTTAGGAGCTGCTTTTCTTTTTTGTCCAGATACTACATGATAATTGCACTGTTAAAACAGCTGTCCTCATCACTCGAAAAATTCTTGGATATGATGGAAAAAATATGAGCTCAGTTCATGCGTAATTCCATACATGCACCAAAGATCATAGTCCTGATGAAGAGCTTAGCCAAACTCACGCAGAGCGGGGTTTCAGAGGATTATTCATACCTGTACAGTGATGTTTTTGTTCATTGTCTGTGACATGTTCAGTGGCATCGCCTCCCTAAATGTCCAGTACCGGCTGCAGCGTCCTCACAGCAACACTCACCCACTCTTTCCCCCTCCGTTTTCTCCTTCTTCTGCCAAACGAGGCTGCTCTATCAGAAGTCGCTGTTTGGGTAGCGGCGGGATCGCCCGTGCATGTGCGATGCCAACAATCAAGCAAATGCAAGGCGCCTCCTACGAAGATCACCACCCGAGTGAAGGCACAGCAGCCCGGGCGAAACGAACTCCCAAGTTTGCGAGAGGCAGTCGGCGACCCTGCGATGACCGATCAAAAGTCACGCGTTTGGAAACAAATACGCAGCCGTAGTAGAGTTCTAAATTGATGCAGCGAGCTAAATGAATGCAAACTTGTATTCCAACTACCTACCGATCTGCCGGATAACGTTCTCAAAGCATATGCTCCTCAATGTATTCCACAATCACAACACATGCGGCCGGACGCGAGTGAAAAAAACACAACCAAAGCTGATCTAAATCCTGTGGAGGTGACGTCTGCAACGTGAGACAACCTGCATACAGATAAATAAACTTAAAAACTGAAGAGCAGACTGGTCCATCCGCTGGATTTTCCTATAGAGCCAAAGGCGTGGGAGATGCACGTATGGCGATCAGCGCGTAAAAAGGAATAACGCCGCTCATGCACAGCACAGTTTATTTTCCCACGCTCAAAGAGAAAAACCCGATAGAAGGAGGTGACCGCTTGCTTTAGTCTATATACTCCAGATCAACAAATCCTTCCCATCAACAAGTCCTAACCACTCGTTAGTACACGCCTGAATGAAGAGGATGCCCCCCCCCCTCCCACACTCCCGCCCCTCTCGACCGCCAAGCCCCCGCTTGAAGGGGAATGAGGAGCAGGCTCTTGATGCTGTCATTAGATGGTAGGATTTCATTCCTGCATGCTTCAATTCGCTCTCTTCGGTGTTTTTATTTCAAAATTACGGCTGCTGTGAAACCCGTTTGTTTATCAAATACTTGCAATTCACTACAGACATGACCACACGAAGGGCTGAGTGGCATTTGTATTTCACCCAATTGTTTCAGTCAGTTCTGCATAGTTTAAATAAACCTACAGTAATCCGCTTGGATTTTTATTTTGTTCAACCCTCGAAGCGGAAATACTAAATGCTGCACCCGTGGTAAATCAGCACATTCGTACTGTTTTAATTGCCCTTCAGGCTGTCTGCTTTCAGAACCACGGACAGCGCCGCGCAATGACGGAGGGAAACGTTTCCCTCCACAACCTTTACTTGAACGTCCACCAGAGACCGCGGGATTACTGTGTGAACCGCACACACCTGGAGCTTCACTTAACGCTCCACTTGTTCCTCGATTTAGGTGATGAACTGCACCGTGAGGGTTCGCGAAGTAAAAGCAAATAAAGCAAAAATATTTCATCCGATTTCTTTGTTTTTACGGTGAATATCATCTCAATCACAGGCAGGGAAATTAAAAACTCAAGAGAGCCATCTGCTGTTTGTGACTGTAATTAAACATTTGGGCGCACGGGAGACTGGAGCGTTGTTATTGCATTGCTCTGTTGCGCGTTGATTCTCCGCACGCCACACGCACCTGTTGATATCCAGCTGGGAGAATGTGGGATGGGTTGAACGGGCGGACACACAGCTGCAGATGGATCACTCCGGTTCTTTAATTTCCATCACAGCAAAACGTGTCAGAAGGCAGGAGGACGCTGAAGATATGCTGCCGATTGAGTTTAAGTGATCTTAAGTGTCTTTTCAAATTCAAATCAAGTTGTTTTTTTGTTTGTTTGTTTTTTATTATCCTGATTGTTTAAAATCGTGCTCAGGTGTGCACCCGTGACTGTGCTCCCCTCATCCTGCTTACAGGGCTTATGTCCCGTGGCTGCTGAGGAGCCTCCTGCTCCGGTGCTGCTGCTGCTGCTGCTGCTGCAGGAGGCTCTGCAGTTAACGCTCCAACCAGCAGCGGACACTGTCAGCTCAACAATGGTCCGTCACCCACGACCACTTAGAACAGCTGCTGTCACACGGCTTCTCAATCCAAGAGATTATCTTTGCTCACATCAACTAGCTCCTTCCATTTTAATCGTACAGGAGCGTTTTCAATGTAAATTCTCAAAGGAAAGGCGGGAGTAAATATTGCCCTTTTGGCTGAAGCAGCAGGGTGACATTCGACCACGTTTGCACATTACAAATAGTATGTAATGGATAATGACGATAATATTATGGCCTCGACAAACAAGAAAGACTATAAATAAATAAATCAACAGTTTGGAATAAGAGACTGGCAAATAATGAGCTTAAAAATGAGACAAATGGCAAAAGAGACCCAAGATGAAAGTGTATTCTACAAAATTAATTTGGTCCAAAGACAACAAAAATTATGAGCAGCTTGCACCGTTATGGTCTCATATTTTTGGTTTTTAACAGGGCATAAATTAGCATTGGTGCAATTCAGATTTCAAATGTGGCGCTCAAGCAAAGATAGGAAAAGGAGAGGAGAGGCTTCGCTCTGTGGCTTCTACCTTTTCATGCACACAGCATGAGGCTGAATGCATAGATTTTC
Organism: Scatophagus argus; assembly: GCF_020382885.2. Lineage (NCBI taxonomy): Eukaryota > Metazoa > Chordata > Actinopteri > Scatophagidae > Scatophagus > Scatophagus argus. The sequence continues at coordinate 6,805,520 of NC_058503.1, read as the reverse complement.
AGACAAGCTTTCTACACCGCACAAACATCCACATGCAAAAACTCTTACGACAGCACGTGCTGCAGGATCTTTAGATCGTGATAAGACAGTACGCAATGCAGGGTCTCAAAAAGCACATCACCAATATTCATTCATGAAGCAAAACGAGGACGCACATACCTACATTTTTTTTCCTCCTACATGTGAACGTATGAGGGTCCATTGCAGTCCCATTCCAAATCCCTCTAAGCCAAGACCTTTTTCTGTGACTTCTAATGCCCTGTTTATACTGCCCCTTCTAGGACCTAACATGGTTACCATGTCACAGAGAAAGGCAGTTAGATTAACACATTTGGACATTCCATCTGAGACGAGCCACAAATGAAAGAGGACTAAATGTTGCCTAAGGATCTAATTTGCAAGAAATTAGCCTGTTGCAAAGAAAGTGAATGTGAAATTCTGTGCGTATCAGCTTTGGCTGCTCTGTTATCAACACATTCTTCACAGGGAATGCAAGGAGGGACCATTATAACCACACACAGCTGACTTGTATGGAAAACATGGAGACCCAAATGCACTAAAGGTTCAGCGAAGCCGAATCTGATGCTGACTTGTGAAGCATCTGATTGTGAAGCAAACATTTTAATCCAATCTCCTCTGAGGAAATTACATTACTGTTATTTAGATGTCCTGCTGCTGAGGCAAAACAAATGTCACCCAACAGAACTGGGATAAACAACCCATTTGATTAATGCTATTACTCTCCTTCAGGGGCCATGTTCTTTTATCACCCGGGCCTGTCCTGAACAGCCAGCGGGACTCAGCACTTCTCAGGCCCAGTGAAATAAAAGGAGCTTAACTTGACTCAATCAAATCACGTTGCATTATCAAAAACAAAGAGTTCATTTAACCGAGATGAGTAATGATCTTCCTTTGCTAGGATTTATGTCACTTTTTTCTTTTCTCCCCCCATCTTTCTCCTCCTCCCCGTGCTTTAGCTGTTTAATCACCGAATATCTTGAGTCCATGAACAGAAGCCATAAAAGCTTAGAGAGCACGCTGCTGATGGACTGCAAGTATTTCACAGTGCATGTGTCTCATTTGTTTTGAGGGGTCTAATAGTCAGAGCTTATCAAAGAGCTAAGATAGATGAGTGCTCATCATGAGCTTGTTAGGGGGGGAATGAAAATAGAGAGCTTTCGTTATCAGCACAAAGTAAGAATGTAGGGGAGGCCCTGCAGGGTTCAGAAAGGTCCAAGAGGTCATTATGGATCCTCCTCGGGGCACTGAGAGTATCTCTACTAAATATTATGGTGATATGGCCACAAGGTTGTAGAGAAGTGTTGGAAAAACAGTGGCTGTGTCCAAAATCATCCACTTTACAGGACAGTACATTGTTATAGTCAAGTAAAGAAACATTTAATTGTAGAGCACATTTAACATAATACATTTTGACAAAAGTGCTTTACAAAGGCCATTTGGGACTAAATAAAATGAGTACACAAATAAGTGTAACAGGCATAATAAAAGCCATTATGCAGTCATATTCATTACTGTGGAGGCTCAAAAGCAAAGTCATTACAAGAATTACAGAATATTCTTGCTGAGATCCAAAACTTTCTACAGATATTTCAAGATGAGTCTAAAATTATACACAAGACATGCAGAGTATTTCAATTTGAGGGAATAGTGCTTCCATTAAAAGAAGCTTATTGGAATATTTTCCTCAATGTAAACATCATATAGCTTCAGGAAAGACCTGGAATAAGGTGATAAGCAGCATATATTTGAAATACTGTCAGAATAAAGTGATGTTCAGAACCTTAAAGCTACTAAAAGGTGAAACTGCCTGCAGCTGTGTGAGATGGAAAAAAGTAACTGATCACAAAATCAATTGGAGATATACAGTTAGCTACAACCTGCTCATACAGAGTCTATACAGTGCTTTCAAAAAACCAGCTTTGGTGCTTTAAACTTTACAATTCAAAGTAGCCCACAATTCAAACTAAAATGTCAAGTAAAACTGATGGTCACTAACTCAGAAGCTAATAGTTTTGTAGGATCTAGGAAACATTTTCTCTATACAGAATTCCTCATTTAGTGAATACTGAACACTTGAATGATTTTGGATACAGCCCATGTGACTGTTACAATCATTTGTGAGGTTCTGGTTATTTGCCACAGCAGTATGATACCATGCAGGTGAGTGAATGAAGAAATGAGTTTGTTGGAATGATCAAGTGAAAAGGAATCCTGAAGTGTTGCTTTATCACCATCAAGACCGCTCCTGCCACACTGTCAATGAATAATATATCAGACAGAGTTAGAAAACAACCCTGGAGAGATTTAATTCCAAAGGAGCAGAGGAGCTGATACATTAAGTCTCTGCTGCTCAGACCTTTATATAGTCATATATAGTGTCATAAAATCATTTAAATGTACATCACATAATCGTGGCTAGGTACACTAAATGTGCCACTGGAGAATATGTATAGCTGCATTACAATACATCTCTCTGTTGTGAGCATGATGGAGTGTTGCCCCTCCCCCAGGGATGAGATTAGAGAGGGCCTGAGGTGTGGAGCCCTCCGACAGAGACATTAATGAAACACTGTGGCTTCAAACTGTGAGCTTCACTCACTAATAGCTTCCTCCCAGATTTAAAAAAATAAAAAATAAAAAAAAACAAAAAAAAAACAAAACTTGGTTAACACTTATATTGCTGAACTACCTGTATAGTAAAACAAAATCAATTGCCATGCATGACAAGTACGCCTGCAAGTGAACAAGTCAGACAGTCAGACGGGGAGTGAGGGAGGAATGATTGGACTTGATGTTGAGTGTCTCATAATGACATCTTGATTGAATTGTGCGTTTCCATGGTGATAGGGCTAATGCTACAACATAATACATGCATAAAGAAAGGCCAGTTGGTGCATATATATATATATGAGTGCACGAGTGTATATATATGTACATATAGGCACATTTAAAGAGAACCTGATTACACCATTAGAGGATTAGACACAGCCCTGTGGCTCCTTATCAGCCATGATGGTTAACTGCCAAATAACAGCCCAAATCACAAACAATCCACTTAGTCGGTGCCTAATTTGTGACGAATCAAAACGAGGGTATTTAAGGACACTAAAGTGAGCACACAGACAACTGTAGAGGAAGGAGTGCAGATAAAGAGAAAGAACCAAAGAAGGAGACATATAGAGGCAAAGCAACACTGTCACAATTCACTCGGGAGTCAACATGCTGGTCATCCTCTCTCTTCTCTCTCTCTCTCTCTCTCTCTCTCTCTCTCTCTCACTCGCACACACACACACACACACACACACACAGCTCCATCCTTTGATCCTATTTTAAGTCTGCAGCAGTGATGGAATGTGCCTTGTCAGCAGCACTGCAGAGTGAGGTTTCTCGGAGAAGCCCTGGGCAGTGTGGGAGAATATCAATTAGTCCAAACCCTTCTGGCAGTGCCTGCTTCCAGAGATGAAGGCTGTCATCAATTGCATATAGGTGTGTGTGTGTGAGCCTTATTGTTTCTTTCTCAGCAAGCAAAATGTGTTTGTGCATGAGTGTGTGTCTGCTTGCAAATGCATAGAGTGTGTAGATGAGCACATTAATATTAATAATTTCCTGATGCAGGTGAAGGGCCTGGGTATATTTCTGTGCTGGACGGCTTAATAGAATGGTAATGAGGGTGATATCGGGTCAGGCCAATCTCCATTTGTGAAAGCGAAGATGCAAAAATCAGGTCAGTGAATGTTACTGCAAAGGTAAAAGATATCAATTTGGTTGTGTCTGCAGCACAAGCTTGCAAACACATACCACATATCCATTAGGACAGGTTAAGTTCAAAAAGGATGTGTATTTTTTGGTATTTTTTGTTAAAACAAGGTATTTTTCTGTTCGGTCTCTTTCTAAATACATACATACACGTCGTTGCCCCTGACCTTCAGGTGTGGTGGTCAGTGCCTTTTATTTTCCAAGCTTGCTCCCTGTCAAGCTGCAGTCCACAGATGATACCTGATGTGAATGGCTTAAGGAGCCCACAGGTCCATCAGAATTCCTGCCTACATCGTCACTACTGACAGCTTCTGCTTCACAGACGCATACAGTACATAAGTAGGTCTTCTCCTCAGAACAAGACCAAATCAAAAAGCCTGAAAGAGGAGGAAGGCTTTGGACAGGCCACATGAGAGAGATGTTTCAGTGGAAACCCATTCCTGCACTCACAACCACACATACATTTATAAGCAGTTCAAGTTTTCTGGAGAAACTCTTTCCAACCTCTTTAACTCTTTAACTTGTAAAATTAAACCCTGAGACTAATTCTAAGACCTAACTTCAGTACTTGACCTGTCCATGACAAGACCTTAGCCCCAAACCATAGCCCAGATATGATCTTGAAATAAAATGGTCCTGCATAAGAAAATCATGCCTGCACGCTCCTTATGGACTGTAATGTGCTTGGCCACTTCTTGGCCAAACCAGTAACCTGCTGAAATAGTCTGTCAAATTTTGTTATGTGTTAAACAAAGGAGATGTAAAATGTTATTTAAATTTGTTAGGTTTTAATTACCCTTGGACAGAGTTGGACCGACTCCAGCCACAGTACATACATACCACACACACCAGAGTGTCATTTAACTTCTGGTAAGAAAGAAAATAAGCATATTTCCCAAAATGTTGAACTATTTTTTGAGGTGTGCACTTGGATCATTATATCTGTCTATTTGACTGTATCATCCTGATGATCAGGTTCTTCCTCTGGTCTGCCAAGTCTGAGTGTGAGCTTGTATATTGTGTCTGTTTCGTGCTAAGTGGTGTGCGTAACATTGAAAAGTGAAAAGTCTGTGCATTAATACTAATTTCCTGAAGCAGACATATCTGAATCAGTTTTTAAAAATGTTGATTAATGGAGCTTTACATGTATGAACTACATTTCAACATTCTTTATGACATTGTGACAAATGTCCTCTTGTTAATGAACCCATAACCATAAAAAATTACAACTCCATGAAATATTATGCCTGATAAGTGTGTTTCAGATTGCTCCTGTTTTAATGTTTCCCTCCTATTAAGGTGTGCTCATATGATACGCACCATAGATCTCCAATGAGACAGTGTGTGAATGGGACCTCAGCCACCCCTGATTGAGAACAGCAATAAAGTTTTCCTCAAGAGACAATGAAAGACTAATGATGTCTGTAATGGCCAAAGTTATGACGCTAATCGTCATTAGCTGGGGCAGCACTTTGGCTGCTGCGACCCTCTTGGCCATGAGAATAAAGTAAAAAAAAAAAAAAACAGATGATGCCCCGCCCCTACAGAATAATGTGTGTGTGTGTGTGTGTGCCAGAGTTTGACTGTGAGCTAATAGAGGTGACAGAGGGAACGAGGAGTGTGGTGATTAGTCTGAAGTGACGGGGTTAAGACTCCAGTATGATAGCAGTCATTAACCGGCAGACATGACCACACTCTCAGACACTCAGACACCCATTTATACCGTCAGAGATCAAATGTTACCAAAGCTCCAAATACATCAAATACCTCAGGATCCACTGAGTCTTATCAGAGGTCTCCCACAGTGGGGTTACTGCTAGTCTGTGGTCCCTGATGCCAATAAACAATATTAAGTCCAACTTCATTCAAATGATAGACAAAGACAATTTAAGACAACATGTGACTGTTAAACCAGTTTGAAGCATTAGTAACAATTTGAACTGGCCGCTGTGTTAATAAATCATCTGGTCCTTCAACTAGTAGGATTGTGTGAAAGATCTGTAGTTTTTGTTTTAAGATCACCTCACCACACGCCACCAAAAATCTTCTATTTGCTACAGGGCTGAGGAAACGCCATCACAGAGCTCATTTGCTTTTTTTTTTTGCTTTTTTTTTTTGACAATTTTTTGGCTTGAAGCCAGAGTGAACTAACCAGACAAATTATATAAAATGCACTAATCAGATTCTCCTGCAGCAACAAAATCAGTCAAGTAACCACCTTTTGGGGCTGCTGTGTGTTGACACAGCAACACACTATAAGGTAAGACAGCTGGTGTCACTGTAGTCTGAGGTAATGCAGATCACTTGTACTTTGCAGATGGATGTATGCTTATTGTCAAAAGCAAAAAAAAAAGATGAGCGAAACTCAAGGGAGAAGGAACATTTTTCTCAAAAGGAAAGTATGAGTTATTTTTAGACAAGCCACGCTGTGGATAAAGCTTTAGTGTGTCAGCTGAAAGACAAATACCAGGCATCTTACATAGAGGCACTGGTTCAGTTATATAAAAAGTTAATCTCAGTTATATGTAAGAACCAAAGTTCTTTTATCCTGAGGTTCACATTAAAATATTAAAAGCATTTCCTGGAGATCAGCAGGGTTGATGGTAAAATTGAACATAATATGTATTTTTCAGTTACCGCTATCAGGTAATTAGTACTTGCCAGCTCATTGTATTAAGTCACTGGAATTTCATGACATTATGACAGGTAACAGTGGGGCAGCAAAAAATACAAGATTTGCCAACTCAAAATGCTCCACAGAATCATAATCACTACTGCAATGAATGTGGAGCATTTGAACCATTAATATTAAGAAAGAGAAACTCAGCAGTTGATCACCTATCAATGTAGCATCTGGCTGCAGAGTAACAACAACTGCAAACATGTTGCTGCATAGTTTGGGAGAGGAGTTGAATGTATAGACTCTTAGTTGACATACCAAGGCCTTTGGTGCATTCACTGCATCTGTTTTTGTGCAGCAGAGCACGGCTACAGGTTTACAGCATGTGTAATGCCAGCCTCACACAATCTGCACCTGTAGAAGTTTTATCACTCTTGCCTGCTGTTCTTTTAATATCAGAGGGAAAATGCAGACCCTCCTGGGATGATTTTGACCCTCTTGTCATGCTTAAATTGCTTGAGTACTCAGAAACTGCTTTACTGCACATCGGCCACTAGAGAGCAGTGCAGAGCTCAGCAGGACACTGCTGCAGAATTAGTGCTGATCAAAGAGAGGCAAACTGCTCTGCACAGAGGATATAAACTGGAGCTCCATTCTAAAAAGTTTTTTTATCAAAAAGAAAAAAGAAAAAAAAGAGGTTATGAGAATTGTGATGGCACACTGACAAAACACAAAAGAAATCCCCATAAATAGAACCCCATCAACTTCAATGTGTTCAAGTAGATTTCTGGAAGAGTAGCAGTCTGCCATGTTAGCGTTTTTTTTTTTTTTTTAGCGTTCACTGTATTTAACTAGCTCTAGAAGCACGAGACGATACTAAACCTAAAACTCTCAACAAGGAACAAAACACTCTTCTTCTTAAGACAACCAAGATGCCCTCAAGTGGCCAAAACAGGCCACATCACAGATGTTGTGTTTGGGCATCCGTGAATGACATCCCCTGGAGTCCAACTGCCAGTCAGTTGATCAAGTCAGCAAAATAGCTATAAATCAATTCACCTCCTACATGTGTTATCATGATGGAAGCAGAGGTGAACTCAATGTGAAGTTTTGACCTAACTAGAGGAAGTGAGCAGCAGCTAATATTAGAGTCAGGAGTAATAAACCACAATGTGATTGTGGGTTTCTGGGCGCTGTGAAAGAGATGTGATCCCTTACTGTTTGATACACATATATGGTGTGTATGAGTCCTGCTCACAGACGGAAAGAGAGAGTGAAATAGAATACAGAGAATGAAAAAAGGAAAGAGCCGTTTGTTTTCATTTCCGTATGTTATGCAATAGAGGCACAGTGGGCCCTGTGATATATAGATCAGAGCCTTAGGACATACAGTTTCCAATAGCGGTCAGTGGTGCAGTGCTGTAGGATCACACACACACACATAACGCATGCACACATGCACACACACACACACACACACACACACAGGGCTGATCACTGTTAATATGAGTACAGTCATTTGACCACAGTTGGCACTGTATTTATGTGTTCTTGATTTAATGTATAAAGCAGACATTAGCCTTTACCAATAGCTGACTGATTCTCCAACCGCACCATTTCAAAACAAATCACTTAGACACAAACATGTACATAATATCAGCCATTTGTAACGACATTTAGAGACTTTATTTTTCTTTCTCTGGCTATTTGCCACAGGTTGAAGGTCTGGTAGAGAACTAGGTTGTGCAGGAACGAAGAGAAAATAGCCTTACGAGAAAAGCAGATGATGCAGAAAAACATAGTTTGAAGACAAGAGACAGAACAATACCAAAATCAAAGCCTAAGCACCAATCTTTCTGTTTATGCCCCACAGCCCTAATTAACATATATGCAAATAAGGGTAATGAAATAATAATGATAGATACATAGGCTTTATTAAAATAGAGGAATGAGTACCTTTAAGCTGTTTTTTACTTCATGTCAAACTGAAAGATATAAAAGTGTGGAGGAAAAGATAAAAAGCCCTCTGTCAAAGAGAGTTTCATTTGCATGTCTGCCGTTTGGGCCTAATGAGAAATGACACTTTTGTAATTACAGTGGACTATAATTAGCCGGTGTGTAAGTGAGATGCCGGAACCTTAATCTTTATGACCGGGCTATACGTGGGGGAGGGTACGTTAAACCATTTGAAATGTAAGTAGAAAATCACTTAAAGTTTATGCAAAAACGCTTGAAGAGTGTAATTTGCTTTCCACATTGAACAGACCGTCGGGGTGGGACTTGATTCGAGATCTCAAAAATTGGCAGGACAAAGCCTGCAAATGTGGACATCGATGTTGGCCTTCACTGTACCGCTGAAGCTCACTCACCTCCTCCATCACGCCTACTTACAGAGGAGGTGGAGGAGGACGAAGAGGAGGGACATGTTTTTAATCTGGGCCTCAGGATATATAAGATCAAGGTTTTGGCAGGAGAGAGAGCTGCAGATGATGTTGATGATGGCAAATTGACACATTTCTGACCTCATAAGGTCACTGCTTCTTCTAATTAATTTGAAGTGTTACTCCACCCTAAATCTGGACTATTAACATCCTCATAAAACTCTGTGTGTTTGAGAGGTTAACTTCTTTTGAAGCTTCTTTTGGCTTTCTTCATCTTGAATTCACGATGGGTTCTGATGCTTAGAAATTCTAAGTGTGAAAAATGAGAACAAACTCATCATGCAGCATAAATCAGCTTATTCTTAGACAGCAGTGGAAGGTAACTAAGTACATGTACTCAAGCACTGTTTTTAAGTACAATTTTGAAACACATGAACTTTGAATACTTCCATTTTATACCTCTTCATTATTCCACTCCACATTCCAGAGGAAAATCTTAATCCATGGCATTTGTATGACACCTGTACTTGTTGTTTACTTTGCAAAGTCAAATTTTACTAACAAGACACCATGTCAGTTTGTTAAATATGCATGTACATATTGGAACATACCAGGCACATAAAATAAATCTGGGCATCCTAAACTCTGATTGGGTAGATTCTTTAATACATCAGAGTGAAAAATGGCCCGATTTAAAGAAGTATTGCTGGTCTTGCTGAATATAGTGTAATGAGGCACAATGATGACTCCAGATAGTGAGAGCTGATTAATTTGAACTTTATGTAAAAGCATGTTCTTGTCCAAGTCAACATGTACAGCAGGCAACGGACTCCCTAAACCATCAGCATAACATCAAGCAGTGACATCACAACAATGCATTGTTTCGCATGATGAAAAGCATGTAGCAGGTGACTGTGGCAAAGCAGAGTCCGTTTCCCTGAGGACGCATGTTTTTCTGTTAAACTGTTTTGTTTTTTTTTCCCTCCAGCCGAAAGAGGAGCTGACCTTTCGACACAGCTGCTAAAAATAGCAGTGGTCTGAAATAAAGGGGAGCTCTTGGGATAAGTATGATGCTTGTGAAGCACAGGTGGAAACAAATATCTGCACTCGCAAAACCTGATACACACATGCAGGCACATTAGATCACACACACCACATTGCCCTCTCCATCAGCTCCCCTGACACATGGTCAATTTCTGCTCAGGGAAATGCGCTGCTTTCCTATCGACAGGCTTGAATTAGATTGGTTTAGCTCATCTGTCTTAGAGAGGTCAGAGTCTTGCGTCTCTACAGTGGTAAAAGCAAACAAGCTGGCTTTTGTCGAGGAACATGTGAAACTGTTAGCATGAACAAATGCATCAGTTGCTGGCCTCTCTGCAGCATTTGGTGCTGAGATTCTGGTTAGACTGGAGACTGACTGCAAAGGAAAGACTTGCTGTACAAAGCACTGATAGGATCAATGATCAGTCTACAACCCCCAGTCATTCACTGCAATCCTGTGTAGATGCTTCAGGTATATCATGAAAAAAACAATCATGGTCCTGCATAGGAAAGCATGTAGTAATCGTTTGGGGGGGTGGGGGGGGTGTTGCTGCTAATTGGATGAGCTAATGCCATGGGGTGGGGTGAAGGGTGGGTGGTCTGCAATGTTTAAGTGGGTGGTGTGTGTCAAACAGCATCCACATAATTGCCCAAACAGAAGGTTTCCTCACAGAACATTGGATTGTAAACACATGACTAATGTTATTCACTTGTCATTGGTTCTAATGTTGTGGCTGATTGGTGTATATCCTGACAATATGTCTGTGTTGTGTTTACTGCTTGTTGTGCTGGCTGCAGCCAACTAAAACAAAAAATTAATAATTTCATGTCTAAGGTTACACTAATTATGCATCCAATTCCATGCTAATCTGTCCATTAGTTCTTGATAATTCTTGTGAAAACTGTGGAATTGAGGCTAGTAGGGGAGGCAACAAAACATCAGTATTAAATCACTGTTAAATATACACAGCAAAATTCATGAGCAGTAATTTGCACAAATGTGAAATGATTGGGAGGACAAGCAGACTGGCTGACTGACTGACTGACCTTCTGTAAGGTAATGGCAACCTTAAGATGTGACACTAATAGCACACATATGCAAGTATATAACCACAGAAGCTGCATGCACAAAAGTTCCAGATTTGTTTTAGAAAATTCAACAGTATGGAGCATTTTCTTACTTTTTTTTTTTTTTTTTTTTTTTTTTTGACCTGGCTTTCACATCAGCCTGTTCATGGGGAGCTAATGGCCACAGAGTCAGGTGAAGCTACTCTCCTGAGTCAAGTTATTCAATGACATATCTGTTGATTCACCATACAGTGAAATCAGTTCAAATTTCTCACAGTGACCGTGTTTTGGTCTCTTGGCCCATTTGTATGCACACTGAAATACACATTTTCAGAGGGACATGGCTCGCCTTAAGAAAACTAAAACAGACTCTGCTGCGCAAGCACACTGTTGCTAAGTAACACACAGGAAGCTCCCTGAAGCACACTCCAGTAAGTTCAGTGGCTTGTCACAAGCCTACACACGGTGCACAGGTAAACACACTGAGTCAAGTTTGCACGTCTCCCCGCCACGGTGTGCTTTATACCCGCACGAGTAGGTTGAGCAGCAAACATCCTTGGGCACTTCTACTGAGGGTGACTGTTTTTCAACATTTACATAAGGGCATACAGCTTCTTCAAATATACTGACCCGATAAATTTTGATGACATTTAGTGTGCAACCAAAAAAACTAACTAAAAAAAAAAAACAGAAAGGGGAGAAAAATGTGAAAGTGTGTGCATGAAAAAATGAAGGAGTATGAGAATGAGTGAAGACAGAGAGACAGGGAGAGAAAGAACGGCACGGTGCCGCTGCAGCAGAAAGGCCAGGCATGTAATTTATGGGAGCCCATACTCATAAAACATGAATCTTGTCCATGAAGTGCTGAATCATTTGGCGTGCAAAGCCACTGGTCCGCCTCCTGCTCCCACATATATGCATGTGTACACAAGCAAATATGCACAGAAGGGACACACACACACACACACACACACATGTCCACCTACACAATGTCCTTTTCCCATTCACACAATACAATGTGATCCATCTTTACATAAAGCATACTCATCTTCTACCTACCTAAGCCTGTAGGACAAGTTATTGATGAGTTTAACATCTGAAATCACAAAGACCCCATTCACACATAGCCAGGTCCAAGTTCTGTCAGTCCCATCGTTTCTGGTACCCTCCCTCATACAGCACCAGGCCCACCCACCTGCTTCTTCCTTCCCCTGCACTTGATGTGCTAGCCAGAGTATTCCCAATAAAACTATTTTGTTATGAGTCCTCTCCCTTCGGATTGGATTGAGTAAGTGGCTTCAGCTGAGCTCAGCTGTTCAGCGCGACAGACGCTCAATACGAGCGTTAACACATCTTCATCAGGAAAAGTCGGCCTAGTGCAGCATTAGCTGATTAAATACAATCTCACCAATGTTAAATGTATGGAAAGGAAACAATATACATCACACATTTTCTCATATTGGGGACTTCTAACTTCTACTGTTTGTCTGACTTAAGGTCATGCTGTACTGTATATAATATTCTTCAGCAACTGCCACAGCTCCACAATATATAAGGCCAATTATGCTCCATTATTTCCCCAGTTGAACGTAAGTGATTGGAGGGATACCAAATTGGAATTAAATTATTTGTTCTACAGTGTCACAGTCAAAGTCTGCTGCCATTTAGAGAACTAGTACAAACTCATAAACTCAATATTTATTTGGCAAGCTGCAGAGAGGGGAGTTGTTTCACTGTGAGCTGTCCAAATGTTTAATTTTCAGCTTATTCAAGGTGAGCATTTCAGCACAAGTATTGTGAACACTGATCGCGATTTCCACTGACAAAACATGGCCAAAAAGTGAGTGCAGGAGATCCCGAGTGTCCACAGGAGAGATGGAAACTTCCTGACCCTGAGACAGCTCTAAAAACATGCCTCCTTCATGTGTCTCCCTCTGATTTCACTCTTTATTTCTCCATGTCTTTTCACATATTTCACAACAGCAAAGTGTCGGTGAGTACCAGCATGCTGGCTGATACAGAGAGATTAGAGTGTGTTCACATGCAGGGGGCACACATTGATCTTTGCTGCATAGTAATAAACAGCAGACACTTTACTGAATATTCATGACCCTCCATGCTCCAGGTGATGAGTCTGTAGGTGGACAGGGGAAAAAGCCTGTCGTTGAGAAAGCGCTATGGGCATCGTGGATGAGCTTGAATTCTGTCCACTGGTCCACTATGATCACCCAAAAGCCTTCCTTTGCTCCTTCATTTTAAAATCATAACGAGGCAAAAAGTATCCTTCCAATATGTTGATCTAAGGGAGGTCACCCATACGCAATGCACAAAAATGCACATTTATGAGGTATGAGTGATAATGAGAATGTTTTATATATGAGAGGTGCTCCCTTGGAGTGGATAATAATGAGAGGGAGGAAATCACATGAGGGCAAAGCACTTCTACCAAACATATAACAACATGTGGTGAAAAGCTTGTTTTCTCTTTTCTGATGCATTAACATTATCATTCTCCCCTGGATCATTAGCGGATCTCTCTTCTACCTGTCACTGACACTGACTCGTATATTTTGAATAAACACCTCTGATCTCTTTAATTCGGCGAGGTGCTGCAATGTTGCCATCCCTCCCAGTCATCACTTATTCTCTGTTTAGAGTGAGAAAGAGGCAGGCCATTGTTTCTCGTGTGTGAACGCTCTGCAGGCATTGTGAGAGTGTGACAGTAACACTTTGATGCGTGTTATCTCATAACCGCCAGGTAATTCATCATGGATGCAGCCCCAATAGAGGCCCAGTCCTTTGTGTTAAAAGCCTCGAGAAGACCCACTCTACACAGTGGTGTAAATCACCAAGACAGAATCAGGGCTGTTACAGCCAGCCTTGGCTTTCAGAAAGCTTCTATCTGTTTTAAAATATCCTCTGGCCTTCTATAATAAACCCCCCTCAATTACAAACAGCCTACTTTGAGAGGCACCTAGCTAAGCAGTCCAGCACACTTCTTACTGTCTGCGGACAGGAGAGCCCGCTACCTTAAAGGGGGCCGATGACATCCTTGAGTTTACTTCAAAGTAAAAGTTAAGGAAGTAGAACAAGTGCAGATGGTGAAACTTTGATCAGATGTATGTGTATCTGGGATATTTTTCACAGTGTGAGCACATGTAACATTGTGTACTTCTCATAATCCCATCCAAGCAACAGTAAAGTTCATCCTCACCACTGCCCTTGACTAGAATCAATAGCTTCACCTTCTCTTCCCTTTGTCTTAGAAACATGTTAGCTGAGATGTAAACTGAGTATTATATTCAAACACACCTCAGGGGAACATTTAATCAATAACAAATAGCATCAACATAAATTAGGACACAAACAGACTTAAATGAATTTATTTTGGATAGCCTTATTTCTTTAGCAAAACACTCAACATTAATTAACAATGCCTGCCATTGATAGCAAAAGAAGAGAAAAGATAAACATAAACAGATAGAGGTTGTGGTGCAGGTGTCTTTTTCATACTTATTACTAAATTTATCACTGAGACTCTGGTGTGGGCATGAACATCTTAATAGACTGTAGATTACTTATTGTGTTTAAACTTCCACATAATCAGATCAGAAAAATGTGCAATGCAAAACAAAAACAATATTTAGAGCATGTGTGAAGATGCACGTGTGGAGGAGATCTGATGGTATGCTTTAGTTGAGCTATGAGCATCCTATATCTAACACCATATGTCCTTCATGTGAGAACAGGTTCACTAAACGCCCCATTGACGCATGTTGGGTTGTTGATGTTGTTAAATTAAAGCGTTTTAAAAACACGGAGACCAGCAGCAGAGCAAATTGTGCACATTATACATTTTTCTGTCTGCACATCCACGGCCCATCTTATGCAGTGTGAAGGCTTGATCCAAATTTAGCAATGCAATGTACTCCACTGTAGTTGTAGATACTCATGGGCTGTTAAAGCCACCTTGAATTCAATAAGAAACTCTTTAATCAAAGACATTGCGCTGAACATGTAATTAAGAGAATAAAGAGGCTCTCCAGCTTCTCCAAGAGCCTCACCTAACCTGCAGGCAAGCTCCCAAGAGGCTTGCATACCTCCTACTCATGATGTACTCTCCCATGGTGCTCTCTGTCTCCTTCGCTTCATCACTATGTGTCTCTTTATCAGCTTCTGTCTGTCTATGTGCTGAAACAGATTAGCTATGATTTTTTTGAGATTATACAAGCCATGACTGAAGATGAATAGTAGACAAGTAGACAAATCCAGCTCTACACACTCTTCAAATTGATGTGGTAAGGAGAATAAAATTACCATACTTAAGACTTGCAATATGTGTCAGGGATGTTCTGCCTCTTCTCTGTGTCTTGCATTGATTCATGGGTAATACACCAAGCAGTACGCTCTCATTTCTAAGAGTATGTGACACATACTCACAAGTGAACTGTGTGCATCAGTGTGGAGCTGATGAAAAAAAAAACAACAACAACACACACACAAAAGAAAAACAAACATACATACACTGCTTACAGTGTCTTATGAGGGAAGGAAATGACTGATGGCAAGCAGGCACAGAATGGAATGAATAGAAGAGGAATGAAGCACGAAGCTGCTGATTTCAAATAGTAGTCCAGAGAGACCTGGTAAATAACAACTAGACAAAGCAGCACCTCTGCGCAGTTACAAGAAAATGTATCCGCAAAATGAATAAACTCTAAAAGGAATACTTTTGACGAGAATGTAACATGACAAAGCCACAGACTCTCACAGACAAAGTCTCCAACTCAAAAATGTATAAATAATGCACCGAAAGACATTTTAAGACACGCTTGACGTTCGTCACACATGGCATGAATTACAAAGTGAAAGTCTAAGTAAAATAAGGGTATGCTTATTTTACAAGACATGGACTTGAAAACTGGTCAGAATTCAGCACCATGGACAGCATCACCACTGTACACCAGCCGAGAGAGGAGAAAAACGCTTCAGCAGACACAAAGAAAAAAATGGACCTCACTTACGCAGCAGGAAAAGTGCTTTTCACAGCCTCGAATTCACCATCAAACACACACACACATGCATGCACGCACAGGCACGCAAAGCAGCCATGAAACAACTGCAAGTGAGTTAAAAAAAAACAGTTAAATGCAGTTTAATGTGTGGCCATGCTGGCTGCTTTGTCAGAGGTAACAGATCTATACGACAATTGCAAATACACAGCAGTAAAAGTACAGTGTTTAAGCTAAGAAGGTTTCTTCCTCTTTCCATGAAACATTTCACATTGAATGTGTGTAGAACAAGAGCATGTAAAGCTAAAGCAGCTTTTAGGTAAGAATGAGATGATTTGTCATTATCAGATTTTGCATTTTCAGGGGTACTGTGCAGCTTGGTCCAAATATATATTAATTTAACAGTCCAGTTACTGTCCAAAGTTTATGAAGCAATGAAAGCAATTAAAGTCCGTCACAGTTTGACAGTCATTACCAGGAATAAAAAGAACAATTTCATGTTGCAGGGAGGCCAGCAAACCTTTAGGTTGTGAGAGGCGCTCATGTTGCAGTGTAATTCTTCCTTTCTTCTCTCTCCAAGCCAACTGTGATACAGTTCTTTTACTGAAGCGCAAAGTAAAAATAAACAAATTAGAGATTAATCCTCACTCTACACATCCACTGTCCACAACAAAATTAACAAACGCACCTGAAAACACATGCAGATATGAATGCAAATTTGTACCTAGATATCCAAACGGAAAAGAGCGACTTTGGTGCTGATGGATGGGTTCAGAGGAGCAGTCAGCCATGGTAAGAGTGCCCTTCATCAGTCACTGACTACATACTGGCCAAAGGGACAGATTAAGCTGTGACACCCATAGGACACAGCACTCACAGGGGTGGGAGTGGGGGGGGGGGTCACTGGTACAGAAGTGGAACAAATGAAACCAGTGAAGATGTGACATCCTGTTTTCAAACCACGACAAAACAAAATGTGACACAAAGCAAAGGACCAATGGCAGCACTGCACTGACTTTTGTATGAGAGGGACGAGTACAGCTGTTACAATACATAAGTAAGACAAATAAACAAGAGAAACGTGGTGTTTTATTATGTTTCAACATGCACACCTGCAAGCAGACACGCACACACAAGCACACAATTCTCAAGCAAAAGCCCAGAAGGGTTCAAGTGAAGCAGGGAGCTGTAAAGGATCTGGTCTTGACCCATATTTTGACCACACTATTCAGGACAACCTGCTTAGCTTCGTCCAACTGTTCCTCTCATTATACTGTAAGTGGGTCTTGCCGCTGCACACACACGAATGCCACTCGGTGCTTCTCAGCATCCACAGATACTCAACCCTAACAGGAACAAACCTCATCTCTCATTCACACACTCCAAACTGACACAGCTATCATTCATACACACTTAGCTTCAACATCACACTGAGTACAATGTGTGGAAGCCACAAGCAGAGAGGACAAAAGGGAAACAGAAAACCACATTACAAATGCTTTCATCACTGACAATAAAGAGGAGGTGAATTGTGGTCTTTTCCCAATTTGTACTTGTATGCTGGTGGTAATTTTGTCAATAGAGCAAAAAATTATTCATAGCTGAATTTAACAGAAAAGCTGTGAACAATGACAACTAACTAACTAATTTGGAAATTTGGGGAAATGCTCAGTGAGGTATGCTCATTAGGTGTTTTAGAAATCCTGACCACTTTAATCCTCTCCTGAAACTATTTAGAGGCAAGTTGGAAAGTTTCCATCTGCTTGCGAATGTCAACATGCAAATAAGAAATAGGATGACAAGTCTAAAACCCCAAAAAATAGAAATGACTTTGTCTGGACCTTCAGTGTAGTACAAACCCAAAGCGGTCTGACACCTCCTCTCGTCTCTCTGGAGCACCGCCTTGTGTTGACTCTAAACAACAGATGGGCATGAATATGTCAAGTGGTTCTTAAATGCTTGACGAGGTGCCGCTGTAGCACCACATGTGTAAGTGTATTCATGCTCGCTCTCTCTCTCCTGCACAAACACACACACAGGTATACAGAGTATCACAGACACACCTCAGGCCAGTGGGCAGATTTTGGCCTTGGCAGGCTCCCTGGTGCAATCACTTCTCGTATTTGCACACAATTTTCAATCCAAATTGATACAAATTTATAGTTGGGGCTTCAGAAAATATAGCTGGTTTAGCTCAACAGATGTAGATAGTAAGTCAAACCATCAGGTCGAAGAGGATTGTCAGACTACTGGACTTTTTTTTACGGGAACTGTATTATCTCTATGCAATGTGCTGAAATCAGTAATAAAACCAGAACTGCATGATACAGATTACAAAGTCACAGATAGCCTCTGCAGTAATACAGGTCAGATGACATTAATTCCAAAACATATAACATCTGCTGAGTGGTCCACCCATCAGCAGCAGCCTAACTTTCAATCACACACAAAGAACAAGGTGTTGTAAAAAAAGTTAGCTTTTTGACTCGCCAGCACTTAAGACAGTGACCTCATTGCTCATTAAATGGGAGCTTGGCTTGTTTAGCTTTCTCAACATTTCAAATAACAGCAGTAATGTCATCACAACAATAGTGGTAATACTGCAGTTGTTCACAAATCTAGATTCCTAAAATGTTGCAACGCTGTTTGAAACATATTAAACAGAAAGTGGTAATTTGCTAATCCTTTTTGGCATACAGTAAACTCATTTAAGTTTAATTTAATTTTTAATTTTGTAAATATATGCTTAATTTGGGACAGGGGCGACGAAAGACAAAACACCTGTATGGAACATAGAAATGAATTCATTAACATAATCCTTTCCTCCGAGAACACTTTCAGATTGACACTGAACACTTGAAAAATCCACTGAGTGGACCTTCAGCTGGTCAAATTTCTGTTTTCAAGGAATGAAGCCATAACAGATCCTGAACTTGTATGTCGTCATACCCATCTCCATGACAACTGTGCATCCAAATCCATGTGCTGAAAAAGCTGGCCTTTGAGTTGGAATTGCGATTGAGAACTTTAGCATTCATGGTCTGTTTATTATTTTCATGCCCCTCAAACAAATAAGTGTCAGCGTGTTTGGGGACACCAGCAGCTGTTAACATCAGTTGTTTCAACCTGGATAGGCGTCCATAATGAGGTGACTTCCTCTGGTTATCAAAATGTAATGAGCACCATGAGGATCAGAGTGTGCCTGTCAAACCAGCAGCAGCTTCAACATTTTCTTACCTCCTCTCAGCCTCAGCACTTACAGCACATTAAAAATATATCACTGCTACAAGATCTTCTGACAACACCATCTGTTCTCTGCTGGCCATGATGACGGCAAAACAGGTTAATGGTTAATTTACTGCTTTTGCATGACAGACAGACCCTTCCTGAACCGAGCCATTGGTAATACAGCGTCAGTGAATCATCTACTGTGGAGTCGCAGTTTGTCGGAGACATTCAGGGGCGCCACTTTCTGTCAGCGAATGAGGTATTTAGGGGAGGTGATTGCAACTGTTGTGACTGTAACCCTGGGAAGGCTTCTCACCTCCTGGAACATGATGAGAGCTGACTCACAGGGTGGGAAAATGGCACCTGATAGTCATCTGTGAATTTATCACTTACGAACAAGGCGATTTGGGACGCTGCGTTGTGTAACTACGAAAAAGATCCATCAGCTACATTTCCACATTTAAAGACGCCCACAGTTTAGTCCAATGAAACTGCAACATAAAGAGGCAATGTCACACATATTAAACTAAGTGTATCTCTGAGACTTTGAGCATTGTATCTTTTCACTGTAGCTTGGTTAATACATCATACTCAATAAAGACTTTGTATGCACAACGACAACCCAGGACGTTCATGTGTGCATGTGTAACGTGCCGTATTTCCGCTGGCAGGTGTGAGGGATTTCCGGCCATTTACTCTTGTGATCCATATGCGCAGCAAGAGTGAGTGTGCAGGATCAGAGGGCTAATGAGTTAACACTGCAAAGAGGGAAGCAATCTTGTATACCTGGCATTTACCAGCTCAAAGGTGTCATGGCAAAACAACATCAGATATGTTAAAGCGTAGCTAAGTTGTGAGGGGATAAAGAGCAGTGAAGAGATGATTTCAAAGATGAGAGTAAGTGGCTGTTAAGACACAAAAGAATGAACAAAACTGGCAAATGCTACAGTAGGAGATGAGTTTGAGAGAGAGAGAGAGAGAGAGAGAGAGAGAGAGAGAGATGTTTTGTAGTAAGCTAACACAAGACAAAGAAAGTTCATGGAAGAGACAGTGGTCTGTGGGGACACTTCTTAACAGGAGATTGTCCTGCTTCCTCTGACAGTAGAACCAGTACTGTTCCCTGTTGCTGCCATTACCGGCCATGTAAAGACGGCTTACTGTGGTTTAGCACAATTGCCTTCTGGGTCATAGAAAAAAATCCCTCAAAATGTTTTAAATATTAAAGGAAGGCAACATTGTGAAACAACACCTTGATCTGCTAGTCTGAGCTTGATTGCTTTTGGCCTTGTTCACATTTCAAGGGGAAATCCTGGTATTTTCTTGACTCAAGATAAAGATATATCTGATCAGATATGCTTCAATTCAAACTGTCACAATAAATCCTAGCAGGGTGAGGTTATAATCTATCTATTATAATCTCTAATTCCAACATCATCAATCAAAAGTAATCACAGAAATATGGAGTAAATCTTTTATCATATACTCCAAGTGACTACTATGCATTATGGTTTGGGGTTGTTTTAAGTGCTTTGGGTTAGGCTTGGTTACAGTTTAGGGTCAAAGTTCTAACTCCCAACTGGTTAGAGAAATTGGCCTGCACAAAGCCCTGACCTCGACCCACATTGAGCAACTTTAGGATGATTTTGTGGCTGAGTGCAGGCAAGTACATACAGCCTGGGTCTTCCAGAATCTAGTGAAAAAGCTTTCCAGGTGAGTGGAGACTGTCATAGCTGTATATTAATGCTTAATTGGATGGGATGTTCAACAACCAGATATGGTTATAATGTTTGGATGTCCACACTTTTGGCCACGCAGGGCATAATGCTACCTCACAATGGAGGAACAACAATCACCTGAAGCTCAATATCAGCAAAACCAGTGAGCTTGTGGTGGACTACAATGCTTCAGATATGTGTGTTCCTGCAAAGCGTGGATGCTTCACACCCATCTTCAATCCAGCAGCACAGAAGATATTTACAGTCAACAGAGTGTCAAGGTGGACACCCAAAATTAGTGTCACCACTTCAGTACCTGACCCCAGTGTCAATCTGCCCTTCAATTCCTGAGTTATGCTGTTGAATAATGGACAGAAAACATTATGATGTCACAGTGAAGTTGACCTTTGACCTTCTGGATATAAAATGCCATATCTATGATTTTATTCTATTATCACTGAATGAAATATATGAACATATCACTCAACTCTAGTTAGGAGAATGCTGTGCAGAGGGGGATACTTCTAGGATTCTGAAGTTTGTTTAACTTCAATTTTTCCAAGTCAGTCTTGCCAAACTTCTGCATGTTTGGTATGTGGCAATAATGTCCAAGGACTACATCTGTGTCTAGTGCTCAGCAGTGCCAGCTGTTCCTCCCCAAATTGATTCACTTTTTAAAATGCTATGCATTATATACAGCAGGTCACCAAACATTTGTATCTGCCAAAGTAGTGCATAAGCTGAACAACAAAGGAGCATGGAACATGGCCTATTTAAATGTTTTAAAAACAGCGTGTACTACATTACCAAAGGATGAGGACTCCCATCTCAACCATTCCCCAAAATGAAGCTTCTTTCCTCAGAGCCAGGCTGAAACATGCTTGTCTGCCTCAATGCAGTTTCCTTGTACAGTCAACATGAATAAAGCATGTGAGGTGTACAACACGGCCTATCCACTGTGTCCAGTCACTTATCATTAGGGAGAGTGACATACACTAACTGCACTATGTCATAATTAGACAACGTTCACTTCGCTTGGAATCTGGAGGAATAACACATATGACAAGTTTCTACTCCAGGGTAAAACACAAGTGATGGCTGCTGCACTGCTCTCTCCTTCAGCAACAGTAAAAGGACTCTTAACTACAGTAGCCTTTTCTAAAAGCAGAAAGAGTCGTCTTGAACTTACTTTCCACCCTGTGTGTTTCTCAAGTGCACTAACCACTTTACTAACTGTTAGTTGGACACTGGAGGAGGAGAGAAGGTGACGAACCATGGGGCAGTCTTTCCAAAAACATTATGCTTTATATTTCAGAAGGACTGCTATTATTTTCCTCATCAACGTATTCTATTTTTTTCAGTGAATCAAATAATTGTCCATATTACATATCACATTCTACATAACAAGGGTCGAACGATATGGGTTTTTCAACGGCTGGTTATTGATATTTAGGCTTACTTTGGCTCAGACTGTCAGTTTCCTAAATCCCCAGCTGTGACCGAGGTTTTCTCTGGGGAAGGAAAGTGGCAAGCCATCCTTGACAAAGTCAGGTCTTAATTGATTCAGCAGGGTTATAACAGGGTTGTAACATTTTCAAAATGCTCATAAATGTGTATGTTCAAATGCAAAAATAAGATTAGGGAAAGTGCGATTTGTGCATAATGTCTGGTATTCTCAAATCCACAAATACCAAGCATTTTGAGGACATTTAAAACAGACACACACATGCTTCTTAGCAAGCAGATAAATGGAAATACAAAGTGGCAGCCAACTTAGACATTTTAGAATAATATACTAATTATCATGCTAAATATAAATAATATCAATACAACAGCGCCAAAATACAGCAACAAAAATGATGATCAGGTCTCTGAAATTGTTTTGACAGAAACTAAACATTCACCTTCATGATGTTTGCATGGATGCAGCTTATAAATTAGGAGTAAATTTCTAAATTAAAAGTCTTTACTTGCACATTCATGCTTTTGTTTTAAATCCAGACCTTACTAAGTGAACTGAGAAAAACAGGGAGGAATTTGACAAGCGACAAATGTCCCTGGTTGGTCTCAAACCGGGGTGTCATGGTTACATGTTATACCAGTTAGTTTTTTTTCTGCACGTCATCATTCGGTTCATGTCACATCACCTGCGTCACCACTGACGACGGATGTCTTATTTTGGAGTGAAACTCTACATGTACTGTAAATGGCTCACTAAAATGAGATCATGTTTCTTTCTATAAGAAGCCACGGGTCTGATTCTCTTCCATCCAGGAAAGCTTCAGATTAACTAGGACTCAAATACCATCTTTGGAAAATTTTGGGCCAGATTATCAGCACAAAGAACGGAAACTGTCTCTTTCTCCGCTCTGCTTCTCCATCCTCTCCCTTACACTCTGATAGAATAGCACACAGGCAGAGTACACAGCGTTTTCCACTGAATAAACCACATGTGTCATCACAGAAGATCCAGTGTGTGATCAGCGGAGGGAGGCGAGAGGCACAGGAAAAAACGTGGAAAGGTTAAGTGTACACAAAGATATTGACGTGTGACTCAGAGAGAAGAAAGAGGAGTGGAAAGCTGTCGGATAGTGAGGCATGACTAAAAAGAGAGACAGGAAAGACGGAAAGTGGAGAGGCAGGTAGGCGGAGAGGGGTAGAGGTTGAGACAAAAGAGGGTTAAAATGAGAAGCACAAACAGAGAGAGACGGAGACAGACAGAGTTACAGTCATGTGTCCCCTGTCCCGCTTGCATCTAGCTCCACTAATCAGCAACACAGTGTCTTAAGTGACTTAAGCTCCTGCAGAACAGGACTCTGGATGTCAACAATTCACTGATCCTCTGCTTCCTGGTGAGAAACACTCACACACACACACACACACACAGATGCGCAGGCACTCGAGCAGTCACTCACTCGCTCACTTTGCAGCATACACTCCCCACACAGGGTAGGGCAGGGCAGCGTTGGGCTGGCATCAATACAGTATTATCAGGCCCATCAGGTGACAGAGCTATTCTTAGAGTTTCCATATGTGCCAAAGAGGGGGGAGAGAGGGGCTAGAGAGTGAAAGAGAACAAGAAAGAGTGGGTTTGTGTGTGTAAGAGAGAGAAAGAGAGTTAAGAATGACAGAAGAGTCACGGGAAGGAAAGAAGGGAACATGTGACGAATGAAAAGGACTGGAATGCACTAAACTTACCAGTGTCACTTTTGCTAAACTGCTGAAATAAAGGAAGGGTTCAGTTTTCTTTCTTACACACTGATGTTTGTTCAAAGAGATAATGGTTGCTGTAATCATTCCCCATCCCCATTTTCATTTTACCATTGAAATGATAATCTCTGGCACTCATATCCCGTAAAAGACAGGGATACAAAATCCACAATATTGGCATATCGCATATTACAATCCCCACAAAAGTCAGTGTCGTAAAAAGTACCCTTTCATTCATACTTGAGTAAAAGTAAAGATATCATGCTTAAATATTACTAAGGTATAAGTGAAAGTCACTTGATTAAAGTGAAAGTCTTGAAGTAGCACATATTAAATGTACTTATAAGTTATCAAAAGTACAAGTAAACAAAATTACATGTAAATTTACATGGACACATAGATTGTTCACAGGTGGTGAATCAAATATCGGATCTGATATTCAGTATGTGTAAGTACCAGAATCAGTCTTCTTTTTGTTTATTTGCCAATAAACGTATTAGAAATGTGCTACTTTAGGTCCGATGCAACACAAAATCTGCAAAGGAACTAGTAACTAAGGATATCAAATAAGTGAAGCGGAGCAAAAAGGACAATATTTGCCTCCAAAACGTAGTCAAGAGGAAGTACAAAGAAGTAGCAGGAAATGGAACAACTGAAGTGAGGTACAAGTACCTCAAAATTGTACAAGAGTACCAGAGGAAATGTGCCTAGTTACACTGCATCACTGTAGAGGACAATGCGTGGACGCAAAAATCAGAGTAACAGACTGATTAAAAAAAACAAAAATCTTCATTTAAATGTTCCATCTGTATTTATTTTCAGTATTTATTTTCCACAGAAATTCTCCACACTCTGCAACTGAGAAATGCTTATCAGTTAATGCTTGAAATCACATAAAGGTACCAATTTCAGCTTCAGAAAATCTGCAGAAAAACGTGGAGACCATGTCCGTATGCTGCCAGCATCATTACTTGAGACTGGGACTACGATATTTTTCTGAACACCAAAACTGCATTAATAAGAATTTCTAGCTAATCAAATTATGAAATATTGATTGTTGTTGATTGTTTGGGTTGCCAACAAGCTTGGTGGTACCAAAGCAAGTTGCAAATATTCAAACACATAAATATGTTTTTCACTCACGTGCCATGTAAGTATTCACACACACACTCGCACACACACACGCACATGCATTCAGAAAAACATGCACATACACAAACAGAGAAAGAGAAAGCAGGATTGATGTAATATGTTCCATCAGACCGTGGTGTAGTGGATTTGCTGTGGGGAGAATCTGCACTGAAACAGATTCATCAGAGCCACAGTGTTCTAGTCTGGATGGATGCCATTTGTATCTGAAGGCAGAACCTCCCCAGCACGATAACTCACAGAGCACGCGCTCACATAAATACTGAAATGAAACGTGCCTCCTCAGACAAACCGCATGGCCACTGCAATTTCATGTAGGACGTGAGCGAACAAGCGGGCAGCTTTGCACAACAATACACACACATACTTAAGTTACATAAAGTATATACACATGCATGTGTGTGCACACACGCACACGGGAAGTGCACACAAAAACTTTAATGGAAAACACTGCCTGTTTCTTGCCCGCTCTCTCTTGTGGCAGCAGAAAGAAACGTCCCACTCTGCTGTGAGAGTGCACCACCTTTGCTCACAAACGCGATTAGCCCCTATTAAATTGTGTTTTTGGTAGAAAGCATTGTGCATATACACAGCCAAACCAAGCTCGCCCACTGTGGGAGCAGTGAGAACATTTCACTACAACTATTCAACTTGAAAATTTAAAGTCAACATGCAATAGAGCAGGTAACACTGATGAGAAGAACATACTGTGCATAACCAAATACTTCCACAACATGCTGCATTGTATACACAGTCAGGTTCAACAGTCATTAATAATGGCTGTTTTGTACGATGGTTCAAAACTCAAGCAAATTAAGAAATTTAATATGAGAAACATGAGATTAAAATAGAGAAGAGACACAAATGTTTTCCACAATTTGATTTTGGAAAATGAATAAACAGTGTTAATTTTAGCTTTAATATTGAGCGTAATTCTGCTATACAGACAGTCTTACTACAGTCTGTAACAACACTGACTGTATACATTACTTGTATGTGCATCAGTTTTCAGTGTCATACGGAAACTTTTGTATTGTAATTAGGGCTGTGATGGTATCACATTTTCACTATACAATTACTGTGGCCAAATTAATTCACAATAAAATATAATAAATTTATCAGTCACATTATTGTTGTGTGTTTAATCACGTTTTTTAGAAAATGATTTATACTCAAAATATGATATGTTTTTAATATCATCATTATTTTGAAAATTCTGTTGAATGCTATGTTCCATGTCGTAGAGGAAGATAAGAAGATAAGAGCCTTAGCCAAGACATTTTGCTTGGACTAATGGGAGCTTCAGTACATTTGTGAATTGCCAACAGCCAGCGGCGATAAATCACACGTGTGAGCCAAACACCCCCTTCTTCTGCTCCAACGGATGACGAGGAGACAAAGTTGATTTGATGAACGGGCCGTAGAAAGAGAAAAGAACTACCTTTGATAAAATAAAAACAGAAATAGGCCACAATGAAACAGGTTGCAAAAAACATGAAGGGCTCAGAAAATATGGCGTCTTTACAGTAATAGTTCACTCCTACTCTATACAAGTATGCCAGGAAAAAAAAAAAAGTTAAAATAATTTCATAATAATTTCAGTGTCCTCGAAAGCCAAAGATTCTGTCCCAGTCTGTACAGCCAGCATTTTCTCCCCTACTAGCTCCTCCTGTTCAGCTAACCTGCAACTCACTGCATGGTCATGTGTGTATTAATCAATAAAAAAAGCTCTTAATCAGTAAAAATCAACTCTACCCATGCATTTCAAAAGAAACTATACTCTATGAAAACATATAGCGCATCCCCTGAGCGCAGCATTCCTCTGTCAGTATCCTATCATCATATTTTATAAGTGTATTTTTGGAGAACTTTAAAGCTATATTGCTTACTGTTCTGAACAACAGGAACCACCCGGGTCTGCACAGAGTTTACACGTGTATCTGCAGATACACGTGTAAACAGGTGCATGACATGCGCTGATAAAAGTCACTGTTGTTGTGTTTCACCACTCCTGCTGTGTACATCTCATTTTATGCTGCTGTAATCACTGTAACCACTCAGTGAGTGTTCACTGGCTCCATTAAGACAATAAGAAAATATATTAGGAATAATAATCAAATTTATATGCATGAGGCATATTAACTCTTATCTGTCTTTTGAGGAAACAGAGCATCTGAGGAACATAAGCTTGCAACTCAGCTGACTACTGAAACTCATTCAGACTTCAAATATACAGGCTCCATTATGGACAGTGTACTCTTCAGATTATAACATCTCTTTTATACACAGTAAGTTCACATAGACTTTGTTGTCTAAACGACAGTATGGCTGATTTTCCTTTTAATTTATACTCTTTGACTACAGTATAGAGTGAACATAATCGAAAAAATGGGACAGAAACCCAGCAAAACCAGGACTTTAACACTGCACAGTCTATACAACTTCAGCACTTAGTGGGCTTTACATTCACAACTTAAGAGTCATGTACTACTTAAATCCATTCCTATTAAATGTTGCCCCATATGTCTGTGTAACCTGATCAAATGTGGTATAATTACAGCACCAGCTTCAATGATGGACAGTTTGAGGTTTGCGTCATGTGCAAGTGTAAATGTTTTGCTTTTTTTTTTTTTTTACCTGAAAACACCTTTTTACCTTTTTCAGCACACGCAGGCGACTTTCCACGTCAATGAACCAGCTGAGCATCAGTGAAATAATTGGCCAACAAGCCAGGAGCACAGACTGTGATTGGCTGACACCCCACCTCAAACTCTGAAAACCTTTTCAATCTTTCATATAACAGTTTGTGATTCCATTAATAAAGATGTTTTCATTTACAATGATTAGATGCTTTTCCATCCTATTTGAATTTTCAGAAACCTTTCCTCAATGTCCATGTGTTTATATGTGATATATATTATAACATGAATACATCAGAAATGATCGCAAGACTCCAAACTTTCAGACATGCCTCTTTCCACTGAGCAAAAAAAAATCCAAGATGCAACTCTGCAAAATGTAGAGGAGATGTTGATGAGCCAATCCGCAGAAGAGACCATGGCAGTTTCTGACACACAGATGAGTGCTGCTTTCTTTGCTACTGTACAGTTAAGTCATTATATTTAACAATGGTTTGATGGAACAACACAAAGCCCATCATTCATCTGGATTTAGGCCCATCACTTCCTTACTGTTACTTAAGAACCTGTTCTAATATGTGTCCATACCCACAACAGGCAGCAAAAGTGCTTCTTGTTCCATGTTCTAAAGAGAGGAGGGGGGGAACCATTATAAATTTAACAGGACAGAGTGCTGGCAACAGCTGCTGTACTGTATTCAACTGTATCAGGCCAGCACAACCCACCATGCACACACGCGCACACTTATTTGCTCTTTAACAAACTCACGGCAGTGAGTGCTATATTACAAAGCTTGTTTTATATTTGATGTGTGTTTTCAAAGTGCAAAAATAGATTATTGTTAAGTGCTTGCTGTGGACAGCAGTTCCTTATGGAATACAGGTGAAGTATTGAGAGAAACATCTGAAAGGCAGCAAATGTGGGATGGGGGAAAGAAATAAACATAAAACTACAACAATAAATTTATACACACAATTATTAACCCAGACTCATTACACCCTCTATTTTTTCCCAAGTACGTACAAGTCTAGACTTGACTCCAGGAGGAAAATGAAGGTACTCCAATTAGAAGTGAAAAGCAGAGGCACTGGGTGTGTGAGTGTGTCTGTGAGTAATGTCGTGGGAGAGGTCTTTTGTTCCTGTACAGGCCACCCTGGGTGAGGATGGACTCAACAAAGGCATTGCAGTGTTGAATGAATCCCAGGTGAACACATGTGTTTGCTGCAAATACACAGGTGGAATAAAAAAAGACTGCACACACACACACACACACACACACACAGGCATGCATGACCACTATACTGAGTATTTCGCAGGTTTCAGTGAAACACCTGAACACTCTGACTTTCTGCTTGTCAGCATTTCTACAGTCCCATACACACAGGTGCACACACACCTGCAGCACCTGTAGCTAACCTGTAGCTGTAGGCAATTTATTCATTGAGATAACCACACAGGGTATTGACTCTGTTGGATAGAAAAAGTCAAATACAGGGGAAATATACGGTTCTGAGAAGGACAGAGAATCCTCCTAAAAAAGAAAAGCACAATCATCAGATCGTCAGAGCACAATCTTAATGCTCATGTCTCTGTGTGAGCACAAACGAGACTTCCAAGGGTGGGCATGCTGTTTAGTTATCAGCCACAGAAGTCAGGATTCACCGTGTTGCTTTTGTTTATTTCAACAAACATAGCATTGCTGTATAAATAAAGCTTGTTCAAGCATTTAAACGGGAATGGCAGTCTGGCCACTGTAAGAACAATATGGGACAGGGATGGCAGTGACAAACATGGCCAAGGCATTTGTCCACACAGAAACACTTCCCAATTTCCATCGCATGTCCTGCATCAATAAATAACACTTTTCTGAGCTATGACAATTCCATTATGAATATTTAACTGTATTGTTTTTTTTTTATTTTTAAATGACAAACTACTGAATAGTTAATGCTTTTCCAGTCTTAACCAAGGCCTCTGCATATAGAGCAGAGACTGAAGTGGCAAGTAATCACTTGGCGCTCAACACAAGTTCACGTGGAGTACGTGGTGTTGGTTTTATAATCTTTATGCAACCGCTGTGCTTCTTTGGCTCCTGGGACCTATGACCTTGTTTTGTAAAAGGGCTCACAAGAGATTAAAAAAATAACTCAGAAACAGAACAGAAATTCTATGTCCCTGTCAGCCTACTTTCAGAGCGGAAATAACTGAACCTGAATCTTTGTAATTTATGTTACTTCCTAATGTGTATATGTCTATTCCCTTTCTTTCTGTTTGTGCGCGTACATTTCTGTGCATGTGTAATAATATAAAAATGTGCCCTCGAGAGAGCACTTGGGGTCGGCTGATGAAGGAACATGAAGTCACCAGCACCAACTATATGATCTCACACTCCATGTGGACATGGATGCCTGCCTGCAAACAGCTAATTCTAATAATTTTAATCTAACTCTAATACAGAAGTTCTGCCCCTTTTGCTTGCAAGCTAGGCCACTAGCCCCTGTAATTCATGTGTATCTTAGAGAGGCTTTCTTTCATTGGTCTATTTGTGAGCGATGTTCTTAAAAAGCATGTGTCAGCTCCTCAGAAAGATTAATGAACGAAAAGCTCCATAGCAAAACCCACTTAGTTAGTTGCAGAAGGTAGAGGAGCAGACAGGGAGTTCAGCAGGACTTGAGCTTTCTTTTGCCACTGTGGTTGGTGACATCTGTTAATTGCTCCTGCTAAGTGCAAATTCAATGGCCAGTAAGTGCCACTGCATTGCGAGCTAGTGATATAGTTGAAGTATCTAAGGAATCACAGCCATGCACCTGTGCTAATATGCATTGGAGCTCTGCCAGTGAGTTCAATTATGCTGCTTCAAGGGTGCTTTTTGTGAAAGAAATGGTCGGGTTTGTACACACACCCTTCTGTTATTCATGATATCGGACAGGCGAGCATGTACAACAGGTAGCAGTGCCCCCAGCTTATTAATGCATTTGAATAAACATTTGTGATCTCTAGCCATGCTAGCAAAACGGCTCTAGAAATGGCTTTAGAGTTTGTCAGTCAGTCTACCACATTGGTCCAAACTGCGTATCTTAACAACTCCGACAATCCCCCACTGAACACTGCATCGTAAACAGATGATTAATGTTAATCACTTCACCTATCAGTGGTTTTAATGTTTTGGCTGATGGGTGTATTTTTGTATTTTACTTTATTACTTATTACTTACTTAGGCCACAGGCAAAAGGTAGTCTGTGATCATTTTCAGTTTGCTTTGGTGCAATAACTTCATATTCTAAATTCAAATTCAAATCCCAATAAGCAAACATTTAGGTTGGTATGCCAAACATGCTTGGTCAGTGGGATGTTTTTTTCATCTGCAGTGAACTTAGCTTGAGAGTCAAAAAGTTCATTTCAGACACTGCCTGTGTGTGTCAAACTCTGAGACCGACAGCAGCCAGAAACAGTGTGCTCATTAGTGACATCAACATGCAGTAGAGACTAAATGACACATGACTATTTTGGCACAAACATTTACCTGCCATCATGGAGGATAGCCTTGAGAGATTTACTCACCAAATGAAAAATCTACCCACACACAGGGCGAGTGTTAATTTCAGACAATGCAACTATGAGTGAGTAATTCACCCTCCCAGGGGATGAAGAACAACAATCAGGACACATCTTTCCTTCAGAATACCCTGTAGATTATTTTATATAGAGAAGCTCGGATCAACAGCTGTTGTAGTGCATCATGTCTGTTGCCTTGTACAGTACCTTGTCTTGCACCATACATCACGTTATGCCACAGGGCAATAACAACAGGCCCAGACATACTGTATGACCCTCTATCTCCTGTGTGAAATACTGTACCATAAAAGGGCTATGATCCTTCTTTCGCCATGACATAAGGTGGACAAACCACTGAGCCTAAGACATGAGAACATCCAGACAACATACTGTATATCAGCCATGTTCATATTTACATGGTCACGAATCATTTCTATCGTGATTTAAAGAGTGAATCAGCTTCAGTGTGTCAGCTAATAGTCAAGAACAATATTTGACAGCAGCTGACATATTACAAAGACCAATGCCAAGACAGATGTCCCCTCAAAAGCCAGTAAAAATTCACTTCACCATGCATTTTTCAATGTGAAATAAATACATTTCATCAAACTCTAACAGACACTGAAAACCAACAAGAAATTGACTTGTTAACTGAAAACATGCAAGTCTGGCACTTCACTGCATTGATCATTTTTTCGCTTATGTTGTAGTTTTACTACAATACCATTAACCCTCTTGTGTCCTGTCAACCCCTTTCTCCTTTGTAAATATAGTGTTCAGTGGTCTGTTCCTCAGTCTATTTTTATCTCAGCACTTCTAATAAGATCAGCTCAAAACACATATTAATATAGAGAGTCTGAGATGGCAGTTTTCTGAAGAGCTCAGCAACAAGGAGTGGCATGGTGCAGGGTGTGTATGACACAAGGACCTTGGTGCTTCGCTGCGTGTCCTTGTCAACTGCTCTTACCTTTCCTTACCATCAACATTGCTGCCAACATCTTACATCAATGGTGTAATCAAATAAGGAGCAGTGCGAATCAGTAATTCTGACAACTGGTTTTATCCAGGGCCTCTATGGACAAGTGTGACACAAACACAACATCACAAGTATGTGTAAACTAGGATTATTTGTTATAACATTAATCTTGAACACCACACTATATTAATCATTTTGAGCATCTGCCATTCCTTTGGTCAGCCATATAGCTTTTTGGTTACAAAACCTAAAGTCGATGCCAAAGGCAGTCATTCTCTCCTGAAGAAAAGTCTTCCTTCTCGTCTTGTCTTTTCTGCCGTTACTTTCCTGTGTCACACTGCAGCACCCAGCACCATCTTCAGTTCAGTGACTTCTGTTACCACTGCCAAAGTTACCTGATAGACAAGTAAATTTACCTGGAATTAACAATATAGCTATGTGTGAAAAAGAAATGGTCAAACTGCAGGAATTCATTTGTGTAGCAGCGGTGTGTTAACTTTGATTATCACCCATCACCTGCTGTAAAAGTTTGAAATTAGCAGCCTGCTGGTCAGTGAGGCCGCTTCTCATACAGATCAGATTCCTGCTCTAACGTGTGGGAGAGACGATTTTGGTTTAGAAAAGCCTACTGTGGTGATATTTACACTAGAAGTACAGCTAAACTGGATTATAGTGAATCCACATTTGTAAACAGACCAGCAGAGATGATGAAAACACAGTTGCGTAACGAACTTGATAAACCACCCTCTCCTTTGTCATTTTAAGACCATATACCACTCAAGCTGCTGGACAGTGTATTTTCATAATTAACAGTTTTATCACTGTGAAACAATGCACTCTTGCCCTGTACAAAAGAGACACAAAAATATTATTTGCCTTGTAGAGATATTTTCTCCTTCAGTCTGTCTGGAACAAAATGCAGTGACTTTCAATTTTTTCAGATTAAGAAGATCCAACAGTAGCTAGGGCTCAGCTTCCCTGTCAACGCTCATTCTGGTATGAAGTCTCAGATCTGACATATTTTGCTCGTATTGATCCATTATTGTTGCACATCCCTTTTCCAACTCTATTCTCACTGCTCAGAAAGACTGCTGATCTGGTTAGCAAAAAAATGCCTGCATCCTTCTGCTGTCGCAACCTTCTTTGTCGGTGTCAACAGAATCTAGAATTACTGGGGAGATATTAGGAGACCTTTTCTTGCTGCCGTGGTGAGTTGGAGGGCACTGGGAGGACATCTGGCCCCCATCAACAAGCTTTTGGCATGCAAAAGATCAGTGCTGCTCAGTCTAAAAGGATCAGATTTTACTGACAGGTCATTTGGAGCAGGTCTAGGGGAGCTGGTGTTGCCCTTGTAGGGAAAAGTGATACAGCAGAGGAGGAAGAAAAGAAAAAAAAGTGCACCACAAACAGATAAGAGCGAGATAAGAAGCCCACCGTGGAGGCTGCTGTTAGCTTAAAATGCAAAGAACCATCTAGCACTGAAATCCCCAATGGTACAGTGAACTGCAAATACACGACATATCAGAGCTTACACACACATACGAATGGGAAACCAAGAAGAAGCTAGTTTAATGGCTGACTTTATCTACAGTGGGTCTGTATCTGCTGACATTTGCTCTAGTAAAATACAGCATAAAACGTAGACATCCAACTGCTCCTTTAAGTGCTATAGCAACAGAGAAACAAGTGAACAGTGAACATGCTGAATGGGGAGACAGATGCAGCAGTCAGATCAATCAGTCACAGGAGTTGGTTAGGGAGAACAAGATGGCAATAAAATATACAAGTACACAAAAACATAGAGCACATTAACTTAACGCAATAAAATTCATGCTAGGGCTGTCGTCAATGGCTGACAGTCATCGTAACGCTGTGATTTACACACAAACAAGGTCTGAACTTAACACCCACCGAGTGCCAAATGCCGGCAGCTTTTCCATTCAGCGAGTGACATCTCATATAATAAAAGCTTTGCAAGTAAAAAGCCAACAAGAGTAATTTATTATAACATTATGAACAAAAAAAATGATGAATTTGTATTTTAATTGCAAAAAAGAGGCAGACTACTAAGCCTACTAAACATGAGGTAAAGCTGCTTAAATTGATTCCTAATCATTACATTTTGCAAGGTTACTTTCCATCATCACTGATCAATATCAACTCACATCTGCTCTTTGCCTTTTTCAAATTCATTCATATATACTAAGGTTAATTACATTGTTATGATTTGAACGACAGAGTGAGTGAGGATGGGCTGTGAATGGGCTTAAATGTGCAAAAAGTAGAAATGAATTAACTGCATAAACCTAGTCATTTGTTAATGGAAAGTGACAGGAATTCATGGGACAACCAGCATTAATGAGTCATGTTAAACAACATAAATATATGATTTGTCCCCTTATTACTTAGTGGTACCCAAAATTCTCATCAAAGCTTGGCATGTAGAGCTATTCAGATCACCTAAAAATGTGAATTTAACCCCCATCTGTGTGATCTGAAAGGACCTTTAATAACACATGATCATACTGTGTCATTCCAGCACCGAAAAGTCAAGGGTTCCCATATCACATTATCCGCAATAATACTGATATAAGTTTCCATATCATATTGTTCCATATCATATCCAATTTGTTGATGTAATGACATCATACCAAGCAAAACTGATCTTGCTAGCAGCTTCACGGTAGAGTAGTTAGTCCCAAAAAATGGAGGCAGCACAATACTGCAGAAGTGGTTCGGTTGATGAGATGAGATGTACAACAAACCACTTTAATTTGTACAAACTGCAAGACGACTGTAACAACAAAAGAAGGTGACACAACAAATTTATTTCACCACCTGAAGCAGCAGTTGAGTACAAGGAGAACCCAAAACACAGCGAGGAGAGCTCAGTATGGTGAGCTCCAAACCAAAACTATTTTCTAGTATTTTGTCATATCACCAAGAAAATTCTTATCACAGAAATACCCTGAAATTCTGTGATATTATTTTAGGACTAAACCATCCATCCCTACTACCAAGCAATTATGATCTGAGGCACAAAGATTTGTCAGCTCAGAGAACTCCAAGGAACAACGCTATGACAACATTAATTTACCTGCCGAGCCATTCATATTCTATGACATTTCACAAGTGATCGCTTCTCTCCACAGTGTATCTATCACTGCTTGTATGCCTGTGATTTAGGACTCTCCACTTTCTTATGAGAGGGTTTTGAACAGCACACAACTGTATCAGCAGAAGGGTTTAAACACACTTATCGCTTTTCACCACCAGCAGGGCACTGGGCTCTGACAAGAATTTGACTCTTAGCTTCATTGATCATTGACAAAGACTTTCTGTCAATCTGTCATGTGACTCTCAGCAGCAGCAGAAGAGAGTCACTCTTCACCTTTCCTCTGGCTGCCTCCTGTGTGTCTGCTGGGAAAACTTAACACCTATCTCTTACCCCTTCATCCCCCTTTTTCTAAATTTAACACTGAACAAAGACAGTAAGGACACTATACTATTATTTTACACTTAAACGTATAGTTAATTTATAATTTAGATTCCATTAATCTTTCATTTGGATTATACATTATTCTTGAAGAAACATTCAACATAAGTTAACTTTATCTTACAGATCAGTACATTCAGTGTAGAATGTTATAGTATTGTCCACTGTGAGTGCTTGTATGGTTGCTTCTGTATTGATTTCCTTGGAAGCAGTGAGGAGACTATATCACAAAGACGAATAGCATAGGGAGGTCAGAAAATTAGGTCAGCACTGTAATATTATATTCTGTGAACCACAAAGTTTCAATTACAATGTGTATAAGGAGAAAAAGCTAAGAGGGACAGATGGATTCAATTTAATCTATTTTTTATGTCTGTTTCTTTGTTAGGTATACACTTACTCAATGGAATGGTAAATTGTCAAATATTAACATTGACCATTAACAACAGAGGTTGGACATTGGGGTTAGTCTACGCTGATACGCTGTTAGTCTACTGTCAATCTGACTTATTCAGACACTGGTGCAGACAGGGAGGATTTTTATGTCTGAATGTTGTAAGAACGTATGTTGAGCTTCTGCTAAAGTCATTATTGTCTCTTTGTTTAATGTCTCCTGTCAAGGCTGTTGTAACTAAACTACATGTTGTCAGAGCTGGGGCACATCCTGAAGGAAGCCCTGTGTTGGGCTTCTCAGATCATGCCTCATCTCAAGTTGTGAACAACTTGACTCAATCATGCTATCTTCTCAACATAACCTAAATATATATATATATATATATATATATTACTGGTTGTGCTTGATGGCAGTCAAACACTGCCTGGAATGGACTTATTTCATCCCTTTAATTTTCCTGCAACCACATATTTGTCCGAGGCCAGCTGGGCAGCGGACTAGCGTTGGGTCCAGGTTGAGTGAGCTCAGTTCTTAGCTCTCCCTCTCTTCCTGGGGCAACTGCACTGCTTGCAGTGACATTTGGTCTGGATGGTCTGGATGGTCAGGAGATGCTGTAGGCTGTGATCATCTCAAGGTCCACTGCATTTAATCTAATCCCTGCATTTCCTTTTCTGAAATTGTTGAATGCATTTCTGTAAGGCAAGTTTTAGTGATGAAATTAAAACAAAAATATAGTGAAGTTTGAGCGAGCTACTGTCCTCTGCATTTTAAACAATACAGATAAATTCCCAATGTATTCACAACTCCCTGTGTAATTTCAGGGGTCTTCAGTTTGTTTTACTAATTAAGTTAAGACTAATGGGTACAAAGTACTTAACTCTCAGTATAGGAGAAGGTGCATTAACTAATCTTTCGCATATGCGCATACTGATCCCATGGGAGTTCACTGCTCAAAACTGCATGTAAAAACATGTACAACAGGGGGAAAAAAAATCTAAAAACCAACATGCTTGGGTTTATGCAAGAATTTGGCAAATGATACGAATGAAGCCAACTGTGGTATTTATATAATCACATGCTTTTCACGTTTTCTCCCTTACATTCATGGTCACTGCTGAAAATCCATATCCATAATCCTTTTCCCAGAGATTTTAAAATAATCAGCATTGCTGATCAGTCACAGACTGGTTATACTGGTCATCAATTATAAATGTGTTATGCACCACAATACAGCAATACTGTGTTAATAAGATTCTTTGGTGCAGCTGGGGAAAATGGAAGGAGAGAAGAAAATGAGCAACACATTTGTGTAAGTCAGAGAGTTTGTCAGACAGTATAATTACTCAGCAAACAGGGTACAAGATTTTCATTTTTAGCTTTAGCCAGAGGCCTTGGTTGTTGCCTGAGTAAGACACTGTGAAACACCTTGGCCAGGCCTTTCTGCTTCTCTCTCTCACTGCGCTCTACATACAGTGTTATAACACACTCCCACATTCACACTGCAAAACCGTCCTCAAGTATGGAGGTTGCTGCAGGCTCATGGACCATCATTAAAGCACCGTGTAAACCCTTAATGATGCAGCAGAGAAAAACATCCATTACATGAGATTCCTACAAAAGCACTCCAGACAAGATTTGCTGGGGAAATGGCACAGGGCAAGTTCAAATTCCAGTTCAAAAAACCTCCTAAGAAGGACGACAGGTTCCATTGTTTGAGCAAGGGCCAAAGCAAAGCAATAATCATTTTTACACCCGAGCCGAACTTCCCCTTAATCATAGTGCTGTCACATTTGTATAACAGCGATTTGTAACCATTTGGAATGCAATGACAGATCATGGAGAGTGCATGGACTCGCTGATAGAAGAACTACAGCAGCCTGTCCTGTTTGTTTGCTGTTAAAGAATAATCAAATTATATGTTCAATAATAATCATTTTATTACTTTCCTTTCTTATTACTAATTCTTTTTTCAAAATTGTTTACAGTTCTCCTGCTGTCGCTGAGGTTTCTGGAGAATAAAGGATAGCTGACCTCCTTTGTCGGGGTACAAATCCAATCTGAAGCATTTTTACACCTGATCATGAAAGGTGGCGAATTTTCCATGCAAACCTGACCATCACAAATTGCATGACCTTCGAAAATCTGGCTGAAGACACAACCCCTATTAATATATCCACACCCATTATTTGCATAATTCTATCTTGAATGCATATTCAGTAAGAAGAGAGGTGTACCTTGCAAACATCAATGTCACACAAACAGAGAATTTAAAGTCATATCAAAATGGTCCAACCTACAAGTGCTCAATCATCTTGTCTATCTTACCCACGTTCTCCTATTTCTTTCCTTCTTTCAGCTTATTTAACACTTGCAGACTAAATATTGTCATGTCTGAGCAAAGCAGGAGTTCAGTAGAAGTAACAGTGCTACTGTATATTGGTGGAAAAAAGTTGGCCAATTGGAGTGACAAAATTCTCACTTCCCACTGTGTCTTTTAAATACAGTACACTTTTAATTTGTTCATACATTGGCATATTTCATCATTGCTCTTGAGCTGTTGCACATCTCTTCTACCAGCAAGCATAAAGAGTAGTCAGAGAAGAGACGTTCTGTCGAGAGCATCACAAAAGACAGCCATGTTGTATGGCCTTGGAATCTGTGGATCGTGACTCTGTTGTGATAAGAGCGGGTCTGTCAAAGTGACTACTTAATGAGGCATTACCAAAGAGCAGCTCCTGTTGAGGCCCGACTGCAGACTAACAGTATGAGCTGTGCAGGTCTGTCAGCATTTCTGAGCTTTGGGTGCCTCTCATGTGCATGTTCATAGGTCAATCTGTGTGTAAACATGTGAAGACAGAACCGACAGACCGCATGCACTTCAGACTGTACTTCAGACTACCTTATTCCTTCCTAAGAGAAGAGAAGTGAAGAGAGGAGAAGCAAAGAAAATGGAAGAGAAGGAAGAGCTTGGTATCACCATAAATCCACAGCCATGCATCCATATACTTGGCCTTGAAAAAAGGTTTGAATTTTATGCAAGACAAATAATATGAAATAAACTTGAGAAGCAGTGCATACATAATGAAATTCCTCATCCTTTTTGGTATGCTGTTGCTTAAGTATAAAAAGGAGAGTGAACCACACACATATAGACATGCAATAGTAGACATGCAATACTCAGACACACACACACACTACAAAGTGTGACCTTCAGGTTTGATCATCTGCAATGCAGTGATTAGTTTTATTGGTGTGGAAGCAGACTGCATTGATAAGACTTTTCCCCTGGAGTTCACTTCATCTGTGCTTCTTCTTATATGTCACAAACTGGTCATGTCAATCACACTCACACCGTGAATTAATGATCTGTTTTCAAGAAAAAAAATACTTTAAGTTCCATGTTTAACATGTCTACTGTCATGGCATCCATACAATTGTGTTTATTTTACAAGAGCAACAAGAAAAATAGAAGTGTAATTATGTCCAGTTATGTTCAGACGCTTATCCAACAGCGTGTCAAGTTCTCTGCAGGGACTCACCATGGTCTTCCTCTGCCTTTAATGCCTTACGTACGTGCCGCTCCACAGTCTTAGCAAAGGATGTTACCTCCATATCTGGCTGACAAAGCCTACGTTCAAGCTTGAGTTCTCTCAATGATCTCTGACAATAAATTTAATATAATTTAGAACAAACGCATTCTTTGTGCTACAGGTTTTCACACCCCTCATGATGTCCCTCAGAGCTTGACACAACCTTTTTAACCCAATCACACACTTGCATGGCCACTTTACCTCGCATGCACACACCTCGTCTGTCACCCTGTTTGTCAAAAACCTGCCAACCATCTCCCAGCCAGAACTGTTCCAACATGCAGATAACCATATCCCACAGATAGCACTGACACTTTCTCAGCTGGCTGGAGGTAACCTACCAGAAATGTCAAGTGCTGTCGTGTCATGGCTAAATGGTGTTGGTGAAATAGCAACTTATATAATGCCGGTATGGCATGCAGCAGCAAGTGAGACTGTGTATGGAGTCCCCAGATGAAAAAAGGTCTCTGGAAAATATTGTGAGGCTGGTTTGACTACATGCTGTTTGTACAAAAGTGTTTCAGCTTCCACTTTGTCCCCTGGTGCTGTATCTGTCTGGTCTCTGACACACTGTACCTGAGTGCTTCACCATCTCTAGCTTAGTGTGTATAACTGTAAACAACTGGCCTTTCTGCACAGGGGGAGCCAAGCACTCACAACCACAAACAGGTAGCTCAGTCGCTGTCCACCCCATCATCCTTCTGCATCTCTCTGATCACGGGGCGAGGTGGGGGGGGTGAAAACAAGTACAAACATAAGAACTTCCAAAAGGTCATCATAAAAATGTTGACAAAGCTATGTGAGTGCCATGGACAAAAAAATAAATAAATAAATAAAAAGGCTTGCCGGGTGTGATGAATGAGACAGAAGCTCTAGGACTAATGCCTTTTTTTTCTTTCCTCCTTTTGTTTTTAAACTGCAAAACTGTTTGGAAGTGTTCCACTGCTCCAAAACAATGTACACAAAATGAATGCATACGCACGCACACACACACAGAGAGAGAGAGAGAGAGAGAGAGAGAGAGAGAGAGCAGGGGTAAGACAGAGGCAGCAGCAGTACAATACTGCCTGCTGCACTGCAGCAAAAATCTACACAGCATACCATAGCCACCACACAACCTCCAGCGCTGCACAGAACAGACCCCAGTACAGAAGGAGAGGAGTGATAGAGACAAGTGAGGCTGACAATGTGTGAGTGTGTGTGTACGTATGAGTGCATGTATGTGTGTGTCAGAGAGAGAGAAACACAAGAGCAATGAAAAATCTTTCCGCTGCTTTTCCTAAGACATTCAACAAAAAACATGAATGAATCACACCAAAAACCA
The DNA here is from genome assembly GCF_020382885.2 of Scatophagus argus. NCBI lineage: Eukaryota > Metazoa > Chordata > Actinopteri > Scatophagidae > Scatophagus > Scatophagus argus. The sequence continues at coordinate 6,764,345 of NC_058503.1, read as the reverse complement.
AGAGCACTAATAGACACACTCTGTGTTGACAAGAGCTGGTCATTTAAGCACAGCTCCTCTGAGTGGATATTCAGACTGAAGACAGGCCTGCATTAAAAGATCAGGTACTGGTGAGACAATAAAATATTATTCAGTTTCAGTAACACACCCGTGTGTTTGAGGGCTCATCAGCTGCCAAAACACTGCACAGGGGTTTATTATTGTGATATTTATAATATTATGGAACGGTATTACAGCGCCAGTCATTTCATTTTTCATCATGATGACTCGACTCAAAGGTGAACAGTCGAAGTAATGTGTTGCAAAGTAATCTATCAGGAATGATTGTTTTACATATTTGATTGGCCAGCGCAGCACCTTGCGGGATGACTTCACTTTTCACACTGACAAAAGGTGAGGCAGGTTTTTTTTTGCTCGAAGTTAAAGGGCTGCATTTTGTTCACAAAAGGCTTAAACCATTCAGAACAGTATACAGTCTCAGCAGTGACTTCTGGACTAAACAAATTATAACCAAAGAAAAAGAAACCACTGGATACCTGTCAGAAAAAGTCAATGACAACTTCAAAGCAATTTAGCGTTGAACAAACAATGCTGAGCAGCTAGCACACAGAAAGTGTAAGACTTGAGTGACCACATCCTGGCCATTGAGACACACCTGACAGCAACGAGAGGCTACACTGCTACAGCGCAGCCTGTGAAAAAAGAAATAAGGACCAAGTTCCTTACCAAAAAAAAAAAATGTAAATACCAAGAACTCAACACACTCCCAAATCAAAACTAGATTCAATATTTACTTTGGGGAAAGAAAACTGACACTGCAGTGGAAGCAGTAAAATCCAGTGTGTCAGAGCAGGTCACAGCCTGAGGGAAAACCAGCAGAACAACACATGACATCACTCTAAGCTCCTTCAAAATCTGACTTGTCTTGTCTAGTTCTCACCATCACCTTTACATTCAACTGGAGAATCATATGTGCAGAGACAGACAGAGACAAAGTGAGAGAGCATCCTGTCTGTCCCGCCAGCAGGGAGCACAGCCAAATGATGGACAACAGTAATAAATGAGCTACAGGCCAACAGTGAGTCATGAAATCATATCAGCAATCAATCATAATCAAATAATGAAAATGCACTTCCAGCACAGGAAAGAAGCTCACCCAGCTGACCACGCTCTGTGTTTCCCTCCACCAGTCCTCATAGGTCCAAAACAGTACAGCAGCAAGCCATCACTTTAGCACAGTGCCTCTGGCTGTAGGATTTGTAGTAACACGTTCTGTGGCTCAATAACACAAACACACGCCACTATGTTCAGCGTGATATGTTTGATAAAGGTTAAAGACGCTACATTACTGTCATCATAGCCACAGGGAACATGACCCAACGTTCTGGTCGGGCAGCATAGCAACATGCTAATGTGACTGTTATGTGCTCTGATAATACTCACTCTGTCAGCCTTTAAACTCTTTAGTTCCTGGCTGGTTTTTGACTTTAATGTCAAGTGAAATAGCAACAGGCTCTATTAGCATATTAATAAAAATAAGAGTGGTCAAATCTTTTCCCTTGTATCAAAATTACAACAAACTAATGATACCCATGAATGTTGATTCCATGTTGTACTGTAGTCCCATTTTTGTGATTATTTGATTTCCACAATCCACTTCAGTGGTTTGCCAGCTTCATTTTCTACAGTACGTGTTTGTTTTCTATTGGATTAATTTCATCATTTATTTGCATCTGTATTTTTTCCTCTTCTTTTACTTTGTATTTCTATCAAGCTCTGCCAAGCATGAGGTTTGCTGAGTGTTCTCATCCTCTGTGCCTGCTGTGCATCATGACTCTTCAAACCTCAAAGACGATCATTCAAAAACCAGACTGAAGCACTTTCTTGTTACTTTGTCAAGCATTATTCCAGTTAAAGCAAGGTTATAGCTCTAAGACTCATCGTGCTACAATGCCACAATCTTGGTAACATGTCTACTACATTACATCTCCCTTTCTTCTTCATTTTTCTGCTCTATTCAAAGATATTTCTTTATGTCCAGTTATCTATAGGGGAACTTAGAGTAAGTATTAACAAACCCTGGGATGCATTGATGCATAGTTTTCTCTGCATTTCTCTGCATTCAGGGTATAAATTATGTTCTTAGCGTTCTTAGCAAAAATATATGTTTAGTCGTTTGATAAAAAATAGATAAAATAATTACATTGGAAGAATTTATTTTTCCTAGGGATGCACCAATCTAACCTTTTCTCTCCTGAACTCAGAGAGTTATTATCTAATCCATAATGATAACTAGATAGTTGACTAGAAAACGCTCTCAGAACTCCACCAAGGAGGCCGCTCTTATCTGCACTTCATAATTTCAGAAAACAAACAAAAATATTATTTTAAGAATAAATATAACAGTTTGCCAATTAAAATAAATCCAAGTGATACCCTAGAGGAGAAGCTTAGTGTTTTGCCAACAACTGGTCCAGCCCCTGCGCTGCTGTCCGCTCCAGGGAATGACCAGACAGGAAGCCAAATGGTTTAATGGTGGGTCCTCAGAGTAGAGAGGATGGAGATGAAGAACAATTTGATTCTGTAGAATGGGTGAACTATGAATTACGAACTGAAGGACTGTGCCTCCTTGACCGGTGAGTAACATTACATGTGCGCATTTTATGAATTCATCATTATTCTGCAGACCGGATGGGAAGCTTTGGGGGGCTGGATGTGGCCTACTGCATTAAGACCACAGTGTGACAGTATTGAATCTGTACCAGTGGTTTTGGCTACTTGTCACAGGAATTAAAACTGAAACACTTTCGATTATACACATATTAATAAACGCACTACAGTAATATCCCTGTGTGTTATAAAACCTAAATATTACTTTGGGTTGGATCCAGAACTGAGGCATTACTGGGGGAGGATAGAAGTGGAATGTAGACTGTCAGAATAGAGGCAAAAAAAACCACCACTAAAAACAAATGTGTGACTGAGCATGTGTTAAGGGAGGTATTAGAAAATAGCAAAACTGTGAGGGCAAGACAGTAAATGTGGACAGATGAAAGGTTAAGCAGAGGCTAGCATGCAAAGTACGCAGAGTTTAAACCATACCATAAGATCGAAAAAGCTTGCTTAGTGTGTCATCAGCCACAAGTTTCTCTGGAGGAATTACAAAGCCATTTTGTAAGTTTTTAGGAGCTTGTATGGATTCAGGAAAATCAGGATATTTTTTAATCAATGATCCTTGTCAACATAGCACATTTTTGTGGTTACCACTTGACGCTCCTCATATTGACAATCACACCTTTGCAACTTCTCAGATTATGTTATGTTGACTTGTATGCCTGAAATTATAGCCCTTCTGGGTTTCTGTCAGTGGGAGGTGAATACTCCCTTTAGATACATCTCCACTATAATCATGTCAGCTTTCAGTGTAAAGAGGAAATGTCAGTGGGTGAGAGGATTATTTAAGAGTTCAGTTGTTACCACAGAGTGAATGGTGTTGCTACTGAATGAAAGGGAAGGGATACAGTCAGGGTACGCCAGGAAGTCTTGAAGGACAACAACTCACTACAAATTTGATATTTGTACTGATTAAGTTTCACTCCAAATAAGGTATATCTAAAAGAAAAAAAAAAACAAGATAACAGCACTGTACAACTATAACCACAAAAATATGCATGACAATACTCATAGCAGTAACAACATGCGTGGGAGTCAAGAATTGGTATCTATTTAAAACCAGTTCTCACTACATCTTCTAAAGGATCACACTCTTTTAGGTGAGTCACTGATCTCAAACACAGACGAAAGCTTGCAACCTGTTGTGTTCAGTTTCTTAAGTTTAGCTTTTTTAATGAATACATAAACTGCCACAAATAATAGGAAATCCCTTCTTTTTTGCACACGCTCTTTCTGTACATCATCACCGTTTAAAAAAACATACATATACACTTTAAGCAAACGGTTTCAAATGAACACAAAGTGACAACTTATAACTGTGGTATAGCTTGATTTCTTCTATATGCATAAAACTCATCATATCACGAGTACCAACTGAGCACTTGTAAGAAAACTGTGGTGAGCAAAGACATTTATGAGGCGAAACAGAAGTTTTGGGTGGAGATGTGGGTGAAAATCCAACTATATGCTGCGCAGTTTGTGAGAACAAGGCAAATATTAATTAAAACAGCAATTAACTTTAGTCTGTGTGCTAATTTGATAATCCCTAATGAAGAAAACAATTATACATAGGAAAGTCAAGATTTACTTTGGTAGATTTATAACCCATTTTTTCACCAGACAGGTGAAAAAAACATTCATTTTGAGCACTGCTGAAGTCATTTTTGCAACATCTTATCTGTAATGCAGAGGGGTCAAAATTTTTTCCTTGGAAGGGCAAAATTGAAAGTTAATGGTGGGCCATGGACTAAGGGCCGTTCAGTCCTGTTGTTATGACATGTCTGAACCGAGGATGGATTTTTAGGTATTAGGGTTTTTACAAATGTCAGGTGCTTTTTTGAAGTTTTCAAGATTTTCAACACTGATCTACTGTTGTCACAATACAGGCCTCAAGAATGAATAACTTCTGTTTTCTATGCAGCCAACTAAAAATAAGGATTTGATCACAACCTCACATTCGACAAGGCAAGACATAACTGACACTGAGACTGAACAATGCTCTCCATATTACACCGGCAACACATCGATTATCACACATTGATTACGATTGCGATTACAGTACTGATTAGATTTTAAAAATGTTACCTGTAGTTATCAATGTTAACTACACTACACTGGTCTGTCACAGCAATCGTTTCATACTCTGAACTTTAAGACAAAAGTTCTCTGGATACAAAAGCCATGCACGCACCTTTCATAGTGTTAACATCAATTGTACACAAAGGCATTTATTTTGCTGAAAATGATGATGAAAGTCATCTGCTCACGCCTCTGTGTCAACTCAGCTGTACAACTGTGTACAACTGCTCAAACTTCTGCTCTCATAAACCAATAATCACAAAGTCTAACTGCATTATTCTTTCTTGCTCTTCATCTCTCTCTCTCTCTCTCATCACTTTGTCACTTTATTGTGAATCAGAGCACAGTGCATCAGCCCTGCACACGAGCTAAGCAGCTCCAGGAAAATTACAGCAGCTCCAAAGCAGTTATCATGCTCCTTGAGGATCCTGGAAGTAGCAAAAGTTAAGATATGTCATGTGGCAGAGAGAACCTTTTTAGAGTTATATTATGCTTCTGTTCCTCACAGCGTCATGCCTTCACTAACAGAAGTGGGGCTTTGTCACAGAACTTCTACTATTAAGGGCAGAGGATGAGCCAAACTACAAGATGATTTATGAGGCCCCCATAGGATACAGGGCAAAAACCTAGTGGGGAAAAGCACAGGCTAGATTCTGTTGTGATGATTATTTTGAGATCAGTGTTGAGGTAGAAGTATAGCAGCTACAAAGTAACATATTACTGTTTGGATATTGGTAATATTATTAGTTTTACTGTGTCAAGTAATGTTTGGTAAATAACCACTTGACCTTGTTACCTGCTGTTGCGGATGTCATATACCAAATACTAAATATCTCCAGAAAGTTGGATCTGAGTGACTTTTTCTTTTTTGGCCGAGGTCATTACTGTGTCAATGGGTTCTGCTGAAAACTAATCCATTTCAGAAGTTTAATGATAAATGCAGCACTGAATGTCTTCTGTGATTATTTATGCTTTTCTCCATGATATAAAATGTTGCTACTGTTGTTACTGTTACACTTGAGGAAAGCCTTCCCAGAGGAGTGGAAGCTGTCTCAACTGCAAAGCTATTTACATTATGTATTTAGAATGCAATGTCATTAAAGTCCATTTTGGTGTAGTGGTTCTGATACTTTTGTCGGTTTAGTGTAGTATAGGCCACTATTGTCCACTACTAAACAGCAATATAGTAGCGTTGTTAACAAAAGCACTGAATGTTCATAAATATGACATGCAGACAAATCAGTTTAAGGTACACATATAAGGGCTGGAAGCAGCAATAAGATCTAGCCAGTCATGGGTTGATACCCGTAATTAGGCATAGCAGGCATCAGTTTGCAGAAGCCAGTCAAGAGTAAGAGTCTTTTTATAGTAGATTACTCACATGAATGACATGCATCATACATTCTGTAGTTTACCTTCTGATACCTTCTGAGTCTGATAAGCCTTCAAATTTAGGGATCTGTTGCTCAAACTGGACTTCCTGGATTATATTACATTGTCTCACTCATATCTGAAGCAACACAGCCCCATCAACAGGGCTCTTCATACAGTTTTAACACAAGGTGGTTTTGGCCTGAATGTCCTCTCATATAATGACCTAAAAATGTGAACATTCAAAAAGTTGTTTCATTGTACTTTCTAGTGTCTTGCAATAAGACACTGATCTTACCCAGTTATTTAAGGACTGTGGTCAACATATCAGTCATTGCCTGACTAGGAATTTCACTGACCTGAAATGACTGATATAGGACCAGAAAGGTCATAAAACTGGCAATTGGTGAACAATTTATTCCGCTATTTGAGGATATTCCTTTAAATCTGACAAGACCATGCCAGTACCCATCCACAAATGGTCAATTTCATCCCTCTATGTCAACCATAACTAAAACAGCCACAGAAACAAAGCCACCACCAGAATGTTCAGGAAAAAGCCTCGGCTTTTGAACCTTTCTTACCAGAGGGTTTTCTGTGTGACTGCTTAGATTATATTTAATAAAAAAAAAAACACTTATAATACCTCAGAAAGCTGTTTAATTTTGCTAAATCAGCATAACTCACAGTAATTACATTGTAATTCTCATTCAGCCACATGAGGTTCCCCACAGCAACCTATCACACCACAGGAGGCAATCTGTATCCATGACTCAAATCAGAAAGCAATCAACTAATCATCTCTCCTCACTTACATTCTACTGGTTCTTTCTGAGAATATTTGTTTGGCCTTTGACAACAAATATGTCAGGCATTCAATATGCTTTATAACACCTACTACAATTCTGAGCAGAATAGAAATGTCATCTCTCTTGCTTGAAATGTTTTATACCATTACTGGAGAAAGGAAAGATCCATTAGATGGTTTACCAAAAATGGATATAACCTTTTAAATCAGCTATCAGGGCTAACACAGTATATTCAAAACAACAATATTATCTCGAATGTCTTCAATCTACTAAGTGCAAGTTACAATAAACATATCCTCCTTGAAACATTATCCGCAAAAACAAATCCATCCTCTGTGTTTTGGCTGCATTTGGAAAGACCAACAATTTCACCGTAATTATCTGATATGCAAGCCAATACTACTGACCCCCCAAGCTGAGCGAAGATTGATCATATCAGTCAAGCTGGCTTTAAAGACCAGATAAGGTCAAAAAACAAGCTCTCAAATGACAATATTCAGTTTTGGCTTTAAAATGAATGCCTGTCCAGTTTGGATGTACTGTTTAAACTTGCATTCGCAGATTTCTTTTCTTTTCTTTTGTACACTTGCGGGAAGTAAAAACAAGCCGTAAACACAGTACTGGCATATTACTAACTTTTTCCTTCTTAAAGTTCTTAGCAAACACTTCATTATTGAGACATCCAGCAACATTGGTGTTCATTTCAGTGTTTTCCACTCATGAACACAATATCCAGCTGAGTGAAAATAGTAGCCAGCTGTGGAAGGGGGCTGGGGATGGTGGTGGGGGTGGGAGTGGGGGCTTTAGACCTAAGCAGTTTATGGTAAGTGTTTCCTCAGTGCTCTTTGACAGACACAGGACGTCAGGGGGCTGCGAGCCGAGCTGCTGTTATTGTTAGCTCAGCTTTTTAATAAATGAGAATTCATTCAGTGTTTATCATTCACAAAGTTTTTACCAACAGCTGAATTATCCACAGAGGTCTACTTAAGCACTTTTAATTATGTTTTAGCTCTTATTGCTTAGTCTAATTCTACTGTACTGAAACTTGTGATACTGTAAGTCACTTTGGATAAAAGTGTCTGCTAAATGAAGTGTAATGCAATGTGTAATGTAATGTAAAGGTGTCCTACTCTCCAAAATGAACAGACCTGGTAATTAAACCCGTAAAAAGTCTGAATAAAGCAGTTTCATGTTAAAATCAACTGATGTTTTTCGATATGCACAAGAAGTCTGTGGAGGCTGTGACCTAAGGTGTCATTAGTGTTAGCTAAGATTGTTTGTCTGATAACTTAGAGATGCAGATGGTATATGACTAAAATTCTTGAATTGAAAATTGAATTGAAAAACTATCTATAAATCTATTCATTTGACAACTTTAGTCTGTAACAGTAAAATCAAACCAAAAAGATACAGACACTCCATGGAGCTGAGAGGACATGTAGAGTCATTTTCAACATTTTCACATTCATAAAGTCATTTGATGTATTGTTAATGTAAAATATTGATTATAGCATCTGCAATACAATTTACAATTCAGTGCCGAAAAAAGACACAGTGAATACAACAGCACTGCTTTTATGGTGTGACTCATTGATGTTTGTTTGCAAAAGAATAGGACCTATGATGAAAGGCATGTCAGTACTCACTGCATCAGTGCATTTCCATTTGTAAATGTTAAACATCTGTGTCACACAAGCAGAAGATGTTATTCATCCCAGAAACCTATAAGGGAGCTATCCTTGAGGGAACAAACAGCAGCAAATCTGTCCAGCTGCATATTCGGTGGCCAGCAGAGTCACCTTTAAAGACACCCAGCCAGAACCACATGTCCCATTATTCCTCTTACCACTGCAAACAGGAGCACCTGCGAAGTACCCAGAGCATCCTGCAAGATGCTTCATGTAAATTCAGATTTATTTTTGATATTATTCCTACCCATCTGCACCCCACTTTCCATTCTAGTCCTCTTTTTCCCCTCTCTGTCTACACAAACCCCACACATACACTTGCCCCCTTGTCTGAGCTGATTTGTATGTAAACTTGGTTGTCTCTCAGAGGGAGGTAGCGTGCCACCCAGGTACTGGAATCTCATCACCTCTGCAGGTCATATTTCTAAAGAGCAGGACAGAGGCAGCCCAAGTTAATTCACTGTGGAAACCGATGATGCCGTTGCCACTATCACGTCCAAAAATATGAGAGTGAAACGATGTATTTTGGGGACCTGTGACACTGGGACACTGCAGGTACATGCGACTTCACCACTTTCCCAAAAGCCTGACAGGAATCACAGCATTTCTGAGAAAAACAGCTGCTGATAAACTCTAAATTCTAAATAATTCTGTATTCAGTTGCATTGTGAGAATTTGTGTTTATTATTTCAGCTATTATTAGAAACAAAAACGTTCACTGATGTAACACATGGTTTGAAGACGTACTGTTTTTAGAATGGCCCTTATAAATGGGAAATTATTTGCTTTACTTGTTAACTGGGAATCCTTTTTTTAATCTTAGCTGTGGAATGTCAGGGCCTGCAAACCTATGTGTATTACCTATGTGTATTATCAGCTACTGCAGTTGAGCCATTTACAAACTTACAGTAATGTTTTTGTATGAAACCTAGCAACATGCCACAGTGGTTGGAGGAGTATATTTTTAGCCAACCCTGCTGTTATTCTAATTGTAGGAGTCCTTGTTTGAATCTTAACCATCCCCTTTAATTACAATGCTGTTTCTTTGTTACCACAAACTAAGCTCACGAGGGTATTTTACACAAAAGAATCAAGCATCTCTTAACCATATAAAAATAAGGGCTGGTTTTTAAATGATTTTGGAAAAATTTGTGAGTGAGAATTAAATGGAGAAAAGATATCAGTAGTATAATCGTTACTAAAGTTATTAAAAATCCATGCGTCGTTTACACTATGAAAGTCTCAGTGAAAAGAATATGTTACAATGAAAAATCCACAACCCTGATATGACCGCATACTTAAACACATAAACATGCACCTTATCAAGGTATCATTCGCTGACCCAGTCACTCTTTAAAAAGATATTAACAGCCCAGTCATAAACCTGTCAACAAATTTACAGCCGTATACCCACAGACTTGGCCTTTAAAAGAAACTGTGTTTCCTTTATCCAAACAAGAGTTTTTGTTCATTCTTATACTGTTTTATGGTTTTATGAAATGCTACAAATTTACATGGTACACATATTTTTAATATTTTATGTGCCCTAAATCAAAACAGTTTAATTCTTTGGTTTTGTACCAGTGAAGATGTAGTCTTCCAGTCCGTATACTTGGTCTTGCCAGAGACTCAAATAAATTATCTTGAATGCAATAGCATTACAGTGCTGAGGCGTCGGTTCGGCCTCCTGGCTCTGTCACACACAATAGAGTTGAGTTTCACTTGATATGCTATGAACCACCCTCACGTGGATGCCTGGGTGTTCTGTGACCTGGACTGTCACTCTGCTGTCAATGACCCACTGCTGTGTTACTCTGAGGAAACCACCGACTGACTTCACACATCCACTGCAGTTCTGCTCTTTCAGCAAGCAATCCTTTAGGAAAACTCTAAAGCTCAATGAATGGCACTGAGCGCCCATCAACCGCCTGCCTTAATTACATATAGCAGTTAATGACATAACTTTTTCCTCTAACGTTTACCACCAAAAGCCCTCATTAGTCCACTGTCATTCAGCGTCGCTAACTGATCCACTCAATGACATTCCAAAAAAGTTTTAAGATGACAACTGTGGTCATTTGCGCAATCATCAGTGCTACGCAGGCTTCAGGGTGTATCTACATCACTTCCACTCAGCCAGTTTGTTACTTAATTGAATTAATGAATTATGCTCGGCCAGCTCACGTGCCCAAGCTGAGTGATCATCAAGGGTTGGCCAGCAAAGCCAGTTGTACTAGACCACCGCCCCTAAGGAAAAGCTACCACAGATAAAACAAGAATTTCACTGGAAGATAGTAACACAACTAAAAGAATGCGAAGAATATTAATTGGTCAGTGACTAAAAGCGCAAAGACAAAAGTGAATGCCGGGTCATTACATGATAGAAAATTCCCATTATGTACACAAAGAAAGAGCGTAGTTTCATTGAGTGAGCCAAATTTGACCCAGCTTGTTCATTTGCATCAGAATGCATCATCTCCTCGTGGTTCATCCAAAGCCCCGTGATGTAAAAGTGACAGCTTCTGGAATGTGGACGAACCCAGAGGAAGGAGAGACTTTAAAGATAATGACAATGCTATGGACTACCCAGAAAGCTACAAAGAAAAACTCCATTTGTGGCATCTGGTTTCCACACAAAAGACATGTGTATATTCCAAAAAAATAATCCACACATATCTACCTTGTTTTGACATCACAACAGCTGAGAAGAATGCGACACCACCAATCACAAAATTATCAAGTCATAAGGCGTCACTTTATATTTGATTGTTATGGAGAACAAGACCCTGACATGATGACATGGTTATACTGTCTGGCTTTATTTTTCAATTTGTAAATCTATTATGACTGTTAAAACCTTTACCCAGCTGTCTGTTTAGAAGTCTTAGTTTGTTTATGATAAAAACATATGTGTCTACCTTATACATTCAGCTACTACATATATAGAAACACAAACACAAATTCTCCACATACAGAACCTCAGAATTTCCCCACCGCAGGGCTAATAAAGGTCTATCTTATCTTACTAGCAACACATACACAGTTACAACAAGAAAAATATCCCAGTTTGTCCCTGACAGGTAAATATTAATCTACAGTACAATAGGCAAAAAAGCAAGTGTCATCTGCCGTAGCAGGAGGTGTTAAACAGTTGATACTCTACTTTCAACCGCTTCAGATGAACTGCTGATGTACAGTAAGCCCAGGTTTACTCTAGTTTTTGTGCTTGGAAAAAAGATACAGATAACAATGTAAGACAGATGGTTCATTGCTGACAGTCTTATTGATACAGCTCATTTGGCTTAATCTCTCTGTGTTCTCTCAGTTATATTTGTGTTACTAAAAATACAGTCAAAGAGCTGGAGCAGTCTATCTAGGCCTTTGCAACTCGGGTCTGGTGAGCACTATACTGGAAACACCTGCCTCTTCTGATAGTGGGCCACGCAAAGGACTCTCTGTCCTACTACAACAAAGGTACTGGAAAATCCTCTGTGGCTGTTTGAGCCAACTCTATAGCTGAAACTAATCTGTTGTGTCATTTGTTTGAGAATGAACATTCAATGAGTTAGCATTTTTTAGTCATAAGAAACAGTGCTGCACCCCACTGACACAGTCTGCCTTTTGGCCTACTTCACCACCCAGTAAACTACTCGCTTTATGTGCTGCTTCAGCACAGTCTCTGAAGATAGCGTCCACACCATCAGTTTATAACTCAATAGTAGATGTGGGCTAATTTCACTTATACAGGCACATGACTTCAAATATCAGACACCTGACAGTGAGTCTCAGCTTTGATCGATTGGCTGCACGGTGTTGAGCACCAGTTGGGGAAGCAGGTGTCTTGCTGCGGCTTTTCCACTGAGCAGCAATCAGTCAGTTATCATCCCAGAACCTAATTCACTGAGGCTGAGCCCCAGATTGTGCCCTTCCTCTAATCAGCACTTTTATATTTCAAACATTTGCACAGATATCGTTTGCTGTTGAGTTTTGCAAATAGGTTAGAAATACAAAACAAAACTTTGACAGAAAATCAGAGGTTGTGTGAAAACCTGTACACTCATTGGGTTTTTTTTCCAGATTCTTTAAACATCTAGAACAGAATATATTCTGTTTGCAACACTAAAAGACAACTGTTTCCAAGTTATGATGCTGCTCTTTCAATCAAACAAACCTGGCAACCAGAAACATCATATCTCATAGGATCAATATACAGGAAACCAATTAATATTTAATTCAAAACTGATATAAATAAAAGTAATAAAAGCTCCAATATGCAATATACATTTTATGAACATATATACAAATAATAAATTATTCCTTTTTGGTGGCGCTTCTTACAAGGCGAGCAGTTCCTGCTATGATATGTTTGGCAAACTTAAATTTGCAACTTCATAAACAAGTTTAAACCTCATATTGTGGAACCCTTCTAATGTTTTTGTCTCAGATGTTTAGGAAAGTCTTGGAAGAACTACCAATCTACAAATCAAATCAGAGGGAAGCTTTTATAAACGATCTGTGAGGGTTTTGTTTTTTGTTTTTTTGCTACTTAATATAAAGGCTAGCTCTAGCTGAAGGGAACTGTGATGATCGCTAACGTCAGCTGAAACACACAAACTGAAGCTAACCACGACTTGACGCTCATATAAACCTGTAAAAACAAACCCACAGGTTTGAAAGAGAATATAAAAGAATGGCAGTGTTTTCAGATAAAAGCACACAGTGTTTTGTCTCTGCAGAGTCAGCAAGGTAAAACAGTCCCGCTCGCGTATGATGATGATCTACTATACTGCAGTTGCAGAGTCAAGGAAGTGTAATGCTGCTGAGTACCCCACCATCAAACCCACGACATGAGGTAACAAGTAGCTCGCACTACAAGCTGTCCACCTGGGGCTTCTCTTTCATGCCTACAGCAGCCTGTTGAAAGAAATATTCTTGGCTCACTAAAACTCTGCATTGATATATTTTATTAGCCGCAACTAACAACTGCCCTGCATGGCTTTGTGGATTGCTTTCGCACATAAAAAGATAAAGTCAAGAACATGAATCGAAACGATGTCGACTGCTCAAGTGCGGGATTTTCATTAGTGCAGTAGAGCCCAGCTGATTTCTACATGCCCCATTCGCACCTTAAGCCGCCCTTGCTTCTTCGGCACAAAATCAACTCAAGTGTTCGTACAAAAGCATATTTCGCCAGGCCTGCATGATGAATATTGGCCTGCAACAGTCGAGAGACAGACATGAAAGAATAGTCTGTCTCCTTCGGCTGGCTTGTTGAAAACAGTGAGTAGCCCATTTAATCGAGAAGTGGTGTTGCAGAGGGAGAACGCTGCTGCAGTAAACCCGAGGATGGAATAATCTGTTTAAGAGGACTCGCGTTGGACAGAATAACTGTGCGTAAATGTTATCCACCAAAAAACAAAACAAAACACACATCTAGCCCGTGTGTGTGTGAGAGCGCTATTTAAAAAGTTAGGAGATCATGGTGCCGTGGTGATGCAGAGGGGGGGCTTTTTGTCTGTCTGTGCGCTGCGCGTCCCTAAACCTGGGCTCGCCGATAGTAGCTGCACAGAATAAGTTGTTCCCCCTCCCAGCGCCTCTGCATGATCCTCTCGCTGCATAAATATGATTGCAGATCTATCACCATTACAACAAACAAACGAATAACGCAGATCCACGCGTATACACACACTGTCTCACACTCTCACGCACGCACAACGCCGGTTCACAACGAAACAGAGGAGTAGGCATAATGGTGATGAGCTTACCACTTGGATTCTTGTTTTTCTTAAGACTCTTGCCACAAAGACACTGCAGCATATGCGTTCCTTTGCTGAAAATGTTCCAAAGAAACCACATTGATTTGGGCGAAGAGCAATCCAGTGGCTTAAACACCCAGATATAGATGAGATCCTTTCGGTTGCATAATAACACAATTGGATCAGTTCTCCAGGACAAGGCTACCAATTGTATCATAGAAAAATAGGTATATCCAAGTCCTATGCGTTTTCATTCACGTGGCAAAATTTTCAGTATCTGTCAGACTTCGTAATAATGGTGTGTTTTCTTCTTCTGGCGGATAAAGGATGCCTCCTCAACTAGTCGATAATAGAAAATATACTCTTTAAATTGCATGTGTCGCACCGGGAGGAGACGGGCCGCCAGTAAACAAACACAACTAACGTGAAAACAGTGAAACACGGTAGATTTCCGAGGAGAAAATCATTGCCTATTAGTTCATCACTCTGAGGAGAGGAGGGTGGATCTGCACAGCATCAAAAGCCAGGGGAGGATGCATCCTATGCACAGACTGCTGCAATGATAGCCCCAACAGAACACCACATTGCCGGATCAAGTCCAATTCGTTTCTCCTATAAACCTGCTTGGCTGGCGAGGTCAGACAACACCAACCTCAGTTTTCATTTCTTACAGTCCAACACTGCAACGTTGCTGTGAAAGCCAGGCTTGGGTTCTTGGTGTGTGTCCGTGATTCCTGAAGTGTGCGTTTCTTCCCTTCGTGGGGTATTTTCCTCAAGCCTTTTCAGCACCACGCCACTGGCATCTCCAAAAGTACGGTGCGCCTATAAAAACACATGAATTTCCTTTAACGTCGGACCTCCGTTAGAAATAGACAGGGAGGAGGGGTTAAATTGAAAGATTGGCTTTCCATTACGTAAACACGTGGTTTCTGCGCCGTCATTTCAGTGATGCTCTCGGAATTTTTTATGATCCGACTGAGACTATTGTCCCAAGCCGTTTCAGCTTGAATAGTTGGTAATGACAGCGGCTATGAAGTGGATTTTCTGCACGAGGGCACGTGTGCTCTTCACGTTAGAGTCTACGTTGACAGTCCCCATCTTTATACCATTTGTACGTGACGTGTCTTTATCTTTGCTCCCAGTTTCTTAAGTTGTTGCAGGCTTGTGCATCCGTACGGGTGTTAACCGAGAAATTCTGCACAAAAGCTCCAAAGTCACAGATGTTTCCACTCACCTGCGATAGGTTGGTAGGGGGATGCTTCCCTGCGTTTGTGTCAAGTCATGAAGCAGGACTGCAGAGTACAGAGCAGCCTTTAGGGCACTGCAACAGATCACTGTTACTACAAGGTAGAAAGGAACTGAATCCAACATTAGTTCCAGAAAAAAAACTATTCATATTAAAAATTAATATGCAAAACTCTTAGTAGCAATTTTAAACATTTTGTCATACAATATGATCTTCTACAAAACATACTGTACGTTAATGACAAGGTGCCAGTTTGAACATTCTGTATAATTTGTTGGACAAAACATTCAGATGTGATTTTGTGTGTTTGTATTTACTAGCTCTGTTTTGTTCCTTCATCCCGGAGGACGAGAGGCCCGTCAGTGTTGCTCATGACGACTGTTTCCACTGTGTGACTACTTTTCTCTAAGGATTTAAAGATTTTCCATCACAGACTAAGGGGGAAGAAGACATAGTTTGCTCCTGGTTATGCCTGCCCTCGACAGGCAGGGGTTGTGGACACATAAAATTGTCTTAAGTGGAAACATTGGACAAACAAACATCAAATCGATTTAGAGCCAGCTGTCTTTTTGATGTTTGATGTTTCACTGTTGTATGTTTTTTCATACTGAAGATGCAGGATTTAACCGCTCTCAAATCTGTCAGCATGACTCCCTCCCAGCACAAATGGCAGAAGTCAGTTTGTCTGCCAGTGTTTGGAAGTGAACCCATTAGTTGCTCAATATGGTGTTGACTCCATTCACAGGTGTTAGATACTGTTTGCCTGTAAGCCATCTTCTTTAGGCTTCAATAAAAACAAATACAAATGACCAGCAACATGTTCCCCCACAAGAACAAATGACCTATTTTAAAAAGTTTTTTTTTCCCATAATCTTGAATATATTGTCAGGGATGAGCAATGAATTTTTATATTTGTATTTTTTGAATTTGTGTTCTAAATGATGGTGGACTATAAATATGAGTTAAAGGAAAAGGTTTGATACATTCTTCTAAAGAAAGACTGCATGAGAACTTCATTGATCCTTTTCTTTTCCAAATTACCTCCAAAACCAACATGTATGTAACATGTATCAAGCTAACATGTAATATCATGTAATATCTATATGTTATATGCATGTGTGTATATATATATATATGCTGTCCAAATGTCCACCTGATATATAAATCAGCAAACCTCTGGAGATAATCTATTTAAGCAATCTATTTATGAGTTACAGTTGATCTTTGTATGTAATGTTGAGTGAGCAAAAGCTGAGGCTTGTGTAAACACAGCACAGGAAGCTTGATGGGAGACTGGAAGGGTTCATTAGCGGGGTTGTGTTGTGTGTTCATCTCTGAATTACAGCAGTAATCCACTTTAATGACCTAGTTTTGTGGGGCCCAGGTCTTGTCAGTTGTCTGTGATAACTGGTTCCTCAGGGATGTGGGCCACTTAGAAACAAAATGTTTCCTGATTGACTTTCTTTACACAGCATTATGGTTTTGCTGTGTCACTGTTTAAAGGCCAGCTGTACAGAATCTCTTATCGATTTTAAGAGCTGGCTGTGAATTTCTTAATCGCTGCCCACGTTGTGTACCTGCTAGCACACTTACTGTATGAACAGGTACATCAGTTGCACACACAGAAAGCCACAGGACACTCACACACATACAGTATATCTCATATACCACCTCAGCAAGAGTGAATCCAGTCATTTAAGCAATTTACACATCAACACACACTTGCATCCACATGTAGCCTGTGAGGTCAGAGGGATTCATCGTGGAATCATCACAAGTCAGGGAAGAACACTGCAGGCTCTCCAGCTTTCTCTCCCTCTGCAGAGGCCTCTCGTGTCATCCTCCCTATCGATCCGTCTACTGTAATGTAAAGTATCATTGCACCCTGGAGGATATCGTCTGACAATTTTGTCAGGGATCATTAGAATACTTCTTTTTGATTGCCTGGGCTGTGGCCAACAGGAAGTGGCTCCCTTGTGAGTTTTTAACAGCCTGGTTTCCCCTGCTGAGTGAAAATAATTTGACTGAAGATGCACAGAGATAAATGGACTGGTTTCAGTTTTACTCATGGTCTCTGTGGGTTTACTGTACACATGTAAAAAGCTCACACATGGGGAAGCGTGAAGATTGCATGAGCGTTATCATTCGGAGATCGGTGTATCGATTCACATTAGAAGTTGACAGATGGTGGTTTTTCAGAGGCTAATAGTAACAATAGTTTGCAGCAGGAAAAAGCTGATAGCTGATTAATCAGTGGATATCACCCTCCTCACCACCATGAAAAACATCCAAGTCAGAGTAATTAATAAATAAAACAGACAGACAAACAAAAAAATCAACCCAGAAGTGATTTTTATTTTTTGATCTATTATTTTCCCTCAAATTCCAGTTAGAAAGTTGACTGGTGTAGGCTGCATGGTTACTGATTAACACTGAGTACAGATATGTACAACATTTGAATGTTGAACCAACATTAAACTAGTGAACCAACAATTTCAGGTGGGAATGCTTACCGTACCCTAACATGTTCTTTTGATAGGACTTTTACTGTTAGCTTTTTTATGTTTCCTTCAAATAAAAATAGATGATTAGGTCCTTTGTGATATTCATAATTATGTTTTCATTAGTGTATAATCACCTGAAACTAAGAATTGTTGTGTTTTTGTTATTTCAGAATGTGCTCTTCATATCCTCATATATGAGTTATGTTTCGCTGCCATGTTTTTACAGAAGCCCTGAACAGACAAACCAAATTCTGGCATTAGACAGAACATTTAGTTTTTTTTGCATATGTAATTTCTCTAACATGATTGAAAGGGGATGGTGAGTTAAGGGGTGTTCAGTTGGTTAAAATCTGCAACCTCGGCAGAGACTGATAATAATAGTAGTAAAGCAAGCTAAAAGTAAACAGAGTGTGATATTATTAGTTTTATTTTTTTAAAAAATAGTTAACATACTGTTAAGTGAAATAGTTAACATACTGTAATACATACATGAGGATCACTAGGACAGCAAAGCTATTTCATTGATTTGAACTGGTGTTATTAACTAGGAAACACTGCCAACTGTGCATGAACATTAAACAAGTGGGTCTACTGCTGTATAAATATTAGTTATGTAATATAATCCAACATTTTCAACAAATTCATCTGTTTAGAGTCATGCAATTCTGTTATTAATGTAAAAAGTGTTAAGTTTCAAAGTCAGCTTGTGGCAGTCTAAATTAGAAACATGCACTGGCCCAAGTCATGACTAGTGCTTTCAGAGATTTGTAGATTGAGACCATGTGTATATCTGTGTTCACTAGCTATGTTGAAACCATCCACTCCCTTTTAAACAGCATGCCCACAGCCAGGATGTCTACCAATCAGAGAGGGAGAATGAGCTTTGTTTGGCACTGCTTAGAGCAAGTGTTCACCAGCAAATGAGCAGCTGCTGGGGACCAAGTCATGACCAAAGACCTCATTCAAACACACACACACACACACACAAATTCAATTTCTTATTGTTAACAAATTGTTGTTTGTTTCTGTTCATTCTCACTCAGCTCTGAGCTCACTAAATTACCTAATTCAAATAAACAAAACTGCCAGAACTACTTCCTGTGTTTCCCTGGGCTCACGCTGCTACTTCCTGGTTTACAGAACTCAGTATTGTCAAAATGGGTAGATGTAATATGGCTCTACTGGGCAGCTGATATGGTTAACATAAATTAGCCTCCACCTTTGGTTCGCTGTCAGTTAATGCTCAGTGGTACTTGGCTAAAACGAAACACCATGTGTGATGTTTAGACATGGACTCGAAAACCTCTCCAGTGCACCCACATTGTGACTAATAGGGCAAAAGACCAACAGCACAAATTGAGGAATCCCACACACATAATAACCAACTCCTCTTTATAATCCATTGTGACCAACAAAATTCATTATTGCGAAGAGATAAGGGCAATGATACTGGCCTAGTGAGGATTCAGGCACCCTCTACTGTATAGCAAGCCAGCCCACATTCAGTGAATATGGAGTGCGAGTTATACAGCCTAATTCTACACACAGTGAACGGAGGCCTGGGTTTTTTTCTGTGTCTTTACACAATATAATCCCCCCTTTCATCTGTCCTCCATGTGAGTTTCATGGTGTGCAATTAAACAGTTGGACATTACAGTGTTATGTTATGATACAGTCTTTCAAAAGTATGCTGAACAAAGAAATCAACTTAATATCTACTTTCAAAGACTAGAAAATATGACTTTACGTATTTAAGTAATAAGGCTATACAACACTGTCCTCAGATCAATGAATAAATCTTCAGTTAGATTGTCATATCATTAACAAATTGCACATCAAGGGTCTCTTCCCTTACTGTATTCATTTTGAGCCTCATTCTCTCCTCAACTTTGCATCGATTTGAAGTGTTTAATGAATTTGTTGTGTTTACTTCAATGTCAAAAGCTCTAAGATGGTTTCAGTGCAACCTTACAGTCTATATTTGAAATGTGGTTGAAACATCGATGAAGATAGATGTTCTCAGATTTACTTTGGGGCAAGGCAAGAAGTGCCTTCACTGTTTAGTCACCCAAAGCATGAGGAAGGGCCCGCAGTCAAATGGAGCAGTGAACAAGTGAACGGATATTAGTAATGATGAATGCTGCAGCGGTCACTCATTCCAAGCATGGTTTGACGCTGGCACTGCCCTTCCTCTGGCCTTTCTCCCCACGCCCTCATCTCTACTTTACCCAGAAGTGACACACACATTCACATCTTAATGATGCACAAGGCCTAAAATAAAGCCCACGCTCAGATTATGCCCTTTTATCTCTCTGGGAGTTTCCTGTTCTGTGAGAATTGTCATAATCTTATCATGAAAACAGATCCCTGTTGTAGCTTCTCTGAGCTCTCTTTGTCTATTTTACAGTTTGGTTTGGGCCTTTGTGTTTTTAACAGCTTAATTGTTGAAGTGGTTGCCTAAGTTCTCTTTCGAATGTGTTTATTTGAATGGTAGTGAGATGCATTGCACTTCTTCATATGGCTATAACAATGCAGTTACGCAGTCAAGCTTGTGAAACTGGAGTTTACCCGAATGTACAGCCATGTGCGGTCATGTGATTGATTGGTTCCTGCAGTGTCAATAAGGTAATCAATATTTCAGCTATTTCACTCCCTCTTTAGCTACTGATCCACCATGTAGTGAAGCATTCTGTTCTGCTCACACTATCTTTATCCTGTACATCTTGTACAGATAGCACAAGTCGCTGTAACTGCAAGGATGAAAGATTACCTTGTAGTACTTGTACCAGAAAAAAAATACAGCAAGTAGGTGGACAATACTGAATGTGATACCATCAGGTTATTTTGAGTGTTAGGTGTTAAGGATGTATCCTCATGAACTACTCTATGCTTGAGGGTGCAGTCTTTTGCACTACTTTGAATCGTTGTTGTATATGTTGCCTTTGAAAGTATACACAGATGAGTAATACAGTTGCAATTTTCTAAATGGGGATTGACAGATACGTCGTTTTTTTCAGGGCTAGTATTCAAGGAGATCACTGATATTTGGAAACAATATACAGTTGCAGTACAAAATTAAAATCATCAAAATCAAATCAAAATTTAGAATAACCAGTGAAGGGATGTAACTACACACATTTACTGAAGTACTGGACTTATTTACATTTTTGAGGTATTTCTACTTTACTTGAGTATTCCAATTTTCTGCCGCTTCATGCTTCGTACTCTACAACATGTTGAAGGCAAATGTTGTACTTTCACTCCATTATTTGTATTGGATAAATTAAGTTACACTAAGTTAACACTCAGATTTCTGAGCTTCCAGAAAAGCCTGAACACAGCTCAGATCAGCAGTAGATTCTTCAAAACAGTTTACATTTTCAGCTGCATTAACATACAACAAGATATATGTACTACAATATTCATCTTTGACTTAGACTTCGAGGGTATTTGTGTGGGGTACCAAACAGTATACTTTGAAATGTGGACATGTAGTATAGTCCCGTACATTGATAGACTAAGTCATTTGTATGTCAAATGTATGACTTCAAGCATATATCATCATTACATATAATAAAATTAAATGTTTTACAAAATGTTGAGATAAAGAAAGAGTGGGTAAAAGCACACACAATACAACATGTGCACTACTAAACAGTAAAACAGTAACGATTATCCTGTCACACATCACTGATTATTAGACAAATTGCTTATGTTTTTGCAGGTTTTAAACCAAGATGCAACCAAGAAGCTGCGATGTTCAGAAGAGGTGAAGGTGCATAGGGAAACAGGAGAACATTTATAGTCGGGAACAAAACTGAGGTTACTTAAAGAGGACAAAACTGAGCATAAATCTCTGTTTGCGTTAGCTGACTGCAGTCGATTAGTCCGGCATGTTACTGTACTCAGCCGCACTCCGCCTAATTTGTTATCCTCATAACTCATTCCACTGTTATGTAACAGCACTGTGGGTCTTTTCTAACTTGTAAAGACTGCATCTTTCATTATTTATACCCTTTCATAGCGCAGATCTATCTGGAATATAGGCCTGTATGGGTTTGAGTATTAAATTGGGGCAAACTTCCTGCATTCAGGAGGAAGTGCAGTATGTGTGCGCCAAACTGTCATCAAAAGAGCCACTTTTAGAAGGATAAAGCCCATTTCCGAGTCAAAGCATCCATTCCTGTGTAGCTCAGCAGCATTAATGGAGCAGCAGGGCAGAGAGTATAGTGCCTCAGAGTCGTTACTTATTCTACCATCCATTAGCTGAAAATTGTGTTGACTTTAAAACTAGTTTCTATAAATCCAGTGAGAAGGGTTTTCAGATTTTGTTAGAGTTGAAGTTTTGTCACCAGAGGAACTGTATATGTTTAGGTTTGTGGACAAAGGAGGAAAAAAGAGGGGCAGATAACATTCCCACATAATAGTCAAACATGGAATGCTGACACCGTGTTTCATTATGTGCCATGTTCTCTGTCACACCAGTAAAACCATATTCTCCATACAAGGACTGCATAAGACGTAGGTGTCTTCACAGTATTCCTAACAGATCATTTAAACAGAATCTCCTCATGGGTCCTGTTACCTTGGTCACTTTCCATCACACAGTTTTAAAAAGAATCGTACCTGACCTTGGGGAAATGAACAAACTCCTCCCGCTGATGTCACTGTGGTTCTGGCCACAGGCAGAGAAGAGAAGATGTGAGCTCTGAGGGAAATCTTTGTATTTGTCTCGGTCAGTGGAGACAGGATAACAAACAGTGGAGACGGTGTTTCTGTTCTATGGCCATAGTGTGAGAAACACAGCAACACGTAAAGATCACTTCTAATTTTCTAAAATTGTTGGATTGGATTGCTCATCAAAGCAAGGCACTATGCTATTTTCTTGTACCTGTACTACCATACATACTCTAATCAAATAGTTGGATAATCTGACATCTCAGAATTGTTATCAAATGTGAGTAAGAGTAAGAATAATGAATAATGTAACAATTACCAATTACCTTTGAATATATTTGACAAGTGTTTTTACCCTCTTTCTGTACACTGTAAATAATGTTGGCTTGATTCAGCTTAAAAATGTAAGTTCAACTGCTGCCTTGAATATCTGACTTACCCTATATTGAATAATTAGTTCAAAGTCTTCTTTGAAGTCTTCCTTTTTGTAACACCAATTGTTAAGTTAAATAAATGAGATATTCAACATAATATTATATATATTATGTTGAATAAACAGCTCTTTAGTCACAGTATTACTGATGAATTTGATTTCCTCTGACATTTTCCCAGTGTGAAGATTCAGTTGTTCATTTCACACAAAGAGCAGCTGCAGCTGCTCCTGTTGGAGCCACTTTGTCCCAGTGTTGGCATGAAGACAATTTGTAAGACTGATCTCAGGGAAGCTTTTTCTTTGTTTGGTTGTTTTATTTAAAGTGTAAGGGGACTGTATTCACTGAACTAACTGAATTCAATACTAGTCTTGATCATGTTTTGCAGTGTTTTCATTTTTGCGCAAACAAACAACCATGACTTATTTTAAAATGTATGAAAGAGTATATAAACGTTACAGTACATGTAGTATATTACATCATTTTTATCATATATGCGTATCTTGGCTTTAAGAATAAGAATGGCTTTATCTGAAATCTGAATGATATTACTCTAACAACTTTACACACACACACACACCATTGGTGTTGTGGCGATGTGTGTATCAGGTCTTCCTGTACTTCCACTGTGCCATAGAGACCATCTTTCTTACACTTATTCCCACTACAGTGCAACGGAAGATCCACCATTGAGACTTTCCTGGGACTGCTAGCATCCCCTGCCATTCTGAAGAGGACATGAAAACAAGCTTCATCATCTTAAATGCATCATTATCTCTCTCCTTAATTGGTGGCCGACACCAATTTTCTTTTTTTGTGTGTTTTTTTATTACATTTTCTATAATTCTATTATTACAAATTCAAATTCTATTACAAATACAAATTAACAAAAAATCAATTTCTTGTCCCTTGTGTGTAACAATAACTGTGAGTAATCAAGGTGTGACAAAATGTTTTTTGCTGAATAATAGAAGGTCCAACTTAACTGGAAGACAATTTCCTGGCAAAAACAACATTGCAAATACAAAAGAACATTTCAGACAAGCACACTAGTTTACTGAAAACTACAAGTGAGGGAAAGGATAAAAGAACGCTTCTGAGGCACTGAAAAGCCTTTAAAGTCAAGTAAGGTCAGTCAAGAAAAGGAACAAAATTTAGCACCATTTTAAATCTGTCAAGAGTGGTTTATGCTCAAAGTCTGAGTGTTTGTGTGAGAAGGCCACTTGTTAGGCCACCAAGAGATCTGTGATAAACATCTTGTTGGCCACAAAGTTATTTGCAAAGTTAAGCATAATGGATGGAGATCTGTTGCAGTATTTGCAAGTCTGAGACTGAAAATTGTTAAGTTGGATTGGCCATATTGAAATCTTTTGTTTGGTTTAACCCAAACCCTGCACATCAGCAGAAAGTACCACTCCAACAAACTCAAAGAATTTGATGAAATCTGCAGTGTCTAAATGTGCAGACAGGATGCAGACCTGTCAGAATAGACTTTAAATAATGCCGACTGATGGCTGACTATAAATGACCTAAAATGAGGTGAATACATATGCATTCAGTTATCTTATGTTTTATATTTGAGATTAATTCAGATCAACTTGTAGAGAGTCATGTCTGCTTTGAAGATGAAGGATTTGTGTTGATCGTTGTCAAACAAATCCTATAATTACAGCACATGCAACGTGATTCAGTATGGACTAATAGGTAAACACTAAAACCTAGTAGATTTATAGGCACTATAAAGAGTTTACAAAATAGTTTTGTGACTTCTGCTTATTATGAAACATATCACCGAAGCATTCAAAAGCAATGCATTTTACAAGTGCAGCCATTGTGGGTTATTGCAGTATCCACATCTAAGATTCATTTTCATACATTACAAAGGAAGTTATAAAGAAGAAATAAAAAGGAATCACCAAGAACATGGCAGATTGAGAGGAACCTAACTCCCAGTCCCTTTTTTTTTATCACATTGATATCTGCCATCTGTCTCTTCAACACGTCTCCTCTTATACAACAAAGTAACAAATTGGACTGGAAGCATTTTATTGCCTATAATTCATTCATGAAAGCTCTTCCCATGCACTGAGATGTGACTGCTCTGCGGGGGAACAATTAATTGGCTTGCAAAGGCATCAGTGGGGAGATGTCAGACACGAAAAATTGCCCTTTGCCAACGCAGCTTTACAGCAACTCCTACAGTTAAACACATATTATTTTGTAATATACTCATAAATTTATGCGTGTCCAATGTTTGTGTATTGATAATTGGCTGTACAGTTAATGCATAAGTAGGTGTTTATAGTGAGTTCATTTTACCGGTCCTCTGAGGTACACAGCATGTTGTTGCACTGAACGTCAAATGCAGAGCTTATCGTGGTGCATGAAAATGAGTTACATAATGATCTATTACACTTAAATCTATTGCAGGTTCACTAGTGCTTTGGTTGGTATGGGATTTCAATTCTTAACAGTAGTGATCTCAGTTGAGCCAAGAATGGTCATGGCCATTTCTCAGCAGTAGAGGGGGGTGTTGTGATATAGATGTTCATTCATGAAGTCAGATCACCTCAATGGGATTCATTCAACAAATCTGTAACAACATGCTCCATGGTGTTGTATTATCTCAAATATATACATGGTGCTATACATAATAACACCACACCACAGCGTAGCATACAGTGCTGTATGGTGTAGTTTGCATTTGATTTAATTGACTGTGGTTTTGTATTCTTAAATATTTTCCATGTGAAATCTTTCAACTTAATGTGAGGTTTAAATTTTCTGTGGGTGTCTTCTGTGTAAACTGTGCTCACACTGAGTCTGTTACTTAAAGCTTTTCTGATGTAAGTTTCCAAGTAACTGTTACCAAGGCTGCAGTATGGCACAACAGCCTCAGTGCCCTTGACCACACTGATCGAACCCTGGCATTTCTTTCTTTTCATGAAATATAATAATTCCACTTTTGATTCCATTATTTCATCCTCCGCATGTTTAGCAGATCAACTGAAAGTCTGATGAGTGTTCAAAAATATGTTTCACTTTTTTTTTTTATCTTCATGTCAGACTTGAAGAGTTTGTATTCCAGCTCATTTTCAGCTTTGAACTGTGTGAAATGGTGTCTTCGCACAGCAGCTCAATTTACAGACACTCTCCACAGTCTGCTCACTAATTAGCCTATCTCTATGCCCGTATGCGTCTCTCTGTGTGGAACTCGCTAAACAAGCACATCGTTTGAAACCATTCATCTCCGCTCTCTCCAGCTGCTGTCATGGCAACCATGTATGACTGGCAGAAAACAGACTGCACTCTCCGAGCTCCAGTCAACCTGGACGCTTCAGAGCACGAACACACTCTAATGGGCAGATGAAGAGCTGTGATATGGAGACACCAGGGCACCTGCAGAGTGCGAGGTGAGTCAGAGAGGCCTGTTCACTTTTTATGAGATTAATTCTGGGATATGAGACGAATGCAAAATAATACAAAATAAAATACGTGTGTTTTTTTTAAACAATAGGGTGGGGCTTAAAACATTGCAACTTTGTTCTGTTTTGTGTTGACAGGACCATGACACATCTGGCATATCAACCACTGCTTCCCACTGGAAATAAATATCTGCAGCAGAAATGGGACAAGGCTTCATATGATTTACACAGGAGGAAGGTGAGGAGAAACATGTACTTTGGTTTGTGGAGTGATTTAAGCACTCGCTATAAATGCATACCTTGTATTACATTCACCTCAAGCTTTTATTCTTGTCAGAAAACTAACTATTAAGATTGTTATATTATTTGTTTGTTTGTTTTGTTTTCTTTCTGTTTGGTGCCCTTTAAAAGTGTTTTTTTGTTTTGTTTTTTTTTTTGGTGAAGGTGAAGTCAGCAAAACCAACAATAAACACAACTCCACCAAAGACCTATGGTCACCTGGCTCTCAAGCTGAAGAAACAAAAGGTTGCTGTTTTATCTTTAATGATTTCACCTCATCTCACACCATGTCTGTATAGTAGCAGCACATTTTTCAGTGCAGAAACCATCCAGCAAAGTTTCAAACTATGAGATATTAATACCTTAGTTCATATAAGATTTCTTTAACTTCAGTTCAAAATGGAAACATTTATTGTTAAATCTAAAGTGATAAAACCAGTGATAAAATGCAAAAATGCACTTTTTTTAAAAAAAAGATTAGAACATGTTTCTTTTTTTTACTGTAGTGTGTCTGCAGTTTGGATATTCTAATCATATGTTATTTTCTGAAGCTTGAAGAGGAACTGACAATGAAGATCCAGAGGGAAAACAATATGCTTCTGGAGAAAATATCACGCATCATGAGGACAACGGGAGAAGTAGACAACAGGAACTATTATGACAGAAAAAGGTTTGTTAAGGTTGTGGCAGAACTCTCAGTGCAAACATATAAATTTAAGTCAGGCAACGAGTTGTATTGGCAAGAAAGAAGGTGGCACATGGAATAAAAACCCAGCTGAAAAGCCTGCATTTACTCTTCATTTTAGCCTTGGCAAAGAGAGGCGGCAGGTAGAGTTGCTTCGTATCACCAAGGAGAATCAAATGATCCTGTTCCGTCTGAGCCAGAGCAGGCCTCACTATAATGTGAAGAGCTGGCATGAAGACTGGCTCCAAACTCTCAAGGTGATGGACAGCATTGCACGTTATCCACGAGGAAGAGCAAATCAGCAAAAGGTTCATTTTTGTCTTCCTTTTTATAACACCACTTCTGTGATTCATTCATAAAGCAGAGTAACACAGTAACTTCTACATTCTAGGTGCTGAAATATCTTAAACTGTATTGTGTGATCTTTACCTTGTACCGTAATTAGTATTTCACTTTATGCATCAATAACAGGGACAAGAAAAAGCAAGAAAGTTCAGTGACTGTGATAAAGAAGAAAAGATCAGCGTTGATGCAACCACACACGGCCCTGCAAGCAACAAAGTCAATGGCAAGGCAAAGTCTGAGGAAAATGAAAAGGGGAAAGAAACCAGCAAGAAAGAAGGCACAGGAGCAGAGATACAGCAGGATACAGTGGCATTCCCTGCCCCTGAACCAAATCTATCTGAGAAATCCATCTCACCCAATGGTTCTTCTGACACCATTCAAATTACAGCAGATAGCCCCCTTCAGACTGCTTAAACAGTTTCCTCTCCTGGTAGATCTGAATGTCCAACATTCCTCAGACAACTAAAACACTCAAGTATGAGACTGCCTATCCTACAGAGGTACCATATGACTTGTTCTCTTACCAGAGTCCCATTTTCTGCACAAAAAAAGAGAGTCTCTGTTCCACAATAAGCAGTTTTGGAAAGACAGCGGTGATAATGGGTTAATCTGCAAAAGAGCAGTAGTTGTATAGGCTGTGTACTGAGATAAATTTGTGAACACAATAGTTATGTGGAAAATGTCATAGTCATCAATGGAATATCTTTTGTATATGTTCCTTTGATAACAACACATAAAAGTATATAAACATAAAAGTAATGAAATGAATGTTCATGTATTGTTTTTATATTTAGGACATTATTTTACAGTTGAACATAAAACGAAGGTTAAAAAGACAAGAGTTAATGTGGAACGTTCGATCCACTATGAGTTTCCTTCCGGCACGATTTTGCAGAACACTCGTTGCAGAAAGAAGCCGCGGATTTGATTTTACGCAGCTAGCAAGGTAGCACATACTGTTTTGTGCTCACTTTGATACACTGTTTTTGTTTAACTCTAAGAATGACACATCTTTTATAATCAGTGCGATATTGAAACAATTAAAATGAATCTCGACAGACTTCGAAAGCGAGTGCGACAGTACATTGACCAGGTAAGAATTTTGATTTCTTTCTGAGTTTCTGCGTAGCTAGCTAATGCTAGCTTAAGAGCAACCTTGCTTCAGTGGTATCAAACCTTCATAGACTGCCTATCTGGCTAACTTAAAGCTATCACCCATCTACGTAGCCAGCCACAAACGACAAAATAATGTATATTTGATTGACTATTACCCTGCTTTGTGTGTGTTTACAGCAACAGTATCAAAGTGCTCTGTTTTGGGCCGACAAGATAGCATCTCTTTCTCACGGTGAGTGAGTGTCGTTCGTGCTGTTAATGACTCGCCACGATGAAAACCCAATTAACCCAGCAGTCTCAAGTAAAGATACAACGCAAATGTTATGCAGCTGTTGTTTTATAAGCAGTGTATTCGCCTTGTGTGCCTGTTCTGTTTGTCATTGCTACGTATCATCACAGCTTAAAAGAAACTTTTTACTAATGGTCATGGCGGAAAGAACAGTAACCTGCCAAAAGCCACAGTTGTTGCTTGTGTGATGATTGTAACGTCCAAACTCGATGACCCTGCCTGTTTGTTTTGGCACGCAGAGGATCCCCAGGATATCTACTGGCTAGCTCAGTGCCTTTACCTGACCTCACAGTACCACAGAGCCTCCCATGCCCTCCGTTCACGAAAACTTGACAAGGTAATTACGGATTATGTGTGAATTATTAAAAGGCCATAAATGCTATGTGCTGGGAAGTGAGTAATAATTTTTAGGTTTATGGCAAATTAGTGTATGAAAGATGCATATAATGATTTGTGTTATATGTTGCACATCAGTCAATTGCAGCAATATCAGTAGCATAGTCCCCTTTATTTCGGTCCCTAGTATTAAACAACGCTTGTCTTCTCACACACAGTTGTACGGAGCCTGTCAATATCTTGCTGCTAGGTGCCATGTAAGTAACTGGAAAATATAGACTTTAAAAGTCCCAAACCCTATTCTGTATGCTTTAGATTTACAATATTCTGACTGTTTTACTTCTAGTATGCTGCCAAAGAGTTCCAGCAGGCCTTGGATATCCTGGATGCAGAGGAGCCAGCTAATAAGAAGCTGCTTGACAGAAGTGCAAAAGAGGACAATGGGACACCAGAGTCAACCAAGGATTGGGACATGTCCCCTGCCTCTGTAAGTTTGGGCTGCCACTTAAATACAGGAACATATTCAATACAGCAGATGAATGTAGCAGTTAGATTTCAGATTTTGCAGTGTATTATTTGTTAGTGTTGCGTAAACTAGTCTTTTTAGTCAGCTGCGCACTGTGTGTAAATCCTTAGATCATGAGACCCTCCAAAATCTAATTTACAGGCAGTGTTTAATGTCTTCTTACTTCTGTATACAAACTAAACAAAACCTCGTGGACCAATATATTCACTTTACTTGAGCATAGGAACAGAGTGATGAAGCCAACAAGATAGCTATGCTCATTTGATGAATTACTTCGCATTGCTGCTCCACATGTTCTCCCTGTGTCTGCGTTGATTCCTGGGTACTCCGGCCTCCTCCCACTTTCCAAAAACATACTCTACATTGCCCCCAGGTGTGATTGTGTTTGATTGTCTGTCTTTGTATGTCACCCCTGCAACTGACTAGCGACCAGACCACACACACAGCTGTGCACTAATAAAGCAATACATAAAATGGATGGATAGTTGATCCTGGGATGATGTAATTAAAGCAACCTGAGTTATAGCTAGCGCACCAAATAAATTCCTTAATTCGCTAAAAGAGTCAGAGTGAGGTGGGAAGTATACAAACACGACTAAACATAACCTGAATAAAACTTAAAAACATCGCCTCAGCTGTTAACGTTTCAGCTATCTGAATCACTTCAGATAGCTTTTAATTGGTAATGGCGGTTGGTCAACAACAAAGACAAAAACTCCTGTGATCCCATGCTACTTATGTCTTTTGTTTTCATCATTGAGAGAATCCTAACAGCAGAGGTTCTTTATTTGAAATAAACTATGGAGTTGTGTGTAGCATTTATGGACATTTAATATCCCCCTCTGAAATGTTTCAGATCAGCAGCTCCATCTGCCTCCTGCGGGGTAAGATCTATGATGCCATGGATAACAGACCACTGGCCACCTCCAGCTACAAAGAGGCCTTGAAACTGGATGTGTACTGCTTTGAAGCCTTTGACCTTTTAACATCCCACCACATGTTGACTGCACAGGAAGGTGAGGCCGATATGTGTCCATCATGTGCACTGATCTTTTAATTTTCTTCTGATATATGCAGTTTGTTAACATTTCAGAAACTTGTATAATGCCAGTATATGTGTTTTTTTTAATAGAGAAAGACTTCCTTGACTCACTTCCTCTGAGTCAGCAGTGCACAGAGGAAGAGGAGGAGCTATTACACTTCCTATTTGAGAATAAGTTAAAGAAGGTAGGTGGATTTTGCATGTAGTTTTGACAGTTATTTTACAATGCTTTTAACCTTTCTTTAATTCATTCAAGTATAAGCTTTATAATATTCTGTATTGTTATTATCTCCTAATTCTATGATAAAGACCAAAACCATGAACTGATGGAACATGTATTGTCTTTGTAGCCAAAGCCTAATCTATCTTATTCCTCTGTGCAACGACACAGTGTTGTTCCACACCAAAAATTATTAAAAGCACATAACAAGGTCATATTGTTGCAGAGAATGATACTCAAACTGCAGTTTCTGTGTTCATTGTAACAAGGGGATCATTTCAATGAACATGGGGACCACGGTTTATTTTCAGCCTATCCCAGATACACTGCTTATCCTTTAATGAATTTAGCTCGATGAGAGTTTGCAACCAATTGGTGCTCTCCAGTACGGCTGAGATTCTTTTGTATACAGTCAGTATAAATTGAAATGCAAATGCCTGTTACAGATACACTGGCCTGTTTTTGTTCTAACCCCTCTTCATCTGGCTCCTTCTCACCTTTGTCCCACCTACTTACATTTAAACCCTATGCCCACCTTTCACACACTTGCATAAATACACACACACACACACACACACACACACACACACAAACAAACAAACCACACACTCTCTCTTTTCTACTCCTTCTTACTGCAGTATAACAAGCCCAGTGATTTGGTGGTGCCAGAGATGGTCAATGGACTTCAGGACAACTTGGATGTAGTGGTGTCTCTTGCTGAAAGGCATTATTATAACTGTGATTTCAAGATGTGCTACAAACTCACATCAATGTAAGAGTCTTCATGTTTTTTCTCAGTGTATTGTTAATTTTTGTATCATTGAATTGCTTGGCAAATAATGTAGTGCTTCATAAAAACCTGCTCTACATCCATCATACCAACCCATACTGACATAGCACGCAATGGGGATAAATCCTGGCTCTTTACACAG
This sequence comes from Scatophagus argus, assembly GCF_020382885.2. Classification (NCBI taxonomy): domain Eukaryota; kingdom Metazoa; phylum Chordata; class Actinopteri; family Scatophagidae; genus Scatophagus; species Scatophagus argus. Next base: position 6,731,916 of record NC_058503.1, on the reverse strand, counting down.
TGTGTAGCTTACTTAACTGTACAAATTTACATAAAATTATTATCTGGCAGTAGCCACTAACGTCAGCGTCTGCATGATATTGGTAGAACAGGATTTCATTACTTTCATGCAGTTTACACCACTGAAACACTCACATTCAAGTCACTTGTATTTATTATTTTCAAATCAGTCATCAACAAACTGTAGTAGATGGTGCATTTTTTAGCAAGTACTGCAGATTGTATGTATATGGATTTTGATTGATGAATTGAATTGTAGTTTATAGCAACAGATTTATTACATTTCATAACTGGCTGACTGTGAGATAATGAATTTAAGATATTTCACTTGTCCTTGTGTTTCGCACTAGAAAGTTGACATCAGTTAATTTTCTCAGTTCTCATTTTGTATATAACCTAAATTGGGTATGATGTAGAGAAAGGTTGGTGGATGGTTAGCTTGTCCAAAGTAAAAATATGTTTTATTTAAATATGCATACATTTTATTTTGTCAGGAGAAAGTTTCAAATTTCTCTGGTGGAGATCAGTTAAGGTTCATCTGATGTTGTGTCATGCAGCTTTGTTTTTGTGCTTCAGGGTGATGGTTAAAGACCCCTTCCACGCCAACTGTTTACCAGTCCACATAGGAACTCTGGTTGAGCTTGGGAAAGCAAATGGTAAAATATATATATCCACTAATTTAGGCATTAAAAAATGTTTAGTAAGCATGTCACCATAATGGATAATTCATCTTCATCAGTTTCAAGCTTTTTTTTTTTCTTTACTCCCTGCAGAGTTGTTTTACCTCTCGCACAAGCTTGTAGACTTGTATCCCAACAACCCAGTAAGTATGACTGTACACCTTTGTTCTTGTTTACACAATTTCCACTATTTGATAACGAAATGAGAACTTTTTAATCAGGTATCCTGGTTTGCTGTTGGGTGCTACTATCTCATGGTTGGCCATAAAAACGAACATGCTCGACGATACCTGAGGTATATATTTGCACACTCAAAAAATAAAATCCACCCTGTTTGATTAGACGTTACAGACTGTTACATAGGTATATTTAGGTTAATTTATACAAATTGCATGTTGTGTGTCTCTCATAGCAAAGCCACCACGCTGGAGAGGACATATGGTCCTGCATGGATTGCCTATGGCCATTCATTTGCAGTAGAGAGTGAGCATGACCAAGCTATGGCTGCCTACTTCACTGCTGCCCAGCTGATGAAAGGGTAGGTACACGTTCTGGTGTTCTTATCACCATGCACTTTTATAAATGGTTAAATTGTTAGCTCTACTAGTTAGGAGTTTCCGTAAGATAACATACCTGCCGTGCAGCATATGTTAGAGAAAAGCTCAGCTGAGTAGTTTGGTTCTATGTTCGGCTAGGCTATCAGTCAATAACACCCCACATTGGCATGAGTGATAGCGTGCAAGTTTTACTATTTTGTCCTTAAATGTTGATAGACAGATGTATAGTGACATTTATTTGTCATGATTTTAAAAGTCCTGTAAGCTAAAAATTTGTAGACGAAATGTTGCAATGACCTCTAATTCCAAAAATTCTAAATGCCAAAATATTTTGCCTATTTTAAAGTTTAACAATACTAACTCAACTCTGGTTTTATTAAAATATAAGGTCAGGTTACATTTGATCTTGTTTGACGTGTCCTGCTCTCTTTCACCCAGGTGTCACTTGCCCATGCTCTACATCGGCCTGGAGTACGGTCTGACCAACAACTCCAAGCTGGCAGAGCGTTTTTTCAGCCAGGCCCTTAGTATTGCTCCGGAGGACCCATTTGTCATACACGAGGTGGCAGTGGTTGCCTTTCAGAATGGAGAGTGAGTCATGCATTCAAACACACACACAGTAACAGTTTGGCCTCTAGTTTGATTAAAGTAGTTATTGCCTATTGGCGTTAAATGCTATTGGCAGCACAAATGTTGGATGTTGACATACTGCAGTTTTATTTCTAAGACTAAGAAGTCTGAAGTCTTTTTTAAGATGTGTGATGCATATGATGTCCATTTACATGAGGGATGCTTATCTCAAGAATGCTTTTCTCTCCTTTTCCATTTTCTCTTGTGAGTGTGTGTGGGGGGGGTGGGGGGTAACCTCTGCTTTGAACATCAGCTAACACTTACACTTAGCTGTAACTCTACCAGTAATTAAAATACCATCTTACCATGTTCTGTACCAGCCATCCTTCTTCTTCTTTCCATCCATTGTGTCCATAGTGTTGATGAAAATATCTTTATTTTTTCACTTATATTATGAATCAAATCAGATATATCTGGAAAATATTTTATGTTTATATTTATATTTACAGGTTTATGTTCTGTAATCTGTACAGTCACTTTAAAGCATGGAAAACTTGTATATTAACAAAAGTAGCTCATAAGGCACCTGATGTAAAGATGAATTGGAACAGCACCCACATGGAGGGTACACAGACTACACACACAATGATATCTGCTTTATTTTATTTTATTGAACATTGAGATGTGCTGTAAAGAATGTTTTCTTATCTACTGTTTTTAGCTGGAAGACAGCAGAGAGGTTGTTTCTTGATGCTATGGAGAAGATCAAAGCCATAGGGAATGAGGTAACTATTAAACTGAAAATGGATGGAAGGATGTGATGAGCATCTTTGAAACATGGCGATGTCTTTTCAGTGGTTACTTAATATAGGTTTTTTGTTTTTTAAATTAAGGTGACGGTGGACAAATGGGAGCCTTTACTAAATAACTTGGGTCATGTGTGTCGGAAATTGAAGTAAGTATGGAGCTGATTTTACTGTGCAGTTTTATGTTTGAATAAATGATCTTGAATAGACCCTACAGAAGAGTGGGTTTTAACTGCAGTTCTGCCTGATTTCACCGTCTTCTTTGAGTTAGCACATATAGTACTAGTATGGGAGGCTAAATTTAGAGTTGATAATTAAGGAAGAGTGGTTGGAGGGCACTCTCCTCTAATTTCATCATTCCCATTCTTATCTTCTTTAATTTTTATTTGTTTTTAACACTTCTTCTGTGGCAATCATTCAGCATAGGTAGTACCTTCATTAAAAATTCATGAAAAACCTTTTAATGAATTATGCAAAACCACCACTCAATAGATTTGTGCCACACAAGTGGTTGTTCAGAAAGGTTTGGATGGTTATGTAGAGAGAGGGATTCATCCATATAAATGAATGCCTCTCAGTGGTTATTGGTGCATCATTGATGCTTCCATGCCCTTTTTAATTTCCCTTTCTTTACATCTGAAGACATCACATGGCAAAAACAACAATTATCACAGAACAGTTATCATATAATTCTTACTGCTTTATCTGCATTATTTTTACAGTTATCTGTATAGTCTATCAAATGATAACTTCCCAATAACTTCCCAAAATAAGATCTTAAAGTTGTTTCTTTTGTCCAACTAACGCCACAGAACACTTGTCATTTACTATCACAAATGACAAAGAAAATCATTTTTTATCCATTTTAGAAGCTTGACATCTGACATCTTTGCCTATGGAAGTTACTTATTTATTAATTGACATAAACTAGTTGACAGGTAATTTTCTTTTGATCAATTAATTGACTAATCTTAGCAGCTCTGCTTAATAATGGTTACTGTACAATGATTGGCAAGAAAGATATTTTTCTTAGTTGTGTTACCTTTGACCTCAGACGTTTTGTATATTTTAGACATAATCCTCTGAGACATTGTTGTCTTTTGTCTGTGTTTCTTTGTCTTTGACAAGAAAACATTGAATTCTCCACCATCTGCAAATATCAATGTATATTAGTCATGTGGAGCAGGTGGTGGCTCTCTCTAGCATCGACTGGGTAATTTATTTTACATATATAGCGGCAAACACAACAAAAGTTACCTCATGTCACTTTCCAAGTAGAGCAGGTCTAGAGTCTAGTCTCTCTGCACATACCTGCCAACCTTTGCCAAAACAATAGGAGCAGCAGTTTGCTGATAGACTACAGTCACTCAGTGTTGCAGTACCAAATAGTGGTGCAGGAAATATACTATTCAAGTATACTTAAAGATTTTGCATGCTTGAAATTTAAAGCACAGTAACTTTCAAAATTTAAAAAAAACAAAAAACTGCTCTTGTCAAATTTGTTTTCATAGCACCCATTGCCAAAAATATGGCACAATTTTAGAAATTGTAGATGTTCTTGCATTCCTCGTGTTTGGATTGCATGCACTGTGTTTCTGGCCTGAAGCTGCTGGTGCTCTGTAAATGGATGATATTGGTTGAGCCTAGTTTTTAAATGGTCTAAATCAGTGACTGTGGCCTTGTTTATCAGGTCGACCATTTTGCTGAAATCCATCAATGAACAGTCATGAATTTAGTAACTCAGCTTAAATCATCTTTAATGTCCTGTTTCTAAATGTCCTGATACGATATATTTTGTCACATTTTTGCCACCTTCTGATTATGAAATTTTTTGTTGGTTCCACCGATGTGGTGTTTGTGGATCATGCTGTTTGTTTCTACAGAAAGTACGACCAGGCTCTGGAGTACCACCGTCAGGCACTGGTGTTAATCCCCCAGCATGCCTCCACCTATGCTGCCATAGGATACGTGCACAGCCTCATGGGCGACTTTGAGAGTGCTATTGACTACTTTCATACGGTATAGTGCCTTTTCTTCAGTTATTATGGGCTTATTTCTTGCTTAATTAGAAATGAGAATTTAAAAAGAATGATGCAAAAGAGGCTTGATGACCTCCTCAGAGAGCAAGAAGAAGGAGTAACCATGGAAATCAGTCCTCTTAAAGGAAATGTGTCCTTGATGGGGTTTTTTGTTTTGTTTTTTTGCACAGCTAGCTGTCATTTAAAAAAAAAAAACAAACAAACATGAGATCAGCTACAAGACAGAACAAGCAAGTATAAGTTAAAAGTACATGAAAACACCAGCAGCTGTACAAGGTGAAATGAAAAATAAGAAGGTTTTGTAAAATACACTGCAACATTTTTGGCGGTATGGGACTGCATGTTTTTGTTTTCAATAGTCAGCATATACACTTAAGTTGTCACATTTATCACCTTTGATTAGTTGATTCATTTTTGTCAACAAATGTGTTTTTGTGGGAAATGCTTGACATTGGTTTGGTTTCTTTTTGTGCAGGCACTTGGACTGAAAAGGGACGACACTTTCTCTGTGACGATGCTTGGTCATTGCATTGAGATGTACATTGGTGACACAGATGCTTATATAGGTAGGTTTCAGACAGTGGATACTGTAGTTATGTAATACTTTATGTTCTCGTCAAGTTTTGTTTTCACTGACTGCAGTAGAACAGTTTAAGTGGACTCCTTTACGACAGGTCTTGATAGAGCATTGTGAGCTTTTGGGTCTTTGGCAACACATGTTGTATTTTCACTGATATGAAAACCCTGAACAAAATTTTGGAGTGGTAACAAATCTCAGAACCTGAGCAAACAAATCCAGATCTGTCTGCAGGTCCAGATACCACAATAGACACATGAGATTTTTTTTGTTTGTTTGTTTTGAATTGTGAATTGAATATTTTTCTTTTGTAAATATTTTGAAGGTAATGAGTTGTCATTTGTTTCCACTAAGGCACAGACATCAATGACAAGGTGCGAGGCAGCTTGAACACGCCAGCACTGATGAAGATGCTGAACACATCAGAGCCTGGCGACCTGCTGGCCACGCCAAGACTGGAAGACACCAGCATCACGTCCTTGGAAACACCACTGTCGAATCAGGACAAGATGATGCTGGAGACACCTCTGCGACTCTCTTTAACCCTAGAGTGTGATATGTATGAGAGTGATGTGATGTTAGACACCTTATCAGACACCAGCACGTGATCTCATCCTGCTAGGAGGTGGAACTGTCATACCATCAGGTTGTCATTGGTACACATATCCGAGCCCAAGGACAACTGTCCCAACAAAACTTTGGCACCTGTCCTCCACCAAAGGTTTCCTGTGGATTCTCCCTCTTGTGCATTAGATGTGGTTCTTTCGTAAGTGACGTTAACATATGCCGTTACGAACATGAGTAAACGAGTGTGAATTTGTATACAGCACCTGCTGTACATCATATTAATTTCTGCAACAATGCACTTTAAAAGGGGAATTGACATGTGCCTTGGTTAGGGTGTTGAGGACTTGGTTTAGCTTTGCACCTTGGATTAAACCTGAAGTCATTGGCAACATGTGGTCCTTTGACACTTGATTGAATAGAGTAAACACAGCCACACTCCTCACATCAGATCTGAAAGACTACAGTCGCTTATTACTGCCTGTGGCAGGACCCTCCGTGTTGCTTAACCTGTGGATTTACACCTTGAATAAAGAGCCAGCTAAATACAAGCAGTTTTGATGAAAACCGTTATTGTCGGTTCCTACAATAAAACCATGCATTTATCTTTAAAGATTTTAACACAACTGTGTTTTGTGTCAATCAAGAATAAACTGTTTAATAAAGCCCAGAGAGCACGTCATGGCAGTAGGATACCTGTACCTACCTGTACTCTAATACCACTTGCAAAATTGGTTACTTTTAAATGGTAAAGACTATGGAAAACCTTTTTTTTAATATTTTAAATGTTGCCGTTCTTCTACATACATTTTATAATTGTGGAATATAAAAGTGTTTAACTTGTGTGTCTATGTGCTTTTTAACGTGGTGAATATTTTGCCTAACAGAGTTCATGTGCATTGAAGCTCTGATAATGTAAAGCAGAATTTACTGCTTAATCCCAACCCTTCCAGAGAAAAACATGCTCCATGTCAGTCCATCCACTCAAATGTCATGTTCCGGCTTAGGGGAGGAGTGAAGGACTGAGGTCACCGAGTCTCGAATGAAAACAAACAGCTTCTCTCCATCCTCTTTCTGACATTCACGGGAAGGATACGGTATTTCTGTTTTCGCCTCCTTAACTTTATTTATTCCCACCCAATGGAGAGCGGCTTTAGTAAGGTCGGGAGAGATGGGCTGCACTCCATCTAAATCGGGTGTGATTTACAGCCAAGACAAAGTGTGCCGGGACCTGGACACCTGCTCCACCTTTGTCCCCAGCCTGAAGAGCTCCGTGTCGACACCAGAGAAACCTCGGCTGTGTGTGGAGACCAGCAGTGGCAGGCAAACCTTTCTCAGTGGTGAGCTTATATCAGTTCATAAGGTCGCATCCCGCCATCATCTGATGCTTGGCTTGATCACCTGTTAATAAGAACATGTTAAAAAAAAAAAAAAAAGCAGTAAACAGCGCATCAAATCCAGTCACCATGCTGAGTTAAGTAAACGTGCTTCCGTTTGAAAATGTACTTGTACCTTCGTGCTTTTCCTCAGTTCCCTGCCGAGACGTGCACGGGCGGTCCGTGAGCCAGTCCTCCTACCCTGACTGTTGGAGCTCGGCTGACAGCGTCGCTCCAGGCGACTCCTGCTGTCCGGATCAGTTCAGCATGAAGCCCCGCAGCCCGACTCCGGACCCGCATGGTGACCCTGAGGGCTGCTGGACCGCATAACTGTCTCCAGCCTGCAGATGTACAGTGGAACCGAGACTTAAATTAACAATCACAACAAGCAGGAGCTGATTTATACCTGCTTGGTGGAAAAAAAAAAACACATTCTTCTGCTTTTAGTAAAGTGAGTGAAATTGACACTGAAAACATACGCAGATGTTTGGTGGAAATCGACAGAAGGTGTTTCTGAACTAACTGCTGATTTTTCTAATGATGTTTGTGATATTCAAAAAGGGTAACATGAGCCTTGCGTTTGTAAGGAAACGGAAACGGCTGTGCTCCATTTCAGACATGCACCTGGTCTACTCTTGATAGACACTGCGCCGAGCTACACAGAGGGAGTCAAACAAGTCCTTCTTGTATGTAACATCAATGCAAACAAAAAAGGAAAACATTCAGCCTACCCACCCATGGTAGAAGCACAAATATCAAGGGGAAATGACCGAGAGTCTTTGCTGGTCTGTTCCAGAAACTTGTCTCTTGCTTGTTGATATATCTTGTGGTCCTTTGCCATAGACTGAATGAACCCTTTATTCTGACAGCCTTGCTGTTCTTTCTAGAGTGTCTGTTTTTCTTTCTTTTGGGCAGCCTTGCTGCCTTTATTCTATCTGTAGAATATTGTAAAACAATACTTAAAAATACAGTCCACTCTGTACACATGTAGCCTGTTTAGACCTATAGAGAAACATTCAAAGCCTCCTCAACCCCCCCCCCCCCCGAGAAAAAACACCCTCTTGTGGCTGTTGCTTTTTTTAACTTCTCACTCTCTATATGTGCATGAGTCAAACAGATGGATGGATTGTGTAATGTGAACTATACTTCCTTAATTTGTGACCTCGTGATTATTTTGATGTCCCATTTTATCCACTGACATGGATATTATGAACATTTCCTCAAGTGGTGTCCTGCTTTGATGAAATATGTCATGTTGCATATTTTGTAGGCCTGTGAGAATAAGTTAGGAATGTAGCAGAGCAACTTAAAACAGTGAGGACTAACACACCGAGAAAAACATCGACAACCAGTAGAGCATCCTGGTTTTAGCAGCGTGTGTCCATTTTCCTATCTTTGTTTTCTCACCCGCGACTATAGCTGCGGTGATCCCAGAAGGCACATTATGTGACTATCAAAGCTGTCTTTTTAAATCTCTCTCCACTCGCGATATTCCTGTACTCTCGCGAGTACACAGTAACTTCACACGGGCGAGAGGGAGATGGAGAGAAATGAGGTCTGAAAAGGACCAAATGACCGTGGGCAAGGAGAAAAGCGTCGTCGAGATACAGTTCAGAGACATACCAAGAGATCAGGAAAACGCTCCTGGTAACACCAAGCAGAAAGAAGAGAAGAAAGAGGTTTTTACGAAGGTGGGTAACCGAGCGGTTGCGACGTTTCGCATTGTTTATGCTGTAAGGAAAACAGATATGGAGGAGGCATGGAGGGAAGGTGGGATCACTTCAGCACCGAGGACAGCGACGGGGAACAGGAACAACTAGAGAGCTTCTCCGACCTGTCAGCTGCACCTACAGCCTCATATCGCATTAGAGTTCACATTTCCCTCTTGACATTTGCAGACGTAGCAAATCCTAACAATGAATGTTCTCTAATATGTCAAGTCCACATTCTTGCGTCGCATAAAACGCAATTGAGGTTCTCTCGACATTTTACGTCCTGACGCCCGATCCCAGGCTCCCAAATCTTCATTACCTCAGTAGTTAAAGAGTTGTTAACTACGTGTTGTGCGAATTTGAGTAATGCTGCAACTAACAACGATTTTCAATATTTACTACACTGTATTTTAGCGTGTACAATGTCAGAATTATTTTGACATTTTCTCTGTGTCTAGTTGAGTATGTTACATTTTTTATATTCAGTTCAACGACTTAATGTGACATTAAAATTTTTCCACATATTTTCATTGAAGAATCTTTTAAGGTTAACCATCTCACCGCACTGTCAGTGTCTTACCTGTATACTGCACTTGTATTTTTTAGGGGTGCACTGTTCTGAACTGTTCGAGCTACTCTGTGTCTCTTGTGTATCATTTTACATGCCTTTTCTCAAAAATCCAGCCTTATGTATTTGATCTTTGGAAACTTTGAGATATCCATTAGAATTTCAAATAAAGCTCTAAGGATTTGCACAATGTTTGCTTACACAGCGTGAGTTTACAATGATCTGCCCACTGATGCGTCAGGGAAGTTTCAAGAACAGATGCTATAACCTGAATCATCCTTGTTTTGCAAATATACAGATTTACCTGCATTATGATCACCCTGGACTGAAGAAAAAAATATAAATAAGTATATAAATGACTGATTACAGGTGGTGCTTAGAAGACTTCCACCCAACCTGTCAAAGGAGCAGCTGGAGGAACAGCTCAGCCCACTTCCACCTTATGACTATTTTGAGTTCTTTTCAGCTGATCAGAGGTAATCATGATAGCCATTTTAATCAAACAACAAACACTACACAACATTCTCATCATAAGAAAGCTTGCTGCTTGTCCGCTTGTAGAAGAATGTTTCTGACTTCACCCTCTTTCTGTTTCTCTCTTTCCACAGTCTTTATCCCCATCTGTTCTCAAGAGCGTATATCAATTTTAAAAACCCTGAAGATATCCTGCTGTTTCGAGATCGATTTGATGGTTATGTCTTCATTGACAACAAGGGTATATCCTGACTTTGTTTGAACTCACGTTGGTTTTTAGCCAGCACAGTGGTGATAAATGTGGACACACAGTGCAATCTGTTCTACTATATTAAATGCAAACAAAAGCAGGTCTTTTTTATAGCTGCAGCCGGGAAATATGGATAGAGAGGCAGCATTGGAGCTTTTGTTGCCATTGTTACTATCTGGTAGGTGGTCTGTTAAATGATGAGCTGCCTTTTGTATCAATATTTACTCAGGCCAGGAGTATCCTGCAGTGGTAGAATTTGCCCCCTTCCAGAAAATCTCCAAGAAGAAGCTGAAAAAGAAAGATGCCAAAGCTGGGAGCATTGAAGAAGGTACTGAAATACAAAGCTTGAGCCATCATTAAAGTCTATCCTGGTGTGCATTAGATGTAATATTTAGTTAATAAATGTATGTATTTACTGTATATATATATAAATATATATATACTGTATAGTTTTGTGGATTTAATGCAGAAAATCAATATTTGGCATTTTTAATGATCAAACATATGCTACTTCAGTTAATGCTCATCTTGGCCCTTCATCTTGGAACTCCCTCAGACCCAGAATATAAACGGTTCTTGGAGAATTATTCCTGTGATGAGGAGAAATCTATGGCCAACCCTGAGACTCTACTGGGCGAGATAGAGGCCAAGACCAGAGAGCTCATAGGTACAGTTTGATTATTTTGCGGTAATTCCAATAAATTTCAAGATTCAGATGTACATAAGTAGCAGTAATTCTCAGCATTTGTTTGCCTCTCTCCCTTTTTTTCTGGTCTCAGCCAAACGGACAACACCACTGTTGGAGTACATTAAAAATAAGAAAATTGAGAAGCAGGTAAGGCAGAAAAAATGCTTAAATAAGAAGATAGAATCCACGCTTTGTTTTCAAACATGTGAAAAATCTTTCCCACATCTGTCTTTACAGAGAATAAGAGAGGAGAAGAGAGAAGAGAGGAGAAGAAGAGAGCTGGAAAAGAAACGTCAGAGGGAGGAGGAAAAGCGAAAGCGACGAGAGGAGGAAAGACGCAAGCGAAAGGAGGCAGAGAAGCAGAAGAAATTGTCTGATAAAGATATTAAAATTAAGGTACTTTTTCATCAGTTAAAATGGAACTTTTTTGATCTTGTTTTTTGGATGATGTGGCGTGTAATCATGGGTTTTGTTGTGTCTTACCTTATCTGAAATGCCATAGCTCCTGAAGAAGAGTGACAGAGACGATGACGTGGATTCCGACCGAGTGAAGGATAAAAGTGATATTGTGGAGACAGACAGAGGCAAATGGGACAAAGCTGGAGGACAAATGAAGCCAAAGGACTCCAAAGAAAAGTAAGGATTGTGAAATCCTTCGCTGTAGGGGTATTGTGTGAGATGTGTGCTAATGAAAACTAGTCACTTTTAAAGTATAGAATTTTGAGACAACATGTAGTTAGTGTATTTTCTGCTAGTGTGGCTAGTGTGGTTTGTCTTTTTAACAAGACTTAAACGTTTTTATTTAATGCTGGATGCTTTACCTTCTGTATATAAATATAATTATTTACATTTGTAATGGCAGCCTGGCGGTGTGATATAAATTGAAAAGCCCAGAATAAAGCCTGCACTTATAGATTATTGTTCATGTTGCCATGAGACATCAGTCCTGCAGTTTACAGTGTTATGGTAGGAAAGAAATACACCTTACTCTACAGTGGTGTCAAGAATTCTCATGATAAAAACTAGGAGTACTAATTATATACTACATTTGTATGCAATTTTCACTGTGACCACTAGAGGTCAGCCTGAGAGCGACAAGGAGCAGAGAGAGCAGCATGGCCGCAGACAGAGAGAAAAGGATCACAGAGGAAAAGATGAAGACAGGAAACGACAGCGGCATCACTATGAGTTTGACAAGTTCATGCGTCGCAAAGATGAGACCAAATGGGGGAAGGGCTACTGCCAGGACCGAGCCAAGAAAGAGGGGCACCATCATGGCTATTCTTACTGTCCAGACAGTGGGGATAAACTGGGAAAGGAGGAGAGGGAGGATGTGGGGAACAGGAAGGAACGCCTCAGAAACAAGGTGAGAGAGAAGGTGAGCATGAGATAGAGGGAAGCTGTCAACTCATTTTTTTTGTCTCTTTTCTGTCTGTGTCTGCATTCTTGTGAGACTATTTCAGATGATGCTTGATATCCAGTGGTTTACTTTTCTTTGCTCTCAGCATATTTATATCAAGACAAACCACTCCTCATTCAGCATGTCTATTGCTATGAGTCATACGTATTTTATTTCTGAGAAATTTTTACATTAAAGACAACATGAAAACAAACAAACAGACACAACGAACTAAAAACAAACATTAAAACTGCCAGTTTATAGTAAAGCTGCATGTATGCGGATGAGGCCAAGAATGTCTATACAGTGACTGATCATCAGAAATAAAGTCCGTGGAAATAAGACCAGGTTGGACTGAACTGGATGTACTACAAAGACACTGACAGTGCTGACGACAGTCTGGCAATAAATGCATCTATAATGATTGTAATCTAAACAGTCCATGAAACAGATTCATGAAATATAAATCATTTAAAATAAGAGGGTTAGGGTGAAATGTCTTTGTTTTAGTGTGGGGAGAAAAGGTTGACCTAAATCGAGATTTCTTCCTAGAAGAATCTCAGAGCCTTAGTGGACCAGGTGACCAGGGTGACAACAAAAATAACTGTCTATATATTATATGTATATTGGAATTGTGTGCTGCTTGTCTCTTGTCTCCCTGCAGGACCGTCCAGCCATGCAGCTATATCAGCCAGGCGCACGCAACCGAAAACGCATGAGCTCCGCTTGCAAAGGCTACGACTGCATCCCGGTGGGCCACTCACCTGAACCCGGCGCAGAGCATTGTTATGAGGTTGTCCCTCTGGCAACGGGGCTGGAAAAGGGGTTTGAGAAAAACAAAGATGAACAGTGAGCAGTCTGGATGTATATAGAAAATACAGATAAATTATTTGGCTTTTCAGCCGAAGTTGATAGTGACAGGTTTGACTGGTTATCACTGAGCTTTCAAAAAACAATGCACTCCATTTAGGGAGAAAGGCACTTCAAAAGCAAGCAGTCATTCAGTGTTTTTTATCTGCATTAGGTGTAACAAAAGTCAGAGCTTTGAATGTCGATCAAGGCTTGTGTTTTGCTGAAGCATGAACATTTTTATTACACACTAAACATTTTAAATATCACACTGTAAAAAATAAAGAACCATCAGAATACACCTTTAGCTTGAATTCTTGGAAAAAAACATGTAAAAACAGTGAGAAGAGGGGAAGCACTTGCAGTCACATTTATGATAGCACAAAATGTTCATTCTTTTTCTCACAGGAGTGTTTTGATGCAAATGCAGAAGCTGATATTTCAGTTGAATTTTGAAGTTGCCTCCTGCTAGCTTGTTGTCACTTTTGTGAAAGCTTTTTCCTAAGAGTCAGCACCATGTCATTTCTGTAAAAGGCAGCTCACTTTTGGCACCCATGTGTTTGCTAGAGAAACCATGACCTCACCGCTGCATCTCCAAGCTTTTGTAGACTCTGCTGGACTTGGATGTTTTTAGAATTCCTGTAGATTTTATTAAATCAAAGTATAGGTTGAACTTACAAACCACGGATATAGAAAATTTGACTGAGGAAAAGCTTTTTCCATCACTTCTATATGTCTTATTAGATTTGTGTCCAACTTATTCTAAGGTGTCATACAACAGAGACAATGTTTTTGTTTTTGTTTTTGTTTTCAAACAAAGCTTTGTACATGATCATCCATGAGCCAAGAAGAACACATTCTCTACATTTCTACAAAGCATTTCCAAGAAATAAAATGTGAAGTTACAAAATATGACACAGATAAATGATTTTTTTATGCTGTGTACATGGTTTTCTATTGATTCAATCGACTAAATGTAATGAAGGAGCCACAAATATTAATAAAGTAATATAGTGTTTAAGAGGCCTTATATTATTTTTGCACATGACCTCACATTTTTCCATCATACCTCTTGTATCATTTTCTTTTCTTGAAGCTATGAGAAAATAAATCTGTTCTACCGTTACAAAACTGTGTTTCAGTCATCGTTGGAGTTCTCTGACAGTTTGGGTGAGGTAGTCCTGTTCTGCAGATATGAGTCAGATAGGTTAGCATTGTGTGAATACAGAATCATAACATTAGTGGGTGTAAGCATCTCTAGCTGTCTCACTCACTGATACTGAAAGATTACAACCAACTCGAGTTTTCCTCTCTAAATGATAGTTGACATCACAGCAACACAGATGGCTTATTGTAACTGATGCAGCTAATCTTTTTTCTTTTTAAACTCAGATTTCTTCATTGGATAGAGATAAAGCAGAACTGTCAAAATCAACAGGAAACACGTCCCGTGCATTGAGCAACGTAATCTGCTGCTCTCACTTCACTGAAAAACACTTTCATACAACACCTTTGTGTGTATTTGTGCACCATATTTTGTGTGACTTGTAGAAGGTGATGGTTTCACGTCACGAACCCTCAAGACTGAATGGTATTCATTTGTAACTTCATTGTTTTTCCTGCCCCAGGCGTCCTTAGAAGCCTTTAGAGGTGTGTGTGTGTGTCAGTTCCCAGACTGAATCTAACGTGTGACAGTTGGTAGGATGAAGATAGTCACATGATCCATTTCCTCTCTCCCTCTCTCGCTGGCACTGTAACAACTTAAAACTCTATCAGTACATCTTTAACAACATCTGCAACTGGCGGTCATATGCCTACCTGCCTCCTGTGCCGCATGCCTCTCTGTTCATACCGGTGAGTGTTCGAACTGACTCTTACTGAGATTCATCCAGACAGGGGATTTTATTACATTTTTAGAATCATAACTAAGGTGCTGCAGATGTCAGCTGTCTGATCCTTCAGTCACTTTTAACTTATCAGAAACAGCCCTTTGGTAAACTTGTTTTTATGTTTGTTTTAAATGTGCTTGGTAAGTTAATATAATACGTCTAAAGAGAAAGTAAATAACAATATTTTTGCTATACTTTTTAACACATATACACAACATACAGCACACACAAGAAATGAACATATGACTTAGAGGTACAGCAAAACCAAGGTGCAATATTAGTCAAGCACACATAGGTTAGCACATGATATACCAAAAGAGACACAAACATTAACATGTGAAAGCATAAATGTAAAACACTGTAGCATAAATATACCTAAATTTAAGAAATGCCTGGATCTCTTATAGCGACACAACAAATAATCATCTAGGGCGAAAGAAGGGAAAATAATGAAAGACAACAACAATATTTATAACTTTTTACAAAAAATATTAGAACATCTCGAATTTGTATGATTTTTTGCAGTATAGTATGTCTTTCTCCTCTGTCACCAAGAGACTGTTTCACCATGCTGATCAGTTTTGTAGTAATGGTGTACTTTCCAGAGCATAATTTCCAGTGATTACAAAAGCTCAACAATGCGTGTCTGTTGACTTCACCCCCACCCCCACCACGTGTGATACAAAGAGTTTGTATTCCCTACTTTTGTTGAAGAAATCAACCAACTCATGATGCAAGAACACAATTCAATTTTGTCACAGCTTCAGTTTTTTGTTATGTAATCAGAGATAATAGTCTAACAGTCTAATATTTTGCATGTATCAATTGCCTGCATGCACCTCAGAGCTACAGTTGGCATGCTTCACCACAAATCAAGCATGTCCTTTTCCTGTGTGAAAACTCCACCCAACACACGTGTTGCTTGCACACAAAACAGCATCACAGATTAATTCAGTCCCAGTATGAATCTGTTTCACACTTTGATGTTTGCACCCAAAGAAGAGAGATTATGTTCATTTTTATATTCATTATGACATCATTTTTTTTCCTGCTATTTTGTGCGAAAAATAAATACAAGTCTTTGTCAAACCCTGGCACATAGGTGACGAGAGGCCACTCTTATCCAATCATGACGAGGAATTCCAGCATTGTCAAGGTAGACAATGCCACCCTGTACCTGTTTCAAAATGCAAACATCAGCATTGCCGTCTCTGTCATCTACATGATTGTCACTGCCATTAACCTAGTAGGAAATGGCCTTTCCATGTGGATCCTTCTCTTCCGTACCACCCCCAAGACTCCCTCCATAATCTTCATGATTAATCTCACCCTCACCGACTTGGCACTTGGCACTGCCCTGCCCTTTCAGATTGCTTACCAGCTTAAAGGCTATCACTGGACTTTGGGACCCGGGATGTGCAGGTACGTTTTGTGACTGCAGGCTGGTACACCATAGAGATTTGAGATAAAGCTTTCAACTTGTTCACCTTTTATTTATTCTTGCAGCTACTCAGTGTGCATCTACAGTCCACCGGGTGGAACACATTTTGGGGAATAACCTTATTTGCTTTCTTGCTGAGAATTAGATAAGAATTTCAAGCAATTCTTTTGACAGAGTGTAGTGTTCATCCTCTCATCTTTCCCAAAATTTTCTGTTCTTTTAATAATCATTTTTGCTTTAACCATTGATTAAATAAAACAATCATCTTCTGTTTCCACCAATAGTTTCCTGACCCTCGTCTTCTACACCAATATGTACTGTTCCATCCTGACCATGATGGCCATCGGAATTGACCGCTACCTGGGCATCGTGTGGCCTATGCGGTTCAGGCAGACCAGGAAGAGGAAGTCCTTTGCTGTCGTCAGCTGCCTCCTCATGTGGAGTTTGGTCCTCAGTGTTCTGTACCCGCTGATGACCACAGACCTGACCTTTGACATTCCCGAACTCAAGATTACCACATGCTTTGACATGCTGAAAAGAAACATGCTGCCATCGCTGTCAGCATGGGCAGGCTTTCTCTTCAGCATGGTGTTTGTCCTCTTCCTCTTCCCTTTCTGTGTCACGACGTTCTGCTATATCAGTGTCATACGCAAACTGGCCAGAGATTCTAAGACAGCCCAGAAAGGGAGAGCAATACGTCTGGCCTTCATTGTTCTTATGGTCTTCACCCTCTGCTTTGCTCCCAACAACATCCTCCTGTTGAGCCACTCTGTGCTGAGACTCTTCTATGGGCAGTCTCTCTACACAGCCTACAAACTGTCTCTCTGTTTCAGCTGCCTGAATAGCTGCCTTGATCCATTCATCTACTACTTTGCTTCCAAAGATTTCAGACAAAAGCTGAGACAGATAATGAATCTGCACAGCCTGAGTAGTGCGGACTCGATGAAGTTGGAACATAAAGAGAGTGTGTACTCAACACACTGTGCTTTCGAAGGACAAGAGAAACAACACAGCAAGGTGTATTTGATGCAAGGGACACCACAGCCTAACGAGACAGAATAAAAGACAGAGAAAAAAGAGGTGTTATAGTGGCGTAAGAAAGGAAGCGAGAGAGAGATAAAGTGTATGTGTTAAATGTCGCTCTTGTGTTTTTCTCACAGTTGTCACAGTACTTTTCCTCAGGTCACTTTCGAAACTGTTTTTACTTCACTTTTCTCTTGCACAACACAACAAATGGATATGGACAACAGCTTTTTTTTGCAAACTTTGTCATTATTTTGCATTGAACTATGCGTTATTTTAAAGGCAGAAAAATATTTTTTGTATGTGTATAATATCTGCCACAAACATCATAACTATTATTTTTGACAAGATATGTAGCATGCACAAATGTAAAAAAATGTGAATTAAACATTTATATCATATAACCTTCTCTGCCCAAACATTTTTTAACATTTTTAAGATGTTTTTACATGTTTCTGTAGATGTCTTTGTTCTGTTTATTTTTTTAACTAGGGTATAGCTGACCGTTTGAACTTTTGTTGAACCTTAGGAACTTTGTATATAGCCTTTGTATTTTAATTTTCTTTGCTTTCTTTATCTTCAAAATAAAGAAATATATGTCATTATTACTGTTATGGTTGCTGTTGTTGTTATAAGTTGTACTAGTAGTAGCAGTGAAAATAGTAGTTAGTACAAGTAGACTCCGCCCACTTTGTGACGCCATCACGCATGCGTTCTCACGTCGGTCGTCCTAGCAAGCAGCTAGCTCTGTAGGTTTCCTGACTTCGAGAGGTAAGCCATACTACACATTTAGTCAAAAGCAAAACCGAGACGATGAGACGTTTAATAGCTGTATTCATACAACCGTGCCTTGGTTTAGCTACTGTAACTAAAATCCACAGAACAACCTTTATTTGCTGATAGCAAATGTGCTGTTTAGGACAGAAGAGTGCTGAACTGAGTATGTCGCATGCTATATTATTAGGTTGTGTGTTTGAAACATTTATTACATAACGTTATGTCATGAACTTTGGTAACATTCAGTGAATCTACGTATTTATGAAATACTAGCATTAATCAGATATTCGGGAAGACTATCTTTATTTACATGGTAGCCTTTATGCATGAAGTTACTGTACAGTGTTTGTAATTACAGTAAACTGAGAGGTCTTCACAGTTCTTGCAGCTGCTCATCGACTTTTTCTTAATGTATTCTATTATCTGTGTATGAGACATACTGGCCTAGGGCTGTAACTAACTAGTACTGTAATTATAGATTAATCTATTAGTCCATAAACATTGAAGAAGCATTGAAAAATAATGCCCACTACAGTATCCTAGGTCTTGATTTGTCCAGACATCTGTCCAAAACCACAGATTATGCCATTTAAAATGACTAAAACTAGAGAAAAACAGGAAATGCTGATGTTTCAGAAACTAAAACAAGTTAATGTTTGGTATTTTCCTTAATAAATTCCTGTCCTGTCTAGGAATCAGCTAATTGTTTCAGCATTATATGAACCAGTCTCCAGAGACGGTGCATAACTGAACAGCTGCAGTCATCTGACTCCTCATTGCTGAGTCTTAAACACAAAGTAGGCCACGACGGTAATGTTTAACTTTGTTCATCATCTTAAGGGCAGTTAGACAAGAAGACCACCATGGTGCTGAACCCTGTCATTTCCAAGCTCACCGGCAAACTTGTCGTGCTGGCAAGTGCTTCTCCTAGGAGACTGGAGATTCTGCGCAACGCGGTTAGTTTTCCCCAAGTTAAACTCATAGGAACTTTTTATACGTCATGACAACTGCATATTTTGTTTGATTGTGAATACATACATTTGTCCATATTGACTTGAGCTGAAATGATGCACAGAATGATAATGAGTATTTAATTTACAATTAGATAGAAATATGTGATATTTACCAAATATTTACCAATATTAATCAATGTGTATGTAAGTAGAAAAGTAACAATTCCCACAGAGAACGCTTGGAGGTCATTTAAAAACAATATTTCTGTTGAATATATTGTCCACCAGAGAGCACTGGTAAGTTTATATGACAACAATTTTCCACTCTTTAAAAAAGGTTTGCGAGTATTATGTGTTTGTGTGAAAAGATGATTCAAATATTCATATCAGTGTTAAGAAAACAGTGTGGATTGAAGTGTTTTTATTGTTTTTTTTTTTTGTTTTTTTATCGGTTTTTATTGCTCTTTTTTTTCTCTCCTACATTTCAGGGCTTAAGGTTTGAGGTGGTGCCATCCTGGTTCAAAGAAACTCTTGACAAGGGACTTTTCAAAGCACCTCATGAGTATGCTGTTGAGACAGCCAAACAGAAGGCCCTGGAGGTGGCCAGAAGGATGCCCTTTGTGAGTGAAGCTGCATTTTTATGACCGTAAACAGTATTACCCTCTTAAATGACACATGGTTAACATATTGTAAATTAATTTGCTTTAGAACCACCTGAAGACTCCAGACATAGTAATCGGAGCAGACACTATTGTGGTATGTGGAAGAAAGTATTATAGTTTTTGAAATCTGGTTTCTGTGGGGTTTTTTTTTTATCTGTTTTATTGTCTGTAATAGAAGTTGTATGTTGTATATTTTCTGTTCTGGCCATTGTTTTCTATTTCCACAGACTGTGGATGGCATGATTCTGGAGAAGCCAGTGGACAAACATGATGCTTACAGGATGCTGTCCAGGTCAGTGTCATTTACGTTGTTTCTGAGTTAATATTAGAAACTGAAGTCAGACCATTTTTGTTTACTCTGTACTCTCCTTTATCGTTCTCTTCCAGCTTGAGTGGTAAAGAGCACAGTGTTTTCACTGGTGTTGCTATAGTCCTCTGCCACGAGAAAGACAGTAAGTCACAACTGAATAACAGTTAACCCTTACAACTTCAGCAAAAACTTGTTTGGACAGTTCATCCCTCTGAGGTGCTTTTCTAAATTTTGATTCATTAAATGTCCAGCTAGGAAATACAAACAAACTACTATAAAAAAACTAACTCTAATGTAAGATTTCATACCAGTGTCCTAAATATACTGCATATGTGTTTACATACCTCCTGCAAACCCAGATGACGAAGTAGATTACCAGTTGATTGACTTCTACGAAGAAACAAAGGTGAAGTTTGCTGATCTGTCAGAAAGTATGCTGTGGGAGTACATCAATAGCGGTGAACCCATGTGAGTATTAACATTTGAACTTTCACATATGTAACAGCTATTGATTTTTCCTTGTGTACTAACCTTTGACCAGTGGAGGTTATTTATTTGGATGAGAGCCTCGTGAACTTGTTGCTTTTTGGACTCTGTCACCTTGTTCTGTTTGGCAGGCATTGCGTCAGTAGGAAGTAAAATCTCAGCTTTGGGCAGCGAATGTATCATTTTATTTGTTCTACATACAGAGAATGTACCTTTAAACATAAACCCCTTTGTGTCTCTGTATCAATCAAAGTGTATCGTATTTGTTGCTGTTGAAGTGAAATACTCCTGCCTGTCTGTGTCAGGGACAAGGCTGGAGGTTACGGTATTCAGGCTCTTGGCGGCATGCTTGTCGAGTATGTCCATGGTGACTTCCTCAATGTTGTGGGTTTCCCTCTTAACCACTTCTGCAAACAACTGGACCTTATTTACAACCGCTGCACTTCCTCCTCGAATCAGGAAACTCTGTCCATCTACCTAAGCCACAACGTCACTCAGACCTCCACGATACCCACTCTACCCCTGCCCAGCTTGTCGGCTGAGTCCAGCCACAGTTCCAGCTCTTCAGCTAAGCGCAGTGTCTCATCCAGTCCCACACTGAAAAGCCCGCCTGCCAGTCAAACAAACCACACCCAGAACAGCCTCTCAGGAAGCCCCATCCGTGAGGTTAGTTTTTCTCACCCTATGAGTGCAATTACCACAATTACCATCTCTGTCATGATTTATAGGTAGCAGTCTCTCCTTGTAGGTAAAAAGAAATGGCAATGAAAGTGAAGTCGGTGAAAGCTCCTGGATGTTGGTCAACAGTCTGTCTAAACATACAGATGATAGAGAGGCTGAGAATACAACACGACTGCCGATGACCAGCAGACAGCTGGCGACTGAGCTCAATGTGACAGAGCATGAGAACTGCGAGCCAAATAAAGAGGACTTGGAACGAATCATGGAAGTGATGGATGGATTCAAAGCCTCAAAGGTAATTGGAGATAAACTGTGTGTTCCCTTGCTGTTAAAGCTCAGTATGATATGTTTCATAGTGAAATCTCAGTTTTTATGATTATTGTTGTATTTGACTTCTAGAGGATGTAATGAAGCATTTAGCTTAAGTTAAAGGAATCGTTTGACATTTTGGGTGATGCACTTGTTGAGAATGAGATTCAAAGATGGATCCCACTCTCCTTTACGTACATTGATTATGAAGATACAGCCAGAAAACATTATCCTATCATAGCATGTTGTCTGGGGGCGCAGGGAACCAGCTTGCCTGACAGTGTCATCACACCTTTGCCAGAACCTCTAAAGTTCGCTAATTAGCACATGACAACTCAGTTTTTAATCTGCCTAAAAACCAAAGTGTAACAAAACCTGGTGGTTTGGCAGGGACAAGTGGGTGGATCATGTGCAGTGCTAGTTCTTCTGCAGGTAGCAATAAATATTTGGAAACTCAGCAGGTTGCCAGTTCAAGCTGACTACAAGGAATAGATAAAATTAAACAAAATATGCCATGTCATTCATTGAACTTCAGAGGGCTGGTTCATATCTAATAAAAAGGATGGCACTTCCTCAAGGGAAGAAAGTGAATAAGCATATTTACCCAAAAATGGTCGAACTGTTCCTTTAGGATTCTTAAGCCTATTCTGTTCTCTATTATAATGGATAATGTGCTGATATGGAACACTACCCAGTACAGTGGCACACAGAGGAGTATACTTTTTGTGCATTTGTTTTAGAAGAACGAAAGTGAAGAAAATCACATATCAGATTCACGAAATAAAATTACACTTTTGCTTTTATATCCATTCTGCCTTTCACAAAATGTTACAGGCCCTATTTACTGCTTCTAAGATGGGTGTGTTTGACCTGCTACAAAGCAGACCAGGACTGGATGCAGCACAGGTGGCCCAGGAGATCAAAGCCTCTGTGAAGGGCACTGAATGCCTACTGGAAGCCTGTGTGTCTCTGGGACTGCTGAAGAGCGAAGAGAGAAGTTAGTCAGCTCTCATCTGCATGGATCATTACACCATAGTCACTTTTTCCCTTTTTGTTTCTTTACAAGTAGCATTTAATACATACTTTAATATGAAATCCTCACATGTTTTATGGTGTCTCTGCTCCCAGCATGCCAGAAGCCAGTGTATGAGAATGCAGGTCTGGCCATGCGCTTTCTGCTGTCAGATACTCCTTTCTCACTGCAGGGCTACATCCAGCATTGTGACAACACAGTGTGGCCTCTTTTCTCCCACCTTGAGAGTGCAGTGCGGGAAGGAACCAACCAGCACGAGAAGGCTCTTGGCAAGAAATCTAAGGATATGTTTCAGGTGATTATCAGCCTCAGGTGGGTAAAATCTGGAAAAAAATAAATACTAGAAAATATTTTATAGAGGCTAGTTTTTGTTCCTCTGTGTCATTTGTTTCAATTTAAAGGATACCTTCTACAACAATCAAGAGGTCAAGCTGAGATTCATGAATGCCATGCACAGCATTGCTAAAGTCACAGGAAAAGCTATAGCAACGGCCTTTGACCTCTCCAATTTTAAAACAGCGTGTGACATTGGAGGTAAGGAAAGAACCTATCTTAAGGTTTAAAACTGTGATTTTTTAACAGTAAACCATTCTTTTACATATCTTCTTTTTGTTTTCTAGGATGCACTGGTGCCATGGCTTTTGAGTTTACCAAAGCCCATCCTGAGCTATCTGTGACAGTGTTTGACTTGCCGACTGTCGTTGAGATGAGCGAACATTTCCATCCTCTGCACACAGATAACAGGGTGTCGTTTGTAGCAGGTCGGTTTCTGCATCGAAATACATCTGGACTGTTGACATTTAATAATGGAGCTGGCTAATGCAGTGCTATTAACTTATTCTGTGGATCTTAGATATATTTTGCTTTTCCCTCTCTGTATGAACAGGAGACTTCTTTAAAGATGAGCTGCCCAAAGCAGACTTGTACATCCTGGCAAGAATTCTGCATGACTGGTCTGATGAGAAAGTGCACATACTGCTGAATAAAGTTGCAGATGTGTGCACACCAGGTAAAAATCTTTTATTACAGTCCTTTCAAATTTTTCATTTCACATTTTGACAGAGCACTGAATAAAAGTCAGCAGTTTTTTATTTCTGCAGCAAAGCTTTTTGATCGATTGATTCATCAGTTAGTTCCCACACTGGGTTAATCGTATGAAAAATCTGCTGTTTCTTCTGTGTCTCTAACCATTATTAGTTCAACTGATGTAAGATACAAAAATAACTGCACCCTCGTAACATAAAAGACAACATTTTGCACGAAGCTGGTGACTTCAAAGACAAGCCAAAATACTAAGTTGATCTTAGTTTTGGTTTTGTCCTTTATTCTTTGCCTAAAGCCAAAGAATTACAAAACCACTACTGTTTTTTAAAGTTGCACATCTGCATACACATTGTGCACTTTGTGCCAGGCTGTGGACTCCTGCTAAGTGAGATCTTCCTGGATGAAGACAGAAGAGGCCCGAGTCGTGGGCTGCTCCACGCCCTCAGCATGAGCGAGGGGAAACAGAGGAGTGCCGCAGAATACAGTCTGCTTTTGAAGAGCCATGGTTTCATAACGTTTCAAGTCAGACATACAGACAACCTCCTGGATGTCATGCTGTGCATCAAAGCATGACTGACAACACCCTCAGCAACACTACACGGAATGTTTTGCAATATACTGCATACTGTAGATCATCTTTGCCGAAGTCATGCAGTAGGGTCATGAAATGTGAATTTGTAAAAGCAACCTCTGTGAACCAATGAAAGTTGTCTTTTAATATTTGCTTCATTTGTTGTATAAAGACAGAAGTGAATAAAACATCCGTTCATGCAGTATTAAAGCATTGTAAATGAAAGTTATCGTTATTTTTTGTACGTGTCTCACTAGGAATTTTATAATTTTCTGATATACTGAGGTCTTAAACAGTGTCTTGTGTTGGGCCATAGGATGTGCAGTGCTCATAGCAGAGACCATGTTGGACGAACGGACACCATACTCTGCTCTGCAGTCTTTGAACATGCTTGTCCAGACTGAGGGGACAGAGAGGACGCAGAGCCAGTATGCAGACTTACTGAGCAAACATGGATTTGTGGACATGGGTGTGGTTCACACTGCAAACTTCCTTGATGCCTTTATTGCCATTAAAATGTGAATCATGAAGAATCTTCATGTTTTTCATTTGTTTGATGATAACAGATGCTGTTCAGTTTTTGGTCTTTTGATCAGTGGTGGAAGAAATAATGACATTCTTTATTTAAAGTAAAGGTGGTAATACAACAGTAGATAATGACATGTTATCAGGAAAATGTGATGAAGCAACAAAATTAAAAGTGCTCGTAATGCAGGGTGTCCTCTTTCAGAGTATTATAAAACTGTGTACATAAAGTTGGAGTGCTTTCCTTTCACTTGCTGCAGAAATGATGCACACCTGGCGTTGAAGCGTATCAGCAGTGGAACAGTGACACAAATAACACACCAGTTTGATCCTCTTGTGGTTCACTGTGGTGAGAAGACTAGGTAAATATACTGATAAGAAGTTTAACAGTGACATCCTGCCTGTGGTGCGGCTGTTGACTATGTTTTGGTTACAGGGTTGCTAGACTTCGGCATTTATTTTATTTCAAAAATTCTTTGATTCCGCCTCAATGTGGTCAGCTGGATGATGGCTGTGGCTGGAGAATGCATCTTGCCTTCTAAACACTCTCTCACACTCACTCACTCACTCTTCTAGTGTCATGTTGTGATGATGCAATCTGGATGCAATGGGAGAAAGATGATTGATGAAGAAATGATCAAATCCAAGCAGTGTTGTGGATGTAATTGTTTTTACACCCGTCTCCCCAGCGCACAACATCACATTTACTTCAACTTTTTAGGTGGCTGGAGGAGGACTGGCAGTGATGAGGGAGGCTAAGCCTTCTTCAGTGGGACCGTTTAACATACTCTGATGCAGGAGTGCCTTTCTCTCGGTTTCCTGATGGGTTCAAGTTAACCTTATATTTCTCACCCTCACAAACCAAAGTGTGTTGCAAGGTTTAACCTCCTGCTGTCCCCCAGAGCGGTTTTGTTAGCAGTTTAAGTCACATTAACCACAGAATGTGTCAACACAGACTATATTATTTACTCATGTGTTCAGTCTATCATCCCCACACCACCACCACCACCGCACACACACTCCCCCCCCCCCCCCCCCTCAAAGATTTATTGAAAGAGTTAAAGCAAGGCGCCTGGACTGTGAAGATAGGCTTGGAGACGTTTCGCTGCTAATCCAGAACTGATGAAGCTGCTTGGATTAGCAGCGAAACGTCTTCAAGCCTATCTTCACAGTCCAGATGCCTTGCTTTAACCCTTTGAGTGAATATGACCTGGATGACTGAGAATCTCCACAGATATGTTCCCAAAGATTTATCAAATTCAAGCCATTTATCTTTTGACATCAATCTGATCCAAATTAAGCTGTGGAGGAAATACTTTGCTTATCACTGTTTTACTCATAGTAAGAACAGCTCACCACATATGTGTGATGCCATGGAAACGTAACCCAAATATTTATTTGGCAAATGAGAGAATTGCACGATGCTTTTGTTCCCTGCTGTGTCGGTAAATGTCCTCAAGATGGCATCACAAACCTGCAAATCTGCCTTAATTCTTTTCAGTGGCAGCTAAATGTGGTCTTCTGGAGATTACTTGAACATTAAATGACAACAGGCTCTCTAAATAAAGGTTTGTGTTACCAAGTTGGGCAACTTAATCTTTGCTTTTTGTATAGCTGGGTGTGATGATCTTTAATACACTGATATGACACCATCCCTTAATTCCTCATACCTTCTTCAGTTTTGAGGCAGCAGCAGGTAAAACAGCCAAACAGCTGATGGTAATTTGGGAATATATCTGGTCAGGATAAATAGTTCTTATTCTTTCTGACACTGAAAGTGTATCAGGATTACTCTTCATTTTGGATCCCTTTCTAAGTATTTTCTTAGCAGGATAACGAGGGTGGTCATGTTATTCATGGCTATTTTCTTGTCAGTCTGGGCTCAGGCTCTCTGTGATATCTAACTGAATTCCATGACTCAGATTTTGTTCTCTGGATGAGGAGAGACAGGAGGAGGGTTGACTGAAGTTCAAATATGACACTGAGTGTAAATCACACAAGGTCAGTTTTATTGTGAATGCACATCAGTACGCCATCGATTGCATTCCTGACGCAGTGACTGTGAAAGCCTGTACTGATTCAATAAATTCAACACTTCACACAGCAGTTATTTTTTAGGACAGCTAAGTGACACCAAATTGTTGTGCAGCAGGAGAATGTGAATGGCTTGTGAAACACAGATGAGCGTCACACATGAAACAGCAGGGTCTGTGCTCTCTTTAAAACATGATGAAGAATTTCCATGAAAGGATTTGCATATCAGTTCACTTTTCCAGTGTAGCTGCACCCGTTCACCCTCAAATGCCTCAACTTTTTGTGTACAAGG
Source organism: Scatophagus argus (assembly GCF_020382885.2). Classification (NCBI taxonomy): domain Eukaryota; kingdom Metazoa; phylum Chordata; class Actinopteri; family Scatophagidae; genus Scatophagus; species Scatophagus argus. Next base: position 6,704,778 of record NC_058503.1, on the reverse strand, counting down.
ATCAACAGCAAAGCCTCGGCTTTCTAATGAAAACCATTCAAGTCAATCAAGTTTACCAGAGACCAAAGGCCAGTGTAATTTGGGAAAATTGCTGAAACTCCAAAGTAATCTTCTGTAATGTGATCTTGCCTATTGAACACTGGCTGTACTGTACGTGTCGGATAAGAGCTCAGTCATTTTCTTCAAATGCAGTCTTGACAACCAGTGTGGATGTCCACCTGCAAGTAATCATCATTCTAGTGTTAAGTGCTTTGATATTAAAATGACTGATTTAAGACCATTTGCTGCTCGCAGATAGCGATTGGAAAACACTTCCATATGCTGATAGTGGGGATAAGCTGGGCTTGTGAACTGGGTGGACTGCGTGTTGTGTTCATTGCTTCACAGCCTTTGGAAACACAACATGGCAAGTCGTGACTTCAGTGCTTCAGCTGGGAAAGCCAACTATACATTAAACAAGAATGATGTAATGAAAGACTGTTAAATAATCATGAATGCAGAGATTTAGTTTATGATTTGCTTTGTAATATTGCTTAAACTTGCAAGCTACTTCAGTAAAGTTTCATGCAACTTATAGTGTAACCACTTGGGGGCAACGTTGGCTAAAGAAAACCTCCATGCAGTTGGTGATTTTATCAAGTTACATTGTTTGTTGACACTCTTATCAAAGTGACAGGAGAGGACAGACAATTTCACAGCTGACATATTTGAACATTTGAAAATATCCAAACTTTTTGGTTACCTTATTTGAAAAATAAATAGTATCATTTTTTTTTTCATTTCAAAAACATCTCTGTGACTTTGGGGAGGATACACAGAATCCAAATGGTTGCGTGCAGAATAACAAACAGTCTCTAATCAGTCAGTTTTCTGAATTGCCTCTCAAAACTGAACTCATGCTCGGGCACCTGTTTCAAAGAACAGGCTTGTTTATCAAAGGCCTCCTCTGTCAACAAACAGAATAAGCACGATGATGGCTGGCTCCTCAGCCCACATCTGATTTCAGCAAATGTGCAATTGTTCAAAGTGAGTTGTGCTTCATTGATTTGTTTCAAGGCAGAGGAAAAATAACCTCAGGGCTTCTACCAGTTAGAAATAACAATGGAGTCCTTCACTGCTGTTTGTAGTTTTTTGGCCTGACATCAGTAGTAGAACATGGAGGGATTTTTCACAGTGGATTTAACTGCTGGTTGGGACTGTGTAAAAGAGTGGGCTGCTTTTCATTGGAGATGGGGCTTTATGTTGGTGTTTCAGATTAGTAAATTATACAGACATGGTACTCTAATATTACAGTGATTCAGCAGAGATTTTAAATTGAATTATGTCTACTTTCCTTTTTGGTGCCCCATGATTTAAGTGTGTCTTGATTTGCTTGACTTTAGATAATATATAAGAGCAGCTCCACATTTTGAGAAATGAGCTTGCTGGCTTTTTTCTTCCAGAGAGTAGAAAAAAGATCGATACCACTCTCATGTATTGTGCCTTAAGCAGGAACAAGCAGGATGTGATTAGCTTAGCTTAGCATAAAGCCTTGAAGCAAGGGGGAAACAGCTAGCCTGGCTCTGTCCGAAGTTCAAAAACATGCCTCTAACACCTCCAAAGCTAACAACCTCTAGGTTTCAGCGGCATTCCGAGGGCACAAACATGAAAGTGGCATTTATCATCTCATCTAAACTTTTGCAAGAAAGCAAATAAGCATATGTGGAACTATTCTTTTAAAAACAACAACAGCAACCAACCAAAAACTGAACTGGAGTAATTGTTTGGATTCAGTGGTATATCTGATCGCTCGTAAATCAGTCAGAACAATCAGAACCCACTTGGCCCCCGCTAAAAGCCAACAACAATCTCATTAACATATGGAAATATTTGTTGCGGTCAAATACGAGAGACTGTCTCCCCTTCCTGTCTCCATGTGATGTGTGAGGTGTCACTCAGATATACAGTAGGGGCGGAGACTCTCTGTGCTGAAATGGTTGGTGACAGGGCTTTCATCCGACCCACTGAGGGCCCTTTGTTGTTATTTTGGGATCTCTCAAGGGTGCAATCTGAGAGAGCAGCAGACAGACGGGTCTCATCTCTGTATGAGCACTCACACACACACATACATGTAGGTAGAAATACACATGCACACACTAAGCTGCATATACAAAAAAAATTAATGACATGCTGACTGTCCTGTCAATCAAATTGGCTGATTTTCTGGATGTATGTGTGGATATGGAAAATCCATTCATTCTCAGTAATTAAGACAAAAGTAGGATATTTTAAAACAGGAATTGTTTGTTCCTTGTGCTGTAATATAATTTATATCGAAGCCCATTTTTTCAAGATGAAAATAAAAATATGGATTAAAGGTTATTTAAGTTAAACAATAATCATAGTAAGCCAAAATTATGAGATAAATAAATTTTAATCTACTATCGCATACTTTAAATTTTCCTCATAAGTGTGACTCTCTTAGCATTAGTAAATCTGGCCTTAGCATTTCGTGGAAATAGGCTTCCACAGATTTAAATCTCTTCACTGAACTCAGAGTTCAAATTTTCTCTTAGCAACAGAGAAAATTTTCCATTTAAACACCTGTGAGTCACAGTCATGCAACCACATCTTAACCACATCTCACATAAGATTTGAATATGTTTAGCATTTAATACAATGTTGTGTTCAGGCGGCAGCAGAGGTGTGTAATTCAAAATCCTGGTGCATAAAACAAAAATGATCTGCATGGCTTGATATCACCATGGCTGAATGGGAAATTATGCTTTTTGTAATTTAGATAAACTGACCCTTTAAAGAATTAAAGCCTAAAAAAACCCCCAGCATATTCCTTGCCACAGCTGTGTTTGAAAATTATGAGTGGAAATGAAAGTCTCCAGTTAAGAGCTTATGTCTATTTGATTTCACATTCAAACATTAACAGTGATCATAACCTCTGATGGCGTAAGATTCAAAACAAATGTTTAGCCTATCAATGGTTTGTGCTGATAAGATATTTATGGGGTTGACAAAGTTGTCTTTGTGTCTGTCTCGTTGTCTGTTATCATGAGTTGAAGGTGCTTCTGCAGTGGCCTCTGACACAGATCACAGACGGCTGCTGTTTAAAACAAGTGAGAAGATATATTCCTCTCACTGTGCGATGATAACCCTTGCTCTTAACCCCCTCCAGCAGCAGTTCATCCTCCAAACAATAACAATCAATTCTCTCCACATCTGACAGAGCCGAAGAACAACTTATAAATGATATGCATCTCCTGCTGGTCCCATGGCAACCGCCTTGACTTTATTGTTGGGTTTCTTTGATCCCGCCAAGCTTTGATTCATTTCTCTTTCACCCTTTTAGCTAAACATATCATGTGAATTTGGAGCTTTGTTCCTGACAGTCCCCGTCTTACCTCGCTCTCTCCACAGGCTCCTGACGCCTCCCAGAGGAGCCGCGGAGGAGGAGAGGAATTCCACAGGATTCAAAGACTTCTCTGGGTTTCTTTTGACTCTTCCGCCTGCCTTGCCTTCCCCAGCTCCTCGTGTTGACCTGCTCCTCGTGATCCCCTGCCAAACCATCTTCCTGGCCCCGGGGGGATGCGGCTGTATGTGCACAAGCATTCACATCGAGCGTTTCAGGGCTTTTATTCCTGACAAGTTCCAGTAGTAGGTTACTCTACATGTCCAAGACTTTAAGTCAGAGAATGAGGAGAATAAACTTTGACCTTTTGATTTGATTCACTGGGCATTTTTCATCTGGGTTTTTAGGTTTCTTGATGTAGCTGTAGCTTAGTTGCTAGGTGTCTTATAAACTGGAGCCTTGAGCCTATTCGTATAGACTGCATTGAGAAATTCATTACAGGCAGTCTTCAAACGAGTGGGACATTGTGTCTAAAGGACTTTCTCTGTAATGAAAAATGAAAAGTGTGTGTTTTCTCAGTACCATCTGGTTTCAATCATGGCAATATCCTAAACATGACCAGTTTCTTAAATCAGCTACCCTCAGCTTGCCTCCCAGACGTTAGGCACTCATTATTCTAGTCAGGCCTCTCCGACAGCTACACAAAGTCCAACTTTTTCACCAGTGAAGCCCAAATAGAAGTCAGATATTCCCTCATTCACTTCATAACCACTTCACAATGGCTGTTTCTTTGTTATAATGTGGCTCATAATGGTCTAGGTTTTATTAGGTCATGTGATTTATCTGAAACAGTGTTGGTATTGATGTCAAAAAAATTCTTGCACATCTGATGTCTTACTGTGGTATTAGTCAACACGCAAAAAAACGGGTGCGATTAGATACTATAAGCAAAATCAGTAAAAGGGAAATTATTATGAGTCTGTATGCCTTTAGTTATGTTTGTCCCAGTGAATGGGAATGATGACTAAAACTACAAAAGTGAGATGTGTAAAGTAATGTATTACCTTTATTATTTTTGTGTTCTATATTGGTGAGTTGGCAAAATCTGTACAGATGAGTGTGTAGTGGTCTATAACTGTAAAAATATTGAGAATCTACCAGACGTTTTTAGGGCCATGATAGTGTTGAGGTGTTAGAGCAGTATGTTACGCATTTGTAAGTTTGTTATGCTCATTTGTGCACTAGTGCATGCACTTGTATCTTTGCATATTTGCTAGACAGGAGGAAACATGTTAGTTAAAAGTGTTAAACAGCACATGACCTGAACTCCCTGCTCTGTCCTGTTTAAAGGATTTTTTTTACACATCAATATATCATTTTAAAATAAATTGTTTGCCATAATAACCATTAACAAATTAAAGTGCTGTATGGTCCATATGAGTGGCTGCCTCTGTCTCATGCCAGATGTGCTATTAAATCACCACCACATTTCCCATAAACTTTACTACTAACTGCTACAAAGAGGGCATTACCACTTGATAGAAGCCCTGAGGGATTAGTCCAGCTATTATATCCCAGGCCTTACATACAGCTTTACTGTAAATAGCTCCAGTTTAAAACACATTGAGTCCAGTGACAATCAGTGAAAAGTCTCACTCTGCATCATATATACACATGTTACAGTATGCAAAGATGGGACGATAGACTTTCTCTTAAATTTTCTCGAGGTTCAGCTCCCTGCTTTCAGAAGCTGTGACAGCATGCTGACCATGTATGTTATCTCCAGGGAAACTGAATACAGATTTTAATTTTTATTTATTTTTTTAAAAAAAGGTGCTGAACAGGTGTTTTCATTTATGCTCATTAATTAGACCTCAGCAGGTTTGAGTTGGGTGAAGCTGAGCAGGAAATCAAACTCATCATCAAACTGCATGTACCAAGAATGATGCAGCTGCGAGTTGAGCCGTCCAAACAGGTGCATCAAAGCGAACAGGAGTACAGTCTGTCCATTCCCACACAATCAGTTATTTAAGTTAGATAAAAAGATGTTTACATGTAATCTCTGAAAAAACTCAGTCATGGTGTAGATGTACTCTTTAAAGCAATTCAGCAGAATCATTGAGTCCCTTTGTGAAAGCACAGTGTTATAGGAAATACTCACATGACACAGTGCAGCAGCTCTTCTGCCACAAGTGCAACATAAGTCTAAGGAGCAGCTGAGACACTGATTGGGGAAAAAATGCTTTCCTGATACTCTTAAGGTCCACACAGCATTTCAGTATGGTTTTGTATTTTCTTCAGTAAGTGCTCATAGTGCAGCATTTTAAAAACAAATATTGTTAAGACAAAATGAGATAAATAAGAACCCACTTGTCCTCTGCTCTCTTCTTTTGCCCTCAGTCTTCATAAAATGTACTTAGTAAAATGATGAAGAGGATAACATTGAGGGCCCAGTAAAATAAAGCACCAAAACATTTATTGGTGTATTGGTTTTTCCTTCCATCATATCAATATCTGACAAACATTAGTGAGGCACTTCCTTTTTTCTTTGATCACCCTCCTTAGGCAGATAGTTAGGAGAATATGAGCTGGAATATATCGCTTAACTCCTTACCCTCAATGACAACCATGTGTGTATCGCAACAAGTTTCAGCAGTAATGCGATCATTGTTTTTCCACACATTATGAGATAAAAGAGAAGGGTGAACAGGATTTAAATTAACTGAAGCTGATGTTTCAGTGATGACTACATTCAGCTATGCGCAGCATAATTTTGCCTAAAGGGGTTGAACTAAACCGCAGCCATGATGTTTTGTGAAGTGAAATTCATTGATATTGGCAAACAGAATTAAACTGAATTTTGATATGATACCCACAATGTTGAATTATTTACAGCTGTCATTATTTTAGACTACAAGAAAAATGAAAAAGGAGGTAAAATAGTACAAATGAGATGAAAAGAGCAGAGAATCTTGGACAGAAACTTTAAGGGACACAGACTTTCTACCTCAAACATGAGTTAAACTTTGGGAACAAGGTGTTGGAAGTCAGAACTTGTAATGATCAGTGGAGCTTAAGAAAATCCTGTGCATCGTTATGATGAAGTCTTTCATTGCTGTTAATGATTTTATCACACCTGTCTCTAACAACCCTGAACTGCTATTAGCCAAATGGGAAAGTCAATACTGACTTTACCCTCAGCACAGCTGTTGTAATATGAGTTTTGACCAATGGAGGGCAGTATAACTATGATGACAAGCATCATCACAAAGGCTAAAGCCCAAACAGGCTATGTTCAACACCCTCAGATACAAGTGTTTTGGTATATATAGTGCATGATATATAAACTACATGGTGAATTTGGTCCCAGTGATTATAACTGATGAATGAAGACAGAGTGAAAACTGAAAAAAAGATGAAAACATTTTGTGATTTATTGCTTTCGTTTGTTGCAGTCAGGTTTTAATAAGAACCTACAAATAATCCTGGAATTTAAGTCTATTAGCTCAAAAATTGTTTCCCGTTACAGCAAACTGCAGTACCAGATTTTCTCTGATCCCAAGATATTTATTTTTAATAATGATGGATCAGTAAGGTTCAAGAACATAAAGTTACAATTTAAAACATGTGGTCATTTTCAACTAATATGTTGTATGTGTTTATGTTTTAAAATTGGTAAATGTGGCTGATTGAGATGTGTTCTCATGCTCGCTAAATTCTTCTTACCCTGCTTGCCTCTAGAAATGAACATCTACCCAATGTTTTCTTTTTTAAATTTATTTTTCCTTTCTTTGTTTGTTTCAAGTAGCGTTCGAAGAGCGGTGGTGCAGCCTGGGGATGGCTTGAGGTGAGCACAGCCCGGACGGCAGACAGCACCTGACAGCGAACCTCAAACCTGAGGGTACAACCCATAACGTGACCTCTGCAGTCAGAGCAAAAGCACAAAGAAACAAAGACCCTTGCTGAGATTACCACAACACAAAGAGGAACTTGTTTGGTCCTCTGGGCGCACCACTGTGGTGGAGTAATGTTGAAAATTTTGTTTCATGTAGCCAGTGATTTATAAAGGGTTTTGATTGTGTTAATACTTGTTGTCAGCTCTATTTCTCTTTCCACAGTGATTTTTATATCCTCATAAATATTTTGTTGAATTGTTGCACATAAGTCCAACAAATTTCTCAGTTTGGTTTTCTTCCTAGGATTACTAATTTAACATAAAATAACAATATCTTTCCCTGCTTACACCCACACTTAGAGTTATTACTGTACCTCTTCTGCATTTCTCTGAAGAGCTACAGCAAACAGCTGCCTGATTAATAAGTTAGGTCCTCTAAATATGGCTCAGAGTCATGTATCTTTAAAAACTACTTAATAATGGTAATCAAGATTATCAACAACGTACCAATTATATCTTTACACTTTCCTCTCTTAATTATGTATACTTCTCCTTCACCACGGAAAAAAGGGCTGCTTTCTCAGTCTCAGGTGGATTGTTCATCTTAAGTGTTTGTGATGGTGTATTTGTATCACAGCTAAGCCACGCTCCCTTAAAGTGGCAGTGAGCTAAAAGGGGCCTGTGCCTCTTCTGTACGTGAATCAACCACAATGGAGGAGTTCCTATGTTTTATTTATTGATATGTTTTAGTGGGGGAAGACCTGGCATTCATTATCATAAAGGCCTCTAGACATCAAGTCACACACAAAAGACACAGCCATCTCCCAGACTCTCTCTCTCTCTCACACACACACAGATCAACACATTCATGAGAGTAGCAGGCCGCTTTTGCTGCAGCGACTCTTCGCCAGCAACCGTTGCTGGAGTCAGTGACAGAAGCTGACGGTGTCAAAGCATCTGTCTCTCACACATAAACTGTCCCTGAAGCTGTCGTTGTGAGAGAGATGTAAAACACAAGGCTTTTTTTTTTCTTCATGGGGGGAAGTTGTTTTCCTTCCCCCCATCTAGTTTTTTTTTTTTTTTTAATATGTCATATCTTTTCTGTCAGGGCCCTGGGGCGCCTGGTGGTGCTCGTGCAAGAGGAGGAGTGTAAGCATCTGCAAACCCAGCGGAGTCTGACCACATTGTACCTGCGCTTGTCTTTATCTCGCTTATTTTGTCAAAAAGCTCAAAGCCGTGAATTTCAGACAGCCGTGTTGTCATCTTATCTGTGTGAGTGTGTGTGTGTACTTGCTTAAAGGAAGACAGCCAGTAGTAACAGATGTGGGGAAAGTCAGTAAAACTCAATATGAACCCTGCAGAGGCCTTCCTCTCTTTCTGTTCAATTATTTAGAGTCAAAGAAAAGAGGCAAGAGTAACATATTTCCACAGAAGCCACTGTGTTCGGCAGGAATGAATAACATATTTATCTAGTCTCATCTTTGCCAAATAGCCGGAAATGGAAACAAATACCTTCAATTGGATTCTTGGCTCTGGTGTTTTCCTTGAGCATCTGCTATATGTACTCATGCAGTCAAATAGAAAAATTCCTCAGGACCAAAAATTATGGAAGTGCTGACAAGCAGAATTTTTCATGGTATCTAGATGTGCATTTGGCAGTTTCAGGCAAAGCTTATCCTCTCTTTTCTCATGTGATGGGAGGGGGCGAAAAAGAGAGAGTGAGAGCAGGAAAAAAGTGTTCACCTATTTAATTTGATTAGAGATTAGAAGAGGAAAAGAGTCACATTTCCTCCCTGGCACGTCTCTACTTGGCACACCGTGAACCTGACTTTATAAAGAGATGTCACAGCCAAGCACCACAGTAATGCCTGTAATTACTCTGAACTCAAATAAATAAATAAATTTGCTTTTCTTTGTGAAAGTCTGACAGGTTTTCCAACATCCTTGACTGGAAGAATTGGTGTGTATTTTTTAGTGGCTGTGTATTTGTGTGTGTGTGTGTCTTTGAGTGGGTGGCTTGTGTTTACATATACTGAGGCACTTGTAAAGGAGGAATTCAGACAGGATGAAATTTTGACAGCTACAGTATAGCTTGTTTTCCTCTCTTTTCTTTTTTGACTGAGATAATCTCCGCTCAGCCGTGTGTGCTGAAGGCAAATCTCTGTTTGAGACTGATATGGTTCGAGGTGCAGCTTTGTAAATAATAAGGTTAGAGTTTTTACACAGTTGCTAGTGCCGTGGCTGATCTCGTTACTATTAGTGACAATTGGCTGTGACCTCACCTGCTCACCCATGCTGTCATCACTGAGGGTGTAGCAGCAGCAGCAGCAGCAGCAGCACCAGGCGATTAGATCATCCACTCTGGTCATAGAAGAAGACATCTAGACAAATGCTGCTCTGCTAAACCAAAGGAGGTCTGATGCATGTTGTCATGAAGGCTGGCTCCTTGACTTTTGATATTGTTCAACTGTAAAAACACTTTCATATTTCCTGTTACAGGGGGAAAACTCTGGCATTCAGAAGCTCAAAGTGAGCAACAGTCTATCTGGTGTGTACTGCCTTTCTGATGCACAGCAGCACAACTGTACTGCCCATCATTGGCTTGCAAAAACAAACATTTTATACATTTGGAATATTTTGTAAAATATTAGTGTTTAAGTATACAGGTTTTATGGCCAACTAACCTTTTTTATTTTTTATCAAATCTCTTTGATCTATTGTTCTTTTTTAACCATGAGGAAAGCTACATGTGAAAAACTATATGTGGTTTTGGAGCTGTTTAAGTTCAGTTCCAGTTTCACATTTTTATTCCACTAGATTAGTTTTTCATGATTCACATTTCAAAAACTATCCTATTTATTTTCCCTGTTATGTAGTTCCTCAGTTCATCCTCTGTCTAAAACAAGCCATTCAAACTCTTCCAGTAGCCATACAATAAGGTACCACTTGTGAGCACCAGTGCTTGTGAGGACCCGCTTCATCCTCTCGACAGCATATGGCAGCTACAATAAAAGCTTGGAAAACAGTGAAATAGACCCCTTATTTTGATGAAAATACACAATAACTTAATTCATTACCTTCTTTGAAAATGGATTCAATTTTATGGAAAAAAATCACTGTAATTTACCAAGTTTTCTGATAGACATATACCTTCAGTTGTTGCAAAAGTAACCGGTTACTGCTGCTAACTATAACATTACCTGTTGTTAGTTAGTTGGCTCAGTTAGCCACTCCAATTGGGATCTCTGAACTCTATGGGAAGGGTTGGTGTTTGCAATTAGTGGTTACTTTTGTAACAAGTAAAGCTATCTGTCCCATCAGGTACGTTCAGAAAGAGCAGCTGGAGGACATCACAGGGAAGACCATAAAACCAGATGGATGAACATTTGCCAGATGACCATATTATCTGAAACATTCTTAATACAAACATCTGGCACTCTAAAGAAAATAAATAATAAGGGACTAGTGAGAAAAAGATAGATGGAGTGATGTGCATCTCTTCTCTTCGTCTGTCAGTCTTTCTCTGTGCGTATGTGTGCATCTCATGAGAAAACATCACCTCTAACTTAGAAGTGAAGGTGCATATGTGTGTCGTGTCGTATTTAAGCCAGCTAACCCTATTCTGTATGTGCTCTCGCTCAACAACTCAAACCTTCATGTCAAGTGACCTGCTGCTAGCTCCACAGCTAGCCAAACAAGTGGAAATGTACAGGAAGCTGGGAAGCAGTCGTAATGATGATGATGTGGTGGTGGGGGTGCTGGAAGGCATTGCAGTTTTTAGATATTTGAGAGCTCATGAATACTACAATAGATTCAGTGTTGCTTTTGCTGGATTGGACTCAAACTTAATGCTGCTGAATGAAAACATAATTGGTAAGTCTTTTCACTCATTATTTGTGATGACATAGGCTTGTCATAGAAACTAACAGGTCTATTTTTTTTTTTTCAAAAATAGCATTGTCTTCTTTGTTATTGCAGCAATATTGCATTGTAAGAAGGTTGAGTTCTGACCACAGGGATCTGGGTTCAAGCCCAGTCCAAGCCCTCGACTGCATGTCATTCCTCCATCGCCACTGGCTTTCTTGTCTCTTTATATTATCACTACATAAAGAAATACCAAAAAAAAGTATCAGTTCCTTAAAAAATCATCACAAAGATCTGAAAATTACGCCTTAAACAGAATCACATCACCTTCCCATCACTGCCTTTCTTGTCTGAGTGCTGGTATTCAAGGCCTTCCAATCCCTTCTCCTTCCATCACCTCATTTCCTGGTCAGTGAGTGTCAATCAGCAGCTCCTCACACAATCTGGCAACAAAAAGTATCCAAATAGTATGCCCACAATGCTTTTATATCCCATGAGTCCCTTTGTGTGCCACAGAGGTGTCAAACAGTCACCCCTCTCTGGCAAAGCAGATGTTCAGGATGCTCTTTACCATCATGTTCAGGGATTCATATGCAGGCTACAAACTGGAACTAGCCCTTTTTTCCTGACAAAGCACTACCATATAAATTTTAGATGGTGAAACAATCTTTCAATATGTTCATTAAAGACAACGCTTTCTTTAAAAAAAATCTGCTCATAAATATTTCTTTCAAGCAAATCTCAATACAACTCCCCCCACCCTTCCCCTTTCTGCTCTACCCCCATATTCTCTTTCCCCAGTCAACCAGAACGCAGTGAGGGGAAGGAGAGAGAGAGACAGTGCCTCAGCAACCTTGACTGGAGACAAGCAGGAGACACATGCGTGACTGGATTGACTTTGCCTGTGATGGCTGTTAGCTAGCTTTTCCTCCTGAAGCTGAGCCGCCTGCCTGCCTGCTGATGTGCTATTACTCGCTCTGGAGGAGATGCTTGTGTGGAGGATGACACATTATTATCCTTTAATCTCGGTCTCAGCTTGTTGAGCATCAAATTGAAATATCCTGAACAGATGTAAAAACACATGTGAGCCTGGGCGCGCAAGCTGTGCTGTGCTTTGTTTCATCTATCCGTGATGTGAGCCTTAAGGAGAAGCTTTTTAAAATTTCATCACGATTCAAAAGGATAATTAATACGTACCCCCAGGCTTTGATTATGCGATACCCAGTGTGTAGTGCTGGTGTTGCCATAATGAGCCACTCATCAGTGCTCTGCCTGTGCCTCCGCAACAAACATACAGTTTGCATAAGGTACTTAAGATTCTGCTGAGGTACCATCACGAGCGTGTGTGTGTGCTTATATGTGTATGGACCTGTGTATATTTATATGTAGGTGCGTGTATGTATGTATGCATGTGAGGTACAAGTCCTTCTCTAATTTGCAGTACAATGCTATGGTTTAGATCACACCGGTTGCTGCAGTTTGTTTACAAGAGGACCCCTGTCAGATTGTCAGCAGATAGCTGCGCCCTTTCTATAATGCCTGCCACTGCCTACACACACTCATCCCTCCCTCACACACAGAAACACACACGAGCATACACACACACCTTTCCCAGCCCCTAAAAGCTGGCAAGGAGCTGGTGGTTGTCACTGAGTGGGTGCTAAGACAATGCAGCAACGAGATGGACAGGCAGGTGGAGACTGACAGGCCATGGAATACGAAGGGGAATATTTGGAGTTCACACATAATGAGACCTGTCAATTTGAATGCCTCACGGCTAAGCAGTGAGCAGAACGTAGCTGACGACTGAGGCAGCCATTTCTTCCAGGGGGAAAATATTTCAGGGTAATCTCTCACCCTTGACCCTGACCGGTCTCTCAACAACACTGTTACCACAGCAATTACTGTGTTGTTATCTGGAAGTAACCACGGTTTTCTGAATGGTAACACCAAACTGTTACCACTAAGAATACAAAACTGCTTGTTTTTAAGCATGAGATGTGTGTTTTAAAGGTTCATATCAACAATCAATTAATTTCAGCTCAAAATTGATTTTCTGGTGTATCGCTGAAGGTGTTTCCGTCCTAGTCAAACACTTCCTGGATGTGTGGGGGACAGATAATAGGACATCACTGTCACGGGGGCAACATCTTCACTGGCTTCCTGTTCAATATACAATGTGCTGCTCCTGCTTAAAGATACTCAGGGATCCTGGTCCAAAGCAGTGAGGTATATAGGGAATAGAGAATGTCATCAGAGATTTGCCCAGGGCCTCAGATAGCCTGTGATGGCACTTTGCCCTGTTAGGAATTTAGCATGTTCACCCAGCACTGAAGTGACATGTGAGAGGGGCACTGGGACCTGCTGACAGCAGACGGACCTGCGCAACTTCTCTGTCCTTAAATCCAATTTCATGCTTGACACCAGGTGGAATTAGCTTTGGACAGGTGAATGATAAGTTCCCTGGGTGTTTTCGCCAAACAGATCTAAGCCATCTCATAGAGTAGTGGAGTCACAGCTTTCAGATATTAAGTCGTTCCTGCAAGAGCAAATTGATTTATAGAGCATGTGATAATCACAATCAGTGTTAAGGATCTGTTTGATAAAACAGACAGGCATCTGTGTTGATTTAAAGAGATGATCTTATCAATTACTAATCAATAGTTTTCCTGCAGCTTAGAGTGGATAAAATATACATTTGCCCCTGCAGTGTATAGTGCTGAGAAAATCATTACGTTTGGCCGTGCTGCTTGTTTTCAGGGTTAGTGCTCTATTGACTTGTGTAAATGATCATTCACCAGGGACAGGGCTGGATTTTGAAAGGATAAATAATGAAAGAGGAAGCTATCAGGACAGAAACAGGATAATTAAAGTAAGACATTCGAACTGTGATTATCATGGACCTTATTTCCCTACTCTTCTTCTCCCTTCTGCTTTTTCCTTCACCTTCCCTTCAACCCCTCTCTCCTCCACTTCTAATCTTTGAGTGACAATCGTAGTGATACTCAAGGCCTTCCAAAAACCCCTCTCCCTCTCTCCCTGCCTCCCCTGGTCTCTCTGGTCAATGGGTGTCAATCAGAGCTTGGCCCTCAACGCAGATTGGCAACAAGTATCCTCATGCTCACGAAACAATTATGACTGAGCTGTGGTGAAAATGGATTCCCGCGTTGACTCTCCACACTGCGCTCCTCTTCTCCCGGCCGACGGGGTCCTGCCATGGGAAGCAATTATCGCTAGATGCCAGCTGACAGCCCGATTCTATTGCCAGCGCGATCAGCCCTCATCCTCAGGCTTTCTCTAGGCAAATAGCATCCTCAACACTCAAATCAAACCTCTTACCAACCATTGGCTTCTATCAGAGAATAGATGGTTCCCTTTGTTCCCTTGGACAATGCAGTGGGAATAAGGCGGATACAGAAGCGGACAATAAAGAGGTGTTTTGATTTTGCGAGCACTCAACTCAGAGTGCTCCATCTCCCCGGTACCCAACCCTCAGAGAGGCCTTTGCAAGGATAGTGAAGGGGAGGTGGAGGAGGATTTAGCACTGCCCTGTGTCCCAGACTTGACAAAGGAGAGGACAAGTGAGAGAGAGACAGAGTTTAATGAGTGTCTGTCATACTGATGGGCACATGGAGTCATGTGACTGCCCTTGTAATATGGATTTGCTGCATTTATTTTTATTACCGTCACACTTTTCCTCCTAGAACTCGCTACCCTCAGAATCTCCAAATTTGGCAAAGATTATCATTTTGAGACAAACTTAAACATTCATTCAAATTATTTGCAGTCAGACATTATTTCTTAGATGACTTTGTGGAGACAAACACTGAGAACCCTGAGGGCTCACAAACACTAATGAATGGGTATTGCTGTAAAATTGGTGTATAAGAATAATAATTGTGTTTAATTGTGTATAATTTACACACAGATTTTCAGTCAGTTTGTTTGAGAATCGAGGACAAGGGATTCTCTGGGAAATGGGTAAAGAGTGATGGGATAGCTTAAGAGGATGAGTGTAAGATGAATGAGCCCAAATTAACCAAAACGGTACAATTAATCGTTATAAAAGTCCAACAGTCATCTGCCACTTTGCTCATTAATTGAATAAACACATCAAGGCAAAGTTCAGTCAATCCTTTAATCACTTTAATTAATGCACATTGTTCTGCTTTCCTCTCCCTCCCTTTCTGCAGCTCACTCTTTCCCTCTCTCTGTGTACCTATATTTGTGAAATAATAAATTAATTAGAAGACACACTGCCACCAACTAATTATCATGCAAATAAAGCAGCAACAAAGCATAGTGGGACTGTTAATCTGTGCCAGATCGCAGGCGAAATTCCCCAACGTGTTCAGAGATGTCCACCGTGCAATTAGAGAAAGGAGTGACTTGGGATGCTGAGCAGGAGAGGAGAAAAAGAGCAGCACTAAAGGATAGGAATGGCTGTCACTTATTCACTGTCAAATTAATTCTGTCTTCTCTCCCCTTCTGCCTTTGTCAATAACAGAGCGACTACAGCGTCTCCCTGCGATTTTGTCTTTGTCTCCCTCTGTGTCTCTCTCCACGTCTAATAAATGCTGTGCAAATTCAGAAAGCTCCCCTTGTGTCCCATAGAGGCTGCCGTGTTTGTTGCAATCCTGAATCTAAAATTAGTGGACTGAACGAACAAAGACGTGCCATGTTGCTACCTCTGGGTTCTAACAAATATTAGTACAAAAAATATAAATCTTTACCCTGAATTCTTTACCCTGATTACCCTGAAAAACCCGAGATTGGGTGCATGAATGAACTGAATGAGTGCTAGAGAAGTAAGACAGCGTTGATACACAGAAACACACATTGTTGTCTTTTCACATGATGTGCTGACAAAAACGTGTGTGACTCATTTAGAACAAAAATAAGTGAATAGCATCAGGCTAAATCTTTAAGCTCATATCCATGTTCTGATAATCATCTGCTGTGTATCACTTTAATATTTCATAAAAAGTATGATTACTTACTCAGAGCAAATTTTTGTGTTGACATCAAAGCTTGTAAGCCGTGGCAGAGCAGCTGCAGTGTCTCCCCATGAACTATGGTTCAATAAGATGCATCGTTAACAGCCAAGTAGTATCATAGGAGTTACACAACCAAATTCAGTATCAAAATGCATCATTTCTAACTGCCCTGTAAAAAACATTTTGTTACCTGATGTCCATATCAGCAGGACAGTCTAATCTGTCTTTGTCAAAAACAATTTAGCTTTAGAAGAAGATCCTGGTTTGGGTTAGAATAACTGCTTGCTGCTGCTGTGCTGCTCATTTGCAAACTCTTCTGCTAAAACTTTCTGCGAACTGATGGTTCTGCTGATGCTGCTGGTCATATAGAATTTATTAAGCCCTGACTCTACGCTATCATCCACCTGTAGGCTCCCCAGAATCTGCTGTGCTGAGCTTGGTTTATGCTTGCACGGACTGATGAGGTCTGATCCTGGATGCTGAATATCAACTCTGCATGCTTCTGGCTCGCATAATAAATCCATTCCACATGAGTCGGCTGACTGAACTTATGTTTAAATGCATCCACTATAATCCCATTAGCAAACATTTTAAACTGGACAAAGAGATCCAAAGAGGGATTTGTAGTAGATAGCTTGTGTAGTACCAGCACTGCAGCAAGTGTTTTAGTTCTTTGTTTAGGAAGCCTTTCATAGATTAAACACTCACAGACACACACACACACACACCAAAAGCATCATCTGCTGTGTCAAACCAATTGCACTTTGAGTGAGTGCCTTCAACTTTCACACATTAACCTACTTTAGGAAACTTAAATTCTTACAGGTAATTACCTCCATATACTACCCCTCGCACAAAGACAGTGATAATCCTCTAATATAAGCTGCAAAGAGGACCTTGTTTAAAAATTCAGACCCTGTCTTGTTTCATCCCTGGTGAATTCAAAGCACACATCAAGGGTGCTCTGCTAAGAGAATTAAAATCAAAGAAAAAGACCAATCAGATGCACCCGTTTTTATTTATTTATATATTTCTTTAATTCCTCAGTGGCGATGTAGGGTACATATGCCAGAAAATAAGAAAACAAACAAGAGCAAAAATGCCTTATTATCAGCATCCAAATTATCATAACGCCCTTATTTGCCTAAATCGTGTCCTTATTAGGCCCCAAAGTCTCTCTGTCCCCCATGAGTAATGAGTAGCCAGGCTGGGGTTCTTCTCCCAGCTCTGACATGTCTTTTATTACTCTTACACTAAATGGAAGCAATGATGAACATTTCAGTTGTGTGATTACTTTCTGTGTACCCTTGATGTCAGAGGGGAAAGTGGTGTGCCCTCTTTTAATATTTGATTGTTTTTTCTGTGTAATTTGGTCCAATTCATCATTTGAGCCTTTCATTTGCTCACTCTGTGACATTTGTCTAATGTGGATGTCCTGATTACTGGACTCTGATATTGTGTTAGCCTTTGATGTCCAATTTCTTTTTCTTCTTGTCCCAATTTTGGCCACAGCGAGTGCAGAAAACTTTCCCCTCAATCCGTTCCAACTTTTTCAAATTTTGCAGAGAGTGTGTTTGCTGTGCCCTGCAAATGACACAGCTGAATTAGTCACAAAATTATGATAAGGGGCCATCTTGATGATCTAAATATTTGTTTTTAGCATGTTTTGATTAGTGGGAATATTTGGTATGTTTGTTGGAAGAACATGAGCTATGCAGGCTTGGTTGGGCATTCCAGGCTCCTGATTGGCATCAGAAAAGACTACAGAGTCCAGTGGACATGTATCACACAAATTAACCTTATCCAAACGATTGAATCTGGGATTTGAACTGCCCATGAAGTAATAGGCTGTTTGTCAAAAACCTAACATTTAACATATTGGCAGCTGTTTCAAAGAGAAAAACATCAGTCTTGTTATAAACACTGAAAACAACAAATTACTATATAAACAGCTACAAAATACCAATGAAATCATTTTTCCACATCAAAAGGGAAGAGGGATCAAAATCTTCAGATTATTCACTCCCTGCATCTGTCTCAAACTGTTATTATTATTTTTATTTATTTATTTATTTTTTTTAAAAAAACATCAATTATAAGTCAAAATGTGAGGGAATCACATTCATTATTTTCATTACATGCACCCACCAAATTGCATCAAGCTTATGAAATATTTCTTCCTCCTGTTCAAAGGCTTGTTAGAGCTTGTATTCAATTACAGCTGTGGCTGTAACATGCTGTCAGGTCTCTTTAGCCAATCATTAGTCAGAGACTATTCCTCGCTGCACAGTCGGCCTGGCAGAGTCAAGACAGCAAGCGAACGACAGGCCTAATTGTTGTTCGGTGGCTAAAGGTCGACTAATGAACCAGCGGGCTGACAGAGGGGGCTGTCGGTACGAGGGTGGTATAGGGTGGGGGGTGGTAGCAGTGAATTTTTCAGCTTCAGATTATGTCTGTCTGAAATACAGCTTCGAGATTTGAAAAAGATGGGAAAGTGCTAGTGGTGGGTGGGGGATCTCTTTCCTGTAGTTGAAAAAGAGACTATTATTTATGACTGTATGTTCTGTTAGAGCAAAAAGAAAACCATTATTCTGATTAACATCAATCAGTGTCTCTTTATTGAAGAACAAGCGCTGATGTCTGACCTCCAGCTTAGACTAAATGGCTGGTGTTTGGGGGGTTAATACCAACTTTTATCAAAGACCAAAAGGCCAAAGACACAACAGTAATTATTTCCCATATTTCTCTTCAAGGGCAAATTACTGTATGACCTAAATGCACGTGAGCTCTCTCTGTCACTCCTCTCATTCTCATACCTTTCTACAACACCACAGCACTGACTGAAGCACTTTATTCTGTATGACAGGGCAATGACGTGAGAATGGGCCGGAGTAACATGCGACTACTCTATGAGCCCTATTTTGGCAAGGAAACAAAGGGAAGCTTAGGTTAGCCGAGACAGTCACAATGCTGTTGATTCCCTTTAGGCTTCACAGGACGGGTAGCATGTTGTGAGAACCTGTCATAGCTTTTTAAAGCTGATGGGGCAGAACTACTGTAAAGGATCTACAGCATCAACCCGCTGTTACGGAGGTCAGAAGAATGTAGAGATTTTGATTCAAGCTAATGACTGTGTGAAGCGATTTGGGGAACAAGACAGCAGGCACCCTACAAGGACTTGTGGCATGCTTTTGGGTCAGTCTGTGCCTATTTAGAAGAAAGCACGAAGCAGGACGGAAACATGCATCATTAACTTATATTTTGTGTCAATTGCTGTAATCAGTGACGTCCAAGGCACACCAAACATTATGAGAAAAGTAGGACCTGGCACCTGTACACATCTGGTATCACTGGGCAACACCTTGCTTTTAATACATCCATTCTCATAAATGGAGATTAAAATAAACTTTTAATTCCAGGCTTCTTGAGAGTCCCTACCCCCATGATGTGGCCCTAGAGCTGACCTGTTCGTGAGGTCAAACTTAAATATTGAAAATAATCACCAAATTAAAATGGGTAGCACCCATTTAGAGTTTAATGTTGCTATATATTTGTACACAGTAACCGAAAAGTACAGCAGTTAGATATAAGTTTAACTGTTGAGGAGCTGACTGAGCTGACCCATTTAGATTTGACAGTACAGTATACTTCAAATTGCAAAGTATTAAGCTGATAACATTAGCTTAAATCACCAAATAGCATTGGTTTAAATGTTTAAATCATTATTTTCTGTCAGCTTCTGTCAGTCATTATTTTGGGTCAGTTTAGAACAGGTCTTTGCTATGATACATGTAAGTATTCCTTGAAAACTAATTTAGTTAAATAGTGATTTGATTACAGTTTCCTGTCTACCACCTCAGTAGTCACAAACAAAAGTTTCCCTCTGTTGAAGTCATTGTAGGAAACCCTTGTTATTTACAAAATGTTAGAATGGAGAAAGAACAAGACTGGACTCAGACCTCTGAATTAACATCTAAATCTTAGATTTTTTCAGCAGTTCAAATTTGTTTGATGTTATGCTCACTGACTGCTGTTTCCCCAGTTAGGGAAACAATACTGACCAATCAGGGCTTAGTAGACAGGTTCACTGAAGTACATCATGAAAAATATTAATGGAAAAAAGGCAACAAACATGAATGAGATCCATGCAACCGTACAAGTTGCTTTTACTCACTTATTTCTTTTATCAGTGTGAAAAATGTTGGTCTCCATGATGCTGAATCAATGATGGGAAAAACAAAGTAGCAATTAAGACTGATTGGCAAGACAAGAAAGAAAAGTACTGTTTTTTAAGGTTTCTAGGCAGATTGTGCGTGTTTTTCTCTCCTCACACAAACGCTCTTTGTAGGTTTATTCATCCTCAAACTGATAATTGTCAGTCCGAGTGTTAATCTAGTCCGCTAAACTTTTAGTCAAATTCTTACAGTGTTTCTACACAAATATGTATCAAATTGCTCATCATCCTGGGGTATTTCATGTTTCCCTATTTACTCAGAGCGAAGCCCAAATAGCAGGCCTCCTCGTGAGTTGTGTCTCTATGTCTCTGCATTTCGTCAGAATACCCCAGACTCACCATCAGTCTGAACCAGTTCAAATAGCTCAACTCAATCTCTCAGCAGCCTGGCAGAGGCACGAGGCCTAATAAGCACATGCTAAATGTGATAAGCTGCTTTGTAGCTGCATTTTGCCTGTTTTCTTTTTTCTTTTTTTCATTATTCTTTTGTTCCACCCTGGTGATTTACTCACTCCAGGCGATGTGCGCTTTCTGTTCAGCATAGACTTATACACACCACAGAGCAGTGCAAATAGATTTCTGTCTCAATTGGTCCCTTGGTGTCACAGTGGAAAGATACTTGGACAGAACAGAGGGTGGGGTGGGGGGGGGGGATTTTTATGTTTGAAATATTCAAGTGCTAAATCACAGTGTGTACTCTGACGAAGCTGAGTTTAGTATTTTTAAGAGGCCCCTGTTGGAAACTGTGACTGGAGGCTGAATCCAAAGTGCAGCACAGCTCAGCACCACTCATGAAAATTCATTCACAAGTACCTGCGCAGAGGTCAAACCAAAGTTTGGAAAACATCTCCCACACATGAAATTCATTTTTGTCATAGACAACAGAGATAGGTGCCATTTGGTTTCAGTTATAGTCTTAAGAGCAGACATAAATGGAAAAATGTATCTCCTGATGGCTGAAATAGTTTTATTAATATCTCTCTGTGTGTGTGTGTGTGTCTGCATGTGTTTTTTAATGTATGCAAGTGCTCACATCTCACTTGTTCCCTTCTGAGCATATAAAGACAATGAGACACTTATGAGTACAGCACTCTGGCGTCTCCGTCCCTCTAACCAAGGGGCACTCTGACCAGCTGGTGGATTGCACACCCAAAGAGATGAAAAGCAACTCTCTGCAACTTGCCAGAGTGGCACTGATGGAACCTTTTAAGAGCAGAATTGCACCAGTGAGTGAAAACATGGCCAGCACTCTGGCTGATGTCATATCCCAGCTGTTACCTCAATCAGAACAGGTCCCACCACGACTAAGTGAGTCTCAGCGCGACACATTCCACGTAACATGCAGTTGCTCGATAAAGCACAGAGAGCTTTTTGAAGCTCTGTGTCTCTGCTGGTACTCCTGTGACCCTGCTGCCAACTACCAGGTCTCCAAAGGCCTGCTGGTTAAAAAGAGCAAGGCTCAATCAGCACATGCTTAGACTGGTGATGACTCCCCTCCCCTTGTTGCTGTTAGTCTATCAGTGTTCCCTTGTATTGCCCTCCATTTTCTGTCCTCTATAACAGACGGCACTCCCATGCAGCTGTTGAGAGGTTTTCCCTGATGTCATCTTAATAGTGTCCTGCCCCCCCTGTTTAGCATCCATCTTTCAGCATGTGTACCTAAGCATTTTTGTTTGATGACATCTTCCTTGTGGCTTTTACAGTTCAGGCCGCTGATTGACCCCCACTTTTTTTTTTCTTTACTGGCACTGTGATGTGGAATGTTGATTGTGCAGTTTGTTATGTGATAATGGCATGAGGGACTGGGAGTCCAGCAGTGAGTTTGCTGTCTTCTTATGTCAACAACCATTTTAGCCTCCTTCTCACCGAGAAAGGCGCCGCATGGCCAGCGCACACACGGAAAGGACAAGCAGTTATTCGGTTTTGACAACCAGTGCCAGTGAGACCTCAGCTTGACTGTCAGTATGTCTGTTTGCAAGCCTGTGTGTGTTTGAGAGTCCATGAATGTTATTGTGTGAGGTTTCCAGAGAGACTACCGGAGCAGAATGTCCAAATACTAGGTATACTCTCTTTCTTTCTCGCCTTGGGCAAGGTAAGACATGTTAGCATTCATAGACACAGAGCACTAGAGGCCAACTGGCTGAAAACAGGAAGGAGAAGTGGACAAATGACATGCACAGCACAGCAAACCTCATTTGGGGTCAGAGCAAGGGAACAAGGAGATGGAAGACTGGGGAATATGGATTAA
This sequence comes from Scatophagus argus, assembly GCF_020382885.2. Taxonomy (NCBI): domain Eukaryota; kingdom Metazoa; phylum Chordata; class Actinopteri; family Scatophagidae; genus Scatophagus; species Scatophagus argus. The sequence goes on along the minus strand of NC_058503.1, from coordinate 6,682,197 downwards.
GTAAAATGGGATAACATTTGTTTGTGAATACATCTCAGTGTGCATTGCGGGGCCTCAAGCTTGTTGTTTTACTGTTAAATGAGTGGCATTGTTGTTTTACTGCGCCATTAAGTATTCAACACTAACACTTGATGGAGTGTCACGTCAGGCATAGAGGTAAGAGAAAAAAGAGAAGAAAGCAGAGAGGAAGTCAGAGCAAGAGAACTCTTGTCAGTGCCGACTTGATTAGGTATCACAAGCTAACAAAGCAGAGTTTACTTATTTACACTAACACTCCTCGACAGTTCCTGCAGATCTCTCCAATGTTGCCAAATGCAACTGTGAAAAAATATCTGAACCCGCCAAAACAAGAGGAGACTCTATTATTATTTTAATTATGCTCTTTTTTGTTTCATTTCCCCCAGCTGAAAGTCAGTAGAGGAGAATGTGAGTGAGAGAACAAGCGAGTGTGTCTAGTGTTAGGAAACACCCTAGTGATTCTTCAGCAGGTACAAACGCTTGCACATAGGAAATAGCTCTTATTAAAGTCAATACATATACATATTCCTGATGCATAATTTATGGCTACTTCTGTAACATTAGAGAAGCACTGGAGAATAGATTCACACACTACTACAGTTTGGGATTTTTCAAAGTGTTTAGAAAAGATGCACTGAATAAGCCAAAATCAGGGCAAGTTCAAAAATCTAGAATGTTTCAGAAAAACATTAATACTGTTCAACTGCTCATGGCACTGCAACATTATTTATCTTATGTATTACTGTATTTACTGAACGTGGAGTATGTTATGATAAACCACAAAATTTTATTTTTGCAAGGCCTTTTTTTGGGATGGTATAACCAACCTGATCTTTGATTGCCTTGTAGGTACATAACAAGCAAAAGCCTTTGTAGACAAGAATCTAAGACTGTTTCCATTTTGGAATAAAGTAAAAACACACTCATTCCCATCTCATGTGTCCGCAGTGTCAGACAACAGGTTAATGGGGCAAAACAACTCAATTAAATAAGTCAACAGTTTGTGGTTCCCATCATTAGCGGTGTAGCCAAGCGGGCCAGAATATTGCACATTCCAGACTAAAGCCGGCCATCTGGTCCCCGAGTGCACAAAACATCTCTTTCACATTAAGTGTTTATTGTTTTCTTAGATTGATGCCGTTAATATCAGCCTTTCAGGATGACAGATTAGCATCACCTCCTAATCAGCACTATTAGGAGATAAATATCAGTAATTTAATCACCACAGCAATTTCTTTTACAATAATAAGATTTACAAATGCAAGTGATTAAGTAATTAGCTTACATCTCTGAAGATTACAATCCCCTGGACTTTGGGGCATCTGGCTTTCTGAAGATTACACAGTTTCACTTCAGTTGGCTGCCTTCAATTTTTTTGTGAATGAGATTTGTGCTTGACCAAAGCGTAAAGCAGTTTGCAAATGACCCCCGAATCCCTTCAAGTGATTTTTTTTTTCTTAAGTGCACCATTTTCTGAGTGGACATGTAGCATGAGTGGTGCACACAAGGGAGATGAATGCCTTACATTTATTTCAATTGAGAAATTATATACACTTGATAAAATAAAGCCAGGCTGTGGGATGACATATCTAAACAGCTATCAAGGATTTCTTTGTTGTTGGAAGAACACTGGCCCTTGGGCTACTTCTGGTTTCAACATTCTAAAGCTCTACCTTTTTTATTTACTAAGTAATTTGTCGGTTAGTGTTAATTTCCTAAATGCAACATAAAAGGAACGCAGTTCAGTGAGAAAAAAAATTAAAGGGGAAAATCATAAAAACAGCAGAGAATCAGGCAAATTGCTTCCATGTGTCTGTGGCTGCCAGAGCTAAAGGAAGCGGAGCGCTGCCTAAATGCCCCTGACCCGCCGAGACTGGGCCGATTCAGTTTGAAAGGCCTAGCTCTCTAATGAAGGCCTAATTTTTATTGCCACTCGATTGACTTCAAAGCAGTTCAGGTTGCCAAACATAATTTCACTGGAGGTATTTTCAGGTGCACTGCAAATAGTTCATAAATAATTTCCCCATTAGTCCAGGCGATGCACTTTTTGGGAGAATGTTTCGTCTGTTAGGTCCCTACCACACCACTCCTCCCTCCTGCTGGCCTCAGCACACCACTACCAACAGCACACCAGGCTACAGCTCTGCATCCTTCCTCTATCCCAGCACCCCCATCAGCCCCTAACCTCAGTCCTCTAGGAGCTTAAGGAATCAAATACCGCTTAGTGGCTCTGGTAGTTTTCTGTTGAAGCAGTGAGACGGGCTGGCCATGGCTCGGCGCTGTCAATCCTTTAATAAAGAGCCCCACAGCCGAGGAGACGCAGCTCCACCATTACAGGATTAGTGAATTAAAATAAATCCAACCCCAAGGGGCCCAATCACCATTGGCTTATTGGTTGTGACCGTGCCGTCACTTTGAATGGCTAAGTGCTATTGTGCAAGGAATGGCATACAAGATGTAAAATTGCCACAACTGGCCCAGCTGATCATATATTTATATACTGTTCATCATGTATCTACACCATCAATGGGCACTTTAGTTAGCAACATGTACCAAAGTGCACCAAAATCACATAATCTCTTATTAGGAGTCTTTAAGACATTGCTAAGGCACCATGAACATTTAACAGTTTCTAAATATAAACGTTTTTTTTATTTTTACAACCAGTCCTGATAGTTGGATGTATCACACTGTGTGCCAGCCAGTCATGCTGTGTGTTGACCACAGCCTGACTTACACAGCATTGTAGTCTGGATTCTAGGAAGTTAAGGACATGAGCCAAACAATAAAAAAAAAGTGTGCATATATATATGTTAAGATCATTAAACTAAAATTTGAAATATTTCCTCACCATGTGTGTGATTTTACCATTTGGCATGAATATTGTCATGGCAGAGTCCGAGTCCAGTGTTTTTGTTATTACTTTGTACTGTGTTAAGTACTTTGTTAGTATGTGCAGTCCAGGATGGCCAGATGATTTCAGTTCCTGTTAATCATACTGAGCCTGATTACACTGACGTCGACGCCTGACCTCCAAGTAATACATCTGAGGAAAAACAAAGAATTTCTCAATAAGGATCAATACGGTATCACATTACTCGAGTATGATCATTAACATTAGCAATAGCTAGCCTTTTAATGTGTGCAAAGGCACCTATCCAAAATGTGGTGTATTCTGTCAAATCAACATTTTAATGGATAGTGAAAGCCTCCCAGGATCCTGCAATCACAAGCCTAATTCAAAACAAACTAATAATAAAAAGAATCAATGCCGTCAAAGCACACATGTTTCCCATTTCCAGGCCTTCTCAGAGAAGTAGTGGAATCTTGTGGGGCCGTGCCTTGACTTAGCAAGCCGTTAAACTAGTTTTTCCCGTTGTCCAGTGCTCTGTAAAGAACTTCATAAAAAACTATGAACCTTTTGATAGGTAATAACACACAGGAAGCTGCACAGGCCAAGATAAGTTGAGAATTCTGGAATCGACTGGGCAACAAATGTAAACCTCACAGACAGGAACACCAAGCTGAGTGCCCATTAACCAACCCCTCCCCCACAACAACAAGCATTTCTCCTCCTTTTTTACATTTAGATGTTATTATTGTTCTATAATTATGTTTCCTTCCCTGCAGCAAACCAGATTCTTTGAAGAGGGAAAAATGGAACACTTCTTTATTTTAAGCGGGCAGGTATTTTTCAATAAACTGGGCTGTTGTCATTGTACACATAACATGTTTAAAGTGAAAACAGGCCATAAATCACAGCAGTGATAAGTGATTACTCTCAACTTCTCTTCTTCTTCTTCTTTCCTCCTGTCCACATGTTTGCTCTCTGTTGCTCAGTTTAACCATCTGATGCCCTCCATCCCCCACCCACCAATTCTGAATTAGTGTACTTTGTTGTTGTGGTGCTGGAATGAGACAGTGCAGGCACGTGTTTGTGCCCGATTAAAGTATGACACGAGATGGGACAGTTAGTTGTGTGCAGATGTTATCTTTTATCACAGGACTTTACATCAATGTTAACTCGATAGATGGTGTTCAGGACAACCAGTGTTGTATTAAGATGGATTTTTCCTTTAGGTCCTTCCAATGTATAGCACAATAACTACAACTCCTTTGTATTCACGATTACTCTTGTCATTATATTGTGTTCAGTGATGGACAAAAATCAGCCTGTAAAGACTATAAACTTGTTTGGCAGCTAACATCAAACTGGTAGGGGTTGGGAACCAATACATAGAAATTTATTAGAAAATTAAATCCAAATGCATACGTGTTTAAAGTAGTACTGTGGACTTTTCTTATTATTCTTTATTCTTTATATTATTATTCTTATTCCTATAAATTAAAAAGTTACACATTAGTATATGTATAGTGCACAGACAGCATAAACAGTGGATGGAGGTTCTCAGTCTGAAAAATTGAGCCAATGTGTAAGTGCTTTAAACCTACAGTAGAGACCTACTGTAATAGACTCTAGTCCTCCCATTGTATGTAAACTTATGAGAAAAAGACACAACTTTTCACTTGAATTGTTATCACACTAAACAGTTACCTAATTAGTTTATGTTCTCAGTTGGTTGTTTCAAGTGTAAAGCAGCGTGTGCTTTAGGGCGTGACTACCTTGTGACTGAGTGAGTCCTCAGGTTCTCAGTCCAATCTAATCAGGCATACTAAATCTGCTCCAGCTCCACCCTTTAGTGCAAGTATGGTCACTTCTGGCGTCAAAAAAGACGATGGCCATATTGCCCAACTCAAGGCATCTTAGTGGTAGTCTACAAACCAGTGGGCAAGGTCATGGTGGATCCATTCGCTATTTATTATATATTATATGTGTGTCGCTATTTATTATTATGTTATTATGTGTTAACTCTGATGAAATGTCTTTGACAATTCAGTTTTAGTATGGAGTAAGCTGGTTTCCATACCAGGTGGAATGAACAGAATCTTATGCCTCTGTGCTAGCTAACTTGTCAGGAAAATATGTGTGTGTGATCCACTATTAAATATTGACATCTTCAGTAGAAGATGTCAATGAGACCCAGAGAAACAGGTGTGCAGTTGGAAAGTTTTGAAACAAAGACTAATTTGGTCTTTTCATGGGATTTATATAACAGGAAAATTATAAGGAATATCACCAGCCTCACCATTTAAATACTCGTGGTGACTTGGCAGTAATGTAATGTAATGTAAAACATGTAAAGCCGTACCATCACATTAGCATTAATAAGATAATTCACAATATGTTACCAAATGCATTATGTAGCTGTTCAGCATAATCTGGTTATTGGGTAGAAAGTCAAATATAACATTGTGTCATTCAGTAGTCATTCATGAAAGCATCCGGATGAATGGACATATATGAACAGCTGTTGTTCTTCCTGCTTCTCACATTGCCGCTGTGTTTATCTCTGTCAGTCTGGTGTTTGGGATCTGATCAATAACACAAGACTGATGTGTCTCATGATTCATGACTACAGCCGCTCTAATTCCCTTACACACACAAACCTTCATTAATGAGTTGTTATTGGAAGAAAGAGAGCCCTTGGTATCTGTTAAACACACACGGGTCCTCTTAATGAGCTCTCTCTCAGCACACACAGTCGTCTCTCTGTCAGCTCTTGGGCACAGTCCTTACCCCAAGGTTCAAACTAACCCATACGCCTGAAACACGGTGGAGGAGTGCCATTGTTCCACTGTTTGTGGTGAAAATGTTCTTACAGCTGAAACCATTACCTTACCCTTGTCTCGACTGCAGTGCTCATGTTCCTTGAAGAAAAATAAAAAGCACCTGCTTTGGCTGCAATGACATTATTCCTCTCTCTCTGCTGTTGGGATTGAATGGGTCCTTGAGTCAGTTTGATTTTTGATGGATGGAGATGTGTCCAGACTGGCTCTCTGTGCTTTTGCGTGCTCTAATCCGGGCCCCAAGAGGCTCCTGGCCGTGTCCTTCATCCAATTCTACTGACTTCCAACAGGAAATGAGGGTTTCAGGGGGCACTGCAAAGGAGACAAGAGGCTGAGTCACATAGAGGGGTACAGACACACTGCACACCCAGAGCAGATGTTAAAAGAAAGCATCCAATGATAATATTCAATGGATCACTGATAGAAAACAAGGCAGTTGCCAAGAAATGCATTTTCTTAGTCTTTCTTGCAATTTCTTTTCTTTCTTTTTATTCTTTCACATAAATCAGTTTGTCTGAACCCAACACGCAGCTCAAAATTTACAACCAGGAGTTACTCAGTCCTCCAGAATCCATTTCAGTTCAAAGAACACTTAAAAAGTTTGGGGGCTTTTGTCTTTGTGAGAGGCAACCCCTCCCAAGCAAAGGCAGCCATTAGACGTTTCGGACATAATTAATCAGGGAGAGCGGCACGACACCGATCCGCATCAAACAGCCCCTATTTCCAGATATCTCCCCCAGATTTTCCACTAACACTTTCTAATCATAAATAATCACACACAAAAAAGACACTCAATTAGATTAGTCTCCAAAGTCCCGGCATTATGGGGGGAAAAAAGACATTCCTCTGGTCCTTTGCTAACTATGAAGCTAAAGCGTAATTGCTCTCTGGTGACTTCATATCAGTTGCAAGCTCGGGGTTTAACTTGCCTTATTAGGGGATTTTCAGAGCAGCGTGGATTGAGCGTATTGAGTTTAGACTGTGTAGTATGAAAGAAAAGATTGGAATCATCCACACAGTGTATGGAGATTAGATTGGCCCCTGTTTTGATTATTGCGTGGCATGTTGTGAAGTTATCGTCTGCAACATAATGATGTCTGGAGTTTGTGCCTGGAGTTTTCAATTAGTCAGTCAGCTTTTCAGAGGGGGAACGGCTCTAATGAATAACACAAGTTTTCTGATGCCTACTGAGAGATTTCGTGATGTTGTGCATCCATATAATATCTTATTCAACTTGCATGTTTAACCCATATGGCTGACCAGTACAGTGGCTGCTTTTTGCTTCTTCTTAACATGACAGTAGAAGAATTCCTCAGTTGCCCCCACCAGTCAGATCATTACAGAAAGAAAGTCAGAAAGAGGACATCTCTGACTCCTACCCTCATGCCTCAGTTCAACACCTCAAAAGTCAGTGAGAGACTGTATGTCCAACATCACTCAATTCAGCAAATGTCCCACAGCAACACACTGTATGCTTAGGTTCAAGTGATAAAAGCCTCTGGTGGTTGTAGAAATTAGAGACTACTGTTCCAACTGTTATTTTTTCTGTAAACAATTCATTCCATAATTGTTTGTAAATGATTGAAACCTTGTTGTTCTGCTGTTGGATCAAAAAGTTTAGAGAATATGGACAAACACAGTATATTGTTTAATTTGGTTTAATTTAATGCAGCTAATAAAAAAACAAAACAAAACAAACAAAAAAAAAACAGATAAAGCGGGCAAGAGAGGAGTTTTACATCTTAAATTCTTCATTTTAAGATCTGTAAATTCTTTTTCTAAAACAAAAAACCTGGACATTTTAACTTTCTTGAAAATTGTAAGTTGTAATTAACAATGACGCACACAGTCACATTACATTTTTTGAATTTTGCTACATCTTCCACCAGTTTTCTGTGTTACATGACTAGTGTGCCATATCTTTCACTATCAGTATGCTATTTGCACCACCCAGGGAGAGTTTGAACACATAGGACCTCTATAACAGCATGTCACCAGATCCAATCAGCGGTAATAGGAGTGATTGGAGTGGGTTTGGAAGAGGTGTGGGATTGTTATTGGCTGGTAAAGGAATCAAGGAGTCACTGCACTGAAAGAAATTCCTTTCTCCAAACGCTAGAGTTTTGTTTCTTCTTATGCCAACTGAGATTACTGCATAAGGGTTTTTCTCCCTGCCTCGTCCCTCCGATGAAAGCAATTGCATTGACCTCTTCTATCTATTGCTTCCATATGCGAGCAGTTATCTCTCTTGCAAATGGAAATGAGACCCAAAATTGCAACAAATGGGGCCATGCCACTGAATGCAGATGTTCTCTGCTCCTCGCCCAGAGTGCACATGCCCGATCAAATTAACTTTAACCCCTCCGCCGACAGAACAGACATCTCTTTTACAAACCCTCCACTCCAGCAATTTGTTTTGAGTCGAGGCCTGAGGAACAACTGTATGTCCACACGTGGTAAATAAGAAGTGATGGTATCAAACACCTGGTACAGGCACGGTTCAGTGTTGCCCCCGCTGGAGGGGCTCCCAGCACCAGGCCTCTAAGTCATCCCCTTCCCATGCATGGGCCCAGCATGGCCTCCTGGTCAGTTCCCTCTCTTTGAGTTTCTCCTTCTCCGTTGGCTGTAAGGGGAATCGGCTGTTTGACGAAAAACACCTGCTTGTGGTATGATTCTTGGGGGTCGAGGCTGAGAAGCTACAGTGATGGAGGGATGAAAGAACACAAAGAGAGGGGTAGAGGGGGAAGATTGTGAGAGGCTAACAGGTGCTTCCTCCATGGGACTCTGGGAAAGGCAAAGGCACCGGTAATGTATGTAAATGGGAGCAGGCTCGACATGCCCATATCCTTTCTTTCTATTCCACCCCCCCCCTGCGTAATAAGAAAGCCCTATAAAAGTGGCCTCACAGATAATTTGCCAAATTGGTTAAATGTTGCTGAGAGCCTGGAGTGTTAATATGCATCCACTCAGAGCAGGCAGAGGTCAGAGGAGTCGCTGGTTAGCAGGAACCAGACAGAAACAACAGTGCTCTGATGATCCCATCCCACACAATGCCCTTTAGGGTCGTTCTGTAATGACCAGCACGTCTGAGCACATTTAGCACTACATACTGTATATCCACACTGGATATGTACTTTGTTTTGTTTACTTACACACACACACATACTGGTCTTGATCCGATTGTTGAAGACAATATTCTTTATTCTTTTGGTCATTTTTTTCTTTTGCATTCATGCATGTACATTTATATCTATAGTGAAGCAATCTCTATTTTCTTTCCTCCTTGCCACCATCTGCTCTCCTTTAGGGACCCTGATTATGGCTAATGAGTGTTTCCAAGCCCAGTCCCTCATCTATCTCCACAGACCCAAAACACAGAACATGTCCCTGCTATTTCTCCACCCTTCCACTTCCACACATCAATTTCTCTTCATCTCTCTCACAACACACAGCAGCAACACTGTGCCTAAATCCATCCCATCATTTATAGGGCTGTCACCTTAATACACACAAATATTACATACATGTAGAAGGTATGCACAATTGGAACATACAGGTGCTAACTTATTTGGCTGGGTCTCTTCCTGGTCCAGACTAATGAGGAGCAGGTGAGTGGCTGTTGCTTTAATCAAGTGGAGAGTGGGCTGGCTACAGATTTGCAGCTTGTTGAAAGGCCAGTCGTACACATGGGCTTCATTATGGGGTTAGGGGAAAATCAGTCAGGAACAATTGTTTTCCCACTCTTGCAGCTAAACTGGAATAGTTTTTCCTCTTTATGTCTCACACACCCCGACATACAGAGCTTTACATGCTCAGAGAGACTGAGTCACAGACTAAAATTTGTCTGCTTTGGAGAAAGAAAGAAAAAACAAAGTGTGACATTAGTGAGGAAAATTTCTGATCACGATCTGCAGACCTACAAATTTATTTCTATAAAAGTTTTAACATTTAAATAGTGTCCATCCACTGTTGTGGATGCAGCCTAATAACTTAATGATGCTATGATACATTACAAAAATACAGTATAAACAATATATTCTTGTTCACTTTAATCCTATTTAGTGTTCATTCTCATTACTAAATGCAAAATAAAGGCTCCCATGTGTGGCATTTTTAGCTCAATGTATAATTTGCAAATAAATATTTATAGCATTATGGTATAGACTTTAACAGCTGAACCAAAATGTTACCAATTTAATTTCCTGAAAACTGTGCTGACTGATTTACGGCACGAGGAAGGAGCTTCAACCAAGAAGAGGACTGACTAACTACCTAAGGAGGAAAATAATTCACGTACACATCTGCAAGTGCTGCACTGCATTAGTGAGGTGATTAAATTTTTCTCTACTTGTACTGTATGTGCTTTATTTGCTCGTTAGCAACATGCTAGTGGAACTCCATGCAATCCCAATTAGCGTCAAAGGAAGTGAAAAATAAGTAGCATATTTTGGACAGTGTGTCAACAGTATACATAGATATATATATTTTATGGTAAATCAATATTTTTGTAGGAGAAAAAAAATAAAAGTAAACCTACAATGACAGTTTTTATTTTTGTTTTGGCAAGAAATACAGGCGCTCCTTTTCTCGTGCCTCTTTGCTGGGTTAGCAGGCATCTACCTAATCATACTGTAAATTATTTCTTGCTCATGCAGAAGCACAAATCAGGTGTTGAGTGGAATTCATTTTCTGAATAAATATCACTATGCAGTCTAAATTTTAATTAGTATTAAATTAAAGTATTAAATTCTAAAAAAAAAGTATGCCAAGATTGCCTTAAAAAAGGTAAAGTGGAAAAAAAAAGAAGTGCACATTGTACTAACAAATGTTTATTAATACACTCACACTTGAGTTTAAGTAACTAAAAGAAACCTGCATAAAGTACCTGATCCTTTACATTAGGTGTACTTGCCTTAACTTAACATGTCTAAATCCGTTTGTGGGACAGCTGATGTACAAAAAAATGGAAAACCACCAAAATCACCAAATTTCAAATCCATCTGATTGTAGCTTTGAGTAATCAATTTTTTTAAAAAATTACAAGACAAAATATATTTAAATTGACTGCATGACAAATTCTGCAAGATTTGTCTCACTGTGAATCAAGCTTTGAGTGACTGAAGTGGGATAAACAAAAGGAAACAAATTATGTTGGTGGGCCACAAAGAGCTGTTTGTGATTTATGCACCACTGGGGAGGTATAAAAGCACATTCACGCAAATTATTCTAACAATTCAGACAAATGAGCAACTAACTTCATGTTAGTCTTGACAGGAATATATGACTGCTTTGGAGAGTTACAGCATGAAGCCCCATCGTTTTCAGTTTAAATGGAGTGATTCGTAAGAAGAATTATGATGTTCAGGGACTATGTGAAACTGAGGAGACCAGTGTTTAAAAACTTAACATCTGCATTTGATGAATAGCTGCAAATATGTTCTAAATAAGTCAAAGCTAGAAGCAAATATGTAGTATCTGACAAATGAGTATACCTGTATACCTGGGACTGTCCAGCGGTTTTAGAACTGATGAGGCCTTTTGAATGAGAAGTGAAACAACTTCAGCAACCTAAAAGAAATCTGGTTGCCTTCGCTTCTACCTCTTTAACTACCCCGACTCTATGACTGAGAACCTACATAGACACAAATCAGTATTTGCTAACCAAATTTGTTTGGAGATGTATTAGTTGTTTATTATATTGGCATGGGAAATACACACATATAAAACAATAATTCAGGGAAATTTAAGATTTAATCAAATGTTGCTGTCATTATATTTCTGAGACACAGCTTATTGGTAATGCTGCCTTAACAGGGAGAGTAGCTGAATATATATTTTAGTTTCGTTTATTTTTGTATCTATGAAAGTAAAGTATATATAAAACCTACAGAGACATAATCCGTCCTCACCCATTTTCTTTTCTTTTTCTCCGTTTCTCCTCAAAGACTTTTTATCATCCCAACTCCCACAGCCTCAGCAAGGCCACAGAGCTTTTACCCAAAGCTTTTACTTATGCAAACCAAATCACTTTTCTGTTTACCTCAACACACTCACTTCACATTCAGTGTTTTTAAGTATTTGTATTCACAGGAGGGATGTGCAAAGCACTGCTGACTTTATGAGTCCAAACTGTAATGACTTTTCAGTACTTAAAAATCATACGCTTTACCCTGTAGTTGAACTTTTTTGGGGCAAAATTTAGAGGAAGTGTGTGTGTCTGTGAGAGAAAGAAAGAGAGCGAGGGAGAGAGGGAGAGAGAGTTCATAACTTTGCATGCATACATGCAAGTCTGTGTCTGCTAAACCCAACAATCTCTGCATCCCAAAGTTGAAAAATTAAACTCGACTTAGGCCTGCATCTGCAAGACTTCCAGTGAACTTAGGAAGGTCATCTCCATGTAAACACAAGGTTCGGTTTTGCATAAAACTCGACGGCCAATCTATGACAAAGCTGCTTAATGTGTCACTCTACTGACAGGCTCCCATCAGTCCTGATTAAGTCCAGCCGTGTCAGGGGTGTCAACTGGAGTCTCTCACCATACACCAACACCCCTGCCATATGAAAGCAGGTGACAGGAGGAGTTACTGTCATAAAGGAGGGACTGTGAACTCTCACCAACCTCTCTGTCAGCCGTTATGACTGGAAAAATACTGTGCAAAGACGCAATAACAAGGAGTGTTTTGGCCCGTCATTGGCACAGAGCAGGGAACAATTAGGAGAGCTTTTTTTTTTCTTGCAAAGGTCTTTCTTTGGAGGCAGGATGCCGTTAAGTTGTTTCAGAGACACCCTGCACCTGTACTGCTGCTCTCTGAAGCAAGGGCAGCCGTGGGAGTGTGAAAAGAACTTCTCTTTAACCTTTGAACCCTGCCCTTCACGCCGTTTCAAAGTGTAAAAAGGCAGAGGAAGACAGGGCTTCACGTTTGATGAGGAAAGCACAGGAGAGTGGGAAAATGAAGGAAAAGCAGCAGTTAAGCTGATGCTTGTTAGCTGCGCTGGGAGAAATGTGATAGCTGTGTGACACTTAAAGACCTCCATGTCAAATGCGTGCAGTTTTATTTGGATTTTTACGGTTGTTTCAATATGCACAAGAGAGAATTACTTGCAAATTGAAACATGAGACAGTCTTATACAGTAGCTATAGCACTGTATTACTTACGACTTTGTTGCATAGTCATCTTATATCACTCAGTAGGTGGATAGCAGAGGTATGGAACTGGACTCAGAATGTACTTGTCTGTTGCCAGTAGGTGCAGCTGTAGTTTAAGCCAGCAAAAGAGTAAAAGAAACTGGGGAAAAGAGGGTGATGTATGGTCTGAGTTAAGTTAGAGTTAATTGAGAGATGATATAAACAGACCATGAAAATTTTTGGAGAGCTGGACCACTTGGCAACAGACATGTTAAGGGAGACACTGGGAATAATTTTCCCTTGTCCCCCATTGAGCCTGATCAGCTTTCCAAGTACTGAGAGAGAAAACAGACGCTGCTGTTTGATTAGTCATAGTGAGCATCAGTCCCAGCTTTTTCACTTGCAGAGGAAAGCAGCTGAATCCCAAGTCAAGCACGCTGACACAGTTAGCTCTCAACACATTTTGTTGTTTGTCATCGCTACTGTATTTGACATGGGGTCTGAATATTGTTAACTTTAGGATTTACAGCGTCACTTATTGAAAAACAAAAAGCATTCATGCAGTCTTGGTGCATGCATGTGTGTCAGGTGGATTTCTCTGAGACGCATAACCTCCGCAGAGTAGGAAGTTTCACCAGCCAGTGGTCTGAGCATGTCCACTTCCTGTGGATACAACCACATTTCCTGTTTAGCTGGTGGCCCTCTTGGTACAGTCCTATATGATGTATAATGAACTGAGCAGCAGAGTGTCTGTATAGGCTCCTGCTTGTGTGTGTACCTGCCATGCAGACCGTAAAGCTGTCTTAACTTAAGCAATGATTAATACACCCATCATTTTCTGAATGCTGCCTGCCTGTTCTCTAGCCTCAGCTCCACAGAGTAGACCAATGTTTGCCTTTCCCAAATTGCCCTCCCTTTACGACAGCGCAGGGTCAGAGGGAGAAAAGCAGCATTCTTTAATTTGATAATTAGTCTGTGGACTGTTTGGGGTGAAAGAAAAGGATTGGCCTCATTAGCTGTAATTGTCTAATTGCCTTTCATCTAAATAGCGTGTAATTTTCACTTCATGGATTATACAAATACCATAAATGCACCTCTGTGTTGTTTGTGTATCTTGCAACTCACCTCTGAGCAGAAAGCGAATTCTGCTGTCAGGTCCTGCTGGATTGAGAGATGAGTGTGTTTAAATAGTGAGACCAGTGGAAGGATTGGGAAATGGACCGAAGGGGGAACAGTGACAAATAAGACTGAACTCGACGAGTTGATCTGTCACTTCAGTGGAAGGAAGACAAAGTTGTTTAAAATTACTCCTCTAATAATATAAAATAGAAACACGGGACTCTCCTAGAAAATGTGACAACAGTCTCAGTTTGTGTTAAGTCATTTAAATTATTTCAATATTAGAGATTTTGTTTCTTTAGTTTTAAAAACTACAATGCCTAGTGTATGCTATTGTTTTGAAGAGGAGGCCAATCAGAGGCACGAAGACTTCAATTCAGAATATTTTGACATTGCAATGAAAGAAAGCACAACAGGTGATGATTACTCTAAATTCAAAATTTAAGCTGTAAACCTCCTGTAAAATCAGTTTTCGGAACAGTGTAGCTTTTAGCTTTCATTATTTATTTATTGCTGCACATCACAGAATGCTTTATCTCTGTGATTTGATGGTTTTTTGTTTTTTGGTTTTTTTGGGTTTTTTTTACCAAATTTCACGTTGGGGACTATAGAAAATTTCTCGCCCTAAGTTTTTATGTAGCTACACAAACTTGCGTCTTCTCTTTTTTCTCAAAGTACCACATATGTCCCAATGCAGCTGCTTAGCTTGTGTTCAAATTATTCTGAAGTTTCATGTTAATCCAAGCCATAGAAGTCACAGGTCTAACACTGTCTATGATAAAAGTGATTTTAATTTATTTTTGATGAACCAAGGAGTCCAAAATGTGCTCCTCCCAGTTCTCACCTTTTTACAAGTGAAACATACTGTATGAAAATACTGACATTAAAACAGAAATCTAACCTATGTGTTTCTCATGCAAGTTGCCATGAAATGTATATTTAAAAGCCTTTTTGTGTTTTGATTTTCATGAGTCATTTGATGACATTTAGGGGTCTAATGTTAACATTAGGATGGTGGGTTGCTAGCCACAGCTCATAACAAGCAAATGTTATCATTTTGTCCAGCCGACCCAGCACTCACCAACATTATTCTATTGTTATGATTTGTTTTTCATTATTCATTTGTAATTTGGACTTCCTCAAAAAAGCAAGAATGAGAGGAGCGAATGGTTTGTGGCCTCTAACTGTGTTACAGCACATGTACAGAGAGCAGGGAGTTTGGATAGGAGTTGCTCATGCATTAACACCACATAAACAGATCAACATGTCTACAGTATATGACCTCACAATGAGTCCCACTTCATTGTGTGTTAGACCCACCGGTGGCAGCATCACTCACAAGAGGAACAGTAAGATAGTAAGTGAGGAGTCTTTCCTCCACCCCACCCCACCCCAAACAGAAAACACACTTATCTGTACCGAGGCCACCTGCCAGTGCAGGCTTGTCCTTTGTGTGGATGTCTGAATAAGCCTGGGATTCTGTTACCCTGCTCCCCAGGGAGAGCAGACACTGCTGTAGGCAGCCAAGCTACTGGTAAACTGCATGCTCGAAAAGGATGACATACAGCACAGTCAGTGATGGGATAGAGTACATCACTTACTATCTGTGCAGATACAGACAGCTTTAGTCCGTCAACACTTCCTGGTTAACTTTTGTTTGATAAGCTTTTGCTCAATGCATTTCCTTGCAAAAATGTTTAGATGACCTTTCTAACATAACAGATTTTAAACTAGATGATTATCTGCTACTTTATTGTGTGGTAAGAGACAGCCTTTTTTTAAATTCAGCACTTGGTTTGGATCTGACTAAGACTCATGTGTTAAGTTGTTGCTGGATGTGAATAGAATGTATGTTTTACCTTTGTTAAGAGGGAAATAGGTGTTTCTGTTATTTAACCTATTTGGTCTGTAATTAACACTTTTTTTGCACTCATATCCCCAGGATGAAAAAAAACCTGATACGAAAAGGGGACACTGACAAGAGTCTTCTACAAAATTATAAATTAATTTCAGCTGCATTATGAAAATTGTGAATATTCTGTTTCCTCACTTTCAATCTGAAATGCTCAGCACCCAAATGGATACCAATATGGGTATGAAAAGCACCTTCAGCAAGCCTGACTTTGCACACTGTGGTACCAAATACCTATATTTGAAGAGACTCAGGAGAAAAGATTTTGGCTGAATGGATACAAAAAACGAAAATGCAACTTGACAGAAAGTAGAGAAATTGTATTTTCTCTGCCAAAATCTTGTATGTTTAAAAAAAACTGACAGTGTCTAGATACATGTAAGACTATAAAAATATAAACTCACCTCGAAGGACTGATGTATGGCTCCATGTGAGACACATCTTGGTTTAGTAGGCCTTCAGTTCAGTCAGCCACTAAGTGTGCTTTTGAAATTGTCATGTACAACCAGCTTTGAGGATAAACAATAATGAATTATACGGCATATGTCAGGACCCCATTAGTGGTTTATGTTATTGGGTTGTTCTGTCATGTTGTGGTTGATTCTGTTTGCACAGTTGTTGGAGTGCAGACTGATAAAGAACACTGATGTAGCTCAGTCCTCTATCAGAAGGCTGTCTCCTCTAAAGAGGGAGACAAACATAATTTTAGTCTTTCACCTTCTCAGCCAACTGTCAAATATGATTGTAGGAAAGTATTTGGGGGCTGTTTTCCTTAAATTAAATAGAATTATGTAATCATTGTGGATCTCCAGCAGGAGTATATACGTAAGAAGTGTAATGACTTTTGCATGTCTGTATTAAGGAGCTCTCAATCTCAGAGGTCTGAATGGGAAATATGGCCCATCTGCTGAACAAGGCAGCAGGGATAGAGATGATTGCATCACAGGATCATCCATTAGTGCTGTCATCTGGAATTCACCACGGGACCACAGTGAAGTGAGCTGCTAGGCTTGGAGCAGTTCATTTAGCAGCAAACACTGCTTACAGCAGCAACAGTCTATCCCAGGTCAGATGTGCTGGATTTTGGCAGCCTCTCTGAGCAGTACAGCTGTCACATTTTGATTGAAGCATCTGTTACATTATGATTAGATACTGAAATAGTCTGAAATATTTCAACAACTGTTACATTTTTCTCAGGCATTTACAGACATTTTACAGACATTCTTGGTCCCCAGAGGATGAAGCCCACTGTCTTTAAGCCCCTTTTTCATAGTCTATTAAAGGCAGGAATGTTGCACTGTTATTGAATATTTGCCAGTGAATTGGATTTAGAAGTATAAACTAGCAGAAAATAAAGGACAAAAACCACAGTGCAGTACTTGTTCCTGGTGATCACGTTTTTTACCATCTTCAGATCAAAGCTTTAATTTGTCCAATATTATCACCAAATCACCAAATATCTGCAGAACCAATGACATTTCCACCAGCCTCAGCTTTGCTACACACCAAACTAAGAACATGGTAATCATCACACCTACTAAATACCAGTGATGTCATTGTGAACATGCTCATATTCACATTTTGCTCAAAGCAGTCATAGTACAACCTCACTGAGCTGCTGACATGGTTGTAAACTCCAAGTCATACATCTTTTTAAATTTGTATACCTCACTGTGTGGAAGTCAAAGTGTGAGGCACTGCACAGGAGGCTGTAACCACACATGTTTCTTTACCATTAGTGAAGACATCCTTAGACCACCATTTTTTCTCTTATTGTTCCAGAAAGACTGGGTCATCATCTCTATCACTGTACTAGTAACATGGCCAAAATAATAATACAGAAATGTCTGTCTAATAAGGTGAGAAAGCTTGCTATCAAAGTGAGCAACTGGGATGTAACAATAATTAAATAAATCATTATTTGTCTTTTTGATAGGAAAAATATTAACTACGGTTTCTGTAGTTTCACTTATTCATCAGTAAAATGCCAGATTAGGTAACATTAAAAACTGTATCTCCTGACAAAAACACTGATGGCATGAAAGGCGCATGTGTTATTGTCCTCGTTGTGTGTGTCATTTCATAAGTGTCATTTCTAAATGCCAATATTTCATGTATACTCCCTAATGGCACAAAAGCTCCACGAGCTCCATGATTCTCTGCATTTCTTATCAATAAATTTCACCTTTTTGTCAGCTCTTGAGCAGTAAGCCGCTTGGCCTGCTAACGAGGTTCTAGTGGCTGTTGACTTGAATAACAACATGTTAGTTACTGAGTGAGGAGAAGAACAAAGAGCTTCTCCTCGTTACTTCTGGTGCCTGATTGTTCTCAGCTTTTCTCTGAAGACGGCTCCTAATATCATCTCATAATCTGCCATCCTCTCCTCCAGATGCCCCCACCACCACTCGCTTTCATGTCTGACTGTCGTTCAAAGCCTAATCATTAATGTGATTTATTTCTTGCTGTGTATTATTTTGTCCCTCTAATTTGTTTGGGTTTTTCAGCATGGGTGTAAATCAGAATCAAAGCGATTGCCACTGCTTTTCCCTGTCACCTCTGTTAATGGCCTGTCTACTGGAGGTTTGCACTGAGAAGAAGCAGACCTGCTGTCTGCCTAAATCACCTTTCCATCCTCTCCCTTCATCAGAAACACAAAGAGCCCATTGGCTGCTAGCACAAACACCTTCTCTGACTGACCTCTGGCTATAAATCAGCAGCTCCGTGCAATTGCAGGGCCAGAAAGTGAAAATTGGTGATGGTGGAAAACAAAATACTACCATTAATCACCATTAAGTGTGTGAAAGTTTTGATACTGAAAATATTATAGCCTCACACTTTTACCAACAATATTCTCTGACATTTTTAAGCTAGAAATGGGAGCAAACATTGCAGGAACACATGTACCCAGGAGATGAGGAGACTGAGTGAAACAAAAGAGCACGGATGATTGTCATCTGTCCGTCATGTGAAGACGGCGAGCAGCGTCTCAGACGGCATGATGTGTAATGTGATTGGACAGTGCTGTGACAGCGAGCTGTGACCTTCAGCTGCCTGCCTACTCCAACCCCACCTTCCAGGGTTCTGGGAGGGATGCCAGTGCTACTGATCAATGGGGGCATTGGCACTCATCATGTCAAATCCACTCCATGTCCATTTCCCATCTCTTTTGTCATCAGGCCTTCGCTTTCCTTCCGCTAGTCAATCACTTGGAGCTGTGAACCGAGCTGTTCACACAAGAAGTGGTGATGTTGCATAAATTCACCCTCATTTGTTGACTTACATGTAGTTTTCGGGTTTAAAGCTGCTGTTTTTCATCATCTTAAAGCACTTCGCAAACCATGAGAGTGGTGCACACGCAGAAACGCCAGGAGAGAAATTATTCATTGAGGCACATAGCCACAGCAGCCCTAAATGAGAATTTCTCCAAACAAACACAATCAGGCCCCTATTACATTTCTCTTTCATGATGCTGAAAGGAAATGCAAACGAGATTAGATAACACAAAGGCCACAAGGCTCATTTCTCTCCTGTGTCTGGAGATGGCTAAATGCTCTAATTCCCCTCTCCGCTCAGCTCCTCAGGCCAAGTCCCCCTTTTGTTGAACCCAAACCAACTGCATTAATGTAATGTAAAATTGCCTCTCACAGGAACGTTCTCCCACCCCCCTCCCACCCACCCATTTTTGCTAGCACTTTTTCCCTTCCCAATTTCTCTTGTTTCTGTTACACTCTAAATTAACTGAGCACAAACCACTCTGTCTTTAAGTGAGCATGGCATTTTTTTTGAAACATGCAATTATGGAGAGATCTGTCTGTCTGCCAGGGGTTTTTGATTCATGCTGCAACCTTGGCAGTTGGAACAATCGGAGGAGACTGAACAGGATCTAATGGATAAGTTTGGATCGAGAACAGGCTGTAAGAGAAAAGTGCGCTCAACTGAGGGCCTTAGAGTCATAGCTGCTTGCTGGTTCACAACAGCAGCGATAAATGGCAGCTACACAACTTCCCTCAATCAGATTGGAGCAATCAGTCTCAAAAAAGTTTCCCATATGTCGTCGAAGCTGAGCTGAGATGGAGGAGGGAGTGTGAGGGGAAGCAAAAGAGAGGGAGAGAGAACAGGAGGAGGACTCATTTAGGAAAGGCTGATAAAACAGCAAGAGAGCAAGAGAAAAGAAGAGTGAGAGCCTGGACTGGAGAAAGAGAAGTGCCAGGGTTACAGCCAGGACACAGGCCACAGGGAGGTTAGCATGTCTGGCTACAATTAGCCAGTCACAGGAGAGATGGAGATGATGCTTCGGGGAGCTATTGGACCTCCGTCATTAGTGATTATTCAGTCAGAAATTACTGACTCTGAAGGCAACGTGTGGCAGCATCTGGTAGTTTACTAACACATGTTTCCTTCCTACATGCAGCCATTCAGTGAGCTCCAAATCTAAAAATGCTAAACACAGGAAGTGTTTTCATAGACATGAGTATGTGAGTTTGATTTCCTGTCTTTTCAGATAAAATTGAAATGTGACATCAGTTACACTTTTTAAATTACCAAGTGCATACACAATATAACATTGAACTTTAAGGCATAATTTGCTCCAGTTTTACCCCAGTATGCCAAACACAGTCTTGAGAATGCTGATTTTCAAAGGCAAGGCAGTCAGTCTGCGTTAATATGGGTTTGCTTGGGAAATCTTATTAACTCTGAGCACTTTATGAGATGTGGTTACGATTGTTTAATTAAATGAGCATTAGGGGGTGTTTTTAAACTCATAAAGAACTTATTCCATTTCCTCTGCTTTCAACAATCCCTGGAAAATTGTGTGATAATTAAAACCTTCTAAGTGTTTCATAACAGAGAGCACATTTAATGCTTGACTCAGTTTATGGAGAATAAAATCTGGCCACGATGAAATCCTGGGTCAGCAGTCATTTTAATAGATGTGTTCTGATGTCACCAGAGTTAACTTTTTTAACTGCAAGTAGAACTGAAAGAAATATTAATAAAGAGACAGAAGGGATGAGCCATACAGTAAGCACTGACATAAGCACAAATACACCCACTTCATGAGTCTCTAGTTAATCTCTATGTATATTATGACACTATGACAAACACAAAACACAGAGTGGAACTTTTATTATAAATCCACATCTACTCTGTGCCGGGTTCTGCCAGCCCCTCAGTGAGCCTCTGCTTATTTGTTTGTTATTGCAGCTGATGTGTAACATGGTTAACAAACACAACATCTGCAACTTGGCGCTCTGTGCAAGTTGCTTTCAAAGCCTCAATCACGCTGTATCCAGGGATTACATACACATACTCAAACACACAGATGTATGCACAAATGGGTCCTCAAGAGCACATTTTGGAAGTTGCTATAAAAAGCAGGCAGAGTTGAATGTAAGTTCTAGTATTGATGATCTTACTATAACAGCAATAATAGGGAATGATCGTGTGGTTTGCTATGGGCTTGTGTACTTGCCCACAGCTTGCCTCAGCTCCAACTCAACATATGAAGGAGCCGACCAGCAGAAACCGTAGCTCCAGATGTGGCTGCAGCTCTCGCCCCTTCATGGGCTCCCACACCTGATTTATATCCTTCTCTTACTGCTTTGCACGTGTGAGCACAGCAACATACAGGACATACACACACACAAAGACACACATTTAACTGTATATACACACACATAAGAGTACATGCATCCAGGGAAGGCACAAACATGCGTACATACACTCCCACACCCCCACATTAGCGCATGCATACACACTCACAAGCACCCACAAATAAAAACAAGAAATCAATGTAACCTGTAATTTTTACAGGGCTGATTTGAGTGTGTGTGACAGGCCAAATCCAATAGCTGCAGCAGGGCTGACAGGCCTGACATGAGTCTTGTCTTGCCGGCCCCTCAATTATGCATGGCCCAATGTTTCCCCGGATCTTAATTGAATCACACTGTCTCAAACTTGTTATTTCTAATTTGTTGCATTTGATTTCTGACATCAGCGCTGCTGTGTCATGAATTATGCAAACAGGAGGACCTTTAATTGTGAGTGTTATTAAAACAAAACTAATTGCAGATGATTAAAATGTGACTAGGAAGCAGGATGTTGGGGGCTTCACCCTGACATGGTTTCGCTACTACTGCCAAATAATGATTAGGTCTCACGGCTGTCTGAGCTGCTGTTGTTTTGTGGTTGTGACTGTAACCTTGGGTGGAATCACTCGCATGGTTTAATGGAGGGACATTATGTGTTGGTGGACTGCATGCTGCGCACATGACTCTGCGGTGATATAATGTGCAATGATGACACACACTGCATACACTCGTTTAACAACCAACATGCACATGATGGAATGTAGAACACATGCACATTCATATACACACACGATGGGAGAAAGTGGAATTGATATAATTCAGCCGATTCACACAACTTCTTTCACTTTTATTGATTACAGCTCATGCATTTTGATTAGTTCTTCATCCAGAAATTGTTTGATTGTCCCTTAAATACATAGAAAATTGCTTTCAATATTGCTACCTTTGAGGCTGACAATATACAGACATTGACATAAAATGAAAATCCCTTGGAATTCATTCTGTTTAAGTGTGTTGTCAGCCACAAGTAATAAAGCATTTTGATTAGATACATGAAAGTGTATTGGAGAGAGTCACATTAAAGCAGAGTAAGTCAATATATTGTATGCCTTTAACAAAATAAATAAATAAATAAAAATGGTGTGTGCTAAAATAGCGTGTTACTTTCTCTCTTTTCTAGGGTGAGCAATAGCCTTTTTGTTCCTCGCTATAAACTACTCTTGTTCTTTTAGCCCTTATTTATGCAACTACGAGCAGTTGAGCAGAACATGATTGCAAAATGAGAAACCATGTAAAATAATTGTGCAATTATTCCAATAAAGTCGAAAGCGTGCATGTGTAAGGTTGTAAGCGGTAAAATGAACCCTCCTGTTCTACTCATAAGAGATTTAACAATTGAATTGTGCCTGCAGGGCAACAGCTCAGCACCTGACTGAAGGTAGGGATCCTCACGGCTGTGTTCCATACGGGACGTTGGAGATGTCTGGAAGTCATTTCCACATGTGAGGAGGCGGGAGGGAGGGCACACTTTAGTTTCATGAATGTTCAATCAATTCAATAGGACAGCTTAACTTTCTCTTTTCCCTCTCAGAGCACATTTATAGGCCCACAGGCATTCACAGGCTGCATTCAAAGGCTGACTGTGCCTCATACAAAAGCAGGGTAATTTCACTTTTTTTTTTTTTTTTTTGTTGGGGGGGCAACAGCTGAAAAGCATGTAAAGGAAGAAAAGGGAAGCAAAGCTAGTCAAAAGGTGTTTTTGGTGCCGATCATATTTCATTTTGTGTGCCACATGATACAAGGTTTTGTCCAAGGCTGTTTAAGGCTGCTTTTCTAAATCAAGGGACATTTTGTACATACATTCATGGTCCACAGAGGATCAAGCCTGCTGAGTTTTGTTAATGTATCCATCATTGGATACAAATTTTTATTTGTCCAATACATTATTACCAAATCAATTAATGTGTCCTTTAGCCTCAGCTTGTATTTCTATTTAAATTAATTTTAAATTTAATTTTAATTCATGCCCAACCCTTTCTCCTAGAAATACAGTTTATACAAAACTAAGTTAAAACTTAAAGGAAGCATTGGGTTTTTTGTTGTTGTTTTTGTTTCTGTGTGTGTGTGTGTGTGTGTGTGGGTGTGTGTGTGTGTGTGTGTGTGTGTGTTAAATGAAAAAAAAAATCATGAAATATGTGATAACTATGTTGTCAGTGAATATTGAGTGAATATGTTCTGTATCAACATGTTTGTGACTTTCCAACTATGTTAATGGATCCTCATTATGTTTTGAGATAATGTAACTGGTTGACATCACATTGTCCTTATAAACATTTTTGCAGTTGCAAATTAGTTCGATATAGATTTTTCTAGGCAAAGGGGCAAGATATCATCATTATGTTTTCTGAGTGTTTGCTTTGTCTTATTGTCAGTTTCCTTCTTGTGGATTGCTCACAATGCCCTTCTTTTCCATAATAATACAAACATTCAGCTCTGAAAGGAGAGGATTTTGTACGCTACACTTAAAATGACACAGCATCGCCTCAAACTAATGCTATGGAGCACTGAACATTTGGTAAAATGCTCTACTCCTAGCTAACACAATCATCTATAACCAGCCCAGGTCCAGGAGATGAGGCAGGGAATATATACATTTCCTTGAACTCCCAAACCCTACCTGTCAGATGCTTGTGTCTCAGCCGCAGCCTAAAAAGCTTTACCTCCATTATGTATGCATGCTAAGCAGTGGGTGGCATGACCTGCCAATTCCAAAAGTCTATCTTTTCTTAAAGTCTATGTCAATAACGCGCCTAAGTGGCTGGGTTTCTGTCTGTCTATATGATAAAGCAGCTAAGTATATTTTGCCTGTGCCTCCAGGATTGCTGCAGAACCTTGTCTGCGGAGATGACAATTAGAGTCACTTTCCACCCAGGTTAGGCCAGACAGGCCCTGTCAACCACCAGGAGAAGAGAATGGAGGAAGACAGAGAGTAATATGTGTACCACTCTGATTCTGCTTCACCTCGTGATCCTTGCACTGACCACCAAGGGGAGGGGAGGATGCTGAGGGAGGAAAGCAGAGGTAAATACACCTCAGCAGTTACTGTGGATCTATTTCTAGTTTTAAAATGCTTACAGGCCGTCAGTGAGTCACTCTTATATTTTTTAGTTACCATGTTCTCATATCAGCTTTCCTGGGCCCTCAGTGTTCTCTAACTAATAAATGTGCCAAAGAAATCATCCCTGAGATTGTAAAGACGCACAACATATGATACAATAGGAAATGATCTAGTGCAGTGTGTATATGTGACACACTAAGCACACTGTGACGCACACTGTGTAAATTAAACATCCAGTGGGTAATAGAGCTTTGCTGGGTTTTATTGCCATGCAGTCCAGCCAAGCAGCCATTACAGTTGATGTGCAAGAGACATAGCAATGATCTCAGATCAGCTCTGGAAACTGACTCACACTCATCCCCAATGTCTTCTTAGCAAATCTAAAGTAGAGCAGGCCATCAAACGTTTTGGCACAGCAGTACAACTGTCAGGTTGGAGAGTGTAAGAGATGTGCTGCTGTCTGTGTGTTGCAACTTCCTCTGAAAGGATTAATAATTTACATGGCATTACTCTAAAATTCCACCATTTGCCACAAACCTGTGTAACATTGATTTGTTGAACTGTCATAATGGCACATCACTCAAAGTAAACAACCATCGTTTCACCAAGAGCTGGTGGTAAATGTCTCTCTGAGAAAGTAAGATGGAGGAGGAGGGGAGGTTTTCATTCCTTTCTCGTGGTTTCCCATCGAGTGGCTCTCTCCTAGCTGGGGGGGGGGGCTGTAATTGCTGTCAGTCTCTCCAGAGCACATGCTTAAAGGCAGCTGCTGTTTCACAGCTGAGGAGTGAAAGGAGTTTGGGCTGTGTGGCTTCCCCTCTAGGCCTCTGGAGGATTTGGTGAGTTCTCTCCCCCCTCTTGTTTACCTCTCATTGTCAACAGCAGCACACGTTTTTTTTTTTGGGTGCAGGGGAATCAGAGGGCTAAGAGCCTATCATGCTCCGAAACAGAGACACGGGTAATTGAAAAGATTATCCTCAACATGCCAGCTATGATTTGGACGGTTTTCAAGTGGTTAAAGTTTCCCTCCAAAATACTGCATACAAATATCACAACAACAAAAGGCTTTCCCTAAAACATCAATACACAGATTTTGACATATCTGTGTTTACTCCAGACGCCCTGTCAACCGCTTTGGCAGATATATTCATCCAAGCTCCTCTGCTTTTCCATAAAACAGCTAACCTGACAGACTATATCGTCATTTTATGCATATTTGGAACATGCCCCCCCACATACAAAGTCTTAGCTGCCCCAGTCCCCTACTCCACCCCGCCAGAAGCAGTCATGTCAACGGTGAAGACCTACCATAAATGCATACCTTTAAGTGCATATGCGTTTTTCTGAAAATATTTTTGTATAAAACATGTACTTCTACATGACACTCATTTATTCATACATTCTTATATGCACGTATTTACAACTGTTCTCTCCTACGCTTTCTGGATAACTTAATCCCTCCTTAATGGCAAACATTAGAATTCGCTTTAAGTGTCGCCCACAGAGGTCAGATCCCCTCTTAGGGTGAAAAGCTGCAGGAAATTGCCTGCATTAGGGAGATGTATTGGTGTGAAAAGATCTCATGACATGCTGCTGTGCAGGTCAGCCCTCTGCTGTTTGTTCCTTGCTGCCTTCCTTCTCTCTCATTCATGCTCTGCCTCACATTAAAAAAGCACTAATAAGATTGTCTAATTAGTCTATTTACACAAACAAGTCTTTGCTGGTTAGGGACATTTACTGAGTTTCTTGATAGGACTCAGATCAGTAATTATCTGAGGTCTTTGATGTATGGATTCGACACAGCACTATTCATTCTCCAAAAATCCTGCTCCACGCTAACATGAGGTGCTGTATTGATTAACACTGTCATGTTCCTTGAGCTGTCTCCAAATGGATGGAGATAAGAGTTATATTGTTCACATAAACACCCTGTAAATCACCGTCAATATGCTACAGCAGATTTATGACTGTTGTCCACTTTGCTAATAATGTGCTGACTGTAGTTTTATCATCTTGTTTGTGGCTGACATGAGTGAAATTTAACATGGTGCTGTGTTGCTGTAGCACAATGGGTCCTATTACTCTCCTGTGACTTCTCTCCTCAATCAGGCCTTATCATCACTGATTGTATTTTTTGTTTCTTTCTCATTCTGCAGGAGTCCACAGCTTTTATCATGTTATGCATACTGTATAACTGGCATCATTATATATCTCTAATTACCCACTTACATTTGAATACAGGAACTGGAATATTAGGAGCTTGTGTTGCATTGCATTAAAGAATATCCAACATCAGAAATACAATGTAGCTGCTAAATGATGCCAGATTCTGTGACATGTATTATTTAAGGCTAATCGTACCAAATATCTTTACGTTAATGAGGCAGAGGTCTCTTGCTTCTAATTTGCAATGGTCCCTGTAAGTGAAGTCCAAGCATTTATTTATTACATTTATTACATTAATTTGTTTGGTAGGTGCAGTCCAACTCAAAGGAGTAAAAACTTAATTCTTTTTCTTTTTATTTTAGAGAAATTAGATGGAAACACAGTGTGTGACTTAGGGTTAGGTTAGTGTGAAAAGGTTAGTTTTTAGTGGTTCCTTATTATTATTAGCAACGCACTACAACCAAACCAAACTGCCTCAAAGTTGTTATTTTTTCTCATAAAAGAACAAGAAATTGGAGAGTATTTCATAAGATTTGGAATATATCTGACAATAAGCTTGCATTCTAGACACTAAAGCCCATTTACATGTGGGATCCAAAGCTGATGCCATTTGACAGGGCTCTGTAACCCAATGCTGGATAAGGACGCCTTGTTCTGGTCAACCTGCTGTTTGTGTTGGGCTTTTGGTGTTACTGAACCATGCATCATCCTGTTAAGTCCAATATTCACCCAGAATTCATCCAACATCCCTTTGAGCAGTGTGAATGCCAGGCCTGTGAAGCAGAGCACACAGGCATATTCATCTGACTGGTCAAAACCAAGGAAATTCTGTGTTTGCATTTTGAATTGGAAGTAGTATGCATAAGGTTTGTTATTCACTCCTAATGAGCCACAGCAGGATGATGGTGAGTATTGTGCCAGAGTGTTCATTATTTTGATGTATTGAACGGCATATAGATTCATTCTACTTTCAAAAGCAGTCAGCAGAGGCCTGTGATGTGGTTAATCAAAAATCATATTTAAATCAACTTTTCTAAACACGTCAAATAGAAGACTTTTACTCCGTCTGCAAAATCCCAAAATATCGGGCGCCAAAATATTTCATTCAACTGTGGAAAAAAACTCACAGCCCTCAGATGTTAATCAACACGTCTGAATTAGTTTTGAAAGTTAATGAGTTTTTAAGCAGCCTCTGGGACTTCCCGTCAATAAACTACAAACTCATTTTATTTTCTCTTTCAAATTCTCATAAAGGGTACTTCCCCTCCAATGCTGCAAAGCTTTACTTTGAAATGCCTTCACTTTGATAAGAAATGAATTAACGCTTTGGAGAAAGGCAGTGATAGCAGGATGTGATGTGCTCCTCTGCTTCTATCTGATACATATTCTAATTGCTGAGTGCTGACCCCTACTCCCACTGATGAGCAGCCAGAGAGATTCTGACCTTGTGGTGTGTGTGAATCGATGGGAAGTTGATAAAGCCAAGTTCATTGCTGCCTAACATAAAACAAAGCTGATTTGTTTACCTAGCTAAGCCCGCGCGTGTCAATCCCATTACGGAATGATTTATAGACCAGCACCCAATGAAATTGTTTAAAGCAGATTAGGTAGAGCCAACGATCACCACTAATATGACAAGCTGATATGCTGTGACAGGTAACCAAGCAAACAAGTTCCTGAAATTCAGATTGAATTAGAATCCTAATAATCCTACAGGGAGCAGCAGATTTAATCAGGAGAGGAGAGGAGGAAGAGAGGGAAGAAAGAAAGCAAGAGGGCTGAACGAAGGATGCTGGTTCTTCAGCCACGCGAGGGAACATCACCTCTTTTGTGATTTACTTGTCAGGAAGCATCACTCAGCTTGTGTGGAAGGGAGAAAGTGAGAAGAAAGCAAGGGAGATTAAGAGAGGGAGAGCTGTCTCCATACTAATATATGGCCAATGATTTCAAGGCTGCTTTGATAAAGGAGATTATTTTCTGATAAATACCCAAATTTCCAAGCCTTCTCTCTGTCTCTGTCTCCATGCACTCTGCATATCTATATATATCTGTGTGTCTGTGACTGTGTTTCAGAAATTAATTCAGTTAAAAATTGTATTATAATATCAAATATCCCCAGAGAAAATATTTGTTTTTAGCATTATACAATATGCATGTGGTGGATTGTGTTACACATGAATGTGGTGCCACAAATAGAAATATTAATGTAATTTAATGTGCAAAGACTCCACCAAAGGATACAAGGAGCCAATGTCCCCCTCAGAATGATAAAACACTCCCTTAATGGTATGGATATTGTGTTCCAATAAAATCTACTTTAAGGTCACAGCACAACTGGAACATCAAGTATTTAAAACTAGAAAAGTAATCAGAGAAGGTAGTTTAAACCCCACTAATATCTCTGAGAGTTTCTACATATTCATCATTTGTCTGTTCAGCCCCTTTTCTCCACACATAGTGTCCTGTTTATTTGAAAATAATGAGAACAAAATGAGGAATAATACTTTTCCTGGACACATTAAACTGATTGTATCTAACTTATGGTATTAATGTTTAACTAAAGTGTATTGTTGGGACATTTGAATATGCATGATAATCATTACATTTCGTGGACAGAAATTTCCACATCTTGCTCCACACACATATATTATGCATGTTTAATATATCTAGTTCTCACAGAACACAATTAGAAACTTTTGATAGATATTATTTTCTGAGTTGCATATTGGTCACCACATTGTAAGCAAGTGAATCTGCTACATCTGTGCATCTCATAGCTGTATTTCTGTATTTTAATGCACGATAAAATAAAACACACCATAAGAACACAAATACAAGGGAGGAAAAAATGACATTCTGTAGTTTAGTTGTGAATAAACCTCTAAAACATTTGTAACAGACTTTTCATATGTAACAAAATCTTGCCTACACAGAAGCAGCATCGTCAAATCTCTTTAGAATATTAAAGGAATGTATTTCTACAGACACAAACTATTATCAGAACTTTCCTTTATGTCCCTTCCTACCTTCATGTGATTAAACTTCCTTCCATAAATGTCAGCATTCTTGTTCACTGTGATGAAGCGGCATGAAGGGAGGGGGGACTTGAGGGATGAGAGGAAGACAGAAAGTTTTAGATGGGGACCTAATTAGTGTGCGCACAGCCCAGTTCTCTCCCCAGTCCTAATGAGGAGTTTGTTATGGCGCGAGCGAGCGGCGTGTGTCACTGTGAGGCCGAAGTGGAGGAGTATAGCGCGTGGCGCGACCGACAAGCAGATCCCCTGCGCAGTGTGATTCTACACCTGCAAATCCCCAACACATTGAAACCAGGCCTCGTTTGATGTGCTATTCTTTTCATGTTGAGAAACGGGAGGGACTGAGGAGCAGGGACCTAGTTGAAAAGAGGCAGGGGGGCTTGGGAGGAGTGCCGGGGTCTATTAGGCGTTTTAATAATGTTAATTAATGAATAATAGGGTTTGTAATGAGCTACCGGTTGCATTTTATTCATGTGATTATCTCAGCCGCTCTCTAATTCTCTCTATGAGCACTGTCAAGGGAAGGCAGCGATTGAGTGAAACACAGACAGACACACATACTTACTTTAACACGCACACACAAAGTTGCACGTGAACTGCAGGTAATGTGTTCAGACAGAAATCCACAGCACAGAGAGAGGCACAGTGAAGGAAAGAGAGGTTTGGTATAGATTAGGACACAGTCAGTGGTTTGGACAAGCAGTGTTTGAAGCCCTGGACAAGCTCAGCGTGGCCCCCCGATGACTTATAGACCTCCTTCACAGGAAATGAGAGCATTATCAGCCAGCAATTAGGCCAAGAGGGTGACTTACACACGTAGCAGTGCACATGTGCATGCAGAGATGCAACAACACCTTCACACACACACATAGATGATTTATAGGAGCGAAACAGGTGGGTCTCTACTTTGGACTATTGTTTCTCCTTGCTGTGGTGCGAGAGTCGTTGACGTCCAAAGTGAGGCAAGGACTGTGGTGAGCTCACTGAGCCTTAATTCTTTCTTTTCTTCTTGTGGATGTCATCTGCTTCCTCCCTCAGTTGAAGTGGCTGAAGAGGCACAGAACAACCACTAGTGGGCCCCAGGAAGACGTCCTCACTCCTCCCACCAGTTCACCACCACATCCCCTGTGACTCCCCTCTCTCTGTCTCTCTCTCTCTCTCCCTCTCTCAACAACACACTCGCCTGTAGTTGAAAGGTGCAGAAGGGCCTGTTGCCAGAGACAATTCAATCAAAACACAGCGGACGACTGCCAGTAATTAGAAAGATGTTCAAACCACAACAATGGGTTTGGATTGAGTCAGTATTTATTGATTCACTGGTTCATTTGTTAGTGCAATTCTGAATGAGAGCTTATTAAGAGCCAAATCAAAAGTGTGTGCTCCAAAAGTCTTAATGCAGAAAAAAATAAACAATAAAAAAAAAAAAAACAGTAAAACTTTCACTCCGTAAAAAGTAAAAATGTTTCTGGTCATAAAACTTGACATGTGACACACACCTAAAAACATATGATACGCACACTGGAACAAGCATACCTGCAGCACCTGACACTCTCATTGCTAGGCCAATTCCAAGCCATTTCCACCCCATCTCTCTTCACTTTCTATTGATTTTAAAATCAATAGTGGCTCCACCAGAGCTGTCTGTGTGAAACAGTGTTACACTGAACCGTCTTTTATTTGAGGAAAGAATTTCAAACTACGACTGGGACTGAATCGCCACACTTCAAGATATATAATGATGAAAATAAATTAATGAGGTCAGTCTGGCAACATTATCTGCAGTGACTAAGAAAAGAAATCAAGTGTGAACTAAAAGCAATCATGAAGCTTTTCCTTCGCGGTAGACCTGAAAGATTCCCAAAGCTGGCTCCATCTGTCTGCTCTGTGGTTGTAAT